>NW_028227262.1:120567445-121167445 GCF_978045245.1 Mus caroli
TCCTTCCGCTCCCTGCTCCCTGTCCCCTCTGGGAAGTTTTCTAGGTGGGCAGCGATTGCTTAGAGATGTTGGTACTCTCTTCCTAAGAGTTCAAGGCTGAGAGGTGAAGTGATTCCCATTGGTCTCAGAACTAAAGGGGACAAGTTAGGCAAGCCAGGCATCTTAGTCACTTTTCTGTTGCTGTGATAAAATATCAGAAGCAACTGAGGGAAGCAATGGTTTGTTTTGGCCCACGGTTTTTGAGGGTATAGTCTGTCATGGCAGGAGGAGCATCATGTACCTTGTCACATTGCATCCGAAGTCAGGAAGCAGGGCGTCACAAACGCTGATGCTCAGCTCACAGTCTCTATTTTATTCAGTCAGGACCCCGGCTCATGGGACAATATCACCCATGGGTAAGATGGGTCATCCTACCTCAATTAATGTAATCTAGATAATTCCTCCCTTTGGCTAACCTAAACTAGATGAGCCCTCACAAAAATGCCCAGATTGGCAATATTAATATCATATAGAATCATTAGGCTTGGGATTACAAGCTTGAGTTATTTCAGTGGACCATCCTGTACAAGAGTTATCTAGCTGGTTGTCTGATACCTGGCCCTGAGATTATAGCAGGGGACTTGCCCTGAGTATAAGAATCCCATAGAGAAGCAGACACTGGTGGCTCAGGCCTAAAATCCCACCTCCCAGAAGCAGCCTAGGTAAGGAGATTTCAAGTTCAAGAACTTCCCCAGGGTATACCTTGAGTTTAACATTAACCTTGGCAATTTAGTGAGATCCTGTCTTAAAATTAAAAAGGAGAGGGAGAGCCAGAGATGTGGCTCAGTGTTACAGAATTTGACTAGCATGTGTGAAGTCCCAGGTTCAAACCCCAGGACCAGAGCCGGATAGAGGATGTGGTTGGAGGAGTGGGTTCTGGATTGGTTGGTTTATGTGTGAGCTGTTTGCTCTCTAAGAGAGGCAAATGTTCAAGGTATCAAAGCTTCAGAAAATAAAAATCGTGATTAATGCAGCCAGGATGGCTGCTCATCCTCTTGGAGGCCAGTCTGGGCTTGTTCACCAGGATGGCGGCAGAGCTTCTCCTCAGCAAGCGGGAACAAGCCTCTGGGTACAAACATTTTGCTGGCCTCTGCTGTGTATTGTTCACCGCTGTCCTGCAGGGCAAAGCGTGCCGTGTGCCCAGACACACAGTCAGGGTAGGAGGGGGCTACACAGAGGGGATTGGAGCAGAACCAGGAAAGGTGCTCTGCCTGGAACCCATCACTGCAGCAGCCTTCCCATCAAGCCACTGGGAGGAGCAGTCCCCTGGTGCTGGCTGCAGCCTGCGGACATCCCCCACCCCAGCGAGGGACTTCCACTCCGTGACCTTCACTACGCTGCGGCAGGGAAGAATTTCAGGATGAATCAGTGTGAAGCAGAGCTGTGTTTATTAAATAATGATGAGTTTAAAAGAGAACAAAAAAAAATTAGACTTAAGAGGAGTCAGAGAGGGTGAGAGAGTGAGTGCTGGTAGTAGTGAGTCAGACAGTGTGACTCATGTCTGTGATCCCAGCACTTGTGAAACTGAGGCAGGAAAGTTGTAAATTCAAGGCCAGCCTAGGCTACATAGCAAGACCCTGTCTCTAAATAACTAATCAAACAAACAAATTTTAAGAAGGAGAGGATAATACTATACACCCAAGGAAAGGCAGAGACAAGTTCAGCTTTCTCAGGAGTGCTGATGAATGACTAACCCATGTCTCTGTGTATGACTGGAGAGGCTTGGAAGATATAAGGAAGGACAAGACTTTCAACTGGGTTTAAAGATAAGAAAAGTTTAAAAAAATAAGAGAAGGAGAAGAAGGAGAAGAGGAGAAAGAAGAGGAGGAGGAAGAGGTGCAGGAAGAGGAGGAAGAGGAAGAAGAAGACCGGAGATGTAGGTCAGTTAGTGATGTGCTTGCTTAATGTGCACGAAGCCCAGGATTTTATCCCCAGTGCCACACAAGCCAGGTGTGACATCACACAGCCCTGACCCCAGCCCTCAAAAGGCAGAGGCAGGAGGAGCTGAAAACTCAAGATCATTGTCGTTTTTTACAACAACTTTGAGGCTAGCCTGGGATATGTGAAACCCTGTCTCAAAATGTGAATCATTTCTCTCCTCTTTGAAAGCTGTCCTGTGTGTTATGAAGGGCTTGGTTCAGATTTAAGGTGAGAGAAGACTGCTGATACAGTCAAAATCAGTGCCTGCACTCACTCTGGCCTTAAGCAAGTATGGCTTTTTTATAAGAATTCTTGTTTGACATCTTTCTCAGAGGAAGGTTTTGTCTCTGTGGGCCGTCCTCTGTGATTTGTCAGCTGGGTTGACGTTCTTGATGCTCAGCCAGAGAGAAGTGTGACTGAGAGTCTGGGACAAGGGGTTCTTCTCTCTTCCCGTACCCCTTAATTTTCTCTGTCTTTTTGCCCTGCCTCATAGCCACAGCTTTCCATTGCAGGGCTGCTGCAAGCGTGAGAGGAAGCAAAGTTTGCGTCCTGCTGAATTCTCCTGTTGATAGAATTCCCATGGTCTTGTCCATGTGACAAGGCTTTGGAAGCCACATCTGCCTTGGGATCGCCTACGTGGACAGACTCCCGAATCCTGCCTCGTCCAGTGCCTTTTTCTTTGCTCCTAAACTTAATAGCCTGAATACAGAGAGGTGTATAGGAGTTTAGTTCTTGAAACCAGAGACCCATTCAACCCGCAGACACTTGTTTTGTACCTATTGTGTGCCAAGACCTGTCCTGGATACTGGGGTTACAGAGATAAAACAGCCCAAAAGGTCAACCCTGCTTGCTGGGAGTCTACATGTTCATATAGGATGATCAATTAACAAAACATGAATGTGGGGGCTACTGAAAAGGTAAGGAGGGGAACATGAGGTTTAAAGAGCTCTTCAGAGTGGCAAGATGGCTCAGCAGGGAAGGCACATCTGCTGCAATCCTGGCAACCCAGGTGGAAGGAGAGACTCCAAAGTTGTTCTTTGACTTCCACATCCATGCTGGGTTATGTGCACGCCCACCCAAACTCGCCATGGACACACAATAGTAGTAAATACAAATTGCGAAAAGTATTATTAAAGAGTTCTTCACCAGAGAGATATGAGAGAGAGTCTGAGGCCAGCCAGGCAATGAAAGGTAGCAGACCTAGGGGTGAACCTGGAGACCACAGTGCAGGCCTTCTGACCTTCTGTGGGTGTGTGTCCCAGACCTCAGTGTTAGGATGGGGATGGGGCTAGTGCATGCTCTTCCGACCAGCTGAGGCTCTGATGAGAGCAGAGGACGTGCTGAAAACCAGTGGGAATCTGGATGCGTGTTTGGGGCAGGAATGAGCTGGGTTCAGGTCAGGTATACATGGATCCATCTTGGCCTGGATATAGGACAGAGATTCAAATCCTCAGATGTGAGTTATGGGGCAAGCATTATTATCCAATAACTGGGATGAATACTAAGACACCCTGCCACGCTCTGCCAAGGGTGGCAGGGATCACAAACCCTGCCTTCCTAAAGCATGGAGGGGAGGACCCAGGCTGTCCCCATGCTCTCTAGGTCAGTCACCAGTGTGCAGACCTATTCCAAAGATTTAAAGGCATGGTCTAACTCCATAAGAGGGAGGGAGCTAGGGGGCTTGACTGTCACAAGCCCCTGTGTGGAAAGGCTAGGCTTCCTATGCACATGGCTTGTTCTCCTCAGAGAAATGTATATATATTAGACATAGAAAGGACAGACTCTGAGGGCAGAAATTCCTGTGTTGTGTGTGTGTGTGTCTGTGTGTGTGTGTGTGTGTATGTTGCATGTGTGTGTATGTGTAGCATGGTGTGTATGTGGTATGTGTATGGTGTGATGTGGTATGTGTGTGGTATATGTATATGCGTGGTATGATGTGTGTGTGGTTGTGTGTGATGTATGTATATATGTGGTATGATGTGTGTGCGTGGTGTGATATATATATATGTGTATGTGATGTGTGTAGGTGTGCTGTGATGTATGTGTGTGTTGCATATGTGTGTATGTGTGGTGTGGTGTGTGATGTGGTGTGTGTGTGTATATGTGGTATGTGTGTATGTGGTGTGATGTGTGTGTATATGGAATGTGCATGGTGTGATGTGGTACATGTGTGTGATGTGGTGTGTGTCTGTGTGTAGGCATGGTGTGATGTGTGTGTTGGCATGTATGTGAATATGTGGTGTGGTATGATGTAGTGTATATATATATGTGGTATGTGTATGTGTGGTTTGATGTGTATCTGTGTGATGTGATGTAATGTGTGTGGTATATGTGGTATATGTTTATCTGTGGTATGATGTATATGTGTGTGGTATATATGTATATGTGGTATATGCTTATCTGGGGTATGGTGTGTGTTCGTCTGTGTGTGTATGTGTGTGTGTGTGTGTGGTGAGGCACTGTGAAGAAGGGAGGTTTTCTGATTGGCAGTATTTTCTGGGGTCTTGTAACTGAGACAGTACACTAGCTTTTGTAAGGTGTATAGGAGTTTAGTTCTTGAAACCAGAGACCCATTCAACCCGCAGACACTTGTTTTGTACCTATTGTGTGCCAAGACCTGTCCTGGATACTGGGGTTACAGAGATAAAACAGCCCAAAAGGTCAACCCTGCTTGCTGGGAGTCTACATGTTCAGTACCAAGGGGAAACACAAAGATGGATACCTCATGCACCCTTTTCAAGTCCTTGCCCCACTCCACAGGCTCCTCCTGAGTTCCAGAGAATTCCATCAGGGCGCGGATGAAGGGTGGCTGAAAAGGGCTAAAGCTCACAAGATGGGGGATGAGGAGGAGCCTATTCCAGGCTTCAGCCACATCACAGTGGGTAAGGTCTAAAAAGAGCAAAGTGATCGAAGTGAGACAGGAGACAGGAATCCTTTCCCTCCACAAATGGTCTGTGGGTTTCTCTTCCTGTTTTAATACCATAGGATGGCCACCAAGTAGTCACTTCACACAGGGGGGAGTTGGCTTCCATTGGCACCCAGCACACAGTAGGCTTGAGGCAGGCCTTGAGGCCCAGCTAGCTGCTGCTCTTTTTCCCTGGGAGCTTCAGGCCTCCCCTCTGCAGCATCTCACAGCTGGCTCTCCCTGCTCTCTCCTTGTTTGATTTGCTAAATCTCTGTTTTGGTTCACTGTTTCACACCCACTCTGACAGCCTGCTGTCCCCCCTCAAGGCCCTGGGACATCTGCCAGGCAGTGAAATCAAATGTGAAGTTAAATACAGCTCAGATCCTCATCATATCCTCATTGTCTTCACCCTCCCCCGTTCGCACTATCCTTCTCTGGGATGCAGGATGCTCAGGCAGCTAGAAACCTCAGAAAATGTTTATCTGAGAGTTTTACCCGAAAGCACAGCCTTTTATACTCCATGTATCTATAACTGAGCCTTAACAGATGCCAGCACTGTGCTGATCTTGTTCATCTCAGCTCGAGTCTGTGGTTCTTTTCTGAAGTAGATAACAAAGGTAAGCCCTTGTCTTAGTCACAGTTTTATCGCTGTGACAAAGCACAATTTATGAAAAAAAGGCATTTAGTTGTGGGGCTTGCTTACAATTTCAGAGGGAGAGTCCATGGTCGTCATGGAACATAGTGGCAGACAGGCAGGCATGGCACTGGAGCAGTAGCTGAGCAGTTATATCTGATCCACAAGGTGGCGGGGGGGGGGGGTGATGGGGAGGGGAAGGGAGGGAGAGGCAGAGTGGAGAGACTGCCCACCCTGGGATTTAAAACCTCAAAGCCAAGCTTCTCAGGATCATCTAAGAGGGTGATTTCTCAGGAGGGTGACACACCTCCTTCAACAAAGCCACACCTTCTAATCCTTCCTGAACAGTCCATCACCTGGGAACCAAACATTGTTAGCCTATGGGAGCCGTTCTCACGCAAACCACTACAGCTCTAGACTTCATGCCAGTTCAGCCTAACCTGCTTCTGTCTGGATTGCTAACGTGTAAGGCAGCACTTGAAGATCTCACACCACATTCTGTCATCACCCCTAACGGATCTGGGGGGAGGGGATGTGGGGAGGGACTGGGATGAGTCGGGGGAGGACAAACTGTGGTCAGAATCTATCATATGAGAAAACAAGCTAATTTTAATTTTTAAAAAATGGAGTCCATATTCACATTTCTCATCTTGAAGTTGCCTTCTGAGGCTGACTTGGATGAGTAGCTGGGAATTCAGAGAGCTTTGTTACAGAAAGGAAGAGTAAGTAGAATCTGCAAACAGTCTTCTCAAAGGATCTCAATTCTTCAGGCTACCTATGAGGACGGGAGCTCTGGCTGCAATGGACCCGGTATCCAATCAACGGTCATGGCTTTCTAAGATGTTTGAGTGTCTACAGACATCTCCACTCTTTTCTTTCTTCCCTCATCCCCCTTCCCTTTTAAACACGGCCTTCTCCCTTCTCTGTAGACACTCTGTCTTCTCATTGATCTTTTGCTGTGTCTCAGACAGTTGCTTCTCTGATGAGGACTCCCTCCTTCTTTGGGACCCTTTTTTTCTTAAGCCCTTCCCTTAGGAGGTGGAGGTGCCTTTCCTTCAGTGCTGGGGTGAGCTCCTTATACCACTCTGCACACTCTGCTTCCCAGCTCTGTCTGCACCCATGTCTCTTGCGGTTCTCTTACTTTGGGTTAGTTCAATAACAGAGCATAAGACTGGGGGGGGGGAGAGGGAGAGGGAGAGGGAGACGGAGACGGAGTCGGAGACGGAGACGGAGACGGAGACGGAGACGGAGAGACAGAGAATGTGTGTGTGATTGTGTGTATGACAAAGAGTGGTGTGTGTGAATGTGTGAGTGAGTGCATGTGTGTAAATGAATGTATATATGTGAGAATGGGTATATATGTGTGAGTGTGTGTGTGAGTGTATGTGTGTGTGAGTGAATGTATGTTGTATGAATGTATGCATGTGTATATAAGTGAGTATATGTGTGTGAGTATATATGTGAGTGAATGTATGAGTATATGTGTATGAGTGTGTGTATGCGTGTATGTGAGTGTATATTATATGAGTATATGCATATGTATATGAGTGAGTATATGTGTGTGTATGAGTGTATGTGAGTGAGTGTTTGCATGTGTGTGTGAGTGAGTGTTTGTGTGAGTGTGTGTAGACTCCAGTATAGGAAGTGAATGGACAAGTGTCTTTGGGAGGCAGGAGTGAGAACAGGGAGAGTGAGGCCAGGAAGAGAGTGCATTATTAATGTGGGTGCTACAGTGCATGCCTCAGTTCTATGCAGGCAGTGACCCACGATACTCCAGGGACAGAAGCAAGCCAAGTGTATACCCACAGACCCCCATTTCCCACTCATGGAGACACACTCTGGATTGCAGGCTGTGTGGAGGCTGAGAGGGCTCCTCAGGGCAGAGCAGTGTCGCTGTGCTTCGGAGAACACTGAATAGAGGAGCTGCTGGCCCAGCTGCAGCGCACGGCACATCAGGGCTCTGCAGCATCTGCTGCAGCAATTTCCCTCTTCTTGCTGCTCTGACTTGCTAACGATAACAATGACTATGTAATACATTGGTTGCTTCCTATAGCCAGCCATGGACCTCATGGCTTTGCAGCACCTCACCACCTAAAGACCTGTCTCCTTGTGCAGATGACAACTGGCCTAAACACTGAGCACTTGCTGGTGACACGTGGAGGACGGAGATGAGGCAAAGGTTGCACCGGAAGCCCTGTTACTTTTCTTTGTATTTTTACTTGGTTCTACCCTCCCTCATCTAAGAGGGTGATTTCTCAGGTAAAGGAGCCTGTGGGGCTGAGAATGGTAATGTACCAGGAACCCTGGTGGATTTGTATGGGTGAGCATCAGTAGTAGACTTGGATGCAGATGTTAACAATCTAGAGTCAAGCTGAGTATAGTGCTGCATGCTTTCAATCTCAGCAGTTGATGCAGATCTCTGTGAGTTCTAAGCCAGCCTGGTTTACATAGAACTTCTAGGACAACCGGGGCTACATAGAGAAGCTCTGTCTCATGAAACCAAAGATGGATGGATGGATGGATGGATGGATGGATGGATGGATAGATAGATAGAAGCCTGAAGTGAACTGCCCTAAACTTTTTTTCAGAAGATTGTTGCTTCTATGCAGAAAACCTTTGGGATCAGATCTTCTGCTCAGTCAGTCTGGCCCCTTTTCACCAAACATGGCAAGGGCAAAGGCCTAACTCTGAAGGTTCTTTGTGGCCAGCATTCTTTGGAGTCCTTGCCACATGTTTGGCAGCTGTGAGCTATTGCCGTAGGGAAGACACATAGAATGCCCGTATTAGTTACTTTGCTATTGCTATGATAGGACCCTGCAAACGAAGGCAATTTAAGGAATATTTTGGCTGAGGGTTCCAGAGATAAGAATCCATGATGGAAGAATGGAGGCGTGACAGCAAGCAACAGACATACCAGCAAAAGTGGGAAGCTGAGGGCTTACATCTGGAACTGCCCCAACCGGAATTAGGAAGGGTTTAGGCTTTCAAATCCTATCTCCATTGACAGACATATTTTCTCCAACAAGGCTGTACTACCTAAATAGCCCCAAGCAGTGCTTCAACTGGGATTGAAAATTTCAAATGCCCAAGAGTCTGCAGGACATTTCTCATTTAAACCACAATGCTCAAGAGTGGAAAAGAATCAGAAAAGGGGACTTGAAGGATAATTTCTTCTCCCTGGGCCTGGACAGCACAAGCACAGAAGGAGGAACGATGCCTTCAGGCCTGTGCTCTGGGGACCCCTTTATTATCGACAGCTTCTCCAAGCCTTCTTGCTCAGGCCTTTTAGGCTCATGGCTGCTCAGAAACAAGATGGCCTTAATCTGTCCCAGCCATCAAGGACCCGGAACATCATCTCCAGATCCCTGTGCCGACAGGGGTCAGCAGTTCTTTTCTATGCCTCTGGGGCAAGAACTTAGCTTTGCCCCCTCAGGACATGCTACCTAAATATCATTCTGCCATTCCAGTCTCCTCCTTCTCCTGAGATGTTACCTCCAGTAATCCACAGGATGGAGAACTAGAGTCTCCAATGACCTATTATTCCAAGAAAGTTTGTGTGGTGATGGTTCTACGTCTAACTGCTGAATCTTGTCTACCAGGAATGGGTCCCGGGCTACAAAATTATAGCTGGCTGTAATAGGAACTTCCTGGCTGGGATTAAGGACTTCTTCCCCTGTCGAGGTATGCACATAATGGGATGAAACAGAGTTTGAAATGCTAAGGCAGGTATATATTTTCTGGTTTTCCGTGTGTGTGTATGTGTGTGTGTGTGTGTGTGTGTGTGTGTGTGTGTGTGTGCAAGATTGCACACATGAGTGCATGTGTGTAGTAAACCAAATTGTCTCACTTATCCACTCATCTGTTTTTCTGTGAAATAAGAAGTAGGACCTTTGCTTGCTCATTCTCAGATATGTGCACATGGAAATTCTCCTGTCCTTAGTAACAAGGGAAGAATGTGGCTCAGGCCTGGCTAAAGAGCCCTCCTTACAGTGTTCACTGGTACCACCGAATGGGAAAGGTGCCCATCTCCTGCTACGATGGACACCAAGGACCCCACAAGCCTGGAGATGTTGAAGATCATCTTTGCAAACCCTGTGTGAAAATGAGGACCCCAGAGGAAGACAGAAATGCAGGGGAAGGTGTTAAAGACAGACATGGGCTTGGGTTTCTTATCTTTGTAGGCTGAGATGCAGTGTCTCTTCCAGCAGGGCGGTTTGCCTTGGTTTTGTGACACTAGCAGATAGAGGATTTCAAATTGGCAGCCATGTCCCCGAACTCTCAAGGGACCCGAGGAGGCTGCTGAAGCTACATCTGCACCACCCCTCTGTGGCCCACCTTCACTGGGGAGCCTGGGATCCAGCCCCTCCCTTAAGTTGTAGCCAAGAACACGGACTGAGTGGCACATCTCCCCAAGTTCATACGGTGTGATCCTCATCCCCGAACTGATGCTGTTAGAAGATGAGGTCTGGGAGAAGGGGTGAGTTCACAAGATCTCTGGGAGTGGGACTAGCATTGTTACCAAAGGGACCTCCTTAGAGGGCCTTCCTTTGTGTGTATAGTGTGAGGGAACCACATTAAGATGGCAGCTGCAGTCTGTAAGATGGTCCTCCCCAGACCTGGCCATGTTGGGTCTTGGTCTTGGACATCCGGGCCCCAGAATTATGGATAGATGTCTGTTGTTCATACCTCGCAGCCATGGTCCTCTGTTGTAGCAGCTGGTGGGAAAGCTGGCACCCCTGTGCTCCCCAGCAGATGACTAACAACCAAGCCTGTTGCTAATTGTGATGTGGAGGGAGGAAGGCTTGCCTAACTTCAGATTTCGTGGGGTCCTGCTTAGCGTCTCATCTCTAGAGACACCCGTGACATTTCTGGATGAGGACATGGTCTTTTAAGTTGCCATGGAAATGACAGTCTTTGATAGTCCCACAGTCTCTCTGGACAGGAGTTGAGCATGCCAGGTCCTGCATGGGCTGAAGGGATGACTGTTCTGAGACTGCCATGAGCCAGATTTTTTTTTTTTTTTGGCTCAGCATGCCTGGCTGGTCTGCCATTAGACTGTGAGGTTTGGTTATTTGCTTGGGGTTTTGATACTCTGGCTTTAAATATAACCGGGTGCTTCTCGAGGCTGGTTTGCAGAACCGCACAGCCGCTGGTGTAGAATGTGCTTCTTGCCTGGCCCTGGGCCTTAGGGTAATCCTTTTGCCTGAATAACTGGTAGCTGGCTGTGGCCAAGCCCGGGTGAGGCTGACCCTGGTGATGGCTGGACGCCAGCCAGGCCTTGCCCTGTCACACACAAACAGCTCTCCGAAAGCCCCTCCACAACAGGAGGCAGAAGACAAAGCGCGGAGGCGTCATTAATTTATTTGAATTGACACAAAATAAAACAAAAATTTGTTGTTGCTGTTGTTACATATATATATGTATTAAAAAAAAAACCCCAAAACCAAACCAAGCATTTTTGCATATGGGAAGTTTCACAATCTGGGAACAAGGTTCTCTGAGCGAAAGGCTCAGGACATTCCAGCTTGATGAGGTGACCAAGGTGACATAGCACAGCCCCAGAGCAATCTGACACCAGCCACCATGAGCCTTCGCTCCAGACTGTGGCACGTGGGATCTTTCAGAAGCCACTTTTGTGGCCCATAAAGTCCTTTCAGCACTTCCTGTCATTCTTTCCCGGTCTCTTCAGTCTTCCCTGTCACTTCCTGTTTGGACTTTTATCCCTTCAACATACCAAGTGTCCAATAAAACATCACATCACCCCTCAGCTCCTCCAACTCCTCTCTTAGCACCACAAAACCTGACCCCGTTCACCTCCACAGGGTATGACCTGGCTGGAAGGGCACACTTCAGGGCTGAGGATCCAGTCTGGTCCTGCAGCCTGTTTGCCATTATAGTTTTAGGTATAAGCTAACCGTCTCTTATCAGAAAACCCAAGATCCAAACTGCTCCAAAACCCCAAGGTTTTTGAGTGCTGGCATGAGTAGACAGGTTCACGCTGTAAAAACGTCTTTCATGCATACAACATTATTTAAAACACTGTATAAAACTACACTTCAAGCAGTGTCTATACGGTATTATGAAATATAAATGAACTTCATGTTTATACTTGGGCCCCATCCCCAAGATATCTCATTTTATATATACTCAAATATACCTATGCCTGAAAAGACTCTAAAATCCAAAACGCTTCTAGTCCCAAGCATTTTGGATAAGGGATAGTCAACCTGTATTTTCTTATTTTCAAGACCCCAGGTATCCTGTGTCAACAGTGTGCTACCATAGCAGTGGATGCTAATGTGCCCTGAAATGCGGTATGTAAATGCAATAGACTGCAAGCAGGGTTCCCCTGGGCACTGTCACCCTCAGCTCAGGTTCTTTCACACCTGTTGAAGACAGCACTGTACTTCCAGCTGTGCGGGGCTGCTGTTGTGGAGTACACCACAGCGAGTAGGGTCTAACCACAGGGACATGAGCCTCTGATTTTTATATGTATTTGGTGAGCTTCTCTAGCCCACAGCACCAGATAGGGCTGAGCACGGAACTGTGCTCAGTCTTAAAGTGTATTGCTTTCCATCAAGTGTCCTCTCACTGATCTGCCCCCCAGTTTGATGGTGACATAGGGTGCAGGGGTGATGGAAAAACCCAAGCCCCTTTGTTCATCCTCCAGCCCGAAGGGCAATTCTGGCAGCCTGGCCTGGGGCCCTGGCACTTCCTCAGCAGTGCTGGCCCAGGGCTCAGGACCATCTGCTAAGTGATTTCTCATTCCCACTGGAACAAAACTCCCCACAGAATGGGTGGAAGACAGGGTTCTACTTTGGATGAACCAATCAGATGAGAACCACATATTGGCATGCAAACGTCTACCTGCTTAAGAAACGCATTGTGAGATCAACCCTGGACAACTTTGGAGACCTACACCAGGGACCCTTTTCTTGGGGCTCACTGTCTCAAACGTGGGGCCCTCACTCCCTGAGCTCAGCAATATGCCAACAAAAGGCCTGTAGCTTTAGCCCCCTCCAAGGGTACCTGGTACACTCCAAATGTCCCGGAAAGAGTCAACTCCTTTGTCCTTTTCACAAAGCCACACTATGTGGCCACAGAGGTAAGAAAATGCCTCACCCTTTCAGAAAAGCCTACCACACACATGTAATTCAGAGAACACTTCCGGATCCTTCACCCTCCCTCTAACACATCCTCTACCCTCAGGTGCACATAGATACATATTACACTTGACAAAATTCATCTGCTTTGGATAATAACCTAGCCTATGCTCTAGGCAATGCCGCTGCAAACGTGTTTGCATAGAGCCAGTCACAATAGAAACAAAACCAGTCACCAGAGGACAAGCCTGAGAGCTACCTGCAGAGACTCTTGTTTGGAAGATCCCAACCTTCCTTCCAGTCACTCAAAAATTAGGTTTGCCTCGGGCAGACCCATCAATAGGATTGAAAGCAGCACCCCAGGAGCCTTCCTCATCCTGGCTGACCCCCAAAGCCTGAAAAAGCTGATGCCTTGCTTCAGATCCATTCGAAATAGAATGCAGAATAAATAAATAAGTGCTTCCATCGTGTGCTGCTTGGGAGTTTCCAGCTGTGTGTGGATGCAGCCTTCACGGTGCTCCCAAAGACTCTGAGACAGTCCAAAGGCTCTACCCATCCCTACCTCACATCCCCTGGGCCGCAGCAAAGCATGTACCCACGGAGGAACATGTACCCAGAGCAGGTGGGACATGGAGGGGATGGGATGGTTCTTATCTCTACTTGCTGAAGAACTAGGTGAGAATCCCCTCTGCAGGCTGGCCCCTCTTGTGCTCATGAAGTTGTGTGGATAACTTGAGTCAAGCGTTGTGGAGTCATGCCTTTGGATGGGTGGTCTACAGGAGGGAGAGAAATGAATGATGGATGTGTGCACACGGCTCTCTTCTCCTGAAGACCCCTGGAAGCCAAGGTTTCTTCCCGCTACATGATCCTTGGGAGCCTGGTGGCCTTTGAAACCTCAGCATTCAGGGCTAACATCCAACTGTTGAAGAATGTCCTGCAGAGAGCCCTGCAGCCTGCTCAAAGCCACCACCTCTGTGGAGTAAAGTGAGGCTTCCAGGACGCCATCCAGGCTCTCTGGCTTCTGCAGGCCACTGGTCTGAGGCAGTGAACAGCTCTTGGAGAAGGCCAGCAGATGGAGGAGGTCTCGGAGATTCTCCAGGTCATTGGCTATCTGCAGCACATTTTGGGAAGGCAGGCTGGTGAGGACCTGTTGATAGACTGCCAGAGTCTGGTCCATCTTGGACAAACTCAGAATGGGGTGAAGCCCAGGAATGAAGTCCAAGCCAGTGACCCTCTGCTTGGCGGATACCGACTGCTATGCAGGAGGAAGAGGAACAAGAGTTGCTTTAGCAAGTGGCAGGGAGATCGGTCTCCAGAGCCCTTCATTACATCTGTGAACCTGGGCTACCTCCTTCCTTCTCACCTTCCTGGTCCAGGCCCCTACTTCCTGTCATCAGCTGACTGGGAGCCACGGAGCTGGTCTCCCAGACTTTCTGTTCATTCCAAGCCACTCCACCCTTCACTTCTGATTAATCTTGAGTAATCCCTTTCTCCAAATGATATCCATGAAGAACCAGCCATAGCTCTTTATTCCTTATATTCTCTCTAGCCTCCTGCCCTTATCAGATCTCTCCCTCCTAGTCATATTCTTCTGTGGTTCTCCCTCATTAGGGTCAAAGCCGTGCCCCCCCCCCCCCCCCCACTCTGAGGAGTCTGGTTACCAGGAAGGGCTTTCCCCACTGACTTCCTCTCATTTCCACCCACATTTGGGTAGTTGGGTCTCTCCGTGTGCAGCCCTGATGACTCTTTTTGAAAGATGAAGTGTATAAGTCTCTTATATATTAAGCTGTCCTTGATTCTGAATATCTGACTTCTCCTAGCTGCCAAGGCCACACTGTGAGACACGCACACTGGCCAGGAGACATGGTAGTCTCCAGATGGCTCCACAAGAAAGTCTTTCACTATATCCCATTTAAGCCTTAGAACAACTTGGTGATGTGATATGATGTCACCTTTATCAAGATGGTAAAACCACCGAAGAACTGGCCTAAGATCTTGCAGATGGGAAGCAGATGTGGTGATATGCACATAGCTTAGATACCTCTGAGGAAATGGCTGAAGATGTAGGCTGCTGGGCCTCGGAGGAAGACCGTGGTGGGCACTGACCACTATCAGCAGCTACACAAGGACTGGTTGTAAAGGAGGGAAAGGTTGTTTTCTGTGTGACTTTGAAAAGAGGGTGAGCAGTGGGCAGAAGCTGTAGCTAAAAACCATTAGAAAGCTACTGCTCCTCCTGCCCAGTAGAGACACTGCTGGGAAGCTGGTCACGTGTCAGTGGGGCACCGTGACCTTTAGGGATTCTTATGCCCTGGGTACTAAATTCAAGGGAGTAGTTTCATGGATGAAAGAGAATGTGCGAGGCAGAAACAGGGGGCTAAGGAAGGGGAGAGGGTGGTCTGTGGAAGCAGGGAGGAACCCAGGTTCTCCCAGGCCTGATGGATGTGTGCCTTACATGCTCAGCTAGCCACCGAGGGCTGGGTTTCCTGGGCAGAGGGAAAATGAGCATGACCTTATGATATCAAAGAACCTTATGGTTTCTTTTTTGGTTTTTCGAGACAGGGTTTCTCTGTGTAGCCCTGGCTGTCCTGGAACTCATTTTGTAGACCAGGCTGGCCTTGAACTCAGAAATCCGCCTGCCTCTGCCTCCCGAGTGCTGGGATTAAAGGCATGCACCACCACGCCCTGCACCTTATGGTTTCTTAATGGGAGTATAAGAGAAAGTTAAATTCCCTAAGGTGGTTTAGGATTAGAATCATGTGATACAGGCAGTACAACTGAGCAGTCTAGGTGCTGGGTTTAGAATTGGTACCACTCAGCCCTGTATTCCAGCAGGCAGCAGTGACAAGAGCCATGACCAGAAAGAATGGACACTCTAGGCTTATAAACTCTCAGCTTCTAGGAGGTGCAGGACTTGTTTCTCAGACTCTGGTTCTAGTCCTACATCTTTGTCCCCCCACGAGACTCCTACCGTGTGTGAAATGTCATTGATCCTGGTGACAATGGTCTTGATGAGGGTTTTGGTGTCATCCTGGACTTTCTGGATAGGCACTGCTTGAACATAGGACAGATAGGACCAAAGCCACAGGAACCAACACAGGGGTCTCCAGCACATTTTCCTCCCTGGGATCGTCTTCTTCTTGGACCTACAGACAGAATGAATGACACTTTTCAAGAGCCCAATATGAATCCATCCAATGGTCCTGCTATAGGATGTGGGTGGATAAAATTTGCTTTCTTCCCTAACTTGCTACTATCTTGCCAAAGTCAAAGACAATTCATTATGGAGCCTAGATTAGTGAAATGTGTACCCTTGGGAAGAGTATTGACAGTCCAATAAAACCACAGTGATGAGTCCTATAGATCATGGAGCCAGACTTGTCAGATGGATTTGATGGTGACTTTGATGGGGCTTTGTTGCGTACTTCAAGGGAAAGAGAACCAACTCCTATGGTCCAGGTTGAATGTAGACATTTACTCGCTGCCTAACTGCAGGTATGCCACATAACCACTCAAAACTCTACCTTCCTCCCTGTAGTCTACCCATCCCCAAACTTTTATGAAGATCAAATTAGCTAATGCATGTGGAAGATCATTAGGGACCCAGGGTTGCCTCGCCCTTCCCATTAGTCTCATAGCAGCAGCCTCTTGCTATGTCTGTTGAGGTCTTCATTACTGATTTATAACTTCCTTCCTCTCCCCATGGGAATCTGAATCCAAACAGCATTTATCCACCTGTCAGATTCAGTACACCAAGGAGGAGGGAAGATACTTCCTGACCTCCAGAGGCCCAGGGTAACAGGAGAGACAGACAAGCAAGTAGGCTTTGTCAATGCAGGAAGATGGCGCTTCACAAGGGGACAAGTGTAAGATATCACAGAAGTCCAGAAGGGGTTTGCCTTGGCTGTTGTTGAAGACTGAGACCAGGTTGGGAATGTAGAGTTACCAGGAGTGACCAAGAGCCCAGAAGTGCAAAGGTGTGGAGGTAGGAGACAGCACAGCACATTTACTCAGAGCGCTGGGATTTCCAGTCATGGAGCCCCAAGTTTTTAAATTAACATTGTGCAGATTCTTGATTAAGAAACACAGGTCTAATGAGATGCATGAGGCAGAAAGATAATAAAGTTAAATGTATGCAAGCCTGGAGCCTGTGATCCATGCTCAGGGTGTGCTATGAGCTTGAATAATAAAGACATTCATAAATATTAGGATGAAGAGGATGGAGATGGCAGAAAAGCTAACTTCTCTTTTTTCTGTTCTTCCTCATCTGGGCCTTGGTGGGAACAGGTAATACAGCTGTCCTCCATCGGTGGTAATATTAGTATAACTCACCCGCTGACAGTACGGAAAAAAAAGAGCAGTCTATTTATATATTATTTATAGTGCTTGCTTAAAGGTACACTCTTTTTAATCTGAATTTTACAGAAGAGAAAACAAATGAGGCTCAGAAAGATGAGCCAACTTTTCCAAAGTCACAAAAGGTAAGTGTCAGGCTGAGATGTGCGCAGGACAGATTGAAGTACAGCCACCCCCACACCCCATCGTCAGCTTCACTCTCCAAGGCTTTAGTTACCCACGGTCATCTGTGATCCAAAAAATACCAAATGGAAAATTCCAGAAATGGATAATTCACAAGCTCTCAACTGTGCCACGCTAAGTGTGATTATGAAGTCTCATCCTGCCCCTTCTGGGGTGTGACTCATCCCTCATCCAGGGTGGTCTATACTATGCATCACTCGCCTGTGAGCCACACAGGACAACTGTCTTGGAATCACAGTGTTGGTTTTCTGTTAACCTTTATTTCAGTTACTAACGGTCCTAAAAGCAAGAAGTGTACCATCAAAGGAGGCATAAACATCCAAGGAGAGATGAGGTGGAGTGCTATGGGTCCACGCATGGGTCCCTCTAAGGAATACATGAATGTATATGGCTTAGTATTCTCACAAGTTTTCAGGGATCCACCAGAAATCATGGAACATATTCTCCACAGATCAGTGGGGCTGCTAACTGATATCCCCCATTGAGTTCCCTGAAACCCCAACCAAGGAAGCAAGTATAACAGTTAGGCCCCGGGCTTTAGCCGCAGGCTCTGTATTTTGCTGTTGTTTGTTTTCTATGTGTCTCTGGGAAGGAGAGCTAACTTCATCTGGTCCCATCAGAGAAATGGAGCTAACACAAGCAGTGGCATCACAGGGTAAACGAGAGGAATTTTTTATATCTCTGCCTATCTTGGCTTGTGTCTGGCTCAGGGTTGAGTGAGTAAATGCCAGCTACTTAAAAATTATTGGAATTACTGGGCAGAGCTTGAAATGCTCAGGGCAATAGCACCTGCAGCTGACTCTGAGTCAAGCCCTTGGCCCACTGCCTCCCAGGGGCATCCCAAATGGGTACCTGGTGCTTGTGGGTTTCCCCCTGCAGCACAAGAATGTGTGGCATTCATTTCTAAGATTTATGTGTTGATGGCTCCCTCCTTCCCAACCGAATTTACTAGCACATTAACGACGGTCGTAGCGTAGCTATTTTCACACAATGGCCGCCCTGTACTATCAGAACAGACAAGCAGGTTTACAAGGCCTCTCTGTCGACATGGATAATATGCCTCAGTGGATGCTGGCAATAAATCACAGTGCTCTGGAAACATGGGATTGAGATGCTGTCGCTGAGGAAGTATGCTGAAGATAATAGGCCAGGCTTCTGGGACACGCATCGGGGGTTGCAGAGAGAAGTGGTCACAGATCCATCTGAGATCAAAGTCATGTTAAGAACCGATGCCCCGACAGGACATAACATGCTTATGTAACATGAACACACACATACACAAACACATCAGGATACATAGCCATGCTGTGGAGACTGCTAGTTTCTCCCCGTGTCTTATTTTTCTTTCTGTCCCAGTTGAACACATTCCAAGTCCTATGGGAGGCGTGTGGCTGTGGAGAATAACTGCCGGGCTTGCTTCTACCATTAGGTACAGTTATGCAGCCAAATACTGATGGATTAAATAAAAGCAGGAGGGCCATGTGGCAGTTCCCAACATTGTTTATGGTGGCCCATGCATACCTGTCATTTTAGCATTTATGAGGCTAAGGCAGGGCAGTTTCTTGTCAATTCCAGGCCAGCCTGAGCTATAGAGCAAGACCTTGTCTCAGAAAAGGCAAACAAAACAAAACAAAACAAAACAAAACAAAACAAAACAAAACAAAAAAACCTCAAAATAAATAAATAGTGTTCATAGGATTAAAGAACAAAATAGTATCCTTTTGTTATAAGAATGTATGTCATTAACTGCAATGGAAGGAGGAACATTTAAATTGATCCAATGCCATGGTTAACTCTGAGGATGGTAGAACACTTTCTAGTTGCCAGCTAGAATTGGGGGGGGGGTTGGTTGGAGCTCAAGAGAAAGGGGCCATGGCTGTGATTCCAGGGAGTGAGGAAGTGGGTGGCAAGGAGAAAGGCTACTGGCAGCTACCTGGCCACAAAAAAAACCTTTCTAGAAGTTCCTGAAGTGAGTTTAACCACTTACGAGTTGTTATAGCCTTGGAGCTGGCAGAGGAATCGCTAAAATACTGACGCGGAACACTGTGTTCCTCATGTCTGGGGACTATTGCAGCAGAGCCTGGAAAGAAAAGGGACCATCGGGGAGGACAGGGTGGGCACTGGGCGGCAACCTCCCTGCCCTCTACTTCTGTTTTATGTTCAGGTTGTCTCACTAGAAAGCTCCTCTCTGGCTGCCTTCCCCTGTCATCTACCCATGTGCCTCACCTTCTCCATTGTGACTCCCTGCCAGGGCACACTAGAGAGGTTAAAAGAACAGAGAGGAGAGACCCTGAGGCAGCTCCAGGCAGTAACACATCTTCAGAAAAAGGCTCAAGACTGGTGCAAGAGGCTTGTAGGGTGGCACCAGAACAGCCCCCCCTTTCTGATCTCATCTGGATCCTGGACAGAGCCTCCCCTACCCCCTAATTAGGTGATCCTTCACCTACATCCCCAGAGAGCAGGTCTATGCTACCACATTCCCTGCAGACAAGATCACACCCTAATTCCCCCAAGACACTGGTCATGTCAGGTGTGAGCACCCTCAGCTTCCTTCCATTCAGGGGACAGGGCAGACCCTTCAGGGAATGGGTGGGGATGGACACAACTGTCTGCTTCTTCAGATCCAAATTGGAAGACAGCAGAGCCTGGGTCAGGCCTGCCATTACCTGCATGCAGCAATGGGGGAAGCACTGGGTGACAGAGGCATCTGCTGGCCAAGGCTGCCATCCTTGGGCTTAGCCTCGTTTCCCCTGGTTGGCCATACCAGAGGTTTAGCAAGAGACCCAAGGCACACACTCTCTCTTCTTTCTTCTCTTCTCCAGCCATCAGATTTTTATAGGTTTTTTTTTTCCAGATAGTCTTTGGTATGCTACTATGAATTAAATTCAGATAATTTTTGCCTACGGAGCACATGAAAATATCTGAGAAATGCAAATCAAAACCACAGTGAGATATCATCTCACCTCTGAATGGCTTTTGTCAAAAAGACAAAAGATAGCAGATGCTGGAGACCGGGTGTGGGGAAAGCGAATGCTCATACATTGCTAATGAGACTGTAAATGAATATGGCCCCTATGGAAAACAGTGTGGAGATGTTTCTGAAAACTAAAAATAGAACTACCTTATGATCCAGCAATCCAGTTCCTAGGCATACACCCAGAGAGAAGAAGCCAGTATGTCAAAGAGATATTTTGCTTCCATGTTTATAGCTAAGATATGGAATCAAATCTAAGTTCCCATTGAAGTATGAATGAATAAATAAAATGTGGTACATATCCACAATGAAATAGTATTCACCATAAAATGAATGAAATATTGCCGTCAATGTAATATGAATGAAATTGGAGGACATTATGCTGATCCCAAAGCATAGAGAAGAGAATAACAATTCTCAGAACTTCAGAGGGGCTGTGGGGAAGGAGAAGAGAGAGGCTACTGCCGAGTACAGGGAATGTTAGATAGCAGGTGTGACTTCTTTTAAAATGTCTTTATCAAGGGCAAAGAGATGGCACAGTAGTTCCAAGAGCACACCACTTGCTCTTCCAGAGGATCCGAGTTCAGTTCTCAGCGTCTATGTCAAGTTGCTCACAGCTGCCAGGAACTGTAGATCCAAGGAGATCACAGGTTTCTACTCTGAGGGCATCTAACTCATGCTCTCTGTGTCTGTGTCTGTGTCTGTGTCTGTGTCTGTGTCTGTGTCTGTGTCTGTGTCTGTGTCTGTGTCTGTGTCTGTGTCTGTGTCTGTGTCTGTGTCTGTGTGTGTGTCTGTGTCTGTGTCTGTGTCTGTGTCTATGTCTGTGTCTGTCTTTCTGTCTCTTTCTCTGTGTCTGTCTGTCTTTATGCCTACTTTTCCCTTCTCTTAAAAATAACAAAAATTATTTTATTCCATTTATTAAATGTAATACAATATGTTTATGTGTGTGTGTATACTAGCACACACTTTACCCACTGACACATCTCTTCTGCCTTCTCAATAATGATTTTATATGAGCTATTTTGAATTGTCCAGTTAATTGTGGTCCATAGCTATCTAACTGAACTAGAGTGTTAGAAAGTATTTCTCTTGGGCTGGCAAGGTAGCCCAGTGGATAAAGACAGTTATTAGCAAGCCTGAATTCTATTCTTGGGGCCTACAGGCTGGACCCCACAACTTGTCTTCTGACCTTCACATGCACTCTGTTGCTCATGTATGCCTCCCCTCCCCCTCACACACACACACTAAATAGACAAACGAATGGACAAATAGATAAGAGCTGGTGCGATGTCTCTGAGAGTAAAGGCACTTTCTCCCGAGCCTGATGACCTGAGATCAATTCCCACACCCATACGGTAGAAGGAACCAGTTGATTCCTGAAAGTTGTCTTCTGACTTCCACCCATGTGCTATGGCTCTCTTGAACACACACACACACACACACACACACACACACACACACACACACACACACACACACACAGTGTTTTAAAAACTTTCCTTCTTTCTTTCTTTCTTTCTTTCTTTCTTTCTTTCTTTCTTTCTTTCTTTCTTTCTTTTTCTTTAAGGCTTTGCCCTTGCTGCAGGTGATCTCTAAGGGATTTCAGCTCATTCTTCAAGTGCTGGCCACAGTATACAATTTGAAAATCACTGATCTTAGCAGGAGCAATTTTCTCTTCTCTGCAACCAAAGGCCTTGCTTGAGAAATCATGCTGACATTCTTAGCTGGTAGGCACAGTGTGGGTGAGGGGGTTATATTCTTTTCATTCCCATTAGGGAAAGCAAATAGATTTCAACTCCTGCATCAACTCTGATCAATTTTCAGTGGCTCCCTGGAGCACTGTCCGAAGGGGATCTGGCGCTCCTGCCATGCACTCAGAGAGGAGGGGCACCACACTCTATTAGAGACGCCTGCACTTGGTTCAGCATCTACCAAGGGCCTGACACAGAGCAGGTGTTTATTCAATTTTTGTTGAATGAATAAGTAAAGTATTCCCCATCCTTCATCGCTGACCAGGCTAACCTGTTCCTAAGGTGGCTTCCCTCTGAAAAATCATCTTTCTTTGTTTTGAGATGCCCTCACATAGACCGGACTGGCCTTGAACTCTTTCTTCTCCTGCCTCTGTCTTCCTTGTGCTGAGATTACAGGCATGGCCTGCCATTTTAGAATTTACTTTTGCCCCACAGAAATACCCAAGAAGCTGTCTTAAAGTGCTTCAGTGCCTGTCTTTCTCTCCCTCCAAAGCCTCCACATCTCTTCTGTATCCCCTGCCTATCTAGTTCTGATTCCTTTCAGTCTTACC
This sequence comes from Mus caroli, assembly GCF_978045245.1. Taxonomy (NCBI): domain Eukaryota; kingdom Metazoa; phylum Chordata; class Mammalia; order Rodentia; family Muridae; genus Mus; species Mus caroli. The sequence continues at coordinate 120,589,859 of NW_028227262.1, forward strand.
TCCACTGTGTGCACTGTTATTCCCAGTGACTCCACCAACCCGTCTATGTGCCTGTCCATTTCCAGCACTCTAGGTGCCCTGTCTTTGCCAAGGAACCCAATACTGAGCTTCCCATGCCTATTGTGTGGCTTCCCTGTAGAACTCTGTGGTACTCCTGAGGGCAAAGACAATGCACACACACACATGGAGTCTTAGTCATTGGTTTAGGTGAAATGTCAGCACAGACATGATTGTAGATCCAGAGAGCTCACAGACAGCAAGAGAGATGGGATCAGCAGTATTCTGTAGAGCATGGCATGGGAAGCAAGCGCTGAGCTGCCTGGTGTATCTGAGTGCCTTGTCTTTCCTTATCACCTAACCTCTGCATTTCTGGGAGGCAAATGTATGGAGAGAGAATTCCAAGGCTGTGTCCATGGGCCAGAATGCTCAGTGATATACACCCCACAAGAATTCCATGTTCCTGGAGACCCTGCTCTATCTCCCTGCCTCCTATGTGCCTCTAGAGGGATACAGGGTATGGGGTGCAACAATGACTGGTGCTCTGTAAAGGGAATCGTCTCCAGAAGCCATCTCTGCATCCCACATGGGTCACTCAGACATGCGAGGCATCTGCCCGGGGCTGATGGACAAGAATTTATTACAGCATCCCTGGCTCTGTCCTTGGCTCTTTGAGCTTTTTCCTGGAACACAGGGGGAGGAAAATATTCCCCCCAGATACCAAGAAAAGCTTGTTACTTGGGTTTGAGATCTACCAAATATGAGAAGGATGCTTCTTTAGCCAACATGGGCATGTTCCCCTCAGCCCAGTATCTTGAGTGCTTGAGAAAGGAAAGAACCAAAAAAAGAAGTTTGCGGGGGGAGAGAGAGGTGCTTCTCTCGTGCCTCAATGAAATACATGATCAGTGTGGTCCTTATAGTCACCAGGAGAGTGACTGGGAGAAATGCCTCTTTTCAAGTTTGGTTCCATGCACCGTACAGATCAGGAAAAGGTCAGAGATGCTCTCCCCCAGCCCCAGCTGACCACTGCCCATCACAAACTCTACAAAAAATATGACTCGCACTACTGGGAATCCATTCCCACCTTGCAAAGAGTGCCCAGAGAACCTATGCTCCCAGGATGGTGCCACCAAGTCCCTGCCCTCTGCCTACCTCTCCTGAGTCCCATGCTCCCAATAGAAATGACTGGCTTGCTTTGTCCTCTCCCAAGCAGCAATGCATACAGGGCATCGTGGCATATCTAATGCACCCAGTAAGACATAGAGTAGTGTAAGGGCACCATACCCACAATGCAGTATAATTAATCCCAGCGAGAAAGAAAGCTGAAGGAGGGGCATGCTGGGACCTCAGGCTGGCAACGTGTATTTAACCATCTTGGGTAGAAATGCCTACCAGCAAAAACTGTGCAGGTTACAAGCCTTCTCCACGATCTGCTGTTCTGTTCCCCAAAGAAGAGAATTTGAATGGCTTTGGGACAGATGTGGAGAGAGCCCTAGCTTTTTTATTGTTGATGATGGTTTGTTTGGTTGTGTGTATATGTGTGTGTGTGTGTGTGTGTGTGTGTGTGTGTGTGTGTGCACGCTCAAGTTGGGGGTGAAGGTGGGAGGGGACTGGATTCTTCCTGACAGTTTTTCTACCCACCTGTATTCAACAGTAGTTTTAGTACTAGGTAGGCCCTCACTGGAAAATGAACTCTCAACAGCAAAGCAAGCTGTATCTGGCCTTCAGGAAGGCGGAAAGCTGTGGCTGCCTCACTACACATTCAGCCTTGCTTTTTCCATCTGAACGCTGTGGGAAACCTAACCATCTCAAGTCTGCAGACCAAAGACAGGTTTGGAGCCCTGGCTGGCTTTGCAAGAACAGGTTGGTGCCCTGTGGGCACAGGCCGGCCCAGCCAGGAATTTAATGCCTTTCAGCTCCCAACAGCCTTCCCTCTGTCTGCAGAGTCCTTCACTGCAAAACTACTGAGTTCAACACCAAGCTGTCCACACGACCTCCTTCTTGCCTCAGTTTCTCTAATTTCCAGAGCTGGATGGGGTGCTATCAGAAAGACTGGCGGAGGAGAAAGTAGCGCGCCCCGGGCCTTACCTTGCAGCTGCTGGAGCAGGGATCCCTCCGGGGCTCCATGCCTGCCTGCCCCTCTTATAGCTGCCCCAGTGCCACTTGCGCAACTGCCCGGCCAGCCCCAGTCCCTGCGAACGCCAACTCCCGCCCCACCCAGCAGGCCAGCGACAGTGGCAGCAGCAACCTAGTGCTCCATTCTAGGCGCCTCGAGGGAGGACTTCAGCCGCCCCCTCGAGTGCAAGTTTGGGGGCGCTTGGTATGAGCCGGTAATCCTCGAGGTCTGGCCAGCAGCTACTGAGCAGCGGTAGTTTAAGGACGGGTCCCTTGGGATGGTGCTTCCAGCACCGCGGGGAGCAAGAGGCTACAGAAGGCTGGCTTGGGGACAGGGAGGCCAGTGAGCCAGGACTCTTCCGACAGCTGTTTGCATACCTAACCTGGCTGCTCAGAGGAGAAACTGGTCCCAAGCTCAGGGCAGCTTGTCTTCCTTTGGTACCCGAAGGACAGTCGTCTCATTTCGTCCTGTGACATCACAGAATGCACCTGCTTCGAAGGTCGCAAGTGTGTTTAGGGATGCTCTGGACCAGTCCCAGGGGCCCTGATCAAACAATGTTTGTTTGGTTTGTTGTTGTTGTTGTTGTTTTCGGTTGTTGTTTTTGTTTTTGTTTTTTTTTGTTTTTCATTAGGGCAAGAATATCATTGGGTTCCTAATGGGAGGAAACAGATACAGAACAGTTCAGCTTTCTGTCTTAAAACCTCAGCTAGTTAAGGATTAGAGATAGTCAGGGATCCAGGTGTGAAACAACTGGATCAGGTCTATTGAGTTCACCCCAACTGAAAATAGCTTTGAAAACAAACCATCATCCTCGGAACCAGCCAGCCAGTTACTTTGAGTAGAAAGACCCTGACTACCCCCTAAATCCTGACTGCCTGGTTTGGTACTATCCGGTATCAAAATAGAAATAGCATGATTTTTTTAAATAAGACATTATTAAATGGCTGGGAAACAAACAAGAACAATAGTTCTGACATGAGAAGTTTAAGAAATTAAAACTTTAGCATCCTCAAATAAAGTTCTGAATTTGGTCAACCAAAAATTGTCTTGTTTTCTCTTGTATAAGTACCCACGGGATAACCTTCATTTCCCTCTTGGCCTGCCAAGCGAGAATTGTTTGCTAACCTGCAAACTATGAAACCTATACACACACACACACACACACACACACACACACACACACACACCTGCGCTGGCTGCTCCTGGCTCCCAGTCCTGCCAGCCTCTTATGGGCGTGCCTGAAGTCAGGTCCATCCCTTCTGCCACAGAACCCCCCTGTTTTGCATAGGCTCTGCTCTCCATCACTGGCAGGCTTCCTTGACTATGGACAGAGAACAGGAACCTCTGCCATTTACTCTTGAAGTCCTGGTGCCTTCACAGCACCAACAGGAGAGATTTGCAGAGGTGACTTCCGGATTACCATGTACTACCCGGCTGTGCACATCACTATGAATATTCTTCTAGATTTGAGGCACTGGAAAAGAGGGGGTACTTCTTTTAAACTTGAGGAAATAGATTCGTGTTAATGATGTGAAAGAAACCAGGAAAACCAGGTTTAAGGCGGGGCCTGGGCAACCATCATAGTGTACTTGGGACTTTCTAGCGGACGCATGTTCCTCAAAGACAACCCACCCTGTGAGGCTATAGGGTTTTTTTGCTCATCGCTGTATCCAAGTTAAGAGCTCAGTGCCTACCTAAGCACAGAGCTAGACTGTCTTTTATTTATTTGTTCACAATGCCAAACATGTAAACAATGTAGATTGATCATATATACTCCAACTCCTCTCCATCCCCAAGACACTCCCAACGGCACCATCCCCTACCCCCTTTCACACCCTGGAACTCCATGTTGGAAAGTTGACTGATCATGCTGGCTTGATCTTGTATAGGTTTGCAGAGGTAACCATGCCTGCAGTAAACGGTCGCATCATGCCCAGAAGATGATGGTATTTCATACTGCTCTTCCTTATCCTCCCGCTCTGACATTCTTTACCCTCGTCTGTAATGTTGCCTAGGTCTGGGGAGGGGATGTTGACATAGGTAACCCATTCTCACTCATTCTCATCACTTTAGCCTGTTGTGAGCTTTTGCGTTAACTGCCGGCCGCTTCAGAGACAGGCTTCTCTGGCTGAGGTTGAGGGCAGCATTCATCCATGAGTATAAACGCAAATGTTCAGCAGGCAACTCAACAACACGTCTGTTCAGCAAAACCCTACTAGAAGGTTCCCCACTAAGGCCCATAACGTCTCTAAGCTAGGCTTTTGGCCAGATGTATATTATCCTAATACTATATCAGTTCTGTTCTGTGAAGTAGGCCTCAAGTGCAATCCAGAATCAACTGGTTACGCCCATAATCGTAGTGCTGCTTTTACATTCATGGTTACATCGTGCCCAGCAAGGTAGTATTGAGCGTGCCGGGCTCACAGGTGGGAAATACCATGGCTCCTCCTTGGGGGTGGGAAGCAGTGGGAAGCGGATCTCTGCGAGCCCAAGGCCAGCATGATCTACGCAGTTCCAGGAGAGCTGAGCCAGCATAGTACTACAACCTTGACTCAAAACATTTACAAAATGGCATGCGTTTCCAGTTCACACATAAGCAGGTATGCACGCTTACATGGAGATATAATGTACTGCTGGCTCGTCCCTCCTGGCCACCTGCATAGATAGTGCCTGCTAGCTCTGTGTAAACTAGACAGCAAGGAAGATGTCCCCAGGTCAGTCCAGCTTGACGTGTTCTATGTCCTGGAGGACGGCTGAGGGCTGAGTTGTTTCGGAGATCTCCACGGCCAATAACTTGGAAGGAGTTATCCCAAGCCTGGCTCTATGATTCTCATTTAATAACCCATGTCTTCTGGGTTTTACACACATTTTTAAAATGAAAATTTCAAACACAATAGTGAAAAATAATATAGTGAGTTATGCTTATTACCCATATGTAATAATTGCTATTTCCCATAGTTTAGCCTCAGGTTTTCAAAATTATTTTAAAGCAAATTGCAGACACTATGACATTGTCATACCCCTAAATATTTGAGTATTTTATGAAAAATAAGGTTTTTTTTAATTTAACCATAAGATCACTAACAATAGCAATTCTTTAAGATCATGAAAGTATACATCATATTTCCCCCAAATGTCTCAGTGTTATCTTATATAATCACTTTGTTAGAATCTGGTTGTTTTACTCCTGATAAGCATTTATTTCTTGGTACTAAGTACGTGCTCCACTACTGAACTACACTGCTATTCCCTACAGGTATTTATTGAAGGAAATAAAGGAGTAAGGCAGAAAAGAAAAAATTAAGATATGTAATTGTAGAAACTAGAAAGGGTTAGCATTAGTGTTAGCAGTGGCTTAGAAATTGATTGCCACCAAGAAAGGGAAATAGTGCTGAATGTTCAGCCCAGGGAATTAGTAACATTACTGACAAGCAGTGCTAGTGCAGTGTACAGACATTTTAAAGCCACGTTGTGAAATAATATTCATGATGCAGCAACATGATATATTGTAAATGACAATGGATAAGATTACAAAACGGGCGAAACAAGGTGCCACATGCCTTCAGCCCAGCCCTTGGGGGTGGGAAGCAGTGGGAAGCGGATCTCTGCGAGCCCAAGGCCAGCATGATCTACGCAGTTCCAGGAGAGCTGAGCCAGCATAGTACTACAACCTTGACTCATTTACAAAAAATATTTACAAAATGGCATGCGTTTCCAGATCACGCATGAACAGGTACGCACGCTGACATGGAGATATAATGTACTGCTGGGAGTGTAATTAGGAAGGATTCTGACCTTTTACCTCATTTCCATGCTTGGATGATTTAAAAAATAACCATAAAGACCATTTGAGAAAGAGGGAAGAGAGGACAGTGGGACACACTAGACTATGATTAAAATATGTTCACCTATGAACATGCCACAAGGAACATGCTACTCTTCACAATTAATGTATGCTAAGGAAAAAGAAAATGTCCACATGGGCAACCCACCTCCTCAGGATTGGACAAGGAGTTGGACCCAGGGCCTTGAGCAGGATACGTGAGTGTTCTACCCTTGAGCAAGCTCCAATCCAGGACTTGCTTCTTAAAGAGAGAGCTTTTTATCCTATGGGAAGGAATTAATTTTATGCTTCGTCTATATGCTTTAGCATTCATAAGTAATCAAGATTCCTTGTCCCCAACATCTTTGTGACTTTGCTCTAGGAAAAGGCTTAACTTGTTTGTAGGGCGTGACAGCTTCCGGCTAAGCCACCCCAATGCCACCTTCTTAGAGGACACTAGGGGAACTGCTGACCCTGCCTGAACTGAGCAATGCTGACAAAGAGTAAGTTAGCTGAGCGTGCAGGCACACACCTGTAATCACGGCCTTCAGAGGTGAAGGCAAGAGGAACAGAGAGGTCACCCAGGCTACTACATAAGAGCCAATCATAAAAAAAAAATAAAATAAAGAAGAAAGAAAGAAATGACATCTAACACTAAAAACCTAGATGAAAGTTACTTTTTTCAATATTCTGTCTGTCTGTCTGTCCCCCAACAACTAGAACAGGATGTATCCCTAAAACTGTCTGTGAAATATGTTTTTCTGGGCTGCCTTGTCTGGCTTCAGTGGGAGAGGATGTGCCTAGCCCCGCAGAAACTTGATGTGCCAGGATGGAGAGATAAGGGGAGGGGGCTCCACCCTCTCAGAGGGGAAAGGGGGGCTGAAGAGCAGTGATCAGGATGTAAAGTGAATAAATAAATTAAGCAAACAAGCAACAACAACACCACATCAATACTAATTCATGCTACTACTCAATTCTTGCCTTTAATTTTTTTTATATTTTGGAAAAATTTAAATCTCCACTATACATTTACCCCAAAAAAGGCATTAAAATATCTTCACATTCCTATCATCTATTCTCAACCATTACTAATCTCCCTTCCTTCCCTTAATATATCTAGAATATAATTTCTTTCTGTTGTACATGGGCCTGAGTCTCTCTTTTTACAGTCAGTGTGTAGTCCATTTTACAGATGTACCATAATCTACCTAACCACATTGTTACATAGGTAATGTTGTAACTAATATATTTAAATACACTTCTTTGATCCCTGTGCGGGTCTATCTGCGGGAGAAATTCTGATAAGTAGAATTATCATTCAAAGGGTATGTGCATTCAAAATAGAAATATATTGCCAAGTTACACTCCTTAGAGATTGTACCAATTTGCATATGCAATTGACTGCAAGTAACCGTGGTTTAAGCACTAAGGATACTGAGTTATCTCTCCTCCCCAGGAGCCCCAAGGAAGGCAGGTGCAGTTTCACGCAGTAGCTTCATTGTGAATTCTCTCCTTTTGATGTTGTTTTCTTGTGTCCTTGTGCTTATGGCCCCGAGGTTGCAAAATGGATGGTACCTTGCAAGCATCTGGTCCTCACACTAGTAGGTGATATTTAAAGTCTGGGCAGGGATGTCAGATTGCTAGCCTCCAGGGAACTGGACACTCAGAGGTCACTCCTGGCTCCAGGTCTCACCCGTTTCTCTCTAGTTCTGCCTGATGTCTTTGCTCATTCACAGATGAGACATGAATTTCTTTCGTTCTCTCTAAAACCAATTTCCACTTCATCGTGTTCTGCTTGGATGATTTGAGCTTTGAACAGACCTTCTTAGTGCAAAGGCACCACTGATGCCAACCAAGCCTTGTCCTACTCACCCTTGCCCTTACCTGGGGAGGGTCTGCTCTTCTCACGAGAGAGTTCGCCAGTGAGGCTTAGCTTGTGAAACCCCAGAGCTGCTAAGCATGCTAACTCTACTGTCCCCTCATCACTCGGAGTGGACCTCAGGGCTAGCCAAGGTGGTCAGGGGTGGTCCATCTCTCAGCTGTCTCTCAATGTCCCAGACATTGATTGAATGCTAGATCTAGTCACTGGGTGCTGGAATGACGACAAAGGTAGAGCTTCATGTCTAGTACACAGGCGTATCTGGGCCATGCCATGGTCCTGGCTGGCCTTGTGAGAGAGAATGTGTACCTGTTTAATGAATAACAAGAAGTGAGGGTGGAAGGTGGTCCGTTGGACAAATGGTTGCACCTTTTTCTAGCAGGCCACTGTAGGCATTTTAGCCTGGGCTGCTCTCCCACCTAGACTCTGAGAGATGCTCCCCAGGAAATACCCCAAGTTGCTCATGAAGCATTGAGCTTGCTTTCTTCTCCTTCCCTCTGGTCTTTCCCTTGTGACCTTCCCCTCTCCTCTCTTCCTCTTCCACTGAGGAATTTCTTTTTTTAAATGATGAGCAGTCAATGAAACGTTTTAGTGATTTTTAAAAAACAGTTACAGTGTCTCACTAATGCTAACTCCATGAGTTCAGCCCATTACTAGTGAGTATTTTTACACCTGTTGGCCTGCCTATAGCTAAACTGGGGGCTTTTTAAATATAACCCCCTTGCTGTCTCTTCCTGCAGCAAGCACACGATCTTAGAGTCATGAGTAACACCACAAACTGGCCCCAAGGCTTGAAACAACAGCCAAGTTTCCAGATCATGGTTCAGTGGATCAATGGCATGGCCTTATTCCTGAGTGGCAACTGACTGCCAGCTGCAATCAAGATAGTAACTGGACCACCCTCGTTTGTTTCCATAGTGACGGAACAGCAAACGAGAGTGGAGCCTCAGAGGCAACCACTTTCCCAGTGTCGCCTATCAATCACACGTCTGATGCTTCTTATTGAAGGCCAAGGTTGCTAGGGAAGGAGACTGCTCAGTTGTAGCCATGCAGGGAGTTGTGAAGAGATTGGGGTTCTTCCTGTAATCATGCCATCACAGGAAGGAATGCCTAATATGCTGGAAGGGCCAGCATTGGACGCCAGGGAGTCAGCCAGTGGGAACATCTGAAAACAAAAGAGTGGATCCCTGTGCTCAAACCACCATTCTGGAAGAGTCAACTGGCAGAGAGATATGGGGGACTACCGTTGGGATGAGACCCTAAAATCAAGATGATTAATTATGAAAAATGATCTGTTTTGTTTCGTTTCTCCATTCCTGGATCCAAGGGCTTTCATTGAGGGTGTGCCCTGCCCTGAGTTCTAGGCTAGACAAAGCTGCAAACGCAAGCGAGCGACATACAGGCAGTGCTTCAGCAGAGCTCAGGCGAATAAGGGAAGACATTGGAGACGAAGAAAAGAGATTTACTATGGCTGACCAGCCCCACCAAACCTTCTGTTGAAACCAAACTCCCATTATGAGATACCAAGAGAGACACACCAGGCAGGGCATGTAAGAGGTGAGTTATGAACTGATTAATGTGTGAATATTGTATCTGAAAAAGTTTCAGAATGGTGAGCTGAATGATTTTTTATTCTTTATAAATTACTCAGATCGCTTGATATTAAGGCATTTAAAGAGTACCGTTTGACAAATAGATACAGCAAATAAAAACAATGCTACATTAGAAGAAAATGAAAACCATTCAAGACATGCCCAAAAGACATTTCGAAGGTAAGAACGCCTGCCCTGATAGCGGAATGCCCCACCTGGAAAGAAAAAACCAGAACTCAGTGCTACAGGAGTGTGGAGGTGAATGTGAAGGGGCGGGGCAGGGCGGGGCGGGGCTAAGATGCATCTGGTGCTCAGGACTTCAGGCTGTATATGTTAAACAGTCAATGGGGCTGAAGTCCAAGTGAGGAACCAAGGAGGGAGCTGTGGATCCAGGCACCATTAAGAAGGTGTGAGCAACTTCTCCTGAAGATAGAATTGTGAGAAACAGCAAACTACTCTACAGTGGAAGGTATTAAATAAGGAAGTCCGGATGAGACATCAGACAGGAGTCTGAGGAAGTCACAGGATGCTGCCAGTTTACACAAGGTTGGGAGAAGAGCTCCACCCCACCCCCTCCACTGCGTGCCCGCCCAGGGACAAAGTAAGAACAATCACTTTTTCTCACTTTCTTTAATTTACCCCAAAACCTTCATGTCTGTTTCAGAGAGTTAGAAAAAGCAGGGAAGCAAGTCACCAGCAAAATCACCCAAAGTCCCGTCATGCTGAGGTGGCCCGGCTTTGTGTGTCTCCTTCAATAAGCCCTGGCTTGGTAGCAGCCTTCAAGTATCAAGGAAGATGTACACACCAAGAAGGGAGCTGCAGCTGCCTCCTGTCTGAGCCATATACTGTAACTGGTGAGCCTTGCTGTCAGAGTGTTCTGGGCCATGAACAAATGCAGAGATGGCTCCAAGAACCCAGGGCTGAGCAGTCATTGGGGGAAGATGTTCTAGAGATGCTGCAAGAAGCCTTAAGCCCTCTTGGAAGTTGAGAAAACACATCTGGGGCATCCTCCAGTCTCATAGTCACCCAGAAAGGAGCTGCCAGCCACTAGAATTGTCTATTGAAGTGGTAGGGAAGGGAAGACAGGCTGCAAGTCCCCAGGGTGCAAGTCCCTGGGAATGTACGTACAGTGTGCCCACCACTACAGTGGGTTCTATTTGGTCCCATAAACATGAAGGATGTAGTTCATATCCTGAAGGGATTCAGCATCCTAGGGGGGAAAATCACCATGGAAACAATACCAGAAAGAGCTTATTAGCCACGCTGCTGAGGGCAGACCTGGAGCCACATTGCCTGGGTTGAGTCTTGTCTTCTCCATCTATTGGTGCATGGCTTGGGGTAAGCTGCCATACTCTCTCTGTCTTTTTTCCTCCTCTGTAATGGGACATTGCAGGAACACCTATGGTGCTATGAGCATCATTTGTGTTATTACAAGCGAAGCACTCTGCGAGAGTTAATTATTCATCAGAGCAGGAGAGTTAGAAGCAAAGCACAGCTAGCTACTCGTGTGCTGGGTAACCAGCAGGGCAGGGATGTGCCTGCTCAGCAGAGTGGAACTCAGCAGCCAAAAAAGTCCATCCTACCTACTTTTACGCAACCATCAGTTCTGGTTTGTCCCATTATGGTCTGTTATGGAGCTGAGGAGTCAGAAGATCTGTCTGCCCAGGGCTGAGGCTGCCAAGTGCATTTCTTCTGCAGCTTGGTTACATAAGCAGTGGGGTTGCTGCATGACCCTGGGTGGCAGGGGAAGGGGGAGCTCTGGCTGAGCAGCTGGTCCAGCAGTTAGGAGCTGCTCTCTCCTGCAGAAGGTGTGGCTCCCCAGTACCTAAGACACTGCTTTGTGTACATCATTGTTCTGTATGTGCCCAGGAGATACTGAATTCAAAAGTAAGGTGCCTGTTACTCTGATATGCATGTAATGAACATCCAGAGAATTCATATTTCTGATAATTGCACTACCCTGAAATCACAAATATTTTATATTCTTTTTTAAATATTTTATGTTCTTGATTCATAACTTCTCTCTCATCTTGTGTCTCTCTATGTATCTCTTCTCCATCAGAATAGGATCACATAGTACATAATATTTGCAGTTGTCTCGGGCTTCTTACTATGACTTTAAGTATCTTTCCGTAGTGTAATTTATGACGCCTGCATTGTACCAATGTGTCGTAAATTATTTAACCAATCCCTTTGGTTGAAGCTTGAGAAGATTTTCAATGGTCTTCTTTCTTCCCATAAACAAGGCTCTCGTGCATAATCTCGCAGATAAATCTCTGCAGGTATTTGTGCTTATTTCTTTAGGATCATTTCTAAAAGCCATCCAACAGGCACACACTGTTTTGAGGCTTTGGATGCTTACTGCTAGAGCTCCCTGGATGAAGCTCCCAGGAACGGTTTTCCTACCCAAGGTCCTGCAAAGGCCCAGCAAAGCCACATGTGGAATGCTGGGAGGGGGGTCACCAAGCTTAGAAATCCCTCCATTGCTGTGCTGGCTAGTTTTATGTCAGCTTGACACAGCTAAAGTCATATGGGAGAAGAGAACCTCAACCAAGAAAATGCCTCCTTATGATTGAGTTGTAGGTAAGTCTTTGGGTGTGTTTTTCAATTAGTGATTAATGAAGAAGACCCACCCTATTGTGGATGGGACCACCGGATTCTGTAAGAAAGCAGGCTGAGCAAGCCAGTAAGCAGCATTCTTTCCTGGCCTCTGCATCAGCTCCTGTCTCCAGGTTCCTGCTCAGTGACTTCCTGTATTGACTCCCCTCGATGGAGTCGGGATATGGAAGCCAAATAAACCCTTTCCTTCTCAAGTTGCTTCTGGCCATGGTGTTTCTTCACCACAATCCTGACTAAGACAATGGCTGGGAAGAGAAGAAACTGGAACAAAGAAAATGGCCGAATGTGGTTGGTTCATGAGCAACTAGACATTTAGCTGCCTCTTGAAAGAGTCAGGGATGTCCCTGTCCCCAAAGACCAAGTAGAATGGTATGAGTCATCCGATGGGGGTGAACAGCTCACAGAGGGGAACTAGAAAGGACAGACAGACACCTGCTATAGCTTTCAGGGAGCCCTGGTTTTCCCTATCTATTAGACTGTGGGCTGCCTCTTTCAGCTGGCTGAGCTCCAGAAGGCAGCACTGTGTGCTCTCGTGTCTACACACCCACTCCAGCCCAAGGGGAGAAGTGGAGCAGAGTAAATGTTTACTGAGCTGATGGGACAAATGATCTACTCCAGCTCCTGTTTTCTGATTAAGACAGTGACGTTGTACTGCCTGGCCAAGGGTACATTGAGCATCCTTTCTGGAGGACTGTGAACAACATGTGCCCAATGCTCAAAAGAAGCATACCTCTTGACCAAAGACCTCACTTGTACATATAATCTTTGAGGGCTGTAGAGATGGCTTAGCGGTTAGGAGCACTGACTGTTCTTCCAGAGGTCCTGAGTTCAAATCCCAACAACCACATGGTGGCTCACATCCATCTGTAATGGGATCTGATGACCTCTTCTGGTGTGTCTGAAAAGAGCAATGGTGTACTCATACACATAAAATGATAAATAAATAAATAAATAAATAAATCTTTTTTTTGAAGAATAAGAATAAAAATAAGAATTATTTACTCTGAAAGTAACCCAAGGTCTCTAGGAACCAACTCTTGCCTTCTCACACCCTGAGCCGTTCGGCATCAGAGGACGTTTCCTGCCCCTGTTACCCATCCCTGCTCTTCCTAACACAGTTATCATACTAGCGTCTGTAGCCTGCCTTCCCTGAGCCCCAGTAGGGTATCTTCTGCAGTGCATGTTGGAGTCAGTTACACACGTAAGTTATCTAAACATCCCGACCGACCAGTGAGCAGGCAGGCAGAATCTACATCCATTTTGTTACCTTTCTCCGCACCTGTCAGAGGACAGAGTGCTGCGTCAAGAGCAGGTGCAGAAAGTGTGATAGATAGCACTCTGGGGAAAGGAGCGTCTTTAAATGATTCAGGCACATCCCCCGGTGCCATGAATCTGCATCCCCCTGCACCTGAGACTGGTGGCAAGTGTGAGCTATGAAATTGCATGCTTTGGAGAGGTAATAGCAGCATTTCCAAGCACACCTTTCAAAATAGCATCGAGCTCGCAGAGTTGGAAAGTGAAAGGGGCAGGGCCAAAAGCACATTGTGGGTCTAGAATACAAAGTATCAACTCTGAGGCTCAGTTCTTTTGTTAATAAACGGCTTCCTGTTTACACTATGATACAAATGTGATTGTGTGTAACAGAAAAGACTCGTTTGTTTGTAATAGGCTCTTGCATCCAAGACTTTTTTTTCGTTTCAGGGTCTCCTGTTGCTCAGATTGATCTCAAACTCACTAAGTAGTAGAGGATGACCTTGAACTCTTGGTCCTCCTGCTTCTACCTCCCAAGTGCTGGGTTTGTACGTGTGTGCCATCACGCCTGACAGGACTCTCAGTATATGCTATGAGTTCCCCTAGTGAGTTTTAGAGAGGATTTAATTAACTCTAATTTGATTCGAAGGAGCTGGCCTCCGGAGACAGGAGTTTATGAGATAAGGACTGACTCCACTGGAGTGACACCTGCCACAGAAGCAAGGCGAACAGGCAAGCCTGGGATCTTCTTCCACGGTTCCGGAGGCAGCACTTCTGCATTAATAAGAAATGAATTTTTATTGATAGTTGCGTTAATTACTGATGGTAAATTTGCCATTTTTTGACAAGGAAGAATGATTAAGATGTTAACCCACACTGTTCTAAGGGAGGAAGCCAGGTGCAGGCAATGCTTCGAGGTGGTCGATGCTATTCTTATATTCAAAGTGAGAAAGCAGGAACTCACAGGTGTCAGTGAATTCACTCTGTCCAGCAGAGCCCCGAGTTGAGTCTCTGACGTCTGGGCTTTCCTGCTGCCCCAGCCCATCTTACCCTGGTTATGTTGTAGAAGTTCCTGGGACCCTAGTCTTAGCCCTACACAATAAGATCAGAATACCTTGGCTTGGTACCAGGTATCAGAGGTTTAAGAATCAAGCAGCCCGGCAGTGGTGGCCATGACTTTAATCCCAGCACTTGGGAGGCAGAGGCAAGCAGATTTCTGAGTTCGAGGCCAGCCTGATCTACAGAGTGAGTTCCAGGACAGCCGGGGTTACACAGAGAAACCCTGTCTCGGAAAAACCAAATTAATTAATTAATTAATTAATTAATTAATTAATTAAATCCTCCAGGCATTACAGTGACCAGGTCTTGACTTCACAGCCGTCATCTCAAGGCCTCTGAACTCACAGGCAGCCGCTGACTGAGTGACCCATTGAGAAGTTCCTTAAAATCCCTGGGATCTTTAAGAAAAGATGCTGCCTCATATTTGGGGCATCATTTAAGGCAGACACCTTAGGATGGGGTTTGCTCATTAGCCTGTATCCCTTTCAAGCACCCTAAGGGGTCCAAATACAGGCTGTGTTGAGAATCGAAGTCTAGAAGCTCAAACCAAATAGCCAATGCACCCCAACTGATCAGGACAGAGTTAGGGTGGCATGGCTCATCCTCTGTGGGGTCCCATTGAGCTGTAGGGAGCAAGGATGAAGGAGCTAGCCATCAACACTTCCTATCCCAGTTTGCCCAGATGCCAAATGTTCAAAAGAACTCCTGCTCTTAAGCCAATCCAGCGTTTCCAGCAAATTCACAGAAACATTTATCTAACATCTTATTTCTTTGTAGGAAAAACTAAAAACTAAACTAAACTAAAACTAAAACTAAACTAAACTAAAATAAAAATTACACTTTAGATTTTGCCTATAAAAACAATTCTTTAAAAACTGTCACAAATGGCTCCACATGAATGAGCTTCATGATGGGGACCCTCTGCAGAGGACTGATGGCACTCGGCTCTGTATGCAGAGAGATAAGAATTACTTGATGAGATTTAACAATCAAGGTATAATGCAGACCTGGCTGAGATCTGGGCCAGAGCGTGAGGAAGGCCTATGGGGCAGGGGGGCATCAAGAGCTAGGACAGGGCCAATTTAGGCTGTTTCTTCCAGGCCGTGTCCAACTTTTTACCTGACTGACCTTGGCCTGGCTTGCATGCCCCATCCCTCAGCTCTCTCCATCTTCCCCTGCCATTCTCTTTCTGAAGTCCCTGGGAGCTCCTGTTCATCCTTGGAGTAGGGTAGCATGGGACTCATGGTGGGGGGGGGGGATTGGTTTTAAAAACAAAAATCTTTCCAGCTCAGAAGACGTCTCACGAAAGGAAAAGAGGAAGAGAACAGTTTATTGTTCACTAAGAGAAATTCAACAGTGGGAGGCACAGTCACAGTGCTGCCAACCCACTAAGACACAGCCAGCTGGGAGTCCCATCTTCAGCACAGCGCAGCAGATCCGCCCCACTCTGAACCTGTTCTCAGGACCATCGAAAGGAGTCCTCAGGCTGCACCTGTCAGCATTTGTTACAGTGTATCCCAGAACTGCATGCATTTCCTAACTGCACTCTTGCTATGATAAGGGGTTCATACTCATAATGTCACACCTGGTAAGAAAGTTCTCTATCAACCAGGCGTGGTGGTGCACGCCTTTAATCCCAGCACTTGGGAGGCAGAGGCAGGAGGATTTCTGAGTTCGAGGCCAGCCTGGTCTACAGAGTGAATTCCAGGACAGCCAGGGCTACTGAGAAACCCTGTCTCGAAAAAAACAAAAACATAAAAAAAAAAAAAAGAAAGAAAGAAAGTTCTCTATCATTGTTCCACACCTTTAACCCCAGCTAATAAGCTTCATATATCTTTGGTTCATAGCTAAATTTCTTTCACCTTAAAACTAGGAGTCGGGATGCCATCTTGCTTTGCAGTTAGAGGGAGTAATCTCCATGTCTCTAAGAAAGAGACTGGTGAAAGGGGCTTCTGAGCTCTGTCTCTGTCAGTCTATCTGTCCCTCTCTATGTGTCTCTGTATGTCTCTCTGTCTCTGTCTCTTTCTCTGTCTCTGTCTCTCTGTCTCTGTCTCTGTCTCTCTGTCTCTGTCTCTGTCTCTGTCTCTCTCTCTCTCTCTCTCTCTCTCTCTCTCTCTCTGTGTGTGTGTGTGTGTGTGTGTGTGTTGCACTCTTGTGCACATGTCTGTAGGAGCAGATGTTAAGTTTGGGTGTCTTCTGTCATCAATCCCTGCCTTTCTTGTTGCGATAGGATCACTCACTGAACCTAGAGTTCCCAGTTTCAGCTAGACTGGCTAGCTAGCAAACCTTGTGGATCCACTTATGCCCACCTACCACCCAGTGCTGACGTTATAGGTGTGCACTGCCATGCTGGTCTTTTATATGGGTGCTGGGGTCCTCACATTTACACAGCAAGCAGTTTACCCATGGAACTAGCTGCTTTTTGAATTTTTAAACAAATGTCTATCTATTTCAAAGAGTTGGCAAGAACAAAGAGAAAGCGCTTTTTGATTGGTTATTTGCCTTACTTTGTAGCCCAGGTTAGCTCTCCAGGTCTCCTTCCTCCTGCCTTGGCCTCCTATATACTGGGGTGACAAGAATGTACCACCAGATTTGCTTCCATTATTAAAGACTTATTTTTCATGTGCATTTGTCCTCACAGAATTCAGCTTTGGCCTTCATGCAGTTCCTGCCAGAGAAGGATAGGAATGTTTGGCCCCAGGGGCAGTGTGGTTGGCTGGCTTGACTGTAACATTAAAATCCAAAGAGCAGAGTTAAGTTGAATCCGATCTAAAGACCTTGGGAGGTGGCAAGGGAGACTTTGAGGTGCTTTGGGGGAGCTTGGGTAGTTTCCTGGTTTGCCTGGGATATTGGGATTGATGGGAGGACCACCCAACCACAGTCAGTCTCTCAGACCACACTGCTGAGTTTTCCCTGTTCTCTTAGATCTGCCCTGGGTCACACTGCCCTGCTCCCTACCCGGCATGCATACTCTGGGTATCACTTCTTTGCTCCCTGTCTGCTAGAGGATGCTGGCCTGACTGGTGGCTTCCTGCTGTGGCCTCTTCTTCCCTCCCCTCCCCAGCACAGCTTCTCACTTCTGCTCTACTCCAATTAGACTCTAACCCACTAGACGCTGCAGCCAATTCTGCGGAAAGTTCAAATCTTTAGGGACTTCAAAGATTAACCTTTGCTGTTAAGTGTTCTCAAAAGAAAAAAGAAAAAAAAATGAAGAAAGGAGTTGGAGAGTGGGGTGGGGCAGGGTATGGAAGCACAGGTCAACTGCTGTTTGGTCTGCGCTCCTGAGTGTTCACAGCTCAAAAAATCATGGCAGAGCCAAGCAGCAAGAAGCAAAGAGTGGTGCTGAGATCCACTCAAGATGAGTTGATGACTGGCCCAGGAAACTGCGTAATTCTGGGTAGGCTGGGGCTATAAGGTGGTGAGAATCTGTGCTGCTATGGAGGGGCTATGGCAGCTTTGTGCCAGCAACTCCAAGCAGTGTGTGGATGTGTTGGTGTGTGTGTGTGTGTGTGTGTGTGTGTGTGTGTGCATGTGGCATGTACCCTCCACGTATTTGTTTTCTCTCTACATACGTGTATGTACGGGCTCACATTCGAACCCACACACCTGGTGGGAAGTCAGAGGACAACTTGGAGGAACTGGTTCTCTACTTTGTTGGTCTTAGGGATCAAACTCACGTGGAAACGCTTTCTGTCAAGTGTCTTTACAAGCTGAGCCATCTCACCGACACCCACTAGGAAACCGAGGGTGTGATCCTATCGTTTCTGCGCATCCACTGTGGTAGCTTGAATGAGAATGGTCCCCATAGGTCCAAATTTTTTAATACTTATTTGGTTCCTAATTAATGGAACTGTTTGAGAAGGATTGTGAGGCGTGGCCTTGTTAGAGGAGCTGTGTCACTAGGAGTGGACTTTGAGGTCTCAAAAACTTATGCCAGGCCTCTTGTTAGGTCAGATGTGAGCTCTCAGCTACTGCTCCAGCGCTATTCCTGCCTGCCTGCTGCCATGTTCTCTGTCATGATGGTCATGGGCTCCCCTTTCTGATGTGGTACGCAAGTCCCCAACTAAATGATTCATTTTATAAGTTGCTTTGGTCATGGTGTTGCTTCACAGCACTAGAAAAGTAACTGAGACGTTCCTAGATCTATGTGTGTCTGAGGGTTCCATACATAATGTTCTCACATGGTATGCAGAAGGAAGAAGTTTCCAACAGATTGTGCCTGGAGTGCTGGAGCCGAGGCCAAGCTAGCAGCTCTAGGCAGTGTGAGGAGGGAAGGGATGCTGAAGCTGGGGTGAGAAGTTGACAGGGCATGCTCCACCACTCCTTCCCCATTCTCTATGGCTCACTCCCCATTCTCTAAGGATCACCTCTAAGGGGTGATCCTTACCCATCACTTTCTCTCTTTGCCCACAGCCTGGCAAGTCCGAGCCGGAAGTAACTTCTCTTTATGCTCTTTACATAGCAGGCCTCTGCCCAGAATCTCTCTCTTCTTTCCTCTCTAGCTAAAGCTGTGCAGCCTTCAAAGTGTCTCTTCCTGGAGGAAGCCTTCTCCAATTCCACAGGGTGAGGAAGGAGTCCCCTTGGGGCTCCACATGCCCTGGATATACGTCTATAGTAGAACTTGGCCATATTTTATTCTAACCCCCCTGTGCCTCACCCTCTAGAAGTATGTAGGGGGGCCGGCTACATACTTCCTCCAAGCTTTTTGCCCTCTAGTGCAGCTCTTGGCAGGAAGTGCTTGGCAGGAAGTGCCCCCCACACTTTGTTGGCGTGTTTCTATTCCACAAGCACACTTCTGTGTCTATTGTCTTCTCAGCCTCTCAGCTCAGCTGTAGAGGAAGGTGTCGCTATCTCCATTTCCTTGGTGGGTCCTGAGACTGGACTGAAGAAGATGTTTCCAAACTCCTAGGTCTTCTGTTGCCACACCTCCTGGCCTCTCTCTAGCTGAGTGCTCTCAGGTAGGTGGAAACCAAGACTAAGTGGCTATAATACGGGCCAAGCTAGCTCAGGTGAACTTTCCCTTTAATAAAGCAAATATGTCAACCTTGGGTGCTAGAAAGGAGGCTGGTGACAGACAAGATGGTTCATGTCCTTGTTGCTGAGCTTGATGACCCGAGTTCAAGTTTAGAGCTCAGCTGGTAGAAAGAGAGTCCTGAATCTTACAAGAGCTGTCTTCTGGTTTACACACACACACACACACACACACACACACAGTTTAAGATGTTAGATGACTCTGTGTGTGTGTGTGTGAGCGTGTGCATGTGTGGTATATGTGCATGTGTGTATGAGTTTTATGTATATGTGTGTTGTGTATGTGTATGCGTGTGTTGTGTGTATGCAAGTGTGTATGGTGTGTGTGTGTGTGGTATATGTGTGTGCATTTGTGTCTATGTTTTGTGTGTGTGTGTGTGTGTATTAGTGAGTGATAATTTTACAGAAAATGGATGGAAGGGATCCAGACATGGACTTGGCATCTGGTTGCTCTGCGATGACCTTGGCTGGGCTCCACTGTCCCCTCTTTATTTATTTATTTTTTTTGGTTTTTCGAGACAGGGTTTCTCTGTGTAGCCTTGGCTGTCCTGGAATTCACTTTGTAGACCAGGCTGGCCTCGAACTCAGAAATCCGCCTGCCTCTGCCTCCCGAGTGTTGGGATTAAAGGCGTGTGCCACCATGCCCGGCTCCCTCTTTACACTTACATACTTATGTACTGTTTAGAGAGTAGGTCTAGGGGTCTGCTCTACAATTCTATGGGTAAATATAGGAGTTAGTTTTCTAGAGAAATCACAGGGGGTTCATGTTCATACTCACGTATATAAAGATATATATGATTAGAAGTTGACTTTGAGATTATAGTGGCTAAGAAGTTCAGAATCTGCAGGGTGCACTGTCGACACAGAAAGGCGCCTTCCGCAGAGTCTTCTCATACTTAAGGAGGGTCAGGGTTGCTTGGTTTGTTTTTTTGTTCATTTGTTTCACTCAGATTGAATGAAGGCCACCCAACTGTAAAGGACAAGCTGCTGTCCTAACGCCCGCCAACTGAAATGCTGACCTCACTTAACACCCACCGACTGAAATGTGAACCTCACTAACCCTCTCAATGAAAACACCCTGAGTGATGCTCGGCCAACAATCTAGACACCATGGCCACATGACATTAGCCACTATAGTACAGGATCCTTGGGTTCTTTCCAGGACCTGGGGAATCCAAATCCTACTTCAGTCATCCCAGTCAACAGTACAAGGCAACAGGAGCTGGTGTGTGCGTGGATGGATGTGCTGGTAAGCTGACAGATAGGAAGTTACTGGCAAGAGCATCTAATTACCTGTAGTCCAGACACACAGAAGGCTGAGGCGGGAGGATCATCAGAAGTTTGAGGTCAGCTTGGTCTACATAGTGTCCCCCAAACCAGCTCAGACAATGCAGTGAGATCCTATTAGAAATCAAAACAAAATAAAATCCTTACTGGCAACTAGTAACTTTTCATTTAGTATTTATTGGAATGAATATTTATTTATTTATTTATTTATTTATTTATTAAAAAGACAGAACTGTAGAATGACAGAGCAGAGAGGACAGTGTCTCCAACTCCCTACATTTTCAACTGAGGAAAATGGCCCAGAGAAAAGTGACTTCCTCAAGACACAGCTTCACAGAGGTTCTTTCCCCTCTGCTGTGATTATTGGCACCGACACAGCAATCAAAGATGTTGCTGGCTGAGCTGCAGGACCATCTGACTAAAAGCACCGGGGCTCCACCCCTTCCGGCTGGCTGCTGCTTGCTCACACAGAGTTCAGGGGAGCTCTGCTTTCAGATTTTGCCCAGCTTGTGGCTTCTGGCTCTGGAAGCAAGGAGAGAGAGAGAGAGAGAGAGAGAGAGAGAGAGAGAGAGAGAGAGAGAGAGAGAGAGAGAGAGAGAGAGACAGAGAGACAGAGACAGACAGAGACAGAGACAGAGACAGAGACACAGAGACACAGAGAGATGTTGGGTGCTAGCTCTTACTGTGTTTAGGATGAGAAGTAACTGTAACATTTCCTTCAGGTCACATGACACCCAACTAATAGAAGATGGTTGGGAATGAGGGATGGGCAGGAATTTCTGATACAGTAATTTGTCACCTTTGTTGAGAATGCAACATTGCTGCTCACCTTTGAACCAAATGAACTGTCTTGGGATAGTTCAGAACTCCAAGGATCTCCTTTGGGCTCTTAGAAACTTCAAAGGGTCTGCATTTACATTGAACATTGTTTGAGAGAGAGAGAGAGAGAGAGAGAGAGAGAGAGAGATTGCTCTGTTTTCATCCATCTCAGCAACCAGCAACTGAAGCACCCGTTACTGTGCCTAAAGCTGGTGGCATCGCTGTGGAATGTTGTCTGATGCCCCTCACTGATGCTCATCCATCTCCAGGACTTTGGTGCTCTGTGTCGGCCGACTTTTAAAGCTTTCTGAGCTTAGAATATGTGTTGTTCGTAAGTGTTGATCAAACACTGACCGTTGTGAGAATGTCATAGATCCCCATCACTAGTGCTCTACAAACTTAACTGGGCCTGAAACAGCCAGGTATCAAGAACCAACCCGGTTTGAATTGCTTGTCTCCCCAAAGGCAGTCATAATGAAGGCATTGGTACTATTTAAATAAATGGAAACAGCACTTTTTATTAAAGCAATTAAGAACAAAGAATATTAAACTCAAATATCAATTCAAAATAGGATAAGCAGACTGATGGAAACACAGACACACGGGTGAGTGTCAGTCAGGATCAGTGTCAGTCCTATTGTGTACTTCTTCAGCCAGGTAGAGTCCATTGACTCTGAATCTTTCAACTTCCTGAGGTATGTGTCGTCTTTTTCAGAATTCTCTGTCTACAACTGCTCTCTAGCCTTGATCTCTGATGTCTAAGGACCCTTTTCAACCCCTTCCAACACCTCTAAAGGAGACTTCACTTTCTTCTTGGTTCTTGGACTCACTTCCTTGTAGCCTGTAGAGAGAAACAGAAAGCAAATTATAATTAGGTATGAGGTTTCTAGAACATTTGTAACTCATGACTGGTTTTCCTGGGCCAGTGGGAGAATATTTTTTCTTGAATTCCTTTCTCGTTCTCAATCTTTGCGGGTGTGGTGATTTGATTCTGAACAGCCTCTTAGGCTCAGATATTTGAGCCTACATCATGATGATGACTACATCATGGAGTGGTCCTAATTCAGAAGGATTGGGAGGTAAAGTCTTGTGGAAGGAACTGTATAACTCGGGGGGGGAGGGCTTTGAGGCTTCAAAAGACCATACTAGACCCAGTCAATCTCTCTCTCTCTCTCTCCCCTTCCTCCCTCTCCCACCTTCTCCCTCTCCTCTTTCCTCTCCTCCTCTCTCTCTCTCTCTCTCTCTCTCTCTCTCTCTCTCTCTCTCTCTCTCTCTCTCTCTCTCTTCTCCTCTCCCCTCCCCTGCCCTCCTTCTTCTCCTCCCACGCCCCCTTGGCGATTTCTCCTGTGTGCAGCCACACTCCCTCACTCCCTGACGTGAAGCTAATGAGCTAACCTCAGAAACTGTAGGCAAGTCCCCAATTAAATGCCTTCTTTTATAAAAAGTCGCCTCGGTCATGATATTTCTTCACAGTGATAGGACGGTGACTAAGACAGTGGCATTTGTTATCACTAATCTCTACAGAAGGGTTCCCTAGCAACCAGTGTTGTGATAAGGTTAAATTGTGTATTGACCCTTTGTTTCATCTGACTTTGAAAAGCCTGCTATTTGGTAGGTACAAAGCAGGCCATTAGAGAACAGCTTATATAGTACTTTTTAAGTAGACGGTGACAGAGAGACACAAAGTGACCACTCCCTGAGTCTCCCATTATCAAGATCCTGGAGAATGTGAAAATAGAGACCTTGAAGACAATTTTGTCAAAGAAGGTAGAGCCCTGGGAATAAGTCACAGAGCGAATGTCCCTACTGTCACAGAGCTGATTTGAGGAAGCAAACTCCCAGCCCTGTGAGCAGAGCCCTGTTGACCACACTGCCCATCTGGACCTTCCCATCGGCAGTTATGCCTGGTGCCCACTCCTTTCCAGCACACCAATGTTCTTGCACATTGAAAGGAAAAAAATTGAAAAACAGAAAACAAAGAAGTCAAAAAACACCAGTCCACATAGCCAGAAGATCCACAGTCAGGAAGGTCCACTTGTTGGGGTGTGCCAGATTCTCAAACCAAATTTGTTTTTTGAAATGTATTTAAATATTTGTTTATTTTATGTATATGAGTACACTGTAGCTGTGTTCAGACACTCCAGAAGAGGGCATTGGATCCCATTGCAGATGGTTGTGAGCCACCATGTGGTTGCTGGGAATTGAACTCGGGACCTTTGAGAGAGCAGTCAGTGCTCTTAACCACTGAGCCAGCCCCAAACCAAGTTTGTTAATGAGGCTACCTAATGCTGCTCTTATCAATGGTATCTAAATTATGCCTCAGTTCCGTGTCCACGTGGCTCTGAGGGGTGACATAGAAAAATGCTTTACATAGAGAGCTCATTACCATTTATTGAGTGCTTGTTGCAAGCTGGGCTCTCTGGAAAACCTGACTTCATTATCTCATTTATCAAGTTGCACAGCATTCTCTTTTAAAAGACCACCATGTTTAGGAAACGGGGTGACAGGGATTCACCTGGGGGAAGAACTTGGTGCCATTTCTTGCATCATAGTGCAGGTCACCTAGAGAGGATAGAACCGATCCATCCCTGTCTCTATCACCTCATGCCAAAGTGAGCAGCCTGTCTCTGAGCTACGCTGTTCCTGGGCTAGCTTGGTCTTTGAGCAGCAGGCTCCTTGAGTGCTGTGCTCCCTGAGTACTGTGCTCCCTGAGTGCTGTGCTCCCTGAGTACTGTGCTCCCTGGAAGCTGTGCTCCCTCAGTGCTGTGCTCCCTGAGTGCTGTGCTCCCTGAGTGCTGTGCTCCCTGAGTAGTGTGCTCCCTAGGAGCTGTGCTCCCTGAGCACAATGTGAAATGATCACATTGCTCATTTCATTGCCTATTTTTACATCGCTGTAATCTTACAAGGAAAGGCGATGTGCTTGCCCTATTTTACGGATGAGAACAGCAAGGCACAGAATGGTAAAGACTTTCTTCCACATTTGCTGGAGGTAGGTAGAAGCTGGCAGAGCTGAGACCCACTCATGTGTGATATGACTGTCACCCCCAATAGGAATGTGCCAAATTCTGACTCACTCTGCCTGGCCCAAATTTCTGGCTTCCTAACCAGATGACTGGGCAATGTGGAAAAACCTCAGGCAGGCTTGGGGGGGGGGGGGTTTGCAGAATTGGCGGGAGGTGTTAATTATCTGCAGAATTAACCAATAAGCTGAAAAAAAAAACAGAACATAGGCAGTCTGAATTGCAGCCTGCCTTGTCAGCTGCTGCCTTAACAACCCCAGGGGCCGACGGCTCCACAGTAGAAATCCAAGCTCTGCTTGCTCACAAGGAGACTGATGCCCAGGATGGAGGGGCTCAGAGGCTGCATTTCTGCTGAGGCTTGTCTTCCAGGCTTCCAGACACACCCTTCCCCCTTTCTCTTTCTCTGTAAGCATTCATACCTGATATCCTTTTTTTTTTTTTAAAGATTTACTTCTTTATTATATGTAAGTACACTGTAGCTGTCTTCAGACACTCCAGAAGAGGGCATCAGATCCTGTTACAGATGGTTGTGAGTCACCATGTGGTTGCTGGGACTTGAACTCAGGACCTCTGGAAGAGCAGTCAGTGCTCTTACCACTGAGCCATTTCTCCAGCCTATACCTGGTATCCTCACTCCTTCATTTCTTCTTTCTATAAAGGTCTATCCGTATGACACAATACCAATACCATATGGCACAATACCGTATGGCACAATACCAACCCTTGCTTTATGTAGCATTAACTACCCCTTAACGATCCTTATAAGGACACACCAGGGATTAAGGTGTCAACATACACACTTTGGAGACACAGCTCATAGATTCTTTAAACCTTCCAACCTTTGTCCACTACTGCAGCTTCCAAGCAACAGGCATAGTGAGCTATAATCAGCTCCCTCCCTGGAAGCCATGCCACATAACAAGGAGACTTAAACAAAGCCCTTCCCCCGACCATCGACCATCGCTGCAGACTGCAACTGCACACAACCCAGCATTTACAGGCAATTTTCACTTCAGCTATAAAGCTTTTAAATTTAAAAGACTCAGTGAGCGAAGCCACACTCCCCTGTCAGAATGGAGTTTCTCCCCATGATAAAAGTGATTTAAAAACAAACAAACAAACAAAAAAACAGTATTCGATGGGTATGGTGACACACACCTTTGATCCCAGAACTTGGGAGGCAGAGGCAGATGGATCTCTGTGTTTGAGGTCAGCCTGTTCTACAGAGGGAGTCCCAGAACAGCCAGGGCTACAAAAGAGAGTCCTCAAAGCTCTGTTTCCAGAAGGTTCTCTTCTTGCTAGACACAAAGGCAATTCAGCCCTGAAGTAGAAGCCACGAGTATCTGGATAATTTCACCCTCCAAAAAGGAGAAAAATAGTGAGAACAGCAGCAATAACAATGTCTGGTAATAGTCCCTGCCTTGTAAGGTCTCCAGCACAATACCAACCCTTGCTCATTCCTCTCATGGTCCCGGACTCAGTGTACAGATTTTAAGCAGGGCCAGGGTATGATCTCGGATCTGGATCAAAACAAAGGTTGACTCTACCCACCCTGTCTCCATCCCCACCCCCACCCCCCACACCCCTCCCCCGCCCTGACTCCATCTCACAATTTTACTTCCATTTTCACATATAACCCCTGAGCATCATCCACAATGTTCAATGAATACTTTCATAAACTAAACAGAAGAATCACCCATCTTCTGGAGGCCAGAGTTACTTGATGGCCATGGGAGGAGCTAGGTCTACAAGAGAAAAGTGAATCCATGGTCAGTTAGAGTCAGAGCGATGGCAGCTCCCAATGCTGCCCAAGCTTGTGCTGGGTGCTCTATCTGGACTGGCCATTTTTCTGTCTGTGGGTCTGTCTGTCTGTCTGTCTATCATCTATCTATCTACAAAGGTTATAAGGCATCAAAGGCTACTTCCTGTCTGACCTGAGTGGCACTCCCCAGGGAGCTTCTCTCCAGAGGCTGAATTGAGGAGTCCAAAGGGGCAGAGCAGAAAACGTTTATAATTCCAAGTTCATGGCCAGGATGTGACATTTCAGGGGGAAGATGGTGATCAATCAACACCTTATAGAATGCTGGGTTTAATAGAAATCTTTTTTTTTTTAAGATTTGTTTATTTATTCTATGTATATGAGAACACTGATGCTGTCTTCAGACACACCCAAAGAAGGCATCAGATCTCATTACAGATGATTGTGAGCCACTATGTGGTTGCTGGGACTTGAACTCAGGACTTCTGAAAGAGCAGTCAGTGCTCTTAACCACTGAGCCACCTCTCCAGCCTCTTAATAGTAATCTTTAAGACCAATAGGAGAGAGAGAGAGAGAGAGAGAGAGAGAGAGAGAGAGAGAGAGAGAGAGAGAGAGAGAGAGAGAGAGAGAGAGAGAGGAAAAAGAATACTGGGTTTAAGACTAGCCAAATTCACTAACTCAAACAAAGGTTGGTACAGCACCCTGGACCTTGATGGTTTCCACAGCAACAAGCATAGTGAGGGAAAGGCCATACCAGATTAGAATGGCCCCCTCCCTGCTTTCCCCAGGCCAGGCTTGGTTGGAAGGAAAGATGTGCTGGTGGTTAGGATGAGGGGAGGGGAGGGACTCCTCAGTCCCTTCCTGTCTTGTGGACACTCTATTGCTCTCTCTTCTTTATAGTTCACTTTCCGGAATATTCCTGGATCCTGGCTGAGCCCGCCAAAGGAGTCCTGATACTACTAATAAGCTGATTTAAGAGAGGAGCTTAGCCCACCAGACCTCAGGGAGAGGCCTCAGCTGGAGCGGCAGGATAACAAGCTGCAAAGAGCCTTGCGCTACGCTGCCTGCTCCTTGTATTTTATATGTGGAAGGCGTCCGTGATCATTCCCATAGGTAGCCCCGGCCTTTCCTCTGGCTGTGGAAAAGCTAAATTGTAAATGGCATCCTCAGGGTCTGTTCTACCTTTTAGAGTTTCTGTGAGCTTGGGGCAGGGACACAGAGGACTGCACATGCTCACTTACCCCTGGGGTCCTTGGTCAGGGTCTTCTCTAATATCTGATTTCATTTGAAATGTCAGTAATAAATTACTCCTTTCTATTACACTTTCCCCACCTTCACACCTCTCTCTCTCTTCCTTTCCCGACCCTCCATCTCTAGCTCTATTTTGTGGAATACATAAACTTGAAATCATCCTAATTGAACATCTGCGTATGAATCCTGGGTCTCATGTTTCATATTAAACCAATATTGTGAGCAAAGAGGTTAGGTTTGCCCAAAACCTGAGGTCCTAATGAATTTGATCATGGTCAGCAAGTGTTAAGATTCTACCTCAGTTCCTTCTAAATTCGAAATCTCACTTTTTTTTTATTACTGTGCCACTATGTTATATAAAACATTGTACTAGTCAGCACAAAATTAGCTTGTGCTGCAGTTACAAGTGACCCCCCAGATCGTAATGGCCTATAATCATGAAGTGTGACTTCATCTTCCAGAGGCTGTGTGACTGACATGCTGCATCGATAGGCCTGGGGGCTCTGCTCCACATTAACCCAGAACTCAGGCTTACAGCATCCCAGGCTGCCACCAGTCCCTGTCCTGGCAAGAGAGGGTGCTCCGAGCAGTCTAATGCCTGCAATGTAATGCTCTATCATTAGGTTGAAATAGACCATTTCTACCATAACTCAGTGGCCTGGATATTACAGCGCTCTTTTGCACCACAGGAGGGAGGAAATACGAGCTCGCAGGCTGAGTACCCAAAGTCCCTCGTGAACAGTATTAAACCGGCCATGATTGATTGTACAGGAATGGACACCCAAATACTCAATCTATACTGCGTCACACCCCATTCCCTTCCTCATCGATGAACAGATCATGGTGGGATGTTTCTTTTTAGAGCAAGGATCAGCATAATGAGCAGGCCCTTTATTCCGTGTTCTTCTGAACTGCCTTGTTTACCAGCTGTCTTGCTAAACCTCAGCCTATGCCGGTAGCAGGCTGTTTAGGCCGGGTTATTCTAGAGCTTGGATCTTTAGTGGTTTAATGTCTAAGGATGCATCAGGGGCTTCCAATGGCCAGCCTGCGGCTGCTTCCGATGACAGATATCCATGTGTATGGCTCGTGACACTCTTTCCATGGCATCCAGCAGAATTGGAGCTCCAAGCAGACCTGGTCTGCCAGTTGCAAAACGTCTTCCATACAAAGAGGCATGTCAGAATGCAAGCAACCGTCTGGGCATCATTACGGGGTTATGTGGAATTTGTTCTAATTGATTAAAACCAGGAAGATCATCAATCATTCGAAAGCCTCGACAGTTTGTTATTAGGTAGCCACTTGCCTATGACACACCTCAAAACTGCTCCAGGCATGCAGCATGTTAGGACACCGCTGTGGGAAAAACCGCTGGTCACGATGATGCCAGAGCCGCCAGTTGTGAAATGAAAACCAATGCCAGCTAACTAATTGTTTCAACTACCCTGTGCCAAAGAATTGATTGGGGAGAACATTTTGTCCACACTCACCCGATTGGCTTGGTGGTCTCGGTCCTGTAGAGATGCAGCCAGAGTATCAGGAATGCGGGCCGAGTGTCAGGTATCAGAATGCGAGGCTGGAAGGAACCTCCAGAGAGAGAGAGTTTCATGCATTCCCTTCATGTCACCAACAAGGATCAGAGGGAGCAGCCAGGCTGCTGAAGGGCGCACCACACAATTGTGGGCTATTGTTTTCGGAAAGAGGTCAATGAGGGCACATCTTTGCCCACAGCATTTTTAACATTTTCGCAGCTATTTCAGAATCTCAGTGCCCACTGAATGGCATTGCGTACTTTCTAAAAGTAGACAAGAATTTGAGAAACACCCCGTGGTGCAACTGTTCATTGCTTAAACCTACTGCTGACTCATTTGCCCTTCGATACTTCTTTACCAACATCGGTGGTGGCATCTGCTAGTCACTACCCCCTCCAAGTCTTAGTCTCCCTTGTTGGTCCGGGAATCAGGATGCAGTGACCTCACTTCCCCGAGTCCTCATTGGCTGGTGGGTGGGACTCTGAGGGTGAGGTCCTTGAAGGGAGCTCTGGGCACAGAGGTAGGCCCCCTGCCCTCCAGACTGGACTAAGTCATCTGTCACCCAGGGTGTAGACTATTCAGGCGTGAGGAGGGTCTGTGGCCCAGGGAAGCCACGGTTCTCAGGCTTCATCTTTTTGATCAAGGCCAAAGGACCCCTTCCAACAAAACCCCTAAGGTGTTAAGGAGGAAACAGATGTTATTGGCAATATTCACAAACCATTCACAAGACCCTCTGGGATGACGTCATCTTCACATTAACTCAACTGTGAAACTCCTTCATTCACTTGAACTCTCTGCCTCTTGAAAGTGTCTTCCCTCTGAGAAAGGCAATTTGGTTATGGTCCCTTTAACCACTCCTCCCCATTCCCGAGTGCCGTTAAGAAGCACTGATATCCCAGTGCTTCAAGGGGGTATGGGGGAAAGGAGTTCCAAACCAGGGCTCTGTCTGGCCCTGAGGCGGAGGCGTGGGCTCGGGAGCCAAGAGCTAGGCTCAACATTGTCAGTGCCCAGCCTGGCAGTTATCCATCCTCACAGGCCCAGCGCAGGAGCAGTCTTTGGCATGCACAGAGGACTCTTGGGCTTGGGGCCAAAAGCCAGCCCTTTACCCTAGATCAGCACAGGGAGGGGCCCCACCCTCGGAGAATGCACCTCTTTCCTTGTTTTCTGGGTTGATGTAGCTTAGAGAAATATTTGGGGCTTTGTAGGGGTAGGGGATCTGGGACTACGGAATTACAGGGTAACATCTTCCTCTCACAACAAATAGAAGGGAGGAAAGGACCCACGGTCTGAGAGTGGGTGGCTCTCTTTCCTGGACTTGATAGATTGTTTAAAAAGATATTGTGGAAGCTTGGCCCTTACCAAACCTTTTTTCCACTTGTTTTTATTACAAACTACACACACACACACACACACACACACACACACACACACAATCAAGTGTTCCTTTGGGGCCACTAAGTTCAGAGTCTCGAAAACTTTAGAGGTGAAAGAATTCACAGCTGAAGAAATTAAGACTTTAAGGGAAAGTCGACTCAAGAGAACAAGGACGGAATTAGATTATCCTTATAGCCGATTTTGGTTCAGGGAAGAACACAATCCAAGAACACACCAAATAAAGGATATTTTAGGGTGTGTCCATGACAGTTGCTCTTCTTGGGCTGGGATCTGAGATGTATCTTCAGGTGCTGTCACCCCAGGGCTAAGTGAAAAGCTTCTCTTTAGTTAACATTAATTTCTTTAGCAATGACACGTGCTTTCTCCGCGCCCTTCACATCTACGACTTTAAATGCCTTTTCTTCTCTAAGCTGTATATTTTCATCTGGCCCTTATCCATTTTTCTGTTCTCTTCCTGTGAACCTGTTGAAAAGAAGTGGGCACTAACGATGCCACAGTCTAAATGGTAGATTGTCTAGAAATGTCCTCTGCCAAACAAATCAGCCACGGGCTTCGAATTCAGCCCCAAGCTCTCGGGACAAGAAGAGCGTAGCCACATTAATCTGCCAGGATGTAATAGAATGGCCTCTTGTTCTGTTCCTGATAAGCCTTGTCGCCCTCTGAAACATCATCAGTCAAAGCTTCACTGCCTATGTGTACTGGACAGTTTTATGTCAACTTGACATAAGCTAAAATAGCTGAGAGGCAATCACCTCAAGTAATTAAATGCCTCCATAAGCCTGGTCTATAGGCAGGCTTAATAGGTCGTTTTCTTAATTAGTGATTGAGAGAGGGTCCAGTCCGTTGTGGGTGTGTTCATCCCTGGGCTGGTGGTTCTGGGTTCTATAAGGAAGCAGACTGAGCAAGCCACAGGGAGCAAGCCAGTAAGCAGCATCCCTCCATGGCTTCTGCTTTAGTTCCTGTCTCCAGTTCCTGCCCCGTTTGAGTTCCTGTCGTGACTTCCTCCAATGATGAACAGTGCTGAGGAATTGTAAGCCCGATGAACCCTTTCCTCCCCAAGGTGCTCTGATCATGGAGTGTTGTTGCAGCAATAGAAACCCTAACTAGGGGGCTGGTGAGATGGCTCAGTGGGTAAGAGCACCCGACTGCTCTTCCGAAGGTCCAGAGTTCAAATCCCAGCAACCACATGGTGGCTCACAACCATCCGTAATGAGATCTGACGCCCTCTTCTGGTGTGTCTGAAGACAGCTACAGTGTACTTACATATAATAATAAATAAATAAATCTTAAAAAAAAAAAAAAAAAGAAAAGAAACCCTAACTAGGACAGTATGTTTCTAGCAGTGTTCCTGGTCTTCCACCCTCCCACCAGAATAACCATTTAAGCTGTGCTGTATTATGTAAGGGCTTTTTAAGCTCATTGGTCAAAACCCTTCCAAATTCCTCCTGCAAGCTAGTTCCAAAAGCCTAAAGATCCCATGGCCAAGCAGTCACAGCAGTAAGAAAGGACAGCCGTGGGAACAGAACATACTGTGCCCGCAGCCAGAAAACAGAGAGCATTGCATTCTGATGCTCACCTGGCCTCCCCATTTCCTCCCCTTTTTATTCAGTCCAGGAACCAAGCCTCTGGGGCTGGTACATCCTCAGCTAAACATCCTTGGTCTTTCAGGGTCTCCTTGCAGAGAATCTAGCTCAGAGACACATTGGCTGAGGACAGCAGCATTCTGAGACCGTGGGGTAACAAGTCTCCATGACCCTGTAACCCTGCAGACACGGCCAGAGTTATGTCTTCTTGATTATTCTAAACGGCAATCAAGCTGCTAATCACAATAACCGCCCGAGTACCACATCCTGTTAGTGGGTCGCATGGCGGCTCCTGAGCAAATTAACCAGCATGGCCGTGATGGAGACAGCAGTTTCCCTTCAACCCAGCAGCACCAGGGACACATGGCTGAAGATATTTATTGAAAGTCATCGTGACAAATCAGAAAAAAAAATTTAGTCCATTTTTGTGTTACTTTTTAAAAAATATCTAGGACTCACTACTTTATGAAGAATATAGGTTTATTAAGCTTATAATTCTTGTGTCTGAGGAGTACATAGCATGTTGCTGACACCTGCCTGTCACCTGGTAAGGGTCTGAAATACATATTATATTGATAAATTGCCATGTTTTCCTAAATTTCTTGAAAGTAGACTCTTAGCACACCTCAGGTAAGAAAGAGGAAAGTAGCCAGAGAGCTCACTGCCTTTTCTGTCGTTGTTGTGTTTTTCTTAGCTTCAGTTTAGTGTTTATTTAATATGTATGTCTGTGTGCATATGCAAACATGCAGCAGCAAGGAGTGAAAATGCAGCCACAGGTGCCTCTGCATGTGTGTGATGGTCAGACACACATGCCTCTGCATGTCTGTGAAGCAAAGATGCCTTCCCTTGTCTCTCCAAACTCCTTGTCTTGAGTCAGCCTGGTTCTGTAACAAAGAGAACGGGGAAACAGCAGGCAGCCAAGGGTATTAAAAGCATCATGACCTTGAGAACAACAGCTGGGAGGTAAAGGCTTTCCAAGTGGCAAGGATCTCTTCCCTGGAAAGCAAGCTCAGTCAGGAGCTCAACTGACTGCTTCAACTTCCCCATTCCATTTTTGTTGGTGTAAGCACCAACTCCATGATGCTAAACATGGCAGAGCACATCTCAGGTAAGAAAGAGGAGGCTAGTTAGGGAGTTCACTGCTTTCTCTTTCACTGTTATTCTGTTTTTCTTAGCTGTGGTTTAGTGTTTATTTAATGTGTATGTCTGTGTGCACATGCAAATATGCAGCAGCAAGGAGTGACAACGCAGCCACATGTGGCACTGCATGTGTGTGATGGTCAGCCACACATGCCTTTGCATGTATGTGATGGTCAGAGGACAACTGAGTTCTCTTCCAGCATGGAAGTTCCTGAGATCCAATCTGGCTGTTGGGCTAAGGCATCTTACCACTACCATTCTTACCTATATATTTATTTTTGTTGCTGTCTTTGTTTGGTTTAATGGTACTGGGGATTCAACCAAGGACCTTCATCTCCAGCCATTGTGCTTATTTTACTTTGAGATAGATCTTGCTAAATTGCTGCTGCTGTTTGCATAAGAATGGCCCCTATAGGCTCAAATATTTGAATTCTAGTCACTAGGAAGAAGTGAGTTTGATAGGATTAGAAGGATTGTAGGATATATGTCATGTGTGCATGTGTGTGTGTGTGTGTGTACGTGTGTGTGTGTACATGTGTATGTGCATGTGTGTGTACGCAGGGGTTAAGTTTTCAAAAGTTCATTCCAGGTCCATCCTCTCTTTCTTTTTCTGTCTGTGGATCAGGATGTAGCTTTCAGCTACTTCTCCAGCACCATGCCTGCATGTATTCCACCATGTTCCCAGAGGGTAATAAACAAAACCTCTGAAAGCTCCTAATGAAATGCTTTCTTCTGGGAGAGTTGCCTGGGCCACGGATGGTCTTCCCGGCAATAGAATGGTGACTAAGACAGGTGCTACCGGCTTCAAACTCAGGATCCTCTTGCTTGAGCCTACACTGGAATAACCCACATGCATTCCCCCTCCAAACGAGACTCGCCTTTATAAGGAAGTCATCCTTGAGCTGACCTAGTAGACCATGAATGGATTAAGCCATTCACACGGGTGGAGGGCCCTGACTGACAAACCCTGATGTGACAGCAATCAAATTCCAACACGAGTTTCTGAAGGAACAGGCTGTATCCAGGCTGGGGCAAACTGAAATGTCCATCGGGAGTGGGGGTATGAACTGTGGTTTTCCTGTGCTGTCCAGTTATTCAGAAGGAAATCAGTGTGCTTGGAAACACAATACTAGATTTTAAAATACACAGCGAGTTCTCAGACGATAGGGTCACTCTGACACCGCATATGCAAAATAAAAAGCTCTCGCTCGAAGTACTGCTAGTTGTCATTTATGAGTAATATGGGACGAGCACGTGTGTGAGAAAATTATCCGAGGAGTGCAGACCAGCGGCTGTGCATTTGGAGAGAAAGAGGCACGAAGGGACTTCAGCCGTTGGATTTTGTTGTTGTTGTTTCTGTTTGTTTTTAGAATCTGATATAAATGCAGCATAATGCTAGCATCTGCCATTTGTTGGGGTAGGTACATGGCTCTTGTCCTGTCCCTACTTGTATCTTGCTGTAAGATTGAAATACTTCAGAACTAAAAGGAAAAAAAGAAAAAGAGAATGCTACAAAGTCCAGGCAACACTTGCACTTACATGAGAAGGGCGGGGATATGGGAGAGCCTTCTCAGGATTTCCTTCCCCGGGTTTCCAACAAGCGGTCACAGGATGCTTTTCTCCGCTGCGGAAATGGATGCCCAAAGGGCTTCCCCCACCCCTAGTCAATTATCCTTGCCCTTCTGAAACTGACCCTCATTCAGATGTGGGGGTCAAATTGAGAACACAGGAAACTGGCTGCATCTACCACCTCCTCAGCCACTGGAAGTTTGATTTCCAGGACCCCCTCCTCCGTTGCTTCTCTCCCCAGAGGGGAGTCCTACCTAGTTCTTTATCTTTCTTCTTTCTCTGTCTTTCCCAGTGTTTCTTTGTAAAAAACTGTAGCCATTCAGCAACTCCCATTTCCAAGTGTCAACCCCTGGACTCTTTTGTCATGATTCCACCAAAGCTGAGCCCTGGGCCAGTGGTTCTTACACACAATTGCACAGGGAGTCATCTTATGACGTTTCTGGGTTCCACCTTCAATTCTGGACAGAGGCGTTGGGTGCTGAAAACCGTTGAACAACAGGCTCTCTGAAGACACGACAAACAAAAACAGAAAAAACAAAAAACCCTCCAGTGGGACGCTGAGCAATAGGTACCAAAGAGGCCCCTACTTTGAGAGTCTCTGCCCCAAAAGACTGAGCCCTGGGTTGTGTCAATGATCCTGCAGCCTTAATGTTAAAGAGCTCAAAAGGGGACTTCTTAGTCTTTCAGCAAAGGAGCCATGTCCTGGAACACTGGTCCACAAACTCTGTTCCTGTCCCGAATGCCCTGACCACACCTCTAAAGGGCACAGCCTTCAGGATGGGTGTGCCCTGGACCCCAGGACCTCTTCAAGGGCAGGATCAGATCTGAGATAATTCCTGGCTGGACAAGGTACAGACTCTGGGGGAAAAAAGAGGGAAGGAACAAAGAAGAGAGTGGAGAGGACAGAAAAGAAGAGCCAGAGTCCAGAACAGAGATGCTGTGTGACTGGGGTCAGCAGCTGCCCCAGGACTTAGGGTACAAACGTGAGAGCACCGAGAGGCCCTGTCCAGTCCCCTGCATGTGACTGCCAGCTTCATTCAGGAAGTTCTTTGGTGTTCTCTGTCACACCCCCAGGTCCCGTTGGGAGCAGGTGACCTTGGGGAACAACAGAGAGGCTTTGCAGGCAGAAGATGTTCACAGGTGGGGTGGCTGAACAAAGTTGCTGAGGTCATGTTGTTTTACAGAGTCACCTGTTGTCAGGCTCATGGGAAGTGAGAACTCCAGCCACCTTTGATGTCTCTGCTCCAGCTGGACTCCGGGAAACCCTTAGGCTTCCTCGCTGCTGCTAAGCTCTCAACCCTTTCTCTGGACGTATGGGCCATGCCAATAAAGAGGCCTTGCATCAACCTCCTTCCTGCCTGGTTACCAACACCACACACACACACAACACAAGAAAGCTATACACAGGTGGTCACATGGATCCCACCCCAAAGCTGACATTCACTGGGCCCAGAGTCGGGACCCATGGCCCTCTGTGGAAGTCGTTATTATCCCTATTTTGGGGATGAGCAAAGTGAAGAACAGAGAGGGTTAAGAACTTTCCGGAAAGCACACAGCTAGTCCTAAAAGATGGATCTGACTGTCTTGGAAGTCCAGGTTCTTCCTAGGAACGTTAGGAGCTGAAGTCTTTTCCAAAAGATACCCTCTAATGGGAACAGTTCCCCGAGGGAGCCAAACTGAGACTTCAGATACTCGACTGAGGAGCAAGGGGCAGTCAAATGTCCAGGCTGTGTTCCTAGAAACCCATTTTGAGAGGTGATTTATTCCGGGTGATGTGCAAACTGTAAACAGCCTCAGTGAAGGGCACCCCATAGAAGCATCCTTTCCCACCTACATCTACCTCGCCCCAGGCTCTGCGGCTCTTGGGAAGGGACTGCTTGGCACAGAAATCCCTAACCGGCAACAAAGACTGCTGTCCTCCAGAGAGTCAGACAATACCCTCACTCAATAGAGGATGTAGGGTGAAGTTCCCCAAGATGACCGCACGATGCCGCCCTTGAGCTACGCACCCCGTTCCAACCCGCATGCTGGGGACCGTGGCCTAGCAAACCTGCTTTGTTGGGGCCAGAATGGAGAAGTCAGAGAGCATCGGGACCCTGAGCTCCTGTGGTCATGAGTCAGCCTTGTAATGTGGCCTGTTCATGTCGTGCCTTCTCCGCCAATGTCTTCCTGTCTCCAGGTGGTGGCGTTCGCCCCACACACCTGCAGTTCTCCCTTCTGACCTGTGAACTCCGCTCTCCTTCCTGAACTGCCACAGCACACTCCAGCAGCCCCACGTAGGCTCTCTTGCCACCCTTGAATTCGGCGAGACTCACACACCAGTGTACATATCCCCTTAGAATTGCCTCCTGTAGTTCTGCACAGGGAGGTAACCTTCTGGGGGCTTTTGTTTCTCAAGATCTGTGACTTTGTTAGCAATGAGATTGTCTTTGTCCAGGGCTGCCCACCCATCCCGCACCTGAGTGTAAAAAGAGCAGAGGATCCAGATAAGGAAAGGCATAGAACCAGGAAGCACAGAAGTAGGGTGGGGGCAGAGATGAATGAGATGGATGCCCATGTGGCCATACCTGACGTGCCTCACCACAGCTGCAGAGTTGTACCCAACTCCCTTAAACTGGCAGGAGTCACCACCAATTGTCATCACCTGTCCTTACCACCTTTGGAAACGGAGGACGCGGTGACTTTAAATCTTCCTATGTCGGTCCTCTGCTCTTTATTTGGCGCTTCAGAAAGTTCCCCTGGATTTTACTTCATGCCTTGCCTATGGACTCTCCTCAACGCCTCCTCTAAGGATGACTGACGCAGATTTCCCCCAAGTCGGCCCCTTTTCTCTAGCGTGTGCAATCCCCCCTCCTCCCTCTAGATGGCGGTGAATCAGAGGTTAGTAATGGTATCTGTTCAGTAAACTTGAGCAGTCAAGGATTTTATTTGAAGGACTAGTAGTGACTGACTCACAGGAGAAAGGGGGTCATGGTGACTGACTCAGGCTAAGGGACGGCAGGCAGATGCTGGACACCTCATCCTGCCACAGAGGCTTACCATCTTCACTCAGCTGCTGGGATCAACTGTGGTGTTCCCAGTCCCTCTGCCCAGGATTCTAATAGCCAGGCCTGTCTTGGATCTCATGTCTATCCAATGCCAGGAAGGAGGGCTGGGCATATTGAGTGACAGCCCTGCGAGGAGTGCCCATGATAGCCAGCAACATCTACCCAAGTGGCCTTCGCTGGCTTTGACTAAAGCCACTCCTACTAAACATTGTCTATCAGGAAAGGTTTAAGGTCACTGGGTCACAGAATGTCTTAGGGCAGTGGTTCTCAATCTGTGGGCCACGACCCACTTGGGGGTCATATATATCTTGATATCAGATATTTACATTATAATTCATATTGGTAGAAAATTACAATTACAAAGTAGCAACAAAACAATATTATGGCTGGGGACACCACAAGATCAGGAATTGTATTAAAGGGTCACAGCATTAGGAAGATTGCCAACTTAAGGCTTAGGGCTTGACCCATGGTCACCCAGCAATACTAAGGTATGGCAAAGATGCCCTGGATCCACATGGTAGTCTTGGGTTTGGTGTGACTCACCTGGAGCCCTTGGGGGTCTCCCCTGTAGACCAAGCCTCCCGTAGATACTTTTTGGGGTAAGGGCTTCCTGACTACTATTGAGAGAACAGCAAGCCCAGACCGCAAAAAGATCCAAAGGAGACAGCTGTGGGAAGGTTGCTGGGTGCAGTCCCTCCAGGGCTGGGGCTTGCTTGCGCGACTGCAGATGGGGACAGGGAAGCAGAGCCGGGACCTGGGGAACAGGAGGGTGGGAGAGGGAAGGGGAGAGGGGGGAGCCTTAGGATATATTCAGGCAGCCAGGTGACAGGAGCCCCAGTTGCACCCGCTTCTACCCACCCCGTGTCAATCGTATTCTCACCTGGCAGGCTTGTAAGGAACAGAGCGGTTGTGTGCTCTGGCATGCGGGGGCAGCTGGAATCTGTCTCCTCCTCTGTCCTGTGAGGAGGATTTTACAGTTTCCTGCTATGACTGGGAGTCAGTCATCCCAGGCATCTTCTATGTCCTGGATTCTACTGCCTTAACACCCCCAACTCCTCCTGGGGACTCACCAAGAGCCCTCCCACCCCCCAAGAGGCTGTCACTAGATAGCTCTGGGCTGAAGGCATGGATTCTGTTCAGCATCAGCAGATACTATGGTATGATGAAGAAAGGTAGAGGCTCCAGGCCAGCCCCGTTTGGCCTGCCCCCAACCTCTATGGTCTTAAACAACTACAGTGACCCTTCTTCCTAAATTCTTCCAGAGTACAGGTAGAAGGCTTCCTAGCATCCCTGCTCCCCAAGCCTGGGTCTGTCCCACTCTTCCAGGAGGTCCTGAGGCCCCGGCCACAGAGAGCAGAGAGGTCCCAGCTGGGAGAACATTAAGGGGCTGTAGACTGGATGATTTCTGCTTCTCAGCCACGTGCCAGCTCAGGTTGGTCCTGTCTCTTGCATATCCTGAAGGGGGTCAAGGAAGAGCTGTTTACCTGCTAAGAGCTCATTAGCAGAGGCTGCCTGGAGATACCCGCTGGCCCAGCTCAGCACCTGCACAGGGAAGAGAACAGAAAGGGTGTCGGATGAGAGAACTTGGCTCCAGGGCAAACTGCAGAGAAGGACCTGAGGACACACAGGCTGTGAGACTCAGAGAGCATCTTTGTAAGAGAGATGCCTACGCTGCCTCCCTGTTGGGGGCCTGCATTCACTCTCAGGAGGAAAAGGCGAGGAATCTTCTCCCACCCTGCCCAGCAGGTGGGCTTCCCCTTCTGGATGTTCACTTTAGGAGAGTGCTCCAAAGTGGAGGGGGGGCCAGGGCCACAGGCATCTCACTGTGGGCTTGCTAGCTTGCACAGGCTGGAGCACAGCTGCAGAAGACCCCTGGCTCCAGCTGCTTCCAGCTTTATATGGTCCGTCAGAGCACGGTCCCTGGGGAAATCTCTGGATCCTGCCTCCCTTACCTGGCTGCAGCTTATGCCAAAAGAAACAAGATGGAGGAGATAGGGATGGAGAAGGGATGCACATTCTCCTAATGGCTTTGCTCTGAGTCATACCGGCTTGGAATTAAGGCAGGCTGGGAAGGGCTCCCATGGGAAGTGAGTGTGGCAGCCCCTGCCTCTCTCACATGAACCTTGCCCCTGAAGACACTCTCTCTTTGGCACTGACCACGCCCTTTCCCACACCCGTCCAAGATTCTTTATTTCACATGGTCATCTGCCCAGTGTTTGCTACAAGCCTGCATAGCACTGCAGGCTTCCCCTGTGGGGTTGTCCTTGCTCCTACACAAGGAAATGAAAAATCCAGCTCAAGGGAAAAATCTCTCAGGGTCCTTCCAGAGCTCCTATCTCATTCACTAGCATGTTTCTGGCTCTTCAGAACCTCCATCAGTGGGCCTCAGCCTATAAGTCACTACTTCACTTTTTTGGGGGGGCAGGGGGGAATCACATACCAGATAATTCTGAGTATCAGATATTTATTTACATTACAATTCATAACAGTAGCAAGATTACAGTTATGAAGTGGCAATGAGATAATTTTGTGGTTGGAAGTCACCACAACATGAGGAACTGACTATATTAAAGGGTCTCAGCTTTAGGAAGGTTGGGAACCTCTGTTCTAGCTGTTTCTCACCACTTCTTCAAAGCATAACCTCTAACCTCCTCACAAGGTCTGTTTCTACAAAGTAGCCAGAGCGACTCTTTAACGACAAAGGTCAAAGCTAGGAACAGCAGTTGGAAGGAGGACTTTTTTAATATGCATGAGGTGCTGGGGTTCGATCCTCTGCACCTTTGAAACTGTGTGGGGTGGGCCACATCTGCGGTCCTCGTAAGGGGGAGGCAGGAGGATGTGAGCCTCAAGGTGACCTTCAGTTCAGGCTTGGGTTGGGATATATAAGACCCTTCCTCAGGAACAAAACAAAACGAGGAAAACACAGTTAGCCAACCAACCAAAGAGATCCATTGCATCGGCTCTTAAATACTTCTTCAGTGTCTTCCCATCTCATTCAGACTAAGTCCACAATCCCCACCAGAGCAAGGGTGAGCCCTGTCCCTCACCCACCCCTGCTGCCTCTCTTGATTTATCTCCTAGCCACCTGCTTCATTCTTTTTTGAACACAATGGCTTCTTTGTTTGCGGTGGCAGTGTCTACTGTGTCTTGGTCTCAGGCTCTTGTATATGCCGTTCCTTTACCTGAATGATCTCCTGTGTATCCCAGGTCTGGCTCCTGCTTCTGTCCACCCCAGATCCAGCCCCCTGTCCTGCACATCCAGGACGGCAGATCCTCCCTAGGTGTCTCCTCCAACGAGGCTTTCTTGAAGAAGCTGTGTTGGCTGATTTTATGTTAACTGAGACCCCCAAGCATCCACCTATCTGGTCACTATATTTAATGTGTCTCCAAGGACAATTTTAAAGAGGATATTAACATTTGCATTAATAAGCCAAGTAAAACAGTTGCCTAATGTGAGTGGGCCTCATGCAATTCTCCAAGGCCTGTAGTGTGGTGAGAGAGAGAGAGAGTGAGAGAGAGAGAGAATGAGAAAGGAGAGGAGTATGGTCTTCTATGAGGGACCTAATGGGGGGGGGTGATGTTTAATTGTTCCACATATTTGGTCCTCAGAGTGTTAGTAAGGGAGTTGTGGAGAATAAGATGTATAGGGGACAAGGGCTCAGAGGACAAGGCCAGGACACCACTGTCCTAAACAGAGCCATTGTGCAAATGAGAAAAAGCTGTGCTCCCATGCCCGGCATCCCTGTTCAAGAACTGGAGACACAGGTCTACTCTGTGGTAGGATTCAGGGAGCCGGACCCCACAAGCCTGTCCATCAGTGACAATTGTGACTTCCTTCTCCCCAGGTACCTATCAGAAAAGTCCCCAAGTCCTGCCTCCAAAGACTGCTTAGATTTCTACTTCCTGCGTCCAGTCCCTAACCCCACCCATCAGCCCCCTACCCTGGCAGAGGCTCTGTAACCCCCAGAAATAAGCTTGTTCCCTGATAAGATTCTTACCTCCCCAGCTCCCTGCTGAGCCCCGACAAACATGAAAGCATGAGCTGGCATGTGGAAAGAGGTCCCCAGTACTCCAGTTCTGCTCCAGCTTCTCCCATACTTGGCCAAGCCATCCCTTGCCTTCCTTAGGTCTCTCCCATGAAGATCAGAAGGCGTAAGAAAAAGCGAGCCCATTCGGTATTTGTGACCTAGTGTGGCAGGGTATGGGGAGATTGGATCTCACTATGGCTCCATCATCCAACGTATCCTTCTGATTTCATTGCCTGGTATCTTCTGCTCAGACAGAAGCAATCTCACCGGAACACTGTCCCCTCTCCAGCCCACCCCTCATCCCTTCTTAGTCTCCATTTTCCCCAGAAACTCCTATCACCATCCACCCACTCCTTTTCCTGGTCTAAACCTTCCCTTGTGGTTCAACCCCACCTGCTTCCAGCAACTCTCCTTGGCTACCTTAATCCACTCCCCAGAATCTTAGCCTCAGCGAAGTTCATTCACCATCCCCTTGGTAAACATCACCTGTGCTCCTGCA
This sequence comes from Mus caroli, assembly GCF_978045245.1. Taxonomy (NCBI): domain Eukaryota; kingdom Metazoa; phylum Chordata; class Mammalia; order Rodentia; family Muridae; genus Mus; species Mus caroli. The sequence continues at coordinate 120,632,155 of NW_028227262.1, forward strand.
CTTGTCCTGCCTCGAGCTAAACGCAGTGGCTGGAGAAACAGCCCTCATAGACCCTGCCTGCCAGGAGCTTCCAGATGAGAAGGCCAGTGTGGACATTTTTCCCTGGTTGCTGGGATCACCTCCAACAAAGTATCTTATAGGCATTTAAGCAACCTGGGCTGGAGCTGGGCCACCCTCCCATGCTGCTCAACTCCTGCATCACCAGTGATGGGATACAGCTGGTGTCCATAGGTCAATGGTGGAGGTCAAACCCAGGGCTGGAAGAACTCAGGAAGCTGAGACTCTCCAAGATGGATGGGATGAGGGAGGGAAGTCTGGAAAGCTTCTCCAAAGAGGTTGAGTTTGGGTAGTATGGGAAAGTTTGAGGTAGTTTGAGAGCAGATGAAAGACACAAAGTATCAAAACACAGAGAGGGAAGGGAATGAAAAGACTTCCACCAAAGCTTGGTGTTCCCCCCAGCGGATAGGTTTGTAGATCCACCAGTGTTTTGAGCAGGAAATGGAAGCAGGGCAGGCTGGAGGTAGGACGTAGAGTTATAATGAACTAATGAGCAGCAATGGGGTGCAGATTAGCTTAGGTAGGTGGGAGGAGGGAGACTGAGCTGCAGCAAACGTAGGATATAATAGAGACAAGAAAGGAAGGGGTACTTCCAGGTGTGTGTGTGGGGGGTCCCAGTGAAGAAGGAAGGGAGGCTGCCCCAAGAGGAGATAAGGTGGCTAGATCTTATACCACATGCAGTCCAGTTCAATAAGGAGGTGTGAAGGACCCAAGATGCACAGGGATCAGCAATGTCCTCAAGGAGGATTCGGTAATGAGGACGGCACATGAAGGGTAGAAAAATGACAGGAGGAGGCAGAGATAGAAGCTAGAGCGGGGAGGGAGGTGTGCGGTTTGAGGGGCGGGGGTTACTGTGCTATGGTCACCTCCACTCTTCCAGGATGATTTCCTCAGCACTGTCCCCCAATCTAAGATGCCAAAGTTGACCAAGACAGCGAGGAAGGCTCCAGCCCCGCCCTGGGAAAGTTCTCAGAGTCATGATTTAGCTCACACAAAGGAAAGGATGCATGCCAAGCAGAGGCTGAGCCCACACTCCAAAAGAGTGTGTGAGTGACCTTGGGTCCACTGTGCGGGAGCTGTCACCGCTCCTGCCACGGTGGCAGCTCTATTTCCTTATTCCTTATTTTAAAAGTCTCAAGGTCGAACTGCTAAATGTTTCAGAAGCTCTCTATTTGTCCCTGGCCACCCCTACCCCCTCTCCCTGCCCTGCCCTGAGGAAGACCTGGTGCCCTTGTGATCTCAGAGTCTGGTGGCTTCCTACCAGTGCACTCCACAGGATCCCTTGCTCCTCCAATCCCCCCAAATTTAAATGCAAATCTGCTTTTCTTCCTCCGCCACCAGAGAAACCCTTAAGTGGCGCTCTTAAAAGTAATTCCCGTCCAATCACCTGCCTTCAGCCCACGCATCTCCTGTGTCAATCTTCTCCTCTCCCTGGACGCTCCAGCCTTATTGGCATGCCTCCAGCTCCTTGAAGACTCCACGCTCGCCTCGGGGTCTTTGCCCTTGCTGTCCCCTCTTCAGGGAACGGGGTCCCTCCCACTTCCGCGGATAACTCCGGCACTGCCTGCAGCAGCGAGCTTAATTATCACTCCCTCCAAGAGACCTTCCCCGAGCACCCAAATTAAACTGACCCTGTTAGTCCACAGCAGAGCTGCCTGTGCTCCCTCCGCGCGCGCTTACATCTCCGTTTGCAAATCTATATGCATGGCTGTGATTCCTTTGTTGGTGGACTTAATGTTTGTCCGTCCCACCGGACTGGCTCCCCGAGGATAGAAGCCCTGCCTGTCTTATTAGCAGCTATACGCCCAGCACTCATAATTAGTGTTGACGGGATGAAAGGGAAGGTGAATGGAACAAGGCAGGCAGGAAGCATAGAAGGAAGAGGTAAGAAGGGTGGTCTGTCCTAAGTCCAAAGCAGACCCTCAAAATGACGGGGCTGGCGGCAACGTCCTGAACAGAAGGAGTCTAACCGGGTGAACAGAAGCATGAAGGTGGGTTTCTGTTTACCAGAAAAGCAGATCTCTAACACGTTTTTTAGGGGAGGGTTAACCAGGCCTAGGTCACAAAGTCTCAGAGCCTCTGCTCTTGGTCCTGCCTGATGTCCTTAATCCTGTCCCCCAAAGGTCAGCCACCTCAGGCTGACCTTATAGTTCTTGGTCAATCTGAACAGTCTGTACTAGCTCAAGGACCATCACCCTGTTGACTGCCCTATAAAATCTGCTTCCTTTTCTGCCATTTTGCTTCTCCCCGCCCCCACCCTCACCTCCAGAGACAGCCTTGGCAATCTGACCCCCCCCCCAAACCTTTCCATCCACGAAGTGGTCCAGCTTGGTGAGCTCATTGAGCCTTCCTTCGAGTCAGATAGCAGGATCTCTGGATTGAGGGTCCTCGACTATGGTAAGAGTCAGGTGGACAGAAAGATGCTTGACCAAAGTCTGCAAGGGAGTTTGTCCTAATGTGCCCACCCTTCACCACCAGGTCACCAGGATGACACAAGGGCACAGGCTCCCTGCTCACAGGTGGGTGCTTTCTGGTTACTACTCCCTGGGAAGGAAGAGGCAGAAGGGGATCAGGCAGAGGGAGACCAAGGAGTAGCCAGAAATGTGACCAAGAGAAAGCAGCCAATGAAAAAGTCACTGTCAACACACACAAGCCAGTAGACATCAGGCAGGACCAAGAGCAGAGACTTGAAGCGTTGTGACCCAGGCCTCAGTGTCTTAACCAAGTGATGCTGGTCAGGGGACAAGGTAGACCCTTGTCTCAGCTTGTTTTATGAGCCTCACTGCTGCCAGTGGAGAGAGACTCACATCGCTCATGGCCCTATTAAGTGTAAGTGGGTTCTACAGGCAGCAATTGGCTGAAAAGCCCTCTCTTTAAGAGCCACACCTTTCTGTTGTAATTGCAATTAAATGCAAGTGACCCTCCCTCCCCTGAGAGTTCTGGGAGAGGGTTCTTCCAATAGGCAAATAAATATTCCTCCGTTCCATGGCAGGGATGTGGTTTTGTTCCCACCAAAAGTTCTGTGGAAGTTTGGTAGCTGTGTTGGGGGGAGGGGTTGACAGGGATCCATGCTTTTCTCTGGAGGCTGGGTGAGGGCTCTGGAGAGTCAGATTGTAAAGCGGGCCTGCCTCTGCGTCCCCTCCCTGCCTTCCACACACAAACGCACCCACTTGCACTTTCTCCTCTCTCTTGAGTAGCATACAGCTCTCACCAAAGACAGAAAAGAGGGTCGCATCTTGCTCTTGACCTCGCAGAGCTGAGAGGCAAAGTAAATGGATCGTCTTATAAACGACCTATTTTCAGACATTGTGTTACAGCCACAGAAATCGGACAAGACGCTGTGTAATTTCATACTGTGATTCCGTCACCTGGTGGGTGACTCATCTTTCGTTGGTTTTGCTTCATTTTTCTTGATTTGTCGCCTGCCTGGCAACAAGTTGTCCCTTGTAATTTTCTCTGCTGAGTATTTATTTCCCTTAGTTCATGTTAAAATAGAAATATTTCTTCCTCGAGCGTTCCTTGCTAATTTATAGGCCAGTATTTATATTCTTTTTATCAGCTCAGTAATAATATTTTCCAGACCTATTACAAGTTCTCATTGTCTTCATGGTTTCATTAGCCATAAAATGAAACTAAATAGAGTAACAGTTGTTTAATTTAACATATGAATCTTATCCTTGTTCTGAAAATAATTTAGATAAAAATAACGCCTGTGTATACTGAATGGTGATGAATTGAGACAGTGCCATTTATAGAACTCATTCTATTGGTATCTTTAGAGTTCCTTTCTTTCTGATGATAATGGAAATCCAACCCCCCACTTCCTATTCCACCTACTTAAACTCTTTAGGGAACTGTAACGTGAGGTAGGGGAGGGGCCTGAAGTCTTGAAGACTGTCAGCCTCACTGGCGCTTTCCACATCCAGAGGGGAGTATGGACATTTTCTCCTGGATGACCTGAGCCCCTCAGATCTGACATCAAGAAAAAGATCTTTCCAGAAGTTCAGATGTTCCTTCATTTCAAGTACAGATGAGGCCTGCTGGCAGCACCCTCGGAGCTTGGAGGTGAGAAGGACCCTGAACAGCTGGTGACCATATTGCACCCTATTAGTGGTCCTGGGGATTGTGCTACTAGATGGTCCTGGAGGGGTCCTCAGAGATGTCCTTGGGGTTCGGCATCAGACAAGTAGCCTGTACTGGCTAGTTTTGTGTCAACTTGACACAGCTGGAGTTATCACAGAGAAAGGAGCTTCAGTTGAGGAAATGCCTCCATGAGATACAACTGTAGGCATTTTCTCAATTAGTGATCAAGGGGGAAAGGCCCCTTGTGGGTGGTGCCATCTCTGGGCTGGTAGTCTTGGGTTCTATAAAAGAGCAGGCTGAGCAAGCCAGAGGAAGCAAGCCAGTAAAGAACATCCCTCCATGGCCTCTGCATCAGCTCCTGCTTCCTGACCTGCTTGAGTTCCAGTCCTGACTTCCTTTGGTGATGAACAGCAGTATGGAAGTGTAAGCTGAATAAACCCTTTCCTCCCCAACTTGCTTCTTGGTCATGATGTTTTGCCCAGGAATAGAAACTCTGACTAAGACATAGCCCAAAGCTGGTTTTAACAGACACAAACAGAGCTGGGGGAGCTGGACAGCCAGAGGTGGAGCAGAGGGCTTGAGTAGGTTTTACAGCTCTATTCAGAGGGAGCCCTTTCCAGAGGAGTTCCCTGTCTAGGCTGTGCTCCCTGTATTAGTTAATATTCTGATGGCTGGGGTACCCCAAAGCAGCTTAAGGGTCAGCAACATTTCTCATCACTTGCCTCCAGGCCTGACAACCTGAGTTCAACCCTGAAATCAGCATGGTGGAAGGAGAGGACTGACTTCTGGGAGCTGTCCTCTGATCTCTTACATATTGCCATGCAACCTAAGGAAGGGTTATTTTGGCTTATGGTTAGGGGGTGCAGTCCTTGATGGTGGGTAAGGAATGGCAGCAGGATCATGAGGTAACTGCACACACTGAGCCTGCATTGGTTCACTGTCTCCTTTTTATCCTGTCTGGCACCCCGGTCCATGGAAGAAGGCCACCCATAATTAGGGTTGATCTTCCTTCCCATCAGCTCACCCAATCTGGAATCGACTTTCCACGGATCCCCAGATGTTTTCCTCTTAAGTGATTTTAGATCCTAAGAAGTTGTCACTTGGTATTAACCACTGCGCCCTCCACACACAGCGACCTCACCCCAAGCTGGCACACAGTCCTCCGATGACCAGTACAGCTTCCTGAGCTGGGGTTCCTAGCACGGTAGCAGGTAGGTGCTGGACCCACCTTGACACCCTCCTCTTCTCAGCCTGGGGCATCCACTTCAGCTCTTGTCTCTGGGAGTGAGCCAGGATCTAGACCAGCGCATCCTGGGTCCCAGATAGGAAGCCATGATGCTGACGCTACAGAGGTCTTCTTTAGACTTGAGGACCAATGCACACACCAGTTCATAGAGAACACTGAAGACAATCTGTCTGTGACCACTATTTGCTTCCCTCCCCTCTTGCCCTGATCACATCTCTTCTCTAGATCTGTCTTTTCTCTTCTGGCCCTACCTATGTCTCTATTCTTACTTTGTTCAAATTAACCTCCCTAGAAACTTGACTTTCTTTTAAGGATGATAAATAAAGCCAAGGAAAGAAACAGCAACAAGAAAAGCAAAGGGAAAAGCGCATTTTTGTTTTGTTTTGGTTTGGTTTTTTGGTTTTTCAAGACAAGGTTTCTCTGTGTAGCCCTGGCTGGCCTGGAACTCACTCTGTGAGTTCCAGGTGCCTGAGATCAGGGTGCAGGGCTACAGGCATGGCAGAACCAGGAGGGTCAAGATAGCTTGTAGGGACAGTGAGGAGTCACCCCCATTTTCATGTAAATTCTAACTTCTGAGATCTCTAAATGTGACAGCCTTTGGAGATAAGACCTTTAAGACAAATGATTGGGTTAAAAATAAAGTTCTTGATGGGGGCACTATTCCAACATGTGTTTTCATTTAAATCAATGGGTTTTTTTTTGTATATTTTTATGTAACATACCATGTTACATAAAGATATTTTCACACAACTATATTGTACATTGAGTACAACCCATCAAGCTTCTCCCCTCCCCTTCCTCATACAATCTGTGTTCTCTGTGTGTGTCCGTGTGCACGTGCCTGGTGTTAAGTGTCCTCTCTCACTTTCTCCCTTACTTTTTGTCTGTTTGTTTGTTTGTTTGTTTGTTTTTGAGACAAAGTTTCCCCGTGTAGCCCTGGATATCCTCGAACTCACTCTGTAGACCAGGCTGGCCTGCCTCTGATTCCTAAGTGCTGAGGTTAAAGGTACCACCACACTTGGCTAAGCCCTGCTATTGTGATCAGAGAACTGAACAGGGTTGCCAAGGTCATGCAGGGGCTGAGGTAAGTTTCCAACCTAGCAGGGTAAGTGAGACCCCAGGAAATACTTAGAGCAAGCATTCAAGAGCCACCCGAAAGGCCTTGCCTTTGGAGCATCAGCTACGTGCTTAGGGTAAATGTCATGCATGCTATAGGATCATGGGAAAGAAAAGATACTCAATCTGCCAGGATCAGTGGCTCTCAGAGAAAAATTTGATATATTTAAAGGAAGAAAGCATAAAATGTACTTGCTGTACTATGTCACTCACAATGTCCAGAAGATCATGACAATATTTTAGAGATGTGAAGAAATGGGAAAATGTGACCTTTGGCTAAGAATTATCAAGCCACCATTGTAAACCAACAGAAACAAGCCCTCAAAGTAAGAGAGATGTTAGAATGAGTAAAGACAGACATTTAGGCAGCTCTTTAAAAGTTTAGGGATGAGGACCACAGCCCGTCCCACAGCACCCAGAGGAAGCTCCACTCACAGGCACTCTAACATGCCCAGGACCACAGGATCACAGGATCCCAAGATCCTAGGAGCTTGGTCACACAAGGATCTCAGGGTCCCAGAGGCAGCTTGGGAGCTCTGAGACACCCAGGATCTCAGGATCACAGAGACAGCTGAACTCTGAGGAGTTTTGACACAACCAGGATCACAGGAAGGAAAGGCTCCAGTCAGATATAGCAAGGGTAGGTAGCACTAGAGATAATCAGATGACAGGAGACAAGCATAAGAATATAAGCAACAGAAACCACATTTACTTGGTTAGCATCATCAGAACCCAATTCTCCCAACATAGCAAGTCCTGGATATACCATCATACAGGAAAAGGAAGATTCCGATCTAAAATCACTTCTCATGATGGTGATAGAGGACTTTAAGAAGGACATAAATAACTCCCTTAAAGAAGTACAGGAGAACACAGGTAAACAGCTAGAAGCCCTTAAAGAGGAAACACAAAAATCCCTTAAAGAATTACAGGAAAACACAATCAAACAGGCAAAGGAAATGAACAAAACCATCTAAGATCTAAAAATGGAAATAGAGACACTAAAGAAATCACAAAGGGAGACAACCCTGGAGATAGAAAACCTAGGAAAGAGATCAGGAGTCATAGATGCAAGCATCACCAACAGAATACAAGAGAGAGAAGCAAGAATCTCAAGTGCAGAAGACACCATAGAAAACATGGACACAACAATAAAAAAAAATGCAAAATGCAAAAGGTCCTAACCCAAAACACCCAGGAAATCCAAGACACAATGAGAAGACCAAACCTAAGGATAATAGGTATAGAAGAGAGTGAAGATTCTCAAATTTAAGGGCCAGTAAATATCTTCAACAGAATTATAGAAGAAAATTTCCCTATCCTAAAAAAAGAGATGCCCATGAACATACAAGAAGCCTACATAATTCCAAGTAGACTGGACCAGAAAAGAAATTCCTCCTGTCACATAATAATCAAAACACCAAATGCACTAAACAAAGAAAGATATTAAAAGTAGTAAGGAAAAAAGGCAGACCTATCCGAATGACACTAGACTTCTCACCAGAGACTATGTAAGCCAGAAGATCCTGGGCAGATGTCATACAGACCCTAAGAGAACACAAATGCCAGCCCAGGCTACTATACCTAGCAAAACTTTCAATTAACCTTGATGGAGAAACAAAGATATTCCATTACAAAACCAAATTTACACATTATTTTTCCATAAATCCAGCCCTGCAAAGGATAATAGATGGAAAACACCAACACAAGGAGGGAAACTACACCCTAGAAAAAACAAGACAGTAATCTTTCAACAATCCCAAAAGAAGATAGGCACACAAACATAATTCCACCTCTAACAACAAAAATAATCTCTTAACATCAATGGACTCAATTCCCTCAAAAGACATAAACTAACAGACTGGTCATGTAAATGGGGCCCAGCATTTTGCTGCATACAGGAAACACACCTCAGTAACAAAGGCAGATATTACCTCAGAATAAAAGGTGGGAAAACAATATTCCAAACAAATGGTCCCAAGAAACAAGCTGGAGTAGCCATTCTAATATCAAATAAAATCAACTTTCAACCAAACATTATCAAAAAAAGATAAGGAAGGACACTTCATACTGGTCAAAGGAAAAAAAAAATCTATCAAGATGAACTCTCAATTCTGAAACATCTATGCTCCAAATGCAAGGGCACCTACTTTCATAAAAGAAACTTTACTAAAGCTCAAAGCACACATTACACCCCACAGAATAATAGTGGGAGACTTAAACACCCCACTCTCAACAATGGGCAGATCATAGAAACAGAAACTAAGCAGAAACACAGTGATAATAACAGAAGTTATGAACCAAATGGATCTAACAGATGTTTATAGAACATTTCACCCTAACGCAAAAGAATATACCTTCTTCTCAGTACCTCACGGTACCTTCTCCAAAATTGACCATATAGTTGGTCACAAAATGGGTCTCAACAGATACAAGAAGATTCAAATAATCCCCTGCACCCTATCAGATCACCATGTACTAAGGCTGGTCTTAAATACCAACAAAAACAACAGAAAACACACATATACATGGAAGCTGAACAACGCTGTACTCAATGATACAAGGAAGAAGGAAAGAAAGAATTAAAGGTCAAGGAAGAAATAAAGAAATTGAGAACATATCATACCAAAACTTATAGGACACAAAGAAATCAGTGGTAAGAGGAAAACTCATAGCTCTGAGTGCCTCCAGAAAGAAACTGAAGAGAGCACACACTAGCAGCTTGACAGCATACCTGAAAGCTCTAGAACAAAAAGAAGCAAATACACCCAAGAGGAGTAAACCACAGGAAATAATCAAACTCAGGGCTGAAATCAACCAAATAGAAACAAATTTTAACTATACAAAAAAAAAAAAAAATCAACAAAAACCAGGAGCTGACTCGTTGAGAAATTCAACAAGATAGATAAACCTTTAGGCATACTAACCAGAGGGCACAGGAGGGTATCCAAATTAATAAAATCAGAAATGTAAAGACATAACAAGGAAATATATCTTAAAATAATTATTCTATTTGTCAAATATTAACAGTTGAAAATATTAAAATCATGTTCTACAAACATCATGAAAAAAAAAAAAGAAGAAGAAGAAGCCCAGACTCGGGGCAAGCGAGATGGTGTGATGAGGAACACATTGTTTATGGGGCAAACCTGAGAAGCTGGCTTTGAATTCCCATAAAAGATCTGTTTATATATTGATATTTTGCACTTTTGTTCCTTGGAATTAGCAGACTGGGTCATCTCAGGCCCCTCGACCTTCTGGAGCCTGATCGGCAGACATCTGTGTTGAGGGAAATATTAGTTTTGTGGCTTAAAATGTGGTTTTTGGAATCAGAAGTGCTGAGTCACAGTGGTCCCAGGAAATGATACCAGAAGCACCACTCAGAGGTGCCCCACAGGAAGCCCCAGAGCATTTGCTATTCTAGTCTTATGTAATACTTGGTCACTAAAACGATTTTCTAAAGGCCATGTCTTAGGCATTCCTAGATTCCTGAACACTCTCTTTGCCCATTTCTCTGCCATCCCAACACTCCTTGGGCCCATTCCTTTCTCCAGTAGAAAGCAATACAGTCTTGTCACAGAGTTTGGAGTTAGACCTGATTTCAATCCAGTCTGCCTCCTAGGATAGCCTGTGGGCTCATTGATGCCTCTGAGCCTCAGTTTTCCCATCCGAGAAATGGAGTTAATGTTAACTACTTCCTCATGGAGCTACTGTGAAGGTCTGGTGAGGGCTTTGTGTTATATCTGATAGTGAGTACTTTATAAGTAAATATAATGCCACAATAAACACATAAATACATTTGCAAAAAAAAAAAAAAAGAAACTTTAGGAATTTGCATGAGTGCACACAGGAATTCCCACAGGAAAAAACGGAAGATATAAAAAAGAACCAGTGGGGCAGGAAGATGCCTCACTTTCTACTATGCCTGACAACTAGAGTTCAATCTTCAAAACCCGTACTTGTGCACATATATGCACCTGTGCGCGCACACACACTAAACAAACAAGCAAATAAATAAAAAATGCTTATTTTGAAAAAAAAAGGGGGGGTGGTGGGGGCTAGGTCAGGCATGGTGGTGCATGTCTTTAATCCCATCACTCAGAAGGCAGTGGCAGGAGGCGGATCTCCAAATTCGTGGCCAGCCTGTTCTGCAGGAAGCGTTCCAGAACAGTCAGGGCTACACAGAGAAACCCTGACTTGAAAAAGAAAAGGAAGGAAGGAAGGAAGGAAGGAAGGAAGGAAGGAAGGAAGGAAGGAAGGAAGGAAGGAAGGAAGGAAGGAAGGAAGGAAGGAAGGAGAGAGGGAGGGAGGGAAGGAGGAAGGCAGGCAGGCATAGGGGCTAGAGAGATGACTCAGCATTCTAAACTAAAGCTAAAAATTGGGGGAGGGGTGCAGGGACATCTTAACACTACAGATTACAGGAAATGGTGAGGAGGAGGCAGGGGAACACCTTTCTCCAATGTTGAAAGAAAACAAGCACCCCTGCCCTTAAATACCTGTTAACTCCAGATTATGTATCTATTGAAAATATTTTTCAAAAACGAAGGATTGAACCTTCAGAAATGTAAAAACTGAGAGAGTTCGTGGTTTGCAGCTATCCATATGACCATTGGTAAAGGGAGTTCTTCAAGCTGCATAGAAAGACACCAGAGAGACACTGGGATCCTACAGGGAGAAAGAGGAACACTTGAAGTTAGATACATGGGTAATTTTAAAAGGCTGTTACTTTTCCTTTGTGACTTGTTTTAAAGACAACTATTAAAATAACCTTGTTGGATATATAGAATATATACAAGTCAAATATATGGGACCAAAGAGATAGCCAAGTAGTTGAGAGCACTTACTGATCTCCCAGAACAACCAAAGCAACCACAGTGACTCTACTTTCAGGGACCCAATACCCTCTTATGGCTTGTAGTAATGCATCAATGCACATAAACTCACGAAGGCACACACACACACATGAATAAAACATGTATGTAAATAAATACATCTTAGAAGAAGTCAAACACGTGTCAATATTAACAAAATGGATCCAGCGCATCACCATTTCCCCAGTAAATGCTCACACTTTCTAGAAAGCAGACCATAACAGGGGCTGACTTGATTGTAAGGAAGTGCATTCTAATTGCTACCATACCATGCACTGATAGCCGTATTAGCATGAGAACTCGTAAGAACATTATGCTAAGAGGAATGGGCCAGGCACAGAAACACTGTGTACTGCCTGATTCAAGCTATGTGAGTCTATGTAACAGGTGAAAACACAGTAGCAAAAAGATCAGCAGTGGCCTAAGGCCAGGAGTCCTAGAAGGCCTAGTGTATAAAAAGATACAAAGACATTTGTTATGATTAGTTTAACTTGACCAAACTAGAGTCATAAGAGAGGAGGAGACCTTGACGGAGGGAATGCTTGCACTAGGCTGGGATGTGGCCATGCTTGCACCAGGCTGGGATGTGGCCATGCTTGCACCAGACTGGGGTGTGGCCATGTCCTCGGAGGTTTTGCCTTGATTATTGATTGATGTGAGAGGGCTCAGCCCCCTTCGAATGTTATCCCTGGGCAAGTGGTCCTGGGAGGTAGAAGAAAGGTAGCTGAAGAGCCAACAGCCTCAGTTCCTGCCTGGAGCTCTGGTCCTGGCTTCCTTTCCTGATGGACTGTAATCGGTAAACCAAATCAACTGTTTCCTCCCACGTGGGCCTCAGTCTGTGCTTTATCTGAGCAACAGGGAAGCAGAAAAGAAGACGGAATAACACCATCACCAGAGGGATGGGCTCCTATTGAGCACACAAATACTAAATATATCAAAGTGGACAAGTGAGTTTGATTGTGTACAAAGTAAAGCCAATCCGGAAAGTCTGGATAAAAATAAAAGGAACCGAGAATATCCACACGAAAGGGAGATAAAGCTGGGGTGGGGAATACTGTATGATCCCAATATTCCAGGACTTAGAGCCCCTACTGGGAGCAGACTGGTGACCACACACAGGGAGGGACTATGCCCTGGTAAGGAAGACAAAGGAGACCTTCCTCTTAGCCTTACACCATGATGTACCCTTGCTAGCTACACTACTGCCATGCTTCTAATTATCTCAAAGCCCCTCTGTTCCTGCAAGCTCCCAGTGGCCACTCTGCTCTGCCCACCCTGGCCTGCTATAGTTCATCAGACTCCTGACTTGCCGGGCTCTTTGCTGCTGTTCCCACTGTGGGGAGTGTTATTCTCTTGGCCCTGGCTTACTACCTTCTTTTTCCACTCAGTTCTCAATGTCTCAACAAAGGTCCACGGCTCCCCTAGTGTTTAACATACAAGCTGTTTCCTTTTCAGGACCCCTCAAACTCTACCTGGCTTTATGTATTCCTCATTTTTGTCTTGCTAAATTACTTCATGCTGGGTTTTTCTCCACCACCACCACCCCTTTTTTGAGACAAGGCCATCCTCTGTAGGCTGACCTTGGCTAAAACCTGGCAGCCCTGCCTCTGAGTCCATGGGCCAGTACAACCAGCTCACGGTTTGCTTATTTCTGAGGTCTCGCATTGTCTGTGTCTGCCGTTGGATGTAAGTTCATGAGAAGAGAGATAAATAGGATCTTTCCACGTCTTTTGCCCAGTGTTCTTTAGGGATTTTATCGGTAGAAGGCCTCTGATTATGAACTGCGCGTGGCCTTTGTTGGTTTGTTGGGTTGTCGATGTTTTCTTCCAGTTTGTGGCTCATTTTCCCCTTCTTCCTGTGATTCCTTTGGTGAGCAGAGGCTCGTGTCTTTTGCTTTGAGACAAGCACTCACTCTGCTGCTCTGGCTGGCCTGGAACCAGCTATGAAGATCTGCAGCTTCACATTCACAGAGCCCCGCCTGCCCCTGCCTCTGCCTCCTGAGTACTGGGGTTAAAGGCGTGCACACCACACCCAGCCCAGGCCTTTGCTTTTAGCACGGTTGTCCTGTGTGTCTGGTTTAGAGATTTTCTCCTGTCCAAGTTCATATAATCTGTTATCTTCTAAAATGTGTCTAGTTTTGTCTTTAAAATAAAGTAGTGGATATATCTGGAATTGAGTTTCCTGAAGGGTGGGAGGTAGGATGGAAATTCTATTTTTTCCTCTACATAGATAACCAGTTCCCTCATTTATTGCCTAGTTCCATTTGACTGAGCAGATGGGCAGTACCCCTCCCTGTCACAGATCCTGTTCCCAAGTAGCCTGTCCCCCTGTCCTGTCTCCACCCTCCACTGTGCTGCTGTAAGCCATGGCAGTACTAAATGCTTGGTAGTTTCTGGTAGGCCAAATCTTCCAAGTTCGTTTTCTATGATTGGCTTAAAATTTTTTATCCAAAATCATTTTTATCTTTAGAATAAGACACATAGGTGCTTACCGAATAGATAAGTTATTAAGCACTTAAAAATCAGGAAATCAAACCGTAGATGTTTGGAGTTGAACTTAACAGCTTTCTGTTTTTGAGAGACAGTATGGCTATCCTATGTTCCTGCTAACAGCAGTTAGCCCTGGCTGGTGAAACTGTGGAGGCCGCCTAGGGTTCTCTTTGTCTTTATCCCCGTTTCTCAAATTCTCCACCATGAACATGGATTATTTGTCATGAGGGAGAGAATAGCTTTGTGATTATTTTTAGGTAATGATGTGTAACTATTAAAGGAAATAGGAAAGTACTGTGAACATTTCAAACCCTCTGTCCCTGCTATTTTGAAATTAAAAAAAAATGGTGACAGTTGGGAGTGATGGATATGCTAACTGCCCTGATCTGATCATTACACAATGTATACATACATCAAAAACAACAAAAACCATACTGAATGCACAAACATGTTCAATTATGTGTCTATCAAAAATAATATACAACTGCGCCCTGGAGACGGCTTACAGGGTAAGAGAGGGTGCGTTATAAACAATACAAACACGAGGACTTGAGTTCAAATCCCCATGACTCTCACAAAATGCCAACTCGACTAGGTTCAGTGGTGCCTGCAACCTCTGAGCTGTAGGGGCGGAGACAGGATGAAAATGGGGGTTTGGTTTCCCTCCCCCAAGAAGAGAAAAGCCCAGTGGAGGGGGTGTGGTGGTCAGGCGGCTGGGGTGGGGTATACTGTATCATAGGGAGGCCTGCCCTTTCCTGCGGTTCCTGGGAGACCGGAGCTTGGGCTCAAGAAAGCTCAAGGAGAAAGTAGCTTGGGGTCCGGAAGACTTGGTAAAATGGTACGGGAGGAGATGACTGGAGGGCGGGGATGGGGGTGGGGAGACTGGCTAAGATGTGAGAGTGTGGTCTCTTAGAGCATTTGAATTATTTACTCAAGCTGGGCAGTGGTGGCGCACGCCTTTAATCCCAGCACTTGGGCGGCAGAGACAGGCGAATTTCTGAGCTCGAGGCCAGTCTGGTCTACAGAGTAGCCAAGGCTACACAGAGAAACGCTGTCTCGGGGGAAAAAAAAAAAAAAAAAAAAAAAAGTTGTTGTTAGCAATGGAGCACTGAAGTGGGAGGGGCCAGAGAGGAGAGCTTTCTGGTAACCAACCAGAGGCTGAGTACTAGAACAAGGAAGAGAATAGGAGACGGGGAAAGGAGATGGGAAAGGAAAGGGAAGTAGAAGGAAGAAGAGAGGTTATAGAATAGAGGAAGGAGGAGGAGGAAGGGGAGGATGGGAAAGATCTTGGGGCCAGGAAAGAAGCAGGGCAAAAAGGAAGAGTGTACTCCCCCGGGGAAGATCTCCGGATGACCCTCACTGGAGCAATCCAAGTAGCTTGCTTAAGGAAGGGCATAAAGACTCGGGACAATGTTTCATCTAGAAGTTTCTAATCAAGGGAATGAAGGCAGAGAGAGTGCCGCAGCAGCAGAGGAAAATGAGGCTTGCCCGGAGCCTTTGTACACAGCGAGGGAAAAGGTAACAGAGAGAACCTCGGAGGAAGTGAGCAAAGGAAAGGGCCAAACTGCTCTCTCTCTTGTGTCACCGAGTCCCCTCCACCCCCAGCTTCCCAGGAGCAAGCAGGGGCTCACACATCCACTGGCAGCCCCACTCCTTCTCTGATTCACACTAGAGCACACTTCCTGGCGTTCCAACGGAACCTCCCAACTTCATTCACTTTCTATAACTGTCAAGAAGTGTCAGAGCGTGAAACCCGTTACATAAGTGATCTAGCTCAAACCAGGATGCACTCTATTTGTTTTGTGACAGGGCAAAAATGGAAACTTTTGCCTCAAGGCAGAAATATAAAACAAAGACAGAATATGATAGCCTCTTCGGGAGAGGCCTGCATGTCACTCATGTCCCTACTGCCCCTTGCCAGTTCATGAAACCTGTACCCCTACCCTGGCCTCAGCGTCTGTCTTCCACACTCACATATCAAAACCCTCACCCTGGTCTCTCCGTCCTTCTCTACTCTAGGAGCTCAATCAGAAAAAATATGACACAAATTCGCAAAACGATGCAAACAGAAAACACGTGCCTGGGCTCAAGGTGACACGTGCCTGAAATCCCAGCATACTTGAGACCAAAGCAGGTGGGGCTTCACAGTTCTAGGCCAACCTTGTCTGCATAGTAAGTTCTGGGACTAAACAATGAGACCCTGTTTCAAAAACAAAAACAAAAATACAACCAACAACTAATCAAGGGTTGAGGGTGTGGCTCAATGGGAAAGCGTTTGTCATCTCAATGAGCACTGTAGAAACATCAACAAATCGAAGGAACTGACAACAGTCCTGGTATCTGGTGTAGCTCAGTTGTAGATGTAGCTCAGTTGTTGGAGTGCTCATCTGGCATGTCCAAAGCCCCCAGCTTTGCATAAACACTCATGTTAGCACATGCCTGGGATTCCAGCACTCAGGAAATAGAGGCAGGAAGATCAGAAGTTCAAGGTCAACCTCGGGAGCATAACACATTCAAGGCCAATCTGAGCTACAAAAAAAAAAAAAAAAAAAAAAAAAAAAAACCTCAAAAATAAAATTAAAAAAAAAAGAAATAGTAAAATAAAAATACCCCAGAATAAGTCCAAGGGACCCCACTTCTCCAATTCCCATTCCAACTGGGACTTGCCTGTAATTTTCCCTCTAAATCTGAAGACAACTTTGACCCTGGTTAGCACTGAAGTCTCCAAATGACCTGTCTCAGCATCTTCCTCTCCCTGGGGGTCTAGTCTTCTTCACCGCACTCCCTTTCTCCTTCACACCGTGAGTCTCACATCACAGGCTGCCCCTTGTCCTCCTCAGGACCACCCTGCTGTCATGCGCTGGTTCCACTGACACCCAAAGCCCCTTTCCTTCACTTCCCCAAGTTCTTGCCCTCTCTCCTGTGCTCCTCTCCTGTGCTCCTCTCCCGTGCTCCATGCGAGTCCTTCCCCTCTCTTTCCTTGCCTTCTCTGCTAAGCTTTTGGCAACAGTGATGTGTTGTTTCATATGCAAACATTAATGGGAACGGAAATAAACCACCACAAACAGAAGGCGGCAGAATAATAATAAAAATAATAACAGACAGGACCACGTGAAGCCTGATCCCAGAATGTGACTCAGGAGACACACTGATACAGTCCATCTCAGAAATAGAGGAAAATGGCACAGTTGTTTGAGAGAACCCTCAAGACACTTGAGAAAGCCCATTGCTAAAAATCCAAGCAGAAGTTAAAGCCAGATAGAGAACAAATCTAATCAGGTGCCAAGCATGTTAATTATTAAATATGCACAGGAGATATATATATTTTTTAATTCAAACTGAGCTGAAATATAGGCATATTGAAAGACTCCTAGTGTATACAGAAAATGTGTTCCTAGAATACTTGTAATTGTTTCTATCCAAGCAGACGAGAAGCGTTGCCCTGGAATGCTCAGAGCCCTTGACTGAAGCAACCACCAAGCACTGGAAGTTCTAGTCGTTGTGATCAGTAAAGAGAGAAAAAAATCCATAGCATTATTCAACCAGGAGAGCTAAAAGCCTGATTGTCTCCATCCAACTTGAGGATCAAGGGAAAATTAGACCAATTGTTGATTTGGAAAAAGTATGCAATTTCAAAGAAAATATAGAAAAAATTTTTATTTGCAACAACCAATTAGAAATAGTAATAGGAGAGCTGGGCATGGTGGCACAGGCCTTTAATCGGGAGGCAGAGGCAGGGGAATTTCTGAGTTCGAGGCCAGCCTGGTCTACAGAGTGAGTTCCAGGACAGCCAGGACTACACAGAGAAACCCTGTCTCAAAAAACCGAAAGAAAGAGAGAGAGAGAGAGAGAGAGAGAGAGAGAGAGAGAGAGAGAGAGAGGGAGGGAGGGAGGGAGAGAGAGTGAGAGAGAGAGAGAGAGAGAGGGAGGGAGGGAGGGAGGGAGAGAGAGAAAGAAAGAGAGAGAGAGAAAGAAAAGAAGAGAGAGAGAGAGTAATAGGAAAACACAAAATTTCACTCTGGATATCAAGCAAACTATGCAATGTCAGGAGGGGACAGGCAAGGGACACAGCTCCCATGTTGCATGCTGGGTAGTGGGAGCACAGTACTGTGTATGGACAGATATCTGTAAAGTCTGGGAAGAACCCTGCCAGCCTGTCACTTCACAAAAGGAAAAGCTCACAGTTTTTGTAACATTTAAGCCGGGCTTTGTTTTAAGTCAGGAGTCCATATTGGAAAAGTATTCCTTTTTCCCTGTCTCATCTACACACTCCATCATGGGAATCAACGTCTCAACTGAGATTTGAGTAGAGTCTTATTTAAGGACTCTGCCATTATTGGGACAAGGTTGAGTGAGGGAATTCATAAAACTCTGAGGGAAGAAAGTCTGAATGGGAGCCTGGCACGCTTGTCACATCAAATATGAGAACATATATATCTTAAGCCCATAGTAATTGCCGCAGTAAGGTCTCAGTGTCAAAGAAAACGGATCAAAGGAGCAAGCCAGAAAATCCAATTGGCATTTGAAGTTGGTGGGGGCAGAGGTGCGTTTGAGGAAGTGTTGCAGGATAACAGGAAGACTGCTCGCTTCTGATTTGATTTGCTGAAGTACAAATGCTTTCCCTGTGTCAAAGATACCACACAGCAGAAATGTTTTCAGGGAAAAAAATGATATTTGCAGGAAAAGATGATATGATGTCTGGGACTTGCTTCAAAATAATAGAGGGAGGGGGAGCAGCAGAGATTAAACAAAACTGACTGCTAATAATGGTTGGCACTGGGTGGGGGAAATGTGAGACTTTATTACGCTATTCTACCCTCATTATAGTAGAGGGTAGAATAGTGTAATAAAAATTTACAAATCCCAGCTAGGAAGAGAGTCCCAACATGACACCAAGATAAATGTCCTTATAAAAGACACTGTGGGGTTAGGGCCAGGGATCAGGGCCTTGCAGGTGCTAGGCAAAGGCTACACACTCAGCTGTATCTCCAGCCCAGTGATGTCTACAAATCTTCAGCCTTAATAATAATAGCAAAGACTGAAATGAGCCAGTCAGACAAATACTGCCTGTGTTGACTCATATTAATATAAATACACACACTCTCATGCTCACACACTCACTCACACTCTCATACTCAGATTCACACACATACTCTTACACTCACATGCATTCTCACACTCACGCACACTCACAATCATACACACACTCACACACATATGCACACATACTCTAATACACACTCACATTCTCTTACACAGACACTCATACTCAAACACACACACTCACACATTCACTCACAGTCACACATTCATACACAGACTCTTATACTCACACTCATACACACTCACACACATACACACATACAGACACACACATACTCTAACACTCACACTTACACACTCACACATACTCACACACACTCACACTCACACATACATCCTCACACTCAGACATTCACTCACAGTCACACATTCATACACAGACACACTCACACTCATACACACTCACACACATACACACATACAGACACATACTCTAACACTCACACTCTCACACTTACACACTCACACATACTCACACACGCTCACACTCACACATACATCCTCACACTCACACATTCACTCAGTCACACATTCATACACAGACACTTACACTCACACTCATACACACTCACACACATACACACATACAGACACATACTCTAACACTCACACTCTCACACTTACACACTCACACATACACACGCTCACACTCACACATACACACACTCACACATACACCCTCACACTCACACATTCATACATGCTCACACATACACACTCACACTCACACATACACACACATTCACACACACTCACACATACATACTCTCACACTCACACTCATACATACAGTCTCACACATATACCCACACACTCTTACACACATACTCTAACACTCACATGCTCACACACATACTCACACACCAGTCTCACACACTCACACACACTCTCACACTCACAATACATTCTCATACTCACACATACTCTCACACACTCACATTCTCTCTCTTACACACACACACACACACACACACACACCATATACATAGAAAGAGAACTGTGAGAGGAGGAAAGATGTCTAGTAGGAAGAGGAAGAGGCAGTAATAGCAGCAAGCATTTGGGGGCATGAAGCAGAAAGAGGGACTATTAGGGAGGAGAAGGGGATGAGTAGGGAGAGAGAAGGGACAAGGTCGGTCAGTGGGGGTGGGGTAGGTAAGAAACAAGCATAACGGCATGCATGTATGAAACTGTCTTGGGAAACTTACTGCTTACTTAATTGTTTTTTTTTTTTCTCTAGGAGTTTCAGGCCTTTTAAAAAGAGGTTTGTTTCTTTTTCTTTTGTGTGTAGGGGTGTTGTGCCTGCATATATGCTGCGCATCATGTGCCCACAGTGCCAGAAGAAGGTATCAAATTCTCAGTTGCAGAAGGTTGTGGGCTTCCCTGTGGGTGATAGGAACTGAACCTAGGTCCTCTGCAAGAGCAACAGAGCTCCTAACTGCTGAGCCATCTCCCCAGACCCAGATGTTTAGGTCCCGTATTGAGGATGTTGTGGTCCATATGAACGTATGCACATGATGAGAGATGGGGATCTAGCTTCATTCTTCACCAATGTTTACTGCAGCCCTATTCACAACAGCTAAATGGTAGAACCAATCTAGATATGCCAGAACAGAACAGCGGATAAACACATTGTGGCAGAGAGACCCAGCACAATTTATTTCAGCTTTAAAGAAGAAAGAACTCATGTCCTCACAGGGAAATAGTGTAGCTGGAGATAATCATAGTAAGAGACAGAAAGACAAACACATTTTTTTCTTTCATTTGTGGCTCCTGCGATATATATAGACACGTAAAGTCGGCCATGGAGATGGAGAACCAACACAGGAGTTGGTTTTCTACACAGTACAAACTCAGGCTGTCAGACTTGGCAACAGTGTCTGCTGAGTTACCTGACAACCCACACATATGTTATTATTATATAGCTATTCATATATATGAATATATATAAACATACAACAATATTAATTTCTCATATATATATACATATACACATATATGTGTGTGTATGTATGTATATATATATGTGTGTGTGTGTGTGTGTGAGAGAGAGAGAGAGAGAGAGAGCGAGCGTGGGAGCGAGCACTTGGTGTGGTGACACATGTGTGATGCTAGCTAGCACTTGGAATGCTAAGGCAAGAGGAATGCCACTAGTTTAAAACCAGCCCTGACTACAGAGTAAAACCCCACCTCAAAATAATACAAAAAAAGAATATATATATATATATATATATATATATATATATATATATATACATATATTTACATACTTATGTAGACATATATACTAAGTATGTGTATTTTTATATATGTATTCACATATATTCACATACTTACACATGCTACATATATATAGCGTTTCATGTTTTTCTTCTAGTACTTTTGTGACTTTCCTTTCAAGTTTTAAATATTTCCTCCTTTTCGATGTAAAGACTGAAGTCAGAGTCACTTGTTCTCCAAAGTATACGCCCAGCTTTTGTAGCCTTCCATACTGAACAGCCTGTCTTAGCCGCTCCGGTGAGATGCCACTTCAGGGAACGCCAACTTCCTGTATTAATCTGGCTCTCCTTCTGAACGCCCCATTCCCTCTACTGCTCTGACTGAATGTTTTCCAGTACTTCTTTATTTTAATTATGTTTTCACAAAGAAGTGAGCTGATCTCTTCTGAGGTGACTACATTTCCTGGATATCTGTGAGTGTTTGTATTTTTTTTTCACAAACACTTAAGAATAAACCTGTCAGAGTCCAAGAATAAAAGATACCCAGTTAATTAAATGTCACGCATAATTTAAGAAGAATGAGCATCGTTGTAATACTTTGGATACGAAATTTTCAAGTAAAGAATGAGACTTTTCATTTCTATTTTGAAGCTCCTTCTATTGTGACCCTCAGGAATGTTGTAAATTCCTCATATGATGCTTGCGTCTTTATTGCTATTGCAATCGGTTTTTCCCTTCCGTTGTAATTATAAAATTCTTGTTGTTTGAGGAATGCTATTAATTTTCTTTATTAATTTTCTATCACCAATCCCATAGAATTCTTGCTAGTTGCATCCCCCACCCCCGTCATTTTCTTGGATTTTTGACTTATGCAATCAGGTCATTTAACACTAAAGATACAATTTTGCTTCCTGTTCTGTAATTTGGCGCTTCATTTCTTCTTCTTATTTAACTGCTTTAATTACTACTTCATCTAACTGCTCCTTACCCTCGTGGGAATCCTTCCATGGCTTTATCATTAAACTAGCTGATGAGTTTGGTTTGAAATAAATAATAGAAATGGAAAAATAATCCAAACGCAAAATAGGTATTTCACAGGAGAAGAAATAAAACTGAGCGGTAAGTCATGAAAGGAAGGCCAGCCCCATGCCCGCGCGCATGGCAGACAAGGTCACTCAAGGCAACTCAGGCTGGCCTCCAGTCAGGCGCTCGCTACCTGTGCCTGCTGGGGTTGAGATGTGCACTGCTGTTTCTGGCTTACCTTGCTTTTTAAATGCTAAACTCCAGATTTACTTTTTGTCCCTGGTCCAAATTTTTCGCCCATGGGGAGCTCTTTGGGCCCTTGCCTCCATTGGCCCCCACAGGCAGACGGCTTCCTAGTCTCCAGCATCAGCACCGCCTTTTCCCCAGAGAAGCAGCCTATCCATCCCAGCGGGGTTTCTGCAAACTGACCCTCCCTCGAGTCTCCCACACTGACCTTCCTGGAGGGCTCTGCACACCTTCTCCGGACTTCTCCAGACAAGCATCCACCCTCTTTCTCGTCCATCCCATCTAACAACCGTCCTGTCACACATTTGCTTTCAAGTATTTGCGTAAATGGGCTTCTTCCCACCTCCCTCCATGGCCATGATTCCCTCGCGACAGCTGCAGGGACAAAAAGGATTTTCCTCCGCATTCCAGAGCCTTTAAAATAAGCTCCCAGACTCACTGCGGGCATGGTATTTTTCCAAACATAGAAATTCCATCTTAACCACCTTTCTTTTAAAAAAAAAAACTCACTGTTGAGCTGGGCACAGTGGTGCATACCTTTAATCTTAGCGCTTAGGCGGCAAAGTAAGAGGATTTCTGTGAGTTCGAGGCCAGCTTGGTTTACATAGTGAGTTCCAGGACAGCCTGGGCTACATTATGAGACTCTGTCGCAAACAAACAACAGTTCACTGGTGATTCGTCATTACTACCATCAAGTTCTAGGACCAAATCTACAATTGCCATGGTCCTGTTCTACCTAGTCATAATTTTCTTGGGACACGTGCGCGCGCGTGCGCGCGCGCGCACACACACACATACACACACATACACACACGTACACATGTGTGGACACATAAGCACACAAATAAATTTATGAAATTAAAAATACATTTTTTTTTAACTTCTCAAAGACCATTTAGTGAAGCTGGCCCGCCTTCCTACAGTCACCACGTGGCCTAGCCCTACAGCACCTTGCGTGGGCAGTCATGCAGCCTGTTAGCTGGAGCCTTTGGCAAACCATGCATTTAACTAATAATTTTCATTTTTAAAAATTCTAAGGTTACTTTTATTTTTCCCACAGAGGCCAGAAAAGAACGTTGGATCTTTTCGGACTAAAGTTTCAGGCAGCTGTGAGCTGCCATGTGGGTGCTGGGAATTGATCCCTGGCCCTTCAGAAGAGCAGCCAGTGTTCTTAACCATAGGGCCATCTCTCCAGCCTCTAACTAATTCGCATTTAAATTCACTTGGGTGTCAGCAGTAGCTTCAAGACTCTCTCTGCTGTGCGGATTGATTAGACAGATCCAGGCATCCTTAAGACTTAGAATAAAACATCTTCACTTGCAGCGACAGCCCTTACTGATCTAAAGCCTGCCTCAGCAGGACCAGGAAGAGCTCTCTAATGGCCCATGTTTCTCACAAGGACTAGTGTTTGTGTCTGCAGAATTCTGGAATTTCTCATTGGCTTTCTGATACTTCTGCCATGATCTCTTTTAAGTAGCTGCTCTGGCCCCTCCATTTAATTCCGTACAGTCCCTGTTGTGACCCCTCTGTCTTAAGGCTGCAGATTGGGTGGCAGTACCCCAACATGTGCCACAGCTACCAAGCTGAGGCAGCCTGGGGCGTGGCTCAGGTGCTCTCCAGATGATAGCCACTGGTTCTGGACTTTTGCTGCTGTTCTTGGCTTAGTCTTTTCCTCTGCAGGGTAGATAAGACCTCTACCCACTGAGCTAAGGCCATCATGGTCCTCTTTTTACTTTTTGTCTTTGACAGAGTCTCTTACCAAATGTCCCGGGCTGGCCTAGAACTCACTGTGTACCCCAGGCAGCTCTGTACTTGTCTTCCTGCTTCAGCCTCCAGAGTAGCTGGAATTACAGACCTGCGCTGCAGGCCTGCCATGAAGCATGTGGTTAATAACCTTCTTAAATAAGTCAGCGGGCCTTTACTGTAGCTGAAAAACGCCTTTGTTCTACCCTGGAGCTCGACGATCATTTTTCTGGCTATTGAACTCGGGTGACTTTTTATTGAAATTGCAAAGGCCCGTTCCACCTGCTTTCTGGAGGCATGAAAACGTCTCACGCCATTTTAATGTTTATTGGAATTTTATATGATTTCCCTCAGCATTTTTTTTTTTTTTTGCTTATTTTCTTTGTCTCTGGAATTTGAGGTTGGCACACACTGCTGCAGATAGATGTTCGTTCTTTGCTGGATCAACTCAGCAGGCTCTTTAAAGGCCCTCAAGCTTCAGGGTTGAGAATTTTCCTCTATTATTTATTTGATCATTTTCTCTCAATTTTCCCTGTTGTCTCTTTCTGGGACGCCCATTAGTCCAGTATGAACCTTCCCAATCGATTCTCCCTTCGTCCCTGTTATCTTTTCCATATGTCTTGTTAGCCTGCTTTCTGGGGGGTTCTCCTTAGCTGCAGTCTGCAATTCTATTGGATTTTTACAGCTCTGTTCTCTGAAAGAGCGACTTCCCTCTTCTTCAATTTTACTGAGTATTTTCTTGTGGCAGCCATTTAAAAACTGTTTTCATTTCCAGCAGCCGTGTCTCCCTTGGAGCTCTGCTGTTCCCCCAGTCCCCGTGGACCTGAACGTGAGCTTTGCTTCCTTTGGTTTTAGGTCTTTCTGTTCTTGACATTATTTCTATTTCCTTGGGGTCCCTTTCTCTTTCTCTTCCCCAGCTTCAGTCTTGTTGAAGACGACCCTTGGGGTTAGAACATACGGGGCAGCATCTATTCATATACTTAAGAATAAGACACTGCAAAGGAGAGGTGGCTCGGTGGTTAGGAGTGCCCTGTGCTCTTGCAGAAGACCCAGGTTAGGTCCTCAGCATCCATATGGCAGCTCACAGCTGCCTGTAACTCCAGTTCCAGGTGACCCAATGCCTTCTTCTGATCTCTGAGGACACCTGCACCTATGTGGTGCTCACACCACACACACACACACACACACACACACACACACACACACACACACACGCGCGCGCGCGCGTGCTCAGGCATGCACACATACATGTAAATATTTAAGAATTAGATATCGGTTATTTCAGAGCTGTACACATGTAGGTGAGGTTTTCTCAATAACTAAATTTGGTGGAGAATCATTTGCCATACTTAGGGACCCATAGTTGTCCCAAGAAGAAACTTCTAGTGCCCCGCCCCAGCTGAAGGACAAAACTCTGAATGAAAACAATGCTTAAATAAGGCCGTGGAGTGTGACACAGTGCACCCCCCAGAAATCCCTCTGTTTTGGCTGCAGATCTCATTCCTGCTTCTGCCTCCGCAGGCCCTTTGCAGACCAGACCACCCCCAGGGGGTTCTCTGAAAAGAAGGAACCCTATCTTTTTCCTCCCCCCACTCTTTCTCTGGGCACTCTAAGCTAGAGCTCTTTGCTCTTCTCTGTGGCCATACTATGACACCCCCTCCTTTGGGACTTGTAGAATGTAATGGAAGTTTCCTTTTGTGAGTGACCTTTCTTCATCATTACTTGGTAAGGATTTTCTTCTTTAAATAAAACCCCTGCCGGGGAGAGAAATGGCTCAATGGTTAAGAACACTGGCTGCTCTTCTAGAGGACCCAGGTTGGATTCCCAGTGCCCACATCAGCCATTTGTAACTTCAGCTCCAGGGGATCTGGCTCCCTCTTCTGGGTTCTCCTGGCACAGACATAGACCCCTGCCTATAATTCTAGACCAGCCCCGGGAGGGTAAGGAGGGAGACAGGGGTGTGCATTAACCTCTCATCTTACTGAATTTCACTCTCAGCTAAACTGAAGATACAAGATGCTTCTACGTCGCCTCTGTACTCCCAGAGCTTAGTTCAGTGGATAGCAAAAGCTGCCCAAGAGCCTATAAACCATCCTGCGATGAACTAAATTATCCAGGTCCCTCAACCCTTCTAGTACAGTATCTAGATTGGTCTGCATAACAAGGGGCCCCCAAATCATGTCACATAGAGAAAGATTCTAGTCTGGACACAAATGTCGTGGCAGACAGGTGGAAGCATGTGGCTCCAGTGGTACCCACGAGTATCAGGAAAATCTCACGGAAGAGAACTGTCACCTCCTATGCGCACCCAGGACTGCCAAGCAGGGCAGGAGGTACTGAGTGGCAGGTTCTGTTCTTCCTGTCAACACCAGCTCCCTGGTGATGGAGCTGATGACCTGGGCAGGTGATGAGTTGCCACCCTGGAGTTGTTTGAGCAGACAGCAAGGAGAGATACTGTACAGAGAATTCAACTCGCTGGTTGAAAGAGTGGGCTAGGTTCTTGCTATCCTGAAATTAAATAACAGAAAAGCTTTCTTTCAAGAAATAAGAATTTGAAAAAAAAAAGTCAATATAACTCCCTAATTGATACATATAATTAAAATGACTTAGTTTATCATTTGTAGTGACAGAGCATCCATTTCAACCTGTAAAGAGTATAATCTCTTCATAACTTATCCACAGAAGTGGCTCCAGTGGGCTCAAGGGTGTAAATGTGTAAACTCCTCTCACAGATCTTTGTGAATTGTGCTTTGCTGCTTGGGAGAATGTGTGAAAGCTCTCTGGCAGGCAAGGGACCCATCAGGGCTGTCTGTACAAGCCTGTTTTCTGTACTGCACTCAGCCAGGCATTCAGGCCCCCTCCTCCTCTTCCTCCTCCTCCTCTTCCTCCTCCTCCTCTTCCTCCTCCTCCTCCTGCTCCTCCTCCTCCATGTTAATTGCATGCCTTTAACCATTACGATAATCAATCCAAGTCACCACTTACTTCAAATGCCTCCAGGGATCACCACTGTTTGAGACCCACTGGACTAAGAGACTGCGAGGGTTCTCTCCAACGCTGAGATCCTGAGATTCTTCCAAGGGTTGGAGAGCAAACACCAGAGGTGAGAGAGGTCTCCTATCCCTAGAGCCACCCACAAGTCTGGAACAGAGCAGCAACTGCAGCTGGGGCAGGGGCTAAGGTCTTCCCTTTCTCCAAAGAGCTCTGTACATACAGCTAAGGCACCAGTAGCCCCATTATTCTTCGCCTTTCTGAGGAAGGCTCACAGTAGGCTGTGACTGCCCCTGCACTTGACTGTCATCAGACAAAAAACAATGGACTGCGTGTCTAAATGGTGCTCTCCTCCAGCTCCTGAATGCCGTCTCTTCTTGCACTTTCCGTGGCAAGTCCCCAAACCTGAAGGAAAACAGTCACCTTCAAAGTCCTTACTTCCTGAACCTCTGTGGCTGGAAACAATGTATCATACTGCAGGCTGTTCGGACCACAGCAGAAGGGACCTACCGACTCTCACATCCATTCTGCTCCTAGGAGCCTTAGCCCACTAGTCTCTTGATTGGCACAAGGTGAATGTGCCTCTCCACAAGGAATAGAGAAGAAAATGATGAGTGCCACTTTAATACTCCTCTCCAAGATGCAATCTGTTGTTCTCAGAATGACTAGCAGTTTCCCTCCTCATCCGTCACCATTTTGACTCATGTTCTCTACTCAGAAACTGGCTCATTTCCTCTAACCCAAACAGGAAACAAAGCTCTCCGCATCTTAGCTCTCTTTTAAACAACTGTTTCAATGGTTCCTTTTCCCATAAGCATTGGATCAACACCCTCACTTGCATCTTCTTCCTCAGTAGTACCTTCTACTGCTACGGTCTCTCTCTCTCTCTCTCTCTCTCTCTCTCTCTCTCTCTCTCTCTCTCTCTCTCTCTCTCTCTCTCTCTCTCTCTCCCTCCCTCCCTCCCTCCCTCCCTCTCTCTCCATCTCACTCCCACTCTCTATGTCTCTTTCTCTCCCTGTCTCTCTGTGTGTGTTTCTCTCTGTCTCTGTCTCTCTGTTCTGTCTCCCCTCCCCCTCTCCCTCTCCCCCTACGCCCTCCCTCTTCTTCCCCCACTCCCCCTCTCCCTCTCCCCCTCTCCCTCTCCCCCTCTCCCTCTCCCCCTCTCCCTCTCCTTTTCTCTGCTTATGGGGTCCCTGTTTTCTTGTTGTTGTTGTTGTTGTTGTTTTCATTTTCTGACCTATTCTCTTAGGCTGTCTTTGCTGGCTCCTTCTCCCTACCCCAACTTCTTTCCCTGTCTTCTCTCCCTTTCTTCCTGTACACAGTGAAGTTCAGCACGCTATGGATCCTTCTTCCTTCCCTAAATTCCGGCTCTTCGCTCCCACGATTTCAACAGCCCCTGACAGTGTGGGTTCTCAGATCCACGTGCCTCAGCTTCCTTCCGAGGTTAGGGGTTCCACATAACTGGCTGCTCAGCCCACCTCAGCATATTCCGTTTCGCATGCCTTTATCTCCTGGAATGGTGCCACCTCCACCCTGTGCCTGAACGACTGCCAGACTTCCTCAATGTCTGTCATTTATACCCAAGATGTTATCTGCTCCTAAATCTTGGGGTTCTCCAACAGAACCACCTGTCAACCTTCCTCTTCTGCTCTCCCCACTTCCGCACTGGGCCTTCACGTACTTTTCTGGATTTTTTTCCACCTTGGAGAACAAAAGACTCATAGCATTTCCCCTTTCTCTTACCAGAAATTTCCAGGGACTTTTCCTTGTCCGCAGCTAAAGTCATGATTCCTCTGCAGTCTGTCAGTCTCACCTGCAATCTTCCCAGCCTCCCTCTGTAACCCAACTGCAGGATTCCTTTGCTCTCAGGGCAGAGGGCACATCCTTTGTATTCTCCTACGGCGTTCTCCTCAAGCTTCTACAAGCACTGTCTTCACCCTTGGGTTATCACTGACAGCTATGCCACGTCACCCCTGTTCCTCTTTGAATAAGTGATGTTCAGCATGGTGCCAGCATAGAGCTAGTCCTCACAGGTTATCAGCAGAACGACCAAATTGATGAGTCAACAGAGATGAATTGTTTAAACAAAAGAGAAAGAGAAGAAAAAACCCTCATTTGCTTTTTAATTATATCATAAGCTTTTTAATCTATCTATCTATCTATCTATCTATCTATCTATCTATCTATCTATCTATCTCATCAGGGTCTCGCTGTGTAACTCTGGCTGGCCTGAAACTCACTACTGAGACCAGCTTCAAACTCCCAGAAATGCTCCTGCTTCTGTCTACTGAGAGCTGGAATTAAAGGCCCAACATCAGCCATAATAACCACAGAGCTCATTAAATCAATTGTTAAGGTGTCTGCAAATTACTTGGAAGTCTTGCTAACCTGTAATGCTAATTTAGTAGACCACGGCAGGGCCTAAAGTCTGCCGTTTCGAACAGGCTGCTGGGGCCTCTTGATGCTGCTGGCTTTCCGAGAGGGAGCAAGGCCCCATCCCAGGCCGGTGCTTTCAAACTTGGCTGAACAGGGTCACTGGGAGAGCTTTCTAAAGTAGTAATATTTTTACCGATTATATCAAGCTGGGGAAATAAACTCACTTGGCAAAGTGGTTACATAAAGCCCTGTGTTTGATCCCCAGCACCGTATAAAATTGATCCTAGTAACACATGCTGGTAGGTGCAAGAGCCCAGCGCGTACAAGGTACAGGCAGGACAATCAGGAGTTCAAGGTCATTTTCAGCTACACAGCAAAGTCGAAGCCAGTCTGAGATACTTGAGACCTTGCCTTAAGAAACAAAAACAAAAACTAATTAATTAATTAATTAATTAGAACAGCTAGAGGAGGGAGTCAAAAGCCACAGTCCAATGTGGTCTGGAAGACTCTGGCCTGGGCTATCTTTCGGTCATTGGGGATCCTAAGTCCTGGGTGCTTATTAGACTTAGCTGGGGAGCTCTTACAAACTGTTGATGCCTGGACCACACCCATATTAATTAAATCAGATCCCTGAGCATCTTAAGTTCACCAGGTAAGTATTTCAATATCCCCTCCCTAAGGTAGACGCCATTGTCTTCAGGCTGTACTCCCAAGGAATGGAAAGAATGGCGGGGGTGGGGGGTTGCAAGTACAGAAGAGGGCCTGGGGGTAAAAAGTCAGACCTGAGCCCTCATTTTCCTGGTAAGTGCTATGTGACCATAGAAGGAGTTCATTGTAGCTCACTTCAATGTGAATGTCAAACTACACATGCATCCCACACTAATTTAATTTGAGCTGATTTTTCTGGAAGTCATCAAGACCCCTCTGGCGTATGGAAGTGTCCACACAGGGCCTGTCTTCACCTCACTCATAAGTTGTGACCCCTTGTGTTCAACCAGTCAGGGTGACTGCTTGTGGCAGCAGCGGTGGTGGCAGGGGTAGGAGGAACGGACGGACGTTCTCTCCCTCCCTCATAAACTCACAGCTAGAAGACCAACTAGGGAGCAGTGGTTTATTAGCAGCCGGCCAGAGGAGGAGTCAGGGGGACATGGATTTGCCTCAGACTAAAAGGTGGAATCAAACACAAGCCAGTTAAAGCAGGCCAGCCTGAAGCCTGGGGGCTACACAGTGGGCTGCTCAGCTTTACACAGAGCCAGGGCTCAGCAGCTGCTGGGGACACGAGGGCAGTGCAGCCACCTGACCCTGGCAATGATCCTGCAGTTCTTCAGCCACACTGATGAGAAAGGATAGATCACAAAACAAACATAAAGGCCTCCGGTTCAGACCTGGCCTGCTACTCTGGGATATGTGAGCTTCAATCTCAGCATTCTCTGCAGCTGTCATTAGTTTTTGTTCTCTAAGCACACTCAGGTCCCTGTAGGCAGCAGAAACCCCGAATCTCAAGAAAAAGGGGCCAAGGACAGAGGAGGGAGCTTCCAGGGCAGACAGATTATAGGGCCCCTTCAAGGGGACTTTCTGAGGCACTTTTTTTCTTAAGTTGCATTTATCTGAAATTAAAGCTTAAGTGGTATTTATTTGTCAAATCCCATAGGAAGAAAAGGACCAAGCTCAAAGGCACAGCAAGTGCTCAGGTATATAGGGAGCCTGCTGACTGAGCTGAGCTAGAGGTCAATGCCTCAGGACTCTGAGACCAAGATAGAAAAATAACACATACTTTTCTGTCCCCAGAGGAGTTTCTGGAAACTAACCTTGGCCAGACTCGTCCAGTCACCTCCCTGAGGCAGATGAGGCTGGGCTGGGCTAGGTCTTGACTCACACAGCCACCACGTCACCCTTAATTCACTACAAAAGACAGAATCAATGTGACTCTTCTTGACCCAACAGGACCACCCCTGTCCTGGAAGCCACTTTCTCTACAGATGGGGCTTCTTATTCCACAGATGAGAGTTCTCAAAGATTCACAACACCTTTGAACTAGAAGAGGCCTCTGTGCGCATCCATCTTTCCCTCAGTTATCGCTGAGAAGCCTGAGCCCAGAGAATATGTGAGCTCGAAGCCACATAGCAGGGGAGAGACTGGGGTTGGCTGGGATTCAGTTCTCACTGACTTGGCTCCATACCGTGCTCTTGAACCCACTCTGCCCTTCACAACTGGCGTTTTGGTGCGGTTATAGGCAACTCAACTCACCAGCCACAGGATCTGGAATCAGAGTTGTCAAAAGTCCTTTAGATTCTCTACCATGGCCTCCCAACTATAATCAAAGGAAAGCTGCAGAGGATCCTGGGGCATCTGTAGACTGTGTTTCTCACTGCGCCTGCTTCGAGATGTCAATGCAGACATTGCAGAGAGTACACACTAACGTCGGGAGAGACCGAGGTCACAGCTTGATCTGGGTGATCACGTTTTATACTTAGCCTCAATTTCCTTATAAGACATGTAACCCTCTTTAGGGGTATCAGGAGGATGAATGAGACAGAACACACAGTCTTAGAGCATTGTATGTGAAAGCTGAAAACTTCAAGTGCTGCCTTGACATCTGTGATGGTTTGTATGTGCTCAGCCCAGGGAGAGGCACAAATTAGAAGGGATGGCCTTGTTGGACTAGATGTGTCACTGTGGGTGTGGGCTATAAGATCCTCATTCTAGCTGCCTGGGAGCCTGTATTCTGCTAGCAGCCTTCAGATGAAGATGTAGAACTCTCAGCTCCTCCTGCATCATGCCTGCCTGGATGCAGCCATGCTCTCACCTTGATGATAATGGACTGAACCTCTAAACCTGTAAGCCAGCCCCAATTAGATGTTCTTTATAAGAGTTGCCTTGGTCATGGTGTCTGTTCACAGAAATAAAACCCTAAGACAACATCTAAGTCCCAGCAAGTCCTAACAACCCTGAGTTTCCATGCTTTCTCCAGACATGCCCCACCGTGTGGGAAGCATTCCCTACCTGGCCAGTTCTCCTCTGAGCCAGGCCAGTGGCTCTCTACCTGGTTCTCAGCTGGAACATCTTACTTCCCCATCAGCCCACAGAGTGATCCAGACACGCCCACTGAGTCCTCCTCAAGACACTCATCATCACCATACAGCCTCACAGTTTACTCAGCCCTGATGTAGCCCTGAGTGCATGCCTCGTGTGTCCTGCATGGAATGTACTGCCTCTCAACCCTAGGCTGTGAATATGTGACTACGACACTACTGTCAAACATACCTGATTGTGAGAATGGGCATAGCATACGTCTGTGACATATTTGTCTTCACTGTATCTCATCACTCGCTGGCCCTGTAAAGGGCATTGGTTGATCATGCTGAGAATGAAATGAGTACTCCAACGTTACATAGGCAAGAGAGATGGCACCAAGGGAATCTCGAAACTACTCTTCCAGGGTTGGTGTCAGCCCTGAACATGTAGCCTCTGGGGCGGTGGTGTCCAACCTTCCTAATGCTGTAACCTGCTAATATAGTTCCTTGGGTTGTGGTAACCCCCCAGCCATAAAAATTATTTTTGATGCTACTTTATAACTGTAATTTTGCTATTTTATGAATTGTAAGGTAAATATCTGTGTTTTTTGATGGTCTCAGGTGACCCCTGTGAAAGGGTCATTTGACCCCCTCCACCCAAGGGGTGTCGACCCACAGGTTGAGAACCACTGCTCTGGAAGAAGCAGACACATTGAGTAAACACACTGCTTCTCTTTGCTGAAGTAAAGCTTCTCCCAGTCAGCTTCAACCTGAGTGTGGCTAAGGGATGCCTCGGAACTGCAAATCCCCTGAAAGGTGCAGAATCCAAAGGCTGGCCACACATGAGACTCATACTTCAAGACATGAGTGATTCCCACACAAGGAAGTAGACAGGAAGACCTTGTCCCCAGTGGCTTGGACCTTGGCTCAGTGTTCTCAGGCTCAGTGCTCTAGTTGGAAGACAGTACAGTTTATATGTAAGCCTTCAGGAGAAAACTCCAAGTTTCTTGGCCCCAAGAACAAACGTTAGGATCACTGCCATTTTGCTGTGAAGGCTCTTATTCCATTCATTAGTTAGTTAGTTGGTTAGTTAGTTATTAGAGAGCTAGGGGGATGCCAGGTAGGGCCAGGGGTTTGGTTTCAGTGATCTGACCAACTTAGAGCTAGCTCTCCCTTATCTATGCCTCCTAGGAATCTCTCTGACACAGAGGGAGGTGAGGCTCTTGTTTGTGACTGATGGGGTGCAAGAGGTAGAGCCAAGAGAGCTCAACCTCTCTCTACAGGGAGAGATTCAGACCCCGGTGAAAACAGATCTTCACCAGGCAGCAGGAAAGCTACCACCTGACCTGGACCAGCCTTCCTCGGGCTCCAGGGTTCTCCGGCCTCTCAGGATCCCAGGCATCTTGGCGGATCTTTTGTAGATCTCAAGTGCTAATCCAGTGTTGGTCAGGCATGCTCAGAACAAGCCAGGTCCCAAGCTGTTCATCACCAATCCCCCTCACACAGATGGAGAACTTAAAGTTCATAATGAGGATGACCTTACACAGTCAGCGTGGGACTGAAGGGAGCATCGGAAGCCCATGCTCAGACTAGACTTTCATCAGTTCAGCTTCCTATTGAGTGCCTGGTCGTGAAGACCAAAAGGTGCCCTGCAGTCAGGCAAGAAGAGCCACCCAGCATAAGCCCTGTGTGACCTTCTAGCAAGGTCAGCCATCTTCCCTGGCTTCACCGAGTCTCCACTCTGAATAACCAGAGGAGCCAGGCTGGTATCACAGGCCATACTTCCTTGAACCTGCTCCACCATGGCCACTCTTCCCTGAGGCCATAGCCAGATGTTACCCAGCTGAACAAGGAGGGGAGCCAGGGAGCTAAGGAAACTTGACAAATGGCCAGAAATGGAGCTTGGTAGATGACAGTAGCTGAAAGACTCTGGGGAGTCCATCAACCTTTAGTGGAAGGTACATTTCTGTACTGTTTGTGTGCATGCCCACACTGCCACCTGTTTAACCTGGTCACACATGGCTCTTCTGCCATGAAATGAACTCATTTTGGGGGACAGTCATTTCCTTGTACCTCCTGGAAGCCAGCGGGACACTGAGGACTTTATAGGAGTTGAGCTGTGAAAAGAGCCACTGGGCTAGGATGGTCATCACCCTTTTCCTTGTCCCCAACCAGGGAGCCTTTTCTTTGCCTCTCCCTGGTAGCTCAGCAGCAAACAGAACAATGGCCATTTCAGAGGAAAGGCCATTTCCTGCTGACAGTGTGCGTGCCCGGGCACTCCAGGCCCCAGAGCTTCTGCAGAGGGGTGACCATCTCCCCAAGCCTAGCTCTCATTCCATACTGCTGACCTTGGCAGTACAAAGGCAGCACCTGGATCTGCCCCGAGTCAGACCTGACAATGTTGGCCTAATCTTTCCTGCCCAGAGAGAATATTTAATGAAAAGAACTAACTGGAGCTCAGGCTTCCAAGCAGAGGGGGCTCTGCCTGTCTCTGAAGCTAGAAGGGGTGACTTCCCCTGCTTTTCTCCTGCTAGTCCCTGAGCCAACTGGGATGTCCCACAGGCCCTCTCAGCTCTTCCTGGAGGAGCTGGGATGATGATGAGATTCCTGAAGAGGGAGGACTGAAGTGTGTTTGGGACAACATCCCAGTGCCTTGCCAGTCATGGGATACAGGAATGGAGCAAGCTGCAGGCAGTTGCTTTATCTGGAATTCCATCAGTGCTAGCATGTGTGTGCTGCCATCTCCAGTTAGCCAAGTGGTCACAGCCTAGTAAGTGTGAATTGCATAGAGCTCTATCACTATAAAAATAAGTAAATTAATCAATTAATTAATTAACAAATGTATCCCTGGAGATTTCCTGGGAAGCCCAGAGCATACACTTACAAGATCCTCCTTGAATATTATTCCATACAGAGCCCCGGAGTCCTGTGATCAGTGAGGGGCTGTGAATTTACCCTAGGCCTCAGACCCAAGGAGGCCTAGAATAGGAAAAGAAACAAAAGAGGGGGTGTGAGATTAGGGAGGGAGTGTCTTGAGGATTCCCCATTCCTACTCCTCTGCAGTCAGTAGTCTGGCTTGCGTTTTAGGGAGTGGAAATCTCATTTTATTCATTAAAAGAATTGAAGTGAGAAAAGAGAATGGTGGCAGAGCAGGAGTTCCCGGCTACCTGACACAGAAGACTCCTCCTGTATGGTGTACCTTGCAAGCCTGGGAGAGGGATCTGGAATTGGGTTCTGGAGCTAGAAGCAGAAAAGGCCCCAGCCAGGAGGAGTAGGCTGGGGCCGGGATTGCGCACTCCCAGACCTGGCTCCCAAGAGTTGGCAAGGGGAAAAAAAAAAAAAAAGAGCAGAGGCTAGGCAGGTGCAAGCCTGGAGCTGTCCACGCCGAGGTGCTGAAATCGGAGAGCAGCGGGTCTAAAAGGAGGAGCCCTGAGAAGATTGTGCTTCCGCCACAAGTTAGAGGGGGCGGGTAGAAAGGGATTCCCTCTCGATCCCCCCTCCTACTTATCCTCAAAGGAAGCGCCTGAGTTAGTTGGGGCAAGAAGACAGGTTGGGCTTTGAGAAGAATGCAGCAATCTGATGCTGTGGTCAGCTTGGGGAAAGCTGGCCAGGATCCCCCTAGGAGCAAGGTGCAATCTGGACCAACAAACGGAGATGGAGCGGGGAAAGGATTCCTGCACTCAGGAAAGATGCCACGAATACATAGCAAGGAAGGATACGTAAGGCGTTCCCATGTACACGGGTGGCACAGACACATTTGCACATAGACCCCCGTGGGTAGGTGCACACACACCCTATGGGCACATCAAACACACTCAAGCAGTTCTGTTTGCCCTCTTTAAACAACAACACTGGCTCCCACCAGGTTACCAAAGTACCTCTCCAGCCTAGCATCACCTTGGCCTGTATGGCCTGGATGTCCCTCCCGCTTTGTGTCTGGGCCTCAGATGGTGACCCCAAGGGAGGCATAACCAGGAAGGAAGTTCCAATTCTAGTCTGAGACCAGAGAAGATGCTAAAGTAGAGCAGTCGGCTCTTAGGCCCGCAAAAAAAAGGGGTGCCACAAGCGAAGAGTGGCTCCTAAGACACCCCTTCTTCTTCTTTCCCCAAACGCCCATTTATGGTGCCAGGACAGTAGAGGAGAGTGGATGGAAATGTGTCTCCCTCCCAAACTGAAGACACCCAGAGGACCAGCGCGTACCTGTGCGTGGGAGGCCCCACGAGGAGCCTCCTCAGAGTGTCCGGACCTGCTGGCTCCTCGGGCTCCCCTTGGATAGATGTGGTTTAGGAGTGGGGGTTACCCTGCTTGCCCTCCACACGGCCTCCTGGATGTCCGTGGGCAACGGAGAAACTCCGTCCCGGGCAGCGGGAAGTTACCCATGTTAGAGCGCTGGGAGGGGGGTGTCCTCCGGTCTCTGGGCTTGGCCAGGGCTGCTGCGCCCCCGCACCCGCCGCCCTCACCACCTCGCTGGCACCCTCCCGCCCGCAGACTGCGCGGAGCCTGAAAGCCGGGAGCCCGCCCGCCCTCCCGGAGAGTCTGCTGCTGACCTGCATTGACGTCATTGCGTCATTAGGTTTCCCCTGGAAACACTGGCTCGCCCGAAATAGTAACACATTAATTCAGGCCGGGGGAGCAGGAGAGACTGTTTGTAACCCTGCAGCTAACTCTGCGCGCGAGCGAGCGCGCAGCAGCCCCCACCCCTCCCGAGAGCAGCGCCGGCAGCGCTCACGTACTATTTTGAGAACAAAGGAAGGCAAATTTATAGAATCCCAGAGAGAAAAGAGAGAGTGCGAGGGACGCCGAGACCCTCTCAACTTGCACGCGCAGACACCCGCGGACACACACACGTGTGCGAGCCACACTGGGTCTCTCTACCCTCGAGTGGGCGGGTCCCGCGTTCGGGCTCTTTCATGAACCTGCTGTGCTGTGCGCCAGAATCCCGGTGCTCCGGATAGGTTCGAGTCAAAATTTAACGTCCTACTGGGTTTGAAGGACTAACTTCCTCCCACCACCCGCGACTCAGTACCGCAGGTTGGTCTCCACACCATCCTTCCCCGCAAGGGTCTAGCGCACGCCTGGGGCCAGAAGCAGGGACACCCTGCCCTTTCTCCTCCAGCTGTGCTCCGCCCTGCGAGTGGAGGAAACCCTGCAGGGATCCATTCTACCGCCTGAGGTTTACCCCACCCCTGGGCGAAGGATAGGGCTGGACTACACAGGCCTATGGTTTAACAGGACGCCTTCTCTTAGAGGTCGACTGATTTGGGAACGTCTGGGGACACGATTGCTGTTCTAAGTACCAGAATCCTTGAGGCCAGAAAGTGGCCAATTTCTCTAAGAGTTAGTTACTTCCGACTCTACTTCTGGGACAAGCAAGCAGAAAGAAGCTGGGGGTGGCTGAGAGCGGGCTGTCTAAGAGGGAGTCCCCGACCTCAAAGGTTAATCTTAGTGTCTGCTCTTCCCAATCTCAGCCCTTGATTCAGTCTTTTCCCACCAGATCAAAATAGCAAACGCCTAGCCAAATCGGAGTGGGGGCGAGCTGAACTGCAGAACTCTGCCAGAGCAAAAGGGCAGAGCGCAAATTCTGCCAGGGCTGAGTGAGCTGCGGGTCCTGCGGGTGGATGGGGGGTGGGGGATGGGGCGGGGCATCGAGATGACCCGCCTTCCCCTTTCTCAGGAAGGCTCTCAGGAGCCTAGCGAAGAACATATAGAGGTCTGTGTTTCATTCCTCTCTAACGCTTCCTCACCTCTGCTCACTCTTACAAGAGAAGTGTGTGACTTGTCTCCCAAGGTTCTGTCTGCCTGTTCCTGAGGCCAGAAGCCACCTCTCCCTCTGGACTTTCACGTGCCACCTGTGTCCAGGTCATTTCCTCTTGACCTCAGCACCTCATTAGCCACAGAGATGAAAAACCAAATCAAACCAACCAAACGATCAAAAAACAAAACAAAACAACAAAACAAAACAAAACACCCTAGCTGTCCCTAACAAGTAAGAACCAGACTGAGAATAATATGTGTAACAAACAGGTCTGATCTGGCCCCTGGGAAGCTGTGTGGCCTTGTCTTTTCATGTCCCTTTTCCTCCCTGAGCCAGGGTGCCCTTGACTGTAAAAATGAGACCACAATCCCCTTGTTTTCATTACTTTTTTTCCATCGCTCTGACGAAAGCACCTCAGGGAAGGAGGGGCTTATTTTGGCTCCCAGTTTGAAGAAGTGTCCTCCATCACAGCAGTGGGAGGGGCCACGAATCAGAAAGTGTAGGGCAGGGCTGCTGATGCTCTGCCATCTTTCTCCTTTCCCACTTTTTTTCTGTCTGGAGCCCAGATCTCAGGGTAGTGGTAGGCATATTCGGGGTATGCCTTACCTCTCAGTTAAACCTCTCCGAAATCACCTTCAAGTCACACCCAGCAGCGTATTTCCTGGGCGATTCTAAATTCAGTCAAGCTGGTCACGACGATTAACCTTCGCACCCCTTCCCAGGGCTGGACTGTGAACACAGGAGAGGATAACAGAATGTATCCTCTGAAGAAATGATGTGCCTCCTGCTCCTACCCAACAGTGAATTCTCTCAGCTATGAGTGAACCTACCTTCTCTGCCTCCCTGGCCCATCCAAAGATGATACTCTAGTATCACTTTGGATACTCCATAGCATCCCTCAGCCTCTGTCTGAGGGCTCTGCTCCCCACCCCAGCTCCAGCAAAGCAGTAATGGAGTCAGATTCAAGTATAGGTAAGCGGTGGTGGTTGTGTGTGGTGGTCTGGCTTTCTCCCTCCCTCTATGCTTATTTTTCTAGCAGGATATGCACCAGGCCTATATGGTTTGGACATCTACCCACCGTCCCTCCCCTACCCAGAACTTCTGTCCCATTAAGCTGTGGCCTTCATCTGCTTGTCTGGCTCCCCACCTGGACCACTACAGGGACCAGAGCACGTGGTACTCCCCTTCTATTTTCTCCTTCTGGCACAATGACCAACCTGTGCTTGTGAACAGAAATGGGTAATCCCTTTTTTGAACATTTGTTTCCATGTACCTCCTCCCCAAAACTTAGATCAAATTTTGACTCCGTCTTGAAGGCCTTGATCCCCATGGTTAAAGGTTTTCATAAGTCTCTGACCACCAAGAAGGAGCTCTGG
The DNA here is from genome assembly GCF_978045245.1 of Mus caroli. Taxonomy (NCBI): domain Eukaryota; kingdom Metazoa; phylum Chordata; class Mammalia; order Rodentia; family Muridae; genus Mus; species Mus caroli. Next base: position 120,671,857 of record NW_028227262.1, read on the forward strand.
TTTTAGTCATTTGAATAGCTATTCTCTGAGGAAGGAGTAGAGCTTTCTGAGTACATCTCTTAGAGCTGGAAGTGGATCTTACCTGTTAGGTCCAAGGCCTGCCACAGCCCTGCCCTACTTCCTTCTCGCCCCCCTCCCCCTGTCCTCCACCCCCAGTACCTTGCTGAGTGCATTTGCTTTTTGGCCATCTTGTTTCTCTCTGTCCCCCAAGAAATAGCCTTGGCAGTTTAATCGCAAATAAATCTTTCTTTCTGTCCATAGAGTGGTCCAGTTCAGTGGCTTCGAGGTGCCCCTAATTTACATTCTCCTCCTCCTCCTCTTCCTTCTCGGGTTCTACATGGCTCAGCTACGCCAGCAGGCACACAGTGAGTGCTCAGGAAATGGCTTCCAAGCTGAGTTTTGCAGGCTACACACCATCTGTGCACGGTGCATCACCTGAGAAAGCCAGTGGCGCTGCTGGTGGTTGTGGGTTTCCACCAGCCACTAACTAAATTAAATCAGCCACTGATTTAGGCCTTTATTAGCTGACCAATGATTACACTGGGTGTTCAGGATCCTAGTGTAGCTCTAAGCCTTTCTTGGGATAAGCCTTTAAGCCTAAAAACCATGTTCTGGGTCGACATACTTCAGTTAGCAAGAACAGTTAGCCAGAAGCAGAACTACGGAAGCCAAACAGCAAGGTTAGCACATTTAGAGACTTTTCCCGAACGATGGACTTTGATGGATTGGGCCTTTGTTTTAGTTTTTGGCAGGAGGTGCTCTCTGTGTGCTGAGTTTCACAGCCTGAATGGTACTTTGATCATGGAGTCGGTTGTGCTAAGGTCTGGGGCCCTACTAAGGTCTGGGGGTTTGTCACACTGACGATACTTCTGCAGGCCTGTGCTGGAAGAGACCTTCTGGGAGCTAGGATACATCTTAGGCTTCTCGGCCCCTGAAAGGGATATTCCAGGACAGCATCTCTGCTACTTTTCCTCTACCCCGAGTGAGACTGCATAGTGTGCTTGTCAATATGTAAGGATGCGGTTGAGGATAACAAACAGGCTCACAGTCAGCCCAGTGAGCTGTGTGGAGGAAAGCCAGTGTTTGCAATCACAGAAAAGACTGATCCCACACAGGCCCACGGCAGTGTCTGGGGCAGCTGGAGCTCTCGCACGCATAGGCCCATGACTGATTCTTTCTTTTGCCCAGTGTCTCATGGCCACATTGCCCCCAAGACTGTCTTAGTTTCTACTGCAAGTCTCTGGGGGGCCTGATGGGTCTTCTGCTCTAATGCTTCTGAGCCCCTGAGGTAGGGATGGAAGATTTCTCAGTGTGGGAAGAGGCAGCCGCCCTCACTTTGCCTCTGGGGTGGTCCTGGGGCCTCTCCTGCCATTTTAGATTATTATGTCAAAGGGCCTCAGCTGGACCTTCCCAGGTAATTGGACTGGCTGGAGGAAGCATGGAGATAAGGAAGTCAAGATTCTGGGCATGTATGCACATGGTGGGCGTTAAAATGGACTGCGGGCATCTGGAAGGTGGTTTGGAATACAGGAGCTTCTATTTGCCGATTAGGGTAATTGCAGATGCTGGAAGATTTCAAGTCTGAGCACTACTTGGAGTGTTTGTTTAAGGCTCATTCATTTCTTCTACCTTCTGCCTTTCTCTGATGATCTTCAGTTCAAATTCACATGAGAGAAAGAACCAGACCGGCTCAGGTAGCAACTAGGGTGGCACAGACACCCCACAGAAGTCCTGAGGCATCCTATGGGAAGCAGGGAAGGCGGGAAAAGAGCCCCTCTTGCACTCCTCAGCTCCACCCATAGCCTTCTTCTGAGGATTTTGTTTTTTGTTTTGTTCCTGTTTGGGGGACAGTGTCTGGCTGTCTATCCTTGGATGGCTTACAACTCACTGTGTAGACCAGGCTGCCCCCAAACTCACAAAGATCTGCATTGTTTTTAGACATTCGAAGGCCAAGTGAGTCATGTGAGCAACAGAGTCGAGAAGAAAGAGATCCAGATTTGGGAGCAGAGCTGGTTTCTAACCCCAGCATCGAGACGGGATGACTGTTCCCCTCCATCTCCAACGCCAGGGTCTTTTACCATCTGATACCATACCTATCAAACTGGTAGATTAGCAGCAGAGGTGTACAGACCTGCACACAGCCTCAGCTTTGGTAGGGACTGGTTCAGAGCTGCTGGAGTCCAGGTGACAAAGGACTCTACTGTCTTGTAAGTTGATGCAGTTAGCTGGCTCTCTCCTCCCAACCAGCCCTCGATGTACATTGTGGAGGTTTGAATGAGAATACCCCCACCCCAGGCTCATATATTTGAATACTTGGTCTACAGTTGGTGGAACTGTTTAGGAAGGATTAGGAGGTACAGCCTTGTTGGAGGAGGTGTGTCACTGGGTGGGGGGGACTTCAAGGTTTTATTTTTATTGGAGAGTGGGGGGCTGGAGACGGTTTCTCTGGCTGTCCTGGAACTCAATCTGTAGAGCCAGGATCTACCTGCTGCTGCCTCCTGAGAGCTGAGGTTAAAGGTACACATTGCCACCCCCCACTCCCCAGTTTGGCTTTGGTGCTTTAAAAGCTCACCCCATTCCCAGTTGGCTCTCTGTGCCTCATGCTTATGAATCAAGATGTGAGCTCTCAGCTACTGCTCCAGCACCATGCTTGCCTGCTGCCCCACTCCTCGTCATGATGGTTATGGACTCTAACCGTCTAGAACCATGAGCTCTAAATTAAATGTTTTCTTTTATGAGTTGCCTTGGACCTGGGACTTTGTCACTAGTAGCAGTAGAAAAGTAAGACATGGCTGACAGTCTCTTATTTAGGAGTGCCATGGCCCCTGCGTTCCTCCCAACTGTCCAGGAGACTGTCCACTTATCCTATCAATCTTTAGCAGCCTCAGTTGACCCAAATGCTGCCTCTACTTAAACTGTTCCCTTCTCTTTTCCTAGCCCTTGGCTCCCACCATTATTATTCCAGGCTCGGTTCAGGCTTGCTCTCAGCATCTATCTGCCCACAGGTTCAGGCTTGCTCTCAGCATCTGTCTACCCACAGGTACAGCTTGACCCTTAGAGATGCTGGCATGTCCATCATTGTTTTTGTGACTCCCATATTTGCACCTGAGATCCTGGAAGCCCTGCCCACATTCCCTCTGTCCCTCCTCTAGAACCTGTCTTCCCTAACCACATTCTCCTGGCTTTAGGGTTCCTTAGGATGGACCGCTGATTCAAGAATACCACTTGGCACGACCCTGAGCTTTTAGCCTTGCTTTCTCATAGAGGAGCAACTGTGCTTGTTGCTGTTTGGAGCAGAGGTGGAGGTAGCTGAGCAGCAAATGATGAAATGTACAAAGTCTGCCAAGGATCCAGAGGCATAAAGCCAAGAGGAGCTAGGTCCAAACTGAAGGGTGGATGGATGCCAGCTTAGCTGAGATGGACAAATTGTGCCACCTGCATTTGGGAGAAGGAAAGCTTATGCAGGCTGGAAAAAGTAGGTCAGGTCTACAGAGGTATGATATGGACTGAACCCCAAAGGCAAAGACACCCCAAAGGCTAAGGAAATGGGAGGAAGACAGGTGGGGGGGGCATCTTGATAAAGCAGGTCTCAACCTGGCTTCTCATCAGAGTCCCTGAGAGCTAATTTGGCTCAACTAAAAATGAATGAAAATATACTCAGACCCTGATTCCCAGAAAATTACACATTCATCAGTTTGGGGTGAGGCCCAGGAATTGATAGTATTTAATATTTCACTTGTACTTAGTGATTTGTTGGCAATCTTGTACCATGCTATTTGAAATTATTTTTAATTTGTAATACAGTTCAAGGAGTCAAGACTTGGAATGGAGAGAAGTCCTCACTGTTGGAATCTGGCTCCCTACACACTGGCCAGGAAAGATGCCCTGCACTTCCTGTCTCTCCCTTCCTCTGCTGTAGAATGGTCACAGTCATGTTGCCGGCACCTTCCAGGGCTGTTTTGTGGGTCTGTGAAATGATGCCTTTGCATTGAGTGCCAACCTACTGGGCATCAGTCCTGATACATGACTTCCCAGATGGTTCTAATATATGGCCAGGGCGGAGGGCCTCAGCACAAGGCATGGGCAAAGCTCAGGGAAAATGGCCTAACTGGGGATTTGAATGTTGGTGACAATTATCCAAGGAAGGGGAAACTAAAACTCCAGGTGAAGACTAATTCTGAAATTGTCCTAACATGCGTAAGTGAAGCCCATGTTTGGGAGTTCGAAGGTGAGCAATGACGTGACGAACATGAGGATAGTCAGGAATACTATGGGGGTTGGGCAGTCTTGAGTGAAGGGACGGATACTGGGTTTGGAAAACAGCAAGCTCAAGAGGGCTGGGAAGTTGGAAAAAAAGGGAGAGGGAAGAGTTTGAGAGGAGGCATAAAGGGAAACAGAATTGGATCTAACACCTTAGTGGACATAAGATCTTAGAGAAATTGAGGAAAGAGCATGAATAAGCTCTCAGGACTATGGATCAATCCTGTGGTGGTTGAGAATATATTCAACTGATTATCAGTGGCTTAGACGCAATTCAAGCTTATTTCTCTACCAGTTAAAAGTCCAGATGTAGCTCTGCACCTTTAATCCCAATAATCAGGAGGCAGAAGCAGGCAAATCTCTGAGTTGAGTTCAAGGCTAGCCTGGTCTACAGAGTGAGTTCCAGGACAACCAGGGCTGCATACATAGAGAAACCCTGTTTTGAAACAAAAACAAACAAGTCAAGATGTTTAATCTAAAATTGTTATGGTGTTTTGGTTCCACAAAGTCTGTGGAGCTTCAGGCTACTGCCATCTCTAGTTTCGTGGAACTTATCTAGTAACTTATCAGGTATTTGGGGTCCAGTATCCATATATGGAGAAAGGATGGGGGGAAATGACTAAAGGGAGCTGGGGGTGTTTTTCTGTTGATAAATTACTTGTGTAGCATTTGTGAAGTCCTGGGCTTGATCCCCTCCATTGCATAAGTGGTTCATGGTGGCATACACCTATATCCCCAGAGGCAGTAGGATCAGAAGTTCAAAGTCATCTTTGCCTACCTTGATGGTTATAAATAAGATTCTGAAAGAAAAGGCAAGATCTGGGGTCTCCGGAGAAGACTTCCATAGCCACTTTCATCTTTTAATTATAATCTTGCTGAAGAAGTGTTCTCGTAGCTGTACCTATTTGCAAGGAAAGCCAGAAAATCTGATCTCTATGTTCTAAGTAAGCTTGTATCAGCTAGAACTTCTATAATACACCATGTGATCGAAGCAGAACCTGTTTCCTATAAAAGAGAGGAATCCAAAGGTTAGGGGTCAGATGTTAGAGAAGCACTAATAGTCTCCCCAGTTGCCTCGTTTCTTCAAATGGTGAATTTGAATCATGGAGTCCATTGGGGGAAAACAATCTTTTAAAAATACATTGAGCTGGAAACTCGAGTGCAGAGTAATGGGTTGTAAGATAGACAGATTTCCAAGACAGTCCTGAGATCTCTGTTTCCTGTTGTACACAGCCACCTGATCCCTTCCCCGTGGATAGGAGTAAGGAACAGGATGTGAGTTCTCAGAGAACATTTAGAGTAGCATAGAGGGGATGCAAGGGGAATGTAGGGAGCTGATGAGGAAAGGCATGGTTCATGAGGAGGAGGAGGCAGCCAGCCACATGAGAAAAGTCTTAACCACATTGCTCAGTCTTCCAGGAACTGGCTCCTGCCTCCCTCTCTAGAGTCTTCTGTTGGTCACGCCCTACCAAACAGCTCCATACTTACTGGTTTCATCTCTACAACATCTGGCGACATGTCCTTTGCCAGTTCCTGTTACAGTGACCTCCTACCCAAGCCTCCAATCTTAAATCATTCATTGATTTACCACTAACCCACAAAGACTACTGGATGTCTCTTTGTAGTTCTTACATGTTACCCCAAGCCTCACTCCGTCATATTTTTACTTTCACAGTTGATAATGAGTTTGCCTCCCTTGCAAACTTCTGGAGGGCAAGCCACACTGCAGATTGTCTTTGTAGCCATGAAATGTAGCACAGTTCCTGGTATATAGTGAACTCTCATGTATGTGGGCAGCAGATTTTAAGAGATTACTCAAGCGCTGGTAGCAAGAGAACATGTATTCTGGGCATGATAGCCAGAACGGGAGGACAGATGTGGAGAGGGAAGCTTGAAGTGAGGCTCCTTATAACCAGGTTCCACTGTCGACATGCAGGAGAGATGAATTTTGACACTTTTAATAAGCGAGATCTGGTGAACATTGGCTTAGACAGTGAGTAATGTGATTTTGATAACAAAGGTGGCAGGGCACAGTTGAGTTAAGCATGTTTCTTTCCGATGTAAAATGACTGAACAGATAAGAAGAAAAAAACACAAAGGCAATAATAAATCTGTCATTCAATCCATAAATTAATCTCAAGTCTCAACTGGAATAAGGGACTATCACATTCTAAAAAGGACCTCAGGGTCCTTTTTCCCTAGGCTTGCTTCCCCAACCCTTACCCCCATTCAATTCCATTTATTTCAGCAAATATTAATTAATGACCTACTATGTACCAGACTACTTTGCTGTACAGTGGCCAGGCACTGAAAATGCAACTTTGAACAGGGAAAACTCTATACTAATGGACAGAAAACCACCTTAAGCAGATTCAGCATGGATTGAACTGTTTTAAGCATGATGGAAGCAGCTGCAGGAGCCACCTTCGGCCTCCTAGGTCATCCTTCCTCCACTGCCTCTGATTCCAGCCGTAGCCATCGGGCACAAGTCTGCAGATCCATCTCTTGTTGGCAGTATCTCCTTTGAAGCTTACAGACCCCTGATTTGTGAGATCACATCTCAATGTGTGACCTGCACAAGTCTGTGGCTCAGTCTGCACTGGGGACCCTAACCAAACACAATGGGATCTCAAAGTGTTATGAGAATTCTACCCAGCCTGAAGGGTGCCTTTCTCAGGAAGGTCTTAGGAACTGGTTCGGAACTGGCTCGTGGAGGGGTGTACACAGGGTCTGGTGTGAGCAAAGGCTCAGGATTCACACTGGGCATGGTTCTGAAGAGTGGAAAGACCACTGTGGCTGAAGTAAAAGTGCAGTGCTGAGATACGGGTGCTGGGTGCTGAGCAGATGTGACTTATAGGTTTGGTAAGAGCTTTAGTCTTCATCCTAAGGCAGTGGGTAGCAACTGATGGCTTTAAGTAGGGATGAAACATTTAAACTTTTACTCCGTTAGGTTGACTGCAGCATGAAAGGTGGCAGGGAGCAGAGAACATATGGAGATTGTCCAAGTAGAAATAATTATTAATAAATAAATCACAGTGGCAGGTTCGCTACTCACCCCAGTGGTTTATATTCCCAAATGAAAGACACACAACCTTTATATTTTAATATCCCTTAAATAGTAGCTGGGCCACTGCCTAATGCCCACTGCTGCTAGAATCTACTTCCCGATGATAACTCCGAGAGTTACTACTTACTAAATTCTGTGTTCTATCTTGGCTGCTCTGGACCCAGTTGGGTCACTCTCTGGGCCGCACTCTCTGGCTCCTTCACACATTGGCTATGCCTCTCTTCCCCGGCACTTTTCTCAGGAATGGCATGGCAGATCTCCTTCTCCCCTGCCTGGTCCCAAGCCTGGGAAATCCTAAAATCCCGCCTCTGTCTGCCCTCCTCAGCTATTGGCTGTTGGCATATTTATTTACTAATCAGAGCCAACTGGGGGCAGGTTCCCAGAAGCTACAAGCAGACACTCTTTTGCAAGCAGGTTTTGGGGGAGGGGGGACATAATTAGCATTCATAATACAAGCAGCTATAGTCCAAGTAGTAAAAAAGCTGATAAAAATCCAGAGAAGAGGGAGAGAGAGAGAGAGAGAGAGAGAGAGAGAGAGAGACAGAGACAGAGACAGAGACAGAGACAGAGACAGAGACAGAGACAGAGACAGAGACAGAGACAGAGACAGAGACAGAGAGAGAGAGAGAGGGGTGGGTAGACTCAAATAGACAGAATTTGAAATTTGATTGCTTAGTGAGGTGTGATGGTGAAAGGAGGTGGCTTTGATTCAAGGATGACACTCTGGCATCTGATTCAAGAAAGTGGGTAGAGGGCGGAGATGGCCGGAGATTAAGAGCACACATGGCTCTCTCTGGTAGAGGAGCTGAATCAGCACTGTGCCATCAGTACCCAACCACTTACAACTCCAGTTCCTGGGGCTCTGAGGCTTCTGGCCACCTGCACTCACACGCACGTGTGCATACCCCCGCATGGGCACGCGGCACACATACACAAAATAAAAGACATTGAAAAGAAGCTGGATGGATATACGGGAATGCTGACAAAACCTGTGTATGTGAGGAAACCGTTGAGGAGTTTCCTATTTATTAAGTTCTTTGTGCCGTAGACAGAGACTGAATGTAAAGATCCCGAAAAGGAAGAGACAGATTCCCCCATGATGAAGAATTAAACCCCCTTCAGCTTATTTTGTCCATTATCAGTTTCATGGCTTATCAAGGTCCGAGTCAGTTTATGGAGAAACAGGCTGGCTTAGCTAGGTGCTGAAGCCCCAGGGCTCCTGCTCCTGGTCCTTCCTTGGTCAGGAAACTTCCAGGGTGTCAGGTCGCTCAGCTGTGTCTGCCCTCCCCCACAACATCTCTATAAATACATAAGTTACGGGAACACAGTTGCTCCCAACCAAATGGTTCTGGTCTCATCTTTAGATGCCTCCTCAATATCTGTGAATCAGAGTCTAGGAAAGAGACTAAAAAAGCCATCTTTATTTAGGATGGAGAGGAGAAGGAGGGAGAGCTGTGAAGTTCCAGGAATAAGCCCCTGCTCTTGTCTCTTCCTCCCGAGGAGGCCAGAGCAAGTGGACTTGGAATTCAGACACAGAGCTGATTCGGGGGTGGGGGGGTGTCTTCCTTCCTACATCCACTCCTGGCATGTTCAGCACTATCTGTGGGGCATTTGGGGTTATCCTGACTAGCGGTGTGTGGGTGTGGCTTGTTTCTGGTTCTAGTGGGTAGATACCAAGGCTGCTGTTATAGGCCTGCAATGCAAAGACTCCACGTGGAATCCTATCTGAAAGTCATGGTGCCCATAGTGAGGTGCCCTGAGTTGTTGGAAGGGTGTAATTTCTTGTGCAATGCAAGTGTGCAGGTGTGAATCAATCTCCTCTCTCGTTCTCTCTCTCTCTCTCTCTCTCTCTCTGTGTGTGTGTGTGTGTGTGTGTTTAGAGGCCAGAGGACAACCTTAACTATTGTTTCTGAGGGCCTGATCACTTTTTTTTTTTTTTTTTGAGACATGGTTTTGAGACAGGGTTTCTCACCTGGTCTGGAACCTGTCAAGTAAATACAGATGGGTAGCCAGCAAGCCCTAAGAGTTTTCCTGTTCGATCTCCCTGGTGCTGGGATTCAGCGCATGTGCCACTGTGCCTAGTTTTTGCTCATTTGTTTTGTGGATGCTGGGATCCGATCAGATGCTTCTGTCTCTGTAACAAGCACTTCACCAGCTTAGCCATCTCAACACTGTTGTAATGTGTGCGTGTAGGGTCTGAGGCCTTAGGCATGACACGAACTTAGTTTTCAATTTCCTCTGAAACACAGGGAGGAAAAAAAAAAGACTCTCCATTCTTTTTAAAGGGAAAACGTCGTTTTATTTGATAGCTTGCCAAAGGATGGAAACTGATTTGCACAGGATGGCCATCCGGAACCCAGGTTCCTCAGCCAGATGTCGTTGGCCTCTTCTCAATGCTGACAGGCTAACAAGTTTGAGATAAGGCTGGGATGTAGTTCAGTAGTAGAGCTCTTGCTTAAAGTCACCAAGACCCGGTTCCATCCCCCACACCAACAAAACAGAGCAGGAAGCAGCTTAGTAGGTCATCAACACTGCTCCTGTGGAACGCCTGCTGTGGTTGATGATTTTCCTGCATTGTGGCATTCATTCTGTGGGTTAAATACAGTCATTGGATGGTGACTGAGCTCTTCATCCAAGTAGAGGCCATGTTTAAACAAAGAACAGAGTCAACACCTTCCCCAGCTAGGAGGCTCTGCGTAAGGCAGTCCTGAGTTCAAAGCAGGCATTGGGTTCAAACACACCATAAACAGCTTTAATTACTCTTTCTATGTGGGTAAAAGAAAGATCTTTTTTGTGGCAAAGATAGCTAAATATAAACAAAACTATGATTTTTCTTTTTTACTCCAAAACTGCACTTTCTACTGTGATATCCACTAACTACCTGTGACTATTTAAGCTTAAATCATTTAAAGTTTGCCTAAAGGGATAAGGAGGGATTCAGTGGTAGAACACTTGCCTGGCATTCAAGAGGACCTGGAGTTTATCCTTAGCAACACACACACATGCATACAGACACATATGCACACACATATATACAAACATATACATGTATATACATACACATACTCACACATACATACACACATGTATACACACATGTATACACACATGTGCATACACATGTATACACATATACATGTATATACATACATACACTCACACATACATACACACATGTATACACACATATACACTCATACATACACACATGCATACATGCACATATACACACATACACACATGTATACACACATATGCATACACATATATACACACATATACATACACACATGTATACACACATATATGCACACACATATATAGACACATACATGCATATACATACATACACTCACACATACATACACACATGTATACACATACATGTGTGTATACATACATACATACATACACATCATACATACATATACACGTGCATACATACACATACACTCATACACATACACATGTATATACACATACACTCACACACATATATGCACATACATATACACATATATACACATACATACACACATGCATGCACATACACATGCACACACACATGCACACACACACAAACAAACAAAAAATCCTGCCCTCATGGCATTGGCCACATTTCCAGAGCCTGGGACTCACATGAAGCCTGTGGTCCCTGTGTTGGCTGGTATACACAGAGACCATTTCTGTCAATACAAATGTGTTACAAACCATTTCAAAAGAAGACAGTACTGGCCATCAGGAAGGCTGGCTATGGCAAGACACACATTTTAAGGCAGCCCTGAGACGAAACCAGAATCCTTATCTGTCCATGGTCTTTAATGCTTGGAGCACATGGTATGCTGTAAGGACCTGTGTTTGTTCCCAAGTTCATACCTCAGCTAGGTATGTCCCCCAGGACTGCATGCCTCTGCTCACTGAAGCAGGAGCCTGGAGAACAATTTTACCTGAGGATGATTGCTGTAACTTACCATCCACAAGGATGCTATTGATGCTTTAAGAGTAAAGAGTGCTGAGAAGCTATGAATAAAGCATGATAAGCTCTTCAGACACCATGACGATAGATGGCACACGGGATTCTGCAGCTCAGGTAAACAAGGCCAGAGCTGTTAGTCCTGCTGCCGCGTCTTCACAGGTCACCTTCCTTGCCCTCTCCTCCTATGCTTCCCGCACGGCCCAGCCATACAGATGGGATGCCTTTACTTTCCATCCGGCACACACAACCCCTCCTAGGCTCAGGACAAGATTGCACCCGCATTTTTGTGACTTGGGACTGAGCTCATGGGATGAGTCTGGGTGGTAAGCAGAGACGCTCTCTGCTCTCCACTACAGCATCTAATCGATGATGTGAGACGTCCAGGGGTCTTTTTCTGGCATGGGCACCAGCAACATTCAAGATGACCTGTGTTCCTGGATCCCTGAGAGGCCACAAACCCTGGCAGGAACAAACCTGTGTTACTTTCCCAGCATCCTCTACTCAATCGGCCCAGTCACGTGTTTCCCGTGTCTACCTCTACCCGCGGCCTTACTGACTGTGATGCTGCGGCCTGATGTGTTTCTTAGCTGAAGGTGTTTCCCATTACTTGGAAGGAAAGGTGAATCGAAACTTTTTATATTTGTTCCGATCACTAAACTTGGATGCTGACATGACTAATCTTTTTAATAGATTTTTGTTCTGGATACTTGAAGAACGAGCCCTTTGCCTGCTAAAAGAGGGAAGTATGTCTTCCCTAAACTGGTTAAGTACTGGCTGCCCTCATGAATCCCTGGGAAACAATCTTAAGGCAGACAGCATCTTTGGAAAAGAAACTCACAGTGATTAGTAACGTCAGTGAGTCCAAGGCAGAACAGGAAGTATTACAGACGTTAGAAGTCCCGAGCCGCTGCTGCCACCATCTCTGTGGAAGCAGACACAGTCAATACATAAGGGAGGACTGTGGCTGCATCTGATAAAATTCCACTTATGGACAATACAAATATGATTTCATTATGTTCTATGTCACAAAATATTACTCTTCCGGCTTTCCTTCATCATTTAATAATTTAAAATTCTTTCAAAAAAAAAACTAAAATAAAAAACAAACAAACCTTGTGTGAGTGATACAAAATGAAGCAGCAGCCCAGCTTTGGCGCACAGAGCATGCTGGGTAGAACCCCGCAGGGCATGCTGGGTACATCCCTGACTAGGAGTCAATTCCCAGCCCTCAGGCATTCTGCAAGGGAAGCTGAGAGTTGCTTAAGAGAAGAAATCTATGACACGGTGATGAAGGCTTGTGGGTGGCTCAGCCTTGGGAGTTCCAGGGGGTGAAGATGTCCAAGGTACGGGGCTGAGACTGAGCGGAGCTGGGCATGAGTGTGCCCCTTCGCCGGTAAGGGGATGGCTAGAGAAGAGCCGGCCTCTGGTAAGAAATCAGACCGGTCTGCTTCTATTTGCATCTAGAAAGACCTGGCGCCTAACCAGCAGGATGTCTCCACACTTGGACCCATTTTCTCCCCAGAGCTTGTTTCCAAGATTTGTGGCAGGAAAATCACCTCTGGTCAATGTTCTTGTTTACATCAGTTGACAGAACATTTCCTTAATCAATGGTGGAGCTATTGAAATCCCCTCTAATCTCAGCACCTCAGGCCCCCCTCCCCCAGCCCCTCCAGCTCCAACTCCCAGTGATGCAATGGCTGGTGTTGAGATTGTGTGGGGGAAACATTCACTACACAGCAAGGCTTCGGAGAGCTCCCCTTAACTCCCACTGCTCCGTGGAGTCCTCACTGTGGCAGCTGCCTCAGCCTTCCAACGCATGCTTCTGCTTTCCCTATTTCTCACAAACCACACACTCAACAGCCCTGTTAGGGCTGGAGGAGAGGGAGGGAGACCCTTGTGATGGTGGTTCTGTATTTTGATCATGGTGCATACATGAGCTCCTGTGTATTAGTCACTCTCTTGTTGCTGTGACACAATACCCTGACAAAAACAACTTTAAGGGGAAAGTGTGGTTTTTGGTTTTTTGGGTGTTGGGGTTGTTTTGTTTTGATTTGTTTTGCTCTGGGCTTACCAGTACTGAGGGCTCCAGTCAATTGTGGCCAGCAAGGTGTGGTTGCAGGAGCAGGAAGCTGGACTGTCTGTCACCTCTGCATGCAACACCACTGCCTGGTTATAAAGCTGTGGCTATAGTTTTACCGTAGGGGAAAGTAGATAAAGGGCACAGGAATTTTCTATGTAACATTTCTTATGGATGAAGGTGAATCCACAATAATTTCAAAAGGTTTAATTGGCTTGAACACATACCTTGGAGCCAGCGAGCTTGTTTAGCAAGTAAAGACACTCGGCACCAAGCCTGATGACCTGGATTTGATCCCCAGGATCCATATACTGAAACGAGAGAAACAATCACACATACACAGAGAGAGAGAGAGAGAGAGAGAGAGAGAAAGAGGCTGAGAGAGAGACTTAGAGACTTAGTTAGGGTTTCCATCGCTGTGAAGAGACACCATGACCAAGACAACTCTTATAAAGAACAACATTTCACTGAGGCTGGCTTACAGGTTCATAGGTTCAGTCCGTTATCATCAAGGCAGGAAGCATGGCAGCATCCAGGCAGGCATGGTGCTGGAGAAGCTGAGAGTTCTATATCTTCATCCAAAGGAAGCCAGAAGCAGACTGTCTTCCAGGAGGCTAGGAGGAGGGTCTCAAAGCCCAACCCTACAGTGACACACTTCCTCTTACAAGGCCACACCTCCTAGTTGTAACCTTCCCAGGGCCAAACCACCACACATACACGCCTTGGCCTGTAACCCCCACTGAACAAGTTCACCTAAATTAGGAAGCTCTCTTTGGATTCTTTAAATGACTTTCTCTACTTTTATCTACAATAAACATAGATCAATCTGGGCTGGAAAGCAGCCTAGTGGCAGAGTGTTTGCCTAGCATGTGCAAAGTTGTGGGTTCGATTCCCAGCCCTACAAGACAAGCAAAAGTAGAATAATCATAAAAAATGCTAGAATCCAGGAGGGATGGCTCAGCAGGTGAAGTGCCCACTGTACTTGCTGAGCCAGGTTTAGATCAACAGAAACCAGAACTGAGCATGATGGCACGTGCCTATAACCCCAGCCCCAGGAAATGGGTAAGTGGTGGACACAGGAGGATCTGGGAGGAAGGGGGAGCCTCAGTGGCCAGCAGCCTAGCTGATAGAGCAAGCTTCAGGGTTCAGGGAGAGACCTTGTCTCAGACATAAATAAGGTGCAGGGCAATAGAGAAAGACACCAGATATCAACTTCTGGTCTCTCACATACACAATGCATGCACTTTACCCACACCTACACCCACTATCCCCCCACATACACACCCGAGAGAGAGAGAGAGAGAGAGAGAGAGAGAGAGAGAGAGAGAGAGAGAGAGAGAGAGAGAGAAGACAGAGAATCCAGTTGCAGGAATGGTGTTCTTAGACTCTTACTTCAGAGGAGACTTCCTCAAACACAGGCCCTGCAAGTTTAGGAATCTGTCTACAGTTCTCAGTAGGTTATCTCCCCTTGAAGATTTGCACAGTGCATAGATTGGAAAGGCTCAAACAATCCCTGCAATAAAGGTACTTAACATTGCTTAAATCGGCATTTTGCTACATGTATCCAGTGCCTAGCAGGTATTTGGAGGAAAGCGCCTCTGCTGCAAGCTAGCGACCCAGGACACAGTGCTACACAGACATCTGCCCTTCCAGCCTCCTCAACTGAAGTTTAAGTTCCGCCCATTTTCCCTGTGCTGTTCTGGACGGGTTGGAGGCCCAAGCGTCCCCAGAGAGGGAACTAGTATTATGTTGATTTATGTTGTGGAGTTAATGAGCCATCAAGTGTTATTATGAGATAAATGAAGAGGGAGAAAGGGACTCCTGAGGGGGCACTTTCCTGAGAAGAGACAGGGCTCTGGAATGTGCTCAGAGGTAGCTCCAGAAAGGCTGCTATGAGGAGCAACCCCAGTTCCCGATGGATGCTGAGGTGTATTTTTGGGCAGGGGGGAATCGACCTATGCTGACATAGTGCCACTACCAGAACCCAGGCATTGGCTGCTCGCCTCGCCCTTGCTTTTAGCCTGTTCCAGGGAGTGCCAGAAGAGCAATCCTTTGTACAGCCTGTCTTTCCCCTTCCCCACCCTCTAACGTTGGTATACTCCCCAAATCACAGGAGAGGGGATATAATCCTGAACTTTTAATGTGGTGGTGGAGGAGGCTGGTACCTGGAGGACTAACTAAAACCAGTTCTGGGCCAGTGGTGACTGATACTCCGAACGGTGAACAATGTTTCCCATCATATAGCTGAGCAAAGTGGGCGCTTGAGCACCCGTACATTATATATCTGAGATTTAGAACTCAAGTAGGCCTTACTCAAAAGCCTGCTTGGCTTCTTGGCAGTGGTTGACTCCACCCCTATCCTACTGAGTGACAGGTTCTACCTTCAGTCCACAGCCACCGCTGCATGACCCCTGTCCAGCACAGTAAGAGACTGGCATCTGTGCCTCTTCTCAGTGAGATTTTTTCCAAAGTGATCCTTGCCACCTCCTTTCCTGAGATCAGCACATATTTCCCGGGTCCCTGGTAGTCCTCAAGACACAAGGTGTTCACCTGATTTGTGCTTCATACGCTCACAGAATGGTGATCTGTGACAAGGGATTCAAATTACAACCTTACCACAGAAAAAGCACCAGGGTATAAAGATGGCATTATCTGTAATTTTATACCAATTTCACCTCCCGATGACATGTTGAAAATTTTGTTTTTCTGCTTTGTATTTTATGTCTTACACGGAAAGTGTATACAGTAAATAAGCAGTCTCTCTTACGTCAACAGTTAGGCTCGGTGAAGTGAGCCGTTGCAGGCCATTGAGGAAGGAGCCTTCTCTTGTGGTCAGCCTTGAAGTTCACTGGTAAATTTAGAAAGGGAGGCATCACATTGTCTTCGTAAAGCTTTAATTACTGATGGTGGTGTGCACCTTTAATCTCAACACTTGGGAGGCAGAGGCAGGTGGAGCTCTCTGAGTTTGAGGCCAGCCTGGTCTATATTACATAGTATCCTAGGCTAACCAGGGCTACATATCAAGACTACAATTTAATTACCGGGTGAAAAGGTGGGAAAATCGGGGTTTATTGAGGCCTACTAATGGGAAGCCGCTTCCTCCTTATCAAAAAAATGGAGTCGACCTCGGGCACGCTGATCTGTCCTAAAGATTAAAACCTCGAATGCCATTGTCTCCTCTCCCAAGAGTCAGTACAGTATCTGTATATCTCAGCAGGTAAAAGACTTGCTTTATATATTTTATATATAAAATCTCAATGTGGATGGGGTCAGAGAGATGAGTCAACTGTTAAAAGAGCTCACTGCTCTTCTAAAGGACCCCAGTTCAATTCCCGGAACCCACAGAGAGGATGTACCTCTGTAACAGACCCAGGGGATCCAAGGAGCCTCTTCTGGCCTCCAAAGGCACCAAGCATGCATGTGGTACACGGACGTATGCCGACAAGTCATGCACACACATACACACACACACACACACACACACATTCTTTTTTTAAAACTTTAAAAGCTTAAAAGTGTAAAACAAACGGATACAAGCCAGGCCAGGAGACCTCCCCAGAGAAAATCTGATTTACATGACGAAATGCTGCTAACAGCTGGGAGGAGCAATTATTCCCTTAATGAGAAATGTGCCTGTTTCCCAGAGCCCTCCTGGAGTGCAGCGTGTGCTTACACACACACACACACACACACACACACACACACACACACGCAGAGGCTTCCTGTAGCAGTCCCCTGCCCACCCATTGCACTGTGACTCAAAATACACATTTTTCCTTTTCCTTCTTTCTATCTCCTTCTCATCCAGATGCCGACCAGAGCCTGGGCATGCCTTTCTGGACACTCTGGGCTTTCTCAGGTTTCAACACCTCCACGCCTGCCTAATTTAAATGGCCTGGCTTTCTTTCTATCTCCCTCCTCCCAACAATAGCTACTGAAAACTTCAGCTCCCCCGACTCTGTTGTTTTTCCCTTAAACTCTAATAAAATTACCCTTGAGCTTCGTTCTGACTTGGTTTCTAAGTTCCCTTATTAACAAGACTAAGAATCCAAAGGAGAACCCCAAATTACCTGGTGACCCCACCTCCTCCACTCTGTCTGCCGGACTGCCCCCTCCTGCCCAATCTCCTCCTCCCACCAGCGGGAACAATGCCATTATGGGCTGTATGATCATTAAAAGTAATCATCTTTCTACAAGTCCATGCAGGTTAATATTATTGCAGGGATACAGGAGGGGCTCAGGAGGCCCCACCCCTCCTGGTGGACCTTTTGGCAGTTCATGACCACGGGGGCGGGGGGGGGGAGGCAGGGGGAGGGAGGAATTTTCTTCAGTGGTGGAGTATAACTCTGAACCCAGGGTCTCATGCAAACAACGCTAATTAAACTTATTAGATCCTTAAAAAAAAGAAAAAGGAAAAGGTGAGAGTAGGAGGAGACTTCTGGGAAAGAGGCATCAGGAAGGGGTGGAGTGTGCAAGAGAGGGTGGTGAGGGTGATACCACAATACATTATTATATACGTGTATGGAATAGTCAGATATACATTTATAAAAAACTTTTAACTGATCATCTTCCAACTGAAATGCATCTTAATTGAATGGTGTAGTACACACCTGTAATCGCAGCACTTGGGAGGCCGGGGCAGTAGAATTAAGAGTTCAAGGCCAGTCTTGGCCACATGAGACCCTGTCTTAAAAATAATAATAATAATAATAATAACAATAAATTATGAGTTAATGTATTCATGGGAAACAGGAAGTGTATGACTTTAATTCACCATTTTATTAAACCTATGCAATGCTGCAGAGGTCATTCAGAGCTTCCCTTTTTTCATACAACTCTCTCTTGAGATTGACACATGAAGCCTATACTTAAGGTTCTCATTTGTTACCTGTGACCTGAGCTGAGAGGCCAGGTCTCTCGGTTGGTCGGCCAGGCTTGAGGAGTGGAAGCAGAGTTTGGCGATTGTTCTCAGTCTAGGAGTAGCATTTGCTTTGAGGGGTCTTAACTTTTCACCGATCTTTAAAAGATCCTTTCTTGTTTTGCCCATGGGTCGTAGGTGCCATTCACGAGGTTCAAGCATGAGTTTGTCAAAGAGCTAAGGGGTCACATGTACCAGCCCAGGGGTGTGCGGCCGTGCATTCATACAGCATCCCTGGAGGGAGCCTGACTTTCCCCACTGTGCAGCCTTTGCATGGGGCAGCATGGGGCTGACTGACAAGGAGTGTGGCTATTGCCAAAAGACCAACAAAGCTGCAAGCTGATTCCCATGTCTTCCTCCCGCTTGAATATGCTTACAGTGGTCATATGTTCAAGCATTTTATTTAGCTTCTACATTTATGGGGAATTGGTATACCGTCTATTTCTCTTCCCTCCGCTGCCATTCAGAACTCAACACCTCATGCCTATACGCTAATGCAGAAGCCACCCCTAGACATTGCTCCCTTTTGTTCTGTTTTCCACCCAGCTCTAGGGTGCTTTCTTTAAATGAAATACTTCTGAACTTGGGACAAGTAAGAAGAATATAATAAAACACGCCATGAACCCACTTCATCAGCATTATCAATTTTTAACATTCTGTTGTGTTTACTTCACACCCGTGTTTTATACGTATAGTGATCATGGCCATAAACAATATAAAGAGCCATTTGCGTGGCTTGAAACTTTTTATAAATGGCACCACACAGCATCCATTCTTCAGGCACCATGGAGTTAGACATCTGCATTGATCTATGGGGCCATTGTTCATTTACTCTGAAAGCTTTGCTGTATTCTTTCAACTGGATCTATCATGATTTATCCATTCTCCCGTGATTCTGGTTGTTCATTATTGCAAACGGTGCTGGGGTAATGGGGAGCGTTCCCTGACGGGGTCTCTCTGTGCATTTGACAACTTCTCAGGGGACTGCGGCAGTGAGAGAGAAGAACGGCTGGGTGTAGGGCACGTGGCTCTGCTAGATTCCATAAAGTTGCCCTTTAAAATAGTTACACAAGCTTTTGCTTCTAGACGTGAAAACATTTATTAATATTAAATGCCTAATCCCTGGCAATGGTATTTTGATGGGGATGTAATGTGCGATTTCTTGATTACTATTGAAGTCGAACAGTTTGTCAGACGGTTACTGGCCACTCAGGGTTTCCTTCCTGCCAGAGCCCAGTTGCATCATTTCTTAACTTTTTTTTTTTTTGTCTAATTATGTCATTTAAAATTTTTGATGGGTAAAACTTTTTAGTCTGTTTTATATGCCAACTCACGGTTATTAGTGTTGTAATGTTTCTTTCTCTAATTTGTATCTTGTCTTTGACTGTATTTATAGTATCTTTAGGGCCAAGGAGATGGCTCTGCCAGGAAATATACGCTTGCTGCCAAGCTTGAAGAGCTGACTTGGAGCCCTAGGACCCACACAGTAGAAGGAGAGAACCTCCTACAAGCTGTCCTCTGACCTCCACTCTCATGCGGTGGCATGCGCACCTGCCCACACAGTGACACATACACGAATAATAAATGGTAATATTTTAAAACTGGATAATAATCTTTTGTTGCAGCAAAATTCTATTTTTTAAGTGCAGTGGAATGAACATTGAACAGCAGCAGGACCCTCCCAAGACTTCTGGATTTAAATGACACCGACTTTGTCATTTTTTTCAGAATGGGGAAGTTTTGTATTCTGCTTCCAAAACTCCTTCTCCTTCCAACTTGATATCATAAAGATTTTTTCCCTCATCTTCTAGGAAATAGAAAGTGTGGCTTTTTACATTTAATCCATGCAAAAGTTGACATTGTCTCTGTGGAGATTTATAACCCCATAGGAGCAACAATTTAGCTCAGCATCGTTTATGAAGTAGTCTTTCTTTACCCCGTGAATGTGATGTGGCCTCTCTCATACATCAAGTTTTCAAATTAAGGGGGTTTATTTCCCAGTCAGAACTCTATTTTCATCTGAGGGCTACCTTTCGGTCCCTTTGCTAGCGGCACATTGATACATCTTCATCCTTAGCTCAGAGAGCCCCACTCTGCCTCCACAGCTTCCCAGGTGCTTCCGAGCCTTCTTGTCCTTCCAACATTAATATTAGAATAACCCAGTGAAGTTCTGCAAAGATTCTGCAGCATTTTCATTTGTATTGTCTTAAATTTATAGTTGGAGTTGAAATGAGCTGACATTTTTATAACAGTAACTTCCAACCCAGGAACACCACCCAGGAATATGCGAAACGCTCCGTCTCTTCAGATCTATGTTCTTCAGCGTCTTCTGATTTTGCTCTATAAAAGCTTTGGGTATTTTGTTAGCTTTAGTCCCAAGTGCCTTAACGTTCATTGCCCCATGAATACTTTTCTGCTCTGTTTTCTGATTGGGAATCAGCAGCTGTGTACATTGGGTTTCTTTGTTAACATTTCTCAGATACTCTGTTTTAAGTTCTCTTTTGAGAAGGTACTTCCTACATTGAGAATTCTTGGCCCTTCCATTTCTGGAAGTAGCAGCTAAGCTACACCGACAAGTCTTGTCATGTTCATGTCTAACCTGCGGGAAACACGGTTCTTCTTGCACAGCTGCGATTGCGGTAAGTGAATGAAGTCTCTGAGGGACCGAGAGCCTGACACCGAAGTCGTAACCACACCAGCTGGATGCACTCGCCCTGGGGATAAATGTCCACACGCACAAATGCAGCAGGAGGAACTTTGCAAAATGAAACTTGGAGGGACTGGAAAGATGCCGCAGTGGTTAAGACTGCTTACTGCTCTTGCAAAGGACCTGAATTTGGCTCTGAGCATCCATGATACTTGGCTCACAAAAGGCTATAAGCCCAACAACTCCAGGGGGGTTTGACACCTCTGGCCTCTGAGGATACCTGTGCCCAAGTGCACATACACACAGAGAAAACACTCACTCACTCACACACACACACACACACACAAGAATTAGAGAGAGTCAGTGAATTGGAAGATGATAGCAATATTTCAGTACAAATGAGTGCATAGAAAGTAGGTAAGAGATAATTTGATTTATGTTTAATAACAGTTTTAGAGGAGAAAAGAGCAAAAAAACTGAAGAGCTAACAGCTAAGAGTTTTCTAAAACTGGGGCTAGATATCAGTCTTCATTTACTCCAGGCAAGATGCATTAAAGAAATTCTAGGGCTAGACACAGTGTGACACACACCTTTAATCCCAGCACGTGGGAGGCAGAGGCAGGAAGGTCTCTGTGAGTGGAGACTAGCCTTGTCTACATGGAGAGTTCTAAGACTAGACAGGGCTACAAAGATGCCCTGTATCAAAATAGAAAAGAAAATTCTACTCTCTATGGAGAAGAAAGACCACCCACAAATTCTTTAACATCTCTCAAAGTGGACTCCGATTTCCTTCCCCGTGTGAGCTAGGTCTCACATATTTCCTCTTCCTTAGGGTCTCCACAGTCTTTTGTTTCTTCCTTTCTTTTTGAGAATTTCCTCATCTGACCCTTTAATATATTCCTTAGCTTCTAATTATTCTCATTTTTGTGGCAGCGGGATTCAAAATCAATACCCAGTACATGCTAGGCAAATGGCCTACCATTGACCTACACTGCGATTCTGTTTTGTTTATTTTAAAAGCTACATTTTTCATATCTAATATTTTATTTCCAACCAGGACATTTTCACACCCAGTGCTGCCTTGCCACTTGGGTCTCTTTGTTTTCATAGTTTGGCTTCTTATTACTAATATCTTTTTTATCAGTCTGTGTTTATGAGGCTAATTAGAAGATTTTCTCCATCTGCTCTGATGTTTATGCCTCTGACAGGAACTGAGGCCCAGCGTGTTGTTTTTCCTCGGGGATGGCTGTGCTGATTCTGGGTTTCTGACCGTTCTGTCAGGCAGTGCAGAAGGCCAGCCCTCCGTAGTCCTTGAACTCAGCTGTGGGCCATGGGATGGGCTACGTGAGATTTCACGGTGGAGAGTCCCAGTTCTCCAAAACCTCGGCCCTATCCACAAAACAACTTCTTTAAAGCTTAAACATACAGGGTGGTGGATGGCTGACAGGGAAAATGTACATGCTGTCAAGTGTGATGACCTGAGGACCCACGTCGTAGAAAGAGAGAAATGACTGCCAAAAGTTGTCCCTTGGAGTCCACACATGTTCTGTGGCCTGTGCACACCCACACACATATGCATCCATCCACAAATAAGCATACTGTAATATACATTTTTAAGGATTGGCATGCATGGGCCCTGAGAATGTGTAGAGTGAGGGGTAGGGCAGAGATAGATGGGAAATGCTAGTCTGTCATTTTTCTCAGCTTCTCCCAAGTCCAGAGCTTCTAATTTTACTTCCAGGAGTCGCTGAATCAGAGGCCGAGTCTTAGCAGCTCCACAGAGCCAATGTCTTCTCAAAGTGCAGCTACTTAGAAGCAGAACAGCTCTCACAACTCCGGGGTTCCTTGGTGCTTTGCGGATGGCTTTCCCAAGGCACCAAACTCCAGCGGGTGCGCCTGCATTGGACTTCCGCCACCTGTCGGTGAGAAACGGAAGTGCACCCTGCTCTCTACTCGTGGATACTCAGCTCCGCTGTAGCTCAGTGGTAGAGCGCTTGCCTAGAGTAAGTCAGCCCCTACCCCAAAAAGGTTGTGACTCAATTCATAGATGTATCGCTCGCTTCTGCCTATAGGTTGCATATAATAGTTCAATTTAAAGCTTTATTTTTAAATTATTTATCAAAGTGTGTAGGCACGTGTGCACACACGTTTTATACATCGTTTTGGTCTCTATCTTTTGTGTGTGTGAGAGGCTGTCTTCGGATGTTCAGGATCTTTGGTTGTCTGTTTATGGCTCAGATTGGAAGCTACGAAGGTGCTTAATAGCCCTGAGCTGTGTGAGGTGGGTGGAGAGGGGAGGAGGCTTGGGGGTAAGAGGGTGTAAGTGTGTGGGTGAATGGGCTGTTTGGTATAACCCAATGTAAGTAGCTGATCTTTTTTTTTTTCCTCGTTTGTATGTTTGAGACAGGGTCTCATATAGCCCAGGCTAGCCTCAAACTCACCGTACAGCCAAAGATGACTTTGAACTCCTCAACTTCTGCATCCACCTTACGAGTACTAGGATCACTGGCACACCCCATCACGCCTTTGCTAATAGCTGATCTTTCTTCTTGGGAACTTAGAGAGATGAAGACTGAACAGTTTTAGCATCTGAGTATGTGTTAGCTTAAGCCTCTTTTCCGTGGCTATAATCTTCACACCCTCCCAGCTGCTTGTCTCAGCCCAGATGTTTGCCAGGGTGGGATGGGATGTGGCTTGTTCAGTGGTGGGCTGTCTCAGGGAGGTATCACTGCCTCCTAATCCGTCTTCAGCCTAGCTGTCCAACTAGCCTCACCCTTCACTTCCAACTACAGAAGCAGCTAGTCCTGCCCGTTCTCTGACCCTCCGAGGATGCTGTGGGGCGGAGGGCTTCCCACTCAGCCACTGTCAATTTGGATATAGCGTTCTTGGATCTGCCAAGCTAAGAGCTTCCCGTCTGCCTCCCAGCTTTCAAAATATCATCACTGTTAGTTAGCCTCTCTTTGGTTTTCCCCATCCTGGTAGATGTATATCTAGCTTTGGTGGCACAAACACTGAATAAAATAAAATTGCGAGATGTTAATCAAAGGAACACATATTCCCTGCTCTGCTCAGACTTGTAAATGGATCCCCTGGGTCCCCTGTCAATTTGTTTGCTTGAGCTATTATTCTGAAGATAAAGGAAGAAAAACTGATGGAAACTCCTTGTCTCCTTCTATACACTCACTTCCAACACGGGAGGTGGAGCCAGATCCTGAACAAATAACCCTTCAGTAGACAGATGCAGGGATGTCCTCGGAACCCTGCTGGCTCTGACAATATCTTCCTAGCATGGCACCGCCTCATGTCACAGCCTCAGTCTCAGCCACTCAGCTTCAGATTTTGTTTTGTTTTAAAATGTATTTTTTTTTTCCACCAATGGGCTGTAAGTCAGGGTTCTCACTGTGTCAGCCTTGAGTTACACTCATTTGCATGAGAGGTTCATGAGACTCAGAGAAAAGTTCCTTACTGAAACAGATACTATAAAGAATACGGACAAAGACCTGCCCAGGATGAGGTATCGGGAGGACTTGGAGCATCCATGCCCTCTCCAGGAGTATCTCCAGGTACTCCCTCCAGGCACACACACGCACGCACACGCACACACATGTGCACACATGTGCACACGTGCACACACACACAGAAGCTCCTGAACCCAGCCCTTTAGTGCTTTCATAGACAATCTACTCATAGACATGACTGCCTCAGACCAGAGGGGCAGACAGCCTCCATCTTCTCTGAGGCTTCTTAATTTCTACACAAGCTTCCTGTCCCTGCAGGGTGGGGGGTGAGACCCCTCTGACATAAGTATCTTTTCACTTCCTGAGTTTTAGTGGTCTGCCACAAGTGGGGAAGGGCTTATAAACCAAGAACCGACAAGAACAAAATTATTCATTTCATATTCTAACCAGTTTCAAAGGAGAGTCATTAAACTCTCCTGACATGACCACGATGCCATCAATTCTTCCTCGTAAGTCCAGTTTTGTCCTATATACACTGAGGCAGCGCTGTAAAGTATGAAATGTAGCCCTTGGGAGCTGTTCCTTGATCGTCACCGGATGCCTCCTTTCTGCCTGCTCTAAGGACAAACTGAAATCTGCTCGGTAATTTTGCTCCATCAACTTCATTTGGTCCATATTTTGTGATTCATCTTTTCCTTGCCTTTGGTTTTTTATCTTACTTTATGGTTTTCTTGTAGTATATTTAGAAATAGAATAATTTTAGGTTAAATGAAGTAAAGAAATAAGTCTGATCGGTTAGCATTGATAATCCATGTGTGTTTGCTCCATTTCTGCCTTACACAGCTGCTTGTATTCCTGAAACTGTCTTTGCTTCGTTTTTTCCTTCCTATCTTTCTGTTGGACCGATCAAGACTCTCCACATTTCTTCCACTGCCTTGGAATGTAAAGCCTATGATAATGGCCCTTTCATTTGTGTTTGTAACTGTTACATGTGCGGCTGCATCCAGACTTGTGTGGGTTCCAGGGATCTAAACTCGAGTTCTCATAGTTGTGTGAGAGGTGCTTACCCACAGAGCCACCTCCCCAGCTCCAACCTGTACATTTTTAATACATACGCTTAACTACAAATTATCTTGGCATTGCCAAAAAATTAGTACTTCTATTGTCTTGTGAGCATTGGTTTATTTTAATCATTGGACTCGAAGGGTTTCCACTACTGTGAACAGACACCATGACCAAGACAACTCTTATAAGGACAATATTTAATTAGTGCTGGCTTACAGGTTCAGAGGTTCAGTCCATTATCATCATGGCGGGAGACATAGCAGCATCCAGGCAGGCCTGGTACTGGAAGAGCTGAGAGTTCTACATCTTGTTTCAAAGGCAAGCAGAAGACTGACTCTCACATAGCTAGGAGGAGGGTCTCATTGACCACCCCCACAGTGACACACTTCCTCCAACAAGGCCACACCTCCTAATAGTGCCACTCCCTGGGCCAAGCATATTCAAGCCATCACATCGGACAAACACCACCTAGATTTTCACAGCATCTTTTACGTTCCTTTAGTCACAGAACCTTTCCAAAGTTGGAGGTTAATGCATCCCCTAACATTTCATCCGTGCCTGTGCTCACCGCTGTTTCCTGCATCCCATATCCTCTTTGCAAGTCCATTTCTCTTCTTGGTGAATTACTTTCTCTTGTAATGACATCTGTGGGAGGTAACGTCTCTAAGTCTCTGTGTGTGTCTTAAAATATCTTTATTTTGTCCTTGTTCCTGAATGGTAATTTAGTGGTATGTAAACGCAGGCGTTTTATAGCTACTCTTCCATTGTCTTCTGGCAGGTATTGTGGCTTCAGGGAAGTGGGCTGACAGTCTAATAGATGAGCCTTTAAATGGTGTTTATCTCTTCTCTGTATAGCTTTTCCCAGTTGTCTCTCTGTCTTGTATGCCTCGTGCGTTTTGCACAAGTAGACTTATTTTTATTTACTTTGCATGGTAGCTTCCATACACGCGTTATAAAGAATTCATACTGTCTCCAATAGGAAATCCTCAGTTTTATCTTCTAAGTATTATTTCTCTGCTCTGATTTAAGATATTAAAACCGTTTAAATCATTCCTCTTCATTAGTCCCTTTATAATTGTTGGGTTTTTTTAATGTGATATAGTCTAGGCTAATTTTTTTCCTACTATCTTCAAATTCAAATTCCATCACTTTTCGATTGATTTTTAGGTCAAATTTTCCAATGATTTTTGCATTGCTAAGGTATCTCTTTCTTGTTTAGTTTCTATTGGAATGTCTTATTTCTGAACTTCATAGAAGCTGTTCCTTCTGTTATCAATTCGAGTACCTTAAACACACTTATTTTAAAGTATTTGTTTCATTAAATTTTTAAACATTTATTTTATGTGTATATAGTATGTCAGGTCCTTGCGCATGCCTAGTGTTTGCAGAGATCAGAAAATAGTACCATATGCCCTGGAGCTGGAGTTACACAGTTGTGAGCCAACATGTGGGTATAACAAGCTGAATCCAGAGTCCGCTAAAACAGCAACCAGTGCTCTTAACTGCTGGGCCATCTCTCCAGCCCTCTTGTTTCATACAATTTGAATGTCATCTGTAAAGATCTGATGATCTCTCTTAGCATGAGACTTCTCCCCTCGTTTTGGAATTTTCAGTGGGAAGATCACATGGTTTCTCTGCTGAGTGTACTTTCCTTTGCCTTGGCTACTTTTTGCTTTATCATCTCTGGTTGGCACCCTGGGGACCACCAGTCCACCCCTGCCCTTATGACGAGTGTATCATACTGGGGAAGTGTGTTCAATAAATACATCCACATGGCAGGCAGGAGTGATGATGCAAGGCAGGGAGACAAAGATCGCAGGGGAGGAAAGTCATTTAAACAGATCCTGGAAGTGATATAGCCATACAGCATACAGGGTGAAGATGAAGGCAAACACGCCAGGAATCTCCACAGCCGTAGCGTTTCAAGTATGTCGGGAACAGTTGACTGGCAAGTCGACTGATATTTGCTAAGCACTTGAAAGCATACAGAGTGGGTACGTGCAAGAACAGATTTCTGCATGATATTTATTGATGAGTCAAGTTTGGGCCTAATTCACGTGCCGCTCTCTAAGAGGCAATGAAGACCCATCACAGGGCTATGCCCATCTCCTATCCAAACAGGAGTCTGACAATAGCTGCTGCCATCACCACTTGAGAAGTGTCTTAGTTAGGGTTTTATACTGCTGTGAACAGACACACCATGACCAAGGCAACTCTCATAAGGACAACATTTAATGGGGGCTGGCTTACAGGTTCAGTGGTTCAGTCCATTATCATCAAAGTGGGAACAACATGGTGGCATCTAGGCAGGCATGGTGCAGGAGGAGCTGAGAGTTCTACATCTTCATCTGAAGGCTGATAACAGAAGACTGACTTCCAGGCAGCTAGGATGAGGGTTTTAAAGCCCACACCCACAGGGAAACACCTACTCCAACAAGGCCACACCTACTCCAACAGGGCCACACCTTCTAATAATGCCCCTCCCTGGGCTGAGCATATACAAACAATCAGAAGAAGTAAGTCCCGATCCCATGTAATAGACACGTGGAAGCTGGAATGATGGCTCAGAAATGGTTAAGAGCATTTACTGCTCTTGCCCAGGGTGTCAGCAGCGGGTCCTGGTGTCAACAGCACACCTTTTCTGGGTGTGGGTCACTTGCTGGCACCATCTGGAAGCAGAGAACAGGAAGAAGGTGTGGGACCTATGGTGACAGAGAGTTGCCGGATAGCAGGCCATGTGGTGAACTCGATGGATTGTAGAAAGAGGTCATTCCAGGGATGTCAACAGATTCCCTGTTGGGGATAGGCTGGCAGAAGCTGGAAAGGCCTTGTCACAGGCAGACGGTCAGCCTGAGAACAACTGCCCAGTGAGCATGTGCTGAGCCCAGTGCTGGGCGCTGGGATTGGCTCTAGATGGGTCAAAGGCCATGCTCCTTAAAGATCTGTGTGTTGGTGATGAAGTAGGGTCCAAGTCCTGGTCCAGAGCCTGCTACCTCCACAGAGAGGCTTGTTTAATGCTCACAGTTCCTTAGGGGAGGGTGCTTTTGTTTCATTTTTCAAGGTAACTGGAAAGAAAAGGAGACTTGAAGGGTTACGTGATTTAGCCCAAATCACCCTGTTGGTTTACAGGGATTTGAACCTGAGTCTGAAGAATCACAAGAGCTGTGCTGCCATCATCAGAGAGCTGCAGCGGCGCTAACTCGACTCCATACAGGGAGGGTGGATTAAGGATCCCTCCTGGAGAAGAGGCTCTACGATCATAACTCCTAGGGATACCTGTGTACTCCTTAACCAGAAACACTCCAAAATAAATCTACAGGGTAGAAAAATCCTTGGAGCCTGCTTATTCCGGGCCCGCGGGATTGCTCCCTGTCCTCACAACCGCCATGGCCCCTAAGTTTCTTCTTCCTTGTTGGACATCTAAAACCCTTCTAGAGTGCCTCTTCTGCAGGCTTCCTTTAATACATGTAACTGTTGAGGTGTGTTATACCATGGGCTGGGACAGGTATATCTCCATTTTCTTCATACAAGTAGGTGCATAGGTCATTCGTTCAGTCGACGAGAAGTTGCCAAATTAATTGCCCCACTTCAGAGGTTAAAATCCACTCCCCCAGAGGTTGTGGTTTGCTGGGGTCCAACTGGAATGGAAGCCCCCTATGTCTGGTCCCCTAGTGTCCCGAGCACAGATACTGCGCTCGCGCGCCCCCTTGTGGTTACCATGAGCGCTGCGGGTGAATGCACCATCTTCAGGGACCTGGAGGCTCCCTGTGGGGCCCAAAACTCTTTGGGGGCTCCTGCCAAGAATTTTCCAACGCCCTTTTCCCTTTCCGTGTCCTAAAAGCCTTACCCCGCATCTTCCTTCATGCCTAGGCCCCAAGTGCCCTCTCCCTCACGCTCACACCACTCTTTCCAGGCTCATCTGGAGCTTGGATTTCAGTGCAGAGGTGGAAATGGATCCTCTCACCTGTCCCCAGGATCTGTTTGCATTCACGGTTTGCTCTGGGGCTGAGACCCCTGAAGCCAACCATCTGTTTGCTCTTGTTGACGCTGAGGTGACATGTCCTCTCCCTCAGCTGTCTGTGGTGCTGTTAGCCGCATTGTGGGTCCCTCTCTACGACGATAACTCTGAAAATGTGCCATTCTAACTGAGAATTGGCTTAGCAGCCAGATCCAGGAGGGTTCCATGCTATAGAACATATCTTGAAGCAGCATAGGGAGACGCGGGAGTAAATCTTGCATGGACGGACGGGTTTGCCAGGACTTGACTACGGCCCTTGAACACAAACCATCTTACCCACAGGCCTCTCTCTGTTCCCGGTAGCCTTTCTGGGTTTATGCCCAGGGTTCCAAGCCTTGGAACCACTCCGCACGTCTATCGGGACAGCAGGGGTAGGGCCTCTTGTTCTTGGGAGCCACAGTGGGAAGAGCGACAACTGTCTGGCTGACAGAGACACAGAAGTGGCAAGAGTTCAGAAGGGAAGGGCGTGGGGCGGGGGGTGGGGTGGGGGGGGTGGCTCCACAGGAAGGGATGATTAAATAGACTGAATCCACGGGAGAGTCCTATCTGCTCACAGGACACCCATCAGTGCACCCAAATGGACCTGCACAAGGGAACATCGCCAATAATGAAATTCTCATACGAGCAGATGGGAATCCTCAGCTCTTCCATTCACCAGGTTCATGAATAAGTGACTGTGTGAACACATTCGTAATAAACACTTAGCATCTCCGATTCTCAACAAAGGCTCTGCTGCTCCCGCTGCCTCCACCCCTTCCTCTTCCTTCTCTCCCTCCCCTCCCCACCCTCCCTCCTCTTCTTTTTTGGCTATTGTTGTGGTGGTGGTGGTTGGAGATAGGGTCTCTCTATAAAGCCTTGAATATACTAGATCAGGCTGGCCCTGATCATCAGCCTGTCTCCAGGCTTAAAGGCCTGTGCCAACGCCTTCTTTTAAAAGCACCCGAGAGGAGCTAGTCGGAAGATTCCCTTACTTACTAAGTTTGGTTCAGCAGACAATGGAATCCCAGACACCTTCAAAAGGAGATGGAAAGAATCCAATAAATAGCACTCCTATTTTCTGCCCAGGCTCAGAACAAATTGAAAAGTCAGCACGGAGTGAGAGGTGATGGAGAAGTCAGACAAACCTTTCCTGCTGGCCTAGCCTGCGCTGAAGGACGCATCCATGTGAGAACGGAATGACCTGCCAATCCAACCTCAGGGGAAGCGGACATTCTCACAGGGAAAGTGGACAGACGGGTGTGGAAGAGGCCAAGTGTTACACAGATGCAACCCCATCCATATGGAAGAGTGCTTACCCAATAATGGGGGTAGCCGTCCCCGTTCTTTACATGCTAGTTGGTCCTTCTCAGGAAGTCAGGCATGGCAGTTCGCACCTGTAATCCCACATTCAGGAGACTGAAGTACAAGGAACCTGAGTTCCCATGCCAGCCTGGGCTACCTACAAGACCCTGTCTCAAAACAAAATAAAGAAATTAAACCACAAAACCAAAACAACAAATCAATACAATTATATTCAAACTCTAGAATATCAAGTGGATCTGTAAGGGACTAGGATCTTAGTATCAACCTGAGCTCTGGGCCAGGAAGGGTGCTCGAGAGGCAGGCGGAGGGAGGCAGGTGGGTAGAAGGAGCTATTCCCGTGTTCTTGTTCTGCCCTGCAAGCCCAGCTCTGACGGACCACTTTTCGGAGTTCTGCTTCCATCCCCTCAGCCCAGCCCCTCCTCTGCAGAGTGCGAAAGTCTCGCGTTAACACTTTCACATTAAACTCTAATGGCTGACAAGCCTTTTCTCCTCCATAATTTAAAAGCAATTGTTAAAAGCAGGCCAGCTCTTGTTAACACCAATGAATATCTAATACAAATAGCACGATTTCAGAGAGAGCAAGACGGCAAAGTGAAAAATTCCAAGCCAGTAAAGAGGAAGGTCTTCCTTCCGCAGCAGAGGGGAAAGTGGGCAAAGCCACGGGCCAGTGTGGGGCCAGCAGGAAGGCTCTGTGGAGTACAGACTGGTATATTCTAAACAGACTTGCATGGACACAGAAAGCTTCCAGATCTGAATCCAGAAGCTGTTCACCGAATAGGGCATCTTCTCTAACAGCTGTGCACATGTTCAAGGGCCCCCTTGTTATCCCCTATTGTGCACGCACACCCGGACACACAGACACACACACACATTTTGGTTCTTTTTTTTTTTTTTCTCCTTTAGGTTTTGGTATTTTGAGTCATCATCTTACGTAAGTGAAGCTGTCTATAGTCTCTATATCGGAATGTGTCTGTGTGCTATCATACCTGGCTTTGTGGGTTTTTTTTTTTCATGGTTTAAATGTAACTAATTTTATTTATTATTTGTATATGCCTGTGAAGTGTGTGTACTGGCTGGTTTTGTGTCAACTTGAGTTATCACAGAGAAAGGAGCCTCCCTTGAGGAAATGCCTCCATGAGATCCAGCTGTAAGGCAATTTCTCAATTAGTGATCAAGGGCCCATTGTGGGTGGTGCCATCTCTGGGCTGGTCGTCCTGGGTTCTATAAGAAAGCAAGCTGAGCAAGCCAGCAAGTAACATCTATGGCCTCTGCATCAGCTCCTGTTTCCTGACCTGCTTGAGTTCTAGTCCTGACTTCCTTTGGTGATGAACTACAGTGTGGAAGTGTAAGCTGAATAAACCCTTTCCTCCCCAACTTGCTTCTTGGTCATGATGTTTGTGCAGAAATAGAAACCCTGACTAAGACAGTGTGTTATGGTGGGATGTGTGCAGGCGACAGTGAAAGTGTGGAGACCAGAGGGGAGTGGAGTTGGTTCTCTCTTTCATGTACACTTTGGAGATCAAACTCAAGTCACTGGGGGTGGTGAGGTCAATGCCTTCCTTCACCTACTGAGCCCTCTGGACAACCCAGAGTCTTTTCTTTGAAAACGTAAATCATTACATGGGAGTGACTGCAGTTAGGGGTGGGGCTTGACCTGGGGTAGGGGAGGGGCCTCTGTAGATTGCCTTTTCATTCAGGGGTGCCAGTCCCTAGGGCTGGGGCCACATGTAAGGTGAGACGACATAAAGCTCCAGGCTAGATCACACTGGGGTCCCTGCTCAGTGAGAGGATGTGCTCTTGTGGGGAAAGTGACAAACACTATCTCCTTCTTAGTCTGGGTGGGAGTCAAAGACAACAAAAGTTCTCTCTGGCCCTTCCAAGAAGACTGCGCTTGCGTATATTTAGAGCTGACCTGACATTAATGTATGATTTGAAAAACCTTATAATGACTTCATGTTGGGGGTGTCTCTCCTCTATGCCCAAGGAACACTAAATGGACAAAGAGAGATTCTTTCTAGAAGAAGGCATGCTAAGCCCAGGCTTAAAACAGTCCACACATACAATATTTCAATAAAGCATGATTTTTTTCAGTAATAAATACTCAACTCACGTGGAAACCAGACCCCGACCACACTGGCAGAAACCGTGGTTTCAGATCTGCTGAGAATCAGATCACAGATAGTGTGCTTGAGTTGGTAAGTGAGACGACTTTAAACAGCACAAAAATTAGACTTTTAAAAGGCAGAGTAAGACTTGACAAGTGCAAATGGATCCCTCAGAAATAAAGTTATGATCACTGAAGTTACATGCAGTGCATAGATCGAGCCAAAGGTTATGTCACAGGCCCCCCAGACCTTAGCACAACTGAGTCCGTGATGGAAATACATACTCAACAGGTCATAAAGACAGCACCACTTGCCAGAGGGGAAACAAAGACCCGGCTCTGGGAGTCTCTAAATGTGCTAACCTTGATTTTTGACTTCTGTAGTTTAGCTTCTGACTTACGTCCTTGTTGACTGAAGTGCATCAACCCAGAATACGGTTTCTGTGCTTAAAAGCTCACCCTGAGAAAGGCTCAGGACTACATTGGAATCCCAAACACTCCATGTAGTTCCTTATAATGATTTCCTATTGGCTTAAGCTGTGTGAGTGGTCTTCCCTACTTAGAAGGGGATACCTGACAGTCACCAGCACCAAGCCCATTACTGGAGTCTGATCCCCAAAGCCCACATTGAGGTGGAAGGAGAGAGACCATGTACAAAGCCACCCTCTGATCTCCATGTGCGTGTGGTGTCATGCACCAGTCCCCACCATGGACACACTCTCTAATAATAACAACAATAACAAGGATGATAATGACCATAAGGATAAAAACAACTTTAAGAAATGTATTTTTAAGTCACCAGTGTCTGTGCTTGTCACCATTTCTTTTTTTTTTCAAATTTTTTTTATATTTTTTATTACGTATTTTCCTCAATTACATTTCCAATGCTATCCTAAAAGTCCCCCATACCCTCCCCCCACTCCCCTACCCACCCAACTTGTCACCATTTCTAAAGGAACCAAGCTGATGTACACACACGCACACACACACACACACACACACACATATATAGCATATACATCAAATGGGGAATTATTAGTATGGTTAACAAGCTGTGGACTGAGCCGTCCAACAATGACCTCCGTGGAAAGTCCAAGAATCCAGTAGTTGATCAGTCCACGTAACTGCCTGTCTCAGAAGTTCCAATCTGATTCAGGAGTCCTAGGGATCTCTAGACAGCTGCTGGTGTCCAATCTATATTGGATTCCTGAAGAAGAAGGTCCTAAGACCAGGGAAGGACTGCTTCTGTGACAGGGTAGATGAACTTGCCAGGAGAAGTGAGGGCAGGCAGGGGACAGGTAAATGCTTCCTTCGTCATGTCTTTTGATGTGCGCTGCCACCAGAAAATCTTGTCCGGAGTTATGGTGAGTCTTTTCACCTCAGATGATCGAACCAAGAACCCCACCCACCCACCCAGCCACGGTTGTGCCCTGCCACTTGGGGTTTTGGTTGATTGACAACCAAGGTCAGCCATCACAGGGTCTAAAAGAGATCACACTGGAAACGGAAAGGTTCAGAGGACCTTGAGATGAACATAAGTTGAGTGCGACATGCCAGAATCTGACTCGAGTGCACTCAGAGGGTTAGCCCAGTGCTAGACACCTGCAATACAAAACAAAGGGAAGCTTTTGTTGAGTCTGAGGGTAAACCCCAGCTACCTGAGGGGCGACGGAGGGGATCGTAAGTTCAAGGCCTGCCTGGGATACAGAGCTAATGCAAGGCCAGCCTGCATAACTTGGTGAGATCTTGTCTCAAAATAAAAAAATATAAAAGGTCAGGAAGAGACTGGGGATAAAACTCAAAGATAGTGTGCTTCCTTGACATGCGCAGGGCCTGGTTCAACCCTCCAGCCTGGAAAAAGGAGGAGGAGGAAGGATGCAATGAAGATTAGAGGGGAAAGGGGGGGCTGGGAGGTGGCTCTGTGGGTAAAAGCACTTATTGCTCTTCAGGTAGACCAAGGTTCAGTCCCTAGGACCACTTGGTGACTCACAACTTTCAGTAACTGATGTTCGGGCAGTGGTGGGGCGGGGGGGGGGGGGGAACCAACACCCTCTTCTGGCTTCTATGGGCTCTTGCACACATGTTGTGCATATAACTACACTCAGGTATGTATACACATATAAAGTAAAATGATGGCTGAATTTTTAAAAGACTAGAGTTTAAAAAAAAAAAAAGCAACATAGAAGATAATAAGACCAGAGAGGGAGGCGATGGAGCCCAGAGTTGTTTGGAAAATCAACAGACTCCTAGCTAGACAGAGAACGAAAACAATGATCTAAATAGCTGAGGCCAGAACTGGAAACAGGAACATTAGACCAGCAGGTAATATTTGAATAATTTTATGAGAACAAATTACATAACATACTCTAAGGAGACACATTCCTAGAAACAGACAAATTATCAACACTAAATTCAAAAGAAATAAAAATCTGAGCAAACTCATAGCAAATAAAGAAGTTGGAGCAGTAATGAAAAATTTTCAAAACAATAAAAGCCCATGTCTAAGTGACTTTACTAATGAATTCTATTAAACTTGGACAAAAACACTGGCAAACCTATAAATCCAACTTTACCCTGATACCAAGCCAGAACAATCACAGAACAAGAAAAGTGCACACTGGTATCCATCACAAATGCAGATGTAAAAATCAACACCAAAATACTAGGGAGTGAGTTCTAGCAGCATATTAAAAAGGACAAGAGGTTTTTTACAAAGAATTTTGTGGTGGTTCAACATATGGAAACCAAAGGATATACATTACATTAATGTATTCTGAGAGAAGGAAAGGAAAACTTCATATGACCATAGGTGGTAAAGAACCGGCATCCTTTTATAATAATAATAAAAAAATATTCAGAAATGTAGGAATAGAAAGGACATCCTTTAATGCAATAAAAAGACCCTACACAACTCATTGAGCATGAAGTCAAGCTGGTGCCTACATAGCGCCTTCATACCTGCATGCTAGTATCTTTGTTATAGGAAGGAACCCTGAACACGACCAAAGTAGAAAAGTAAGGACCAACGCAATCACAAGCCCTTGGATCTACAACGGTGCCTTGCCTGGAAGATACACTAGTGCAACAGTGGCATAAAACCTGTGGAAGTCACCAACCAACGTCTAATTTGTCTTAAAGCCCACTCCATGAGGTAGAACCCATACCTGACATTTATAGACTACAAAGTCAACACAAACAAATTAATTGCATGTCTACAAATTAGAAATGGACAACAGAGCCGAGCATTGGGAAAATAACTCCATTTACAATAACATCGAAGAGAATATAATTCTTTATAATAAATTTAATCAAGGAAATAAAAATTTTTATACCCAAACCTATAAAATATTGTTGAAAAATATCAAGAGCTAAGAAGTGGATGCTCACAGATTCATGAACTTGAAGACCATAGAAATAATTCCCAAACAGACCTACAGATTCAGAGTCAATGAAATCCCTATCAAGATCTTGGAATTCTTTTCTACAGAAACACTCTCCACCGAACAGCAAGGGCTGTGGAAAGCCACTCTTAAGAACCACAAAGCTGGAAAACACAGACTTCCTAATTTCAAAATGTATTAAAAGGCTACAGTGATGATGATGACGACGACGACTACAATATGTAAGTACAGGAAAGGAGTAAAAATGTCATTACAAAGGCCACGTATGATAGGGCACCATTTATGTGGAATACCCAAAGAGATGGCGCACGGTGTCTGTCAAGAGTTTAGAGAAAGGGGAAAGGGTAGTATGTGATTAATGGTTTATGGGGTTGCTTTGGGGATAAAGAATGTTCTAGAACTAGACACTAGCGTTTTTGTGGCAGCCCAACCTAAGAAAACATACTTATTAAAGGTTTCTCGACTTGGTTGTCCTCCTCCTATTTTCTGAAGTAATTATTCAGCACTCATGACACTTCGCTCCTATATGCTTACTGAAGTACGCTTATGCATATGAAAAATGCACATTCTCTTGCATAATTGCCATGGATTTTCACACTAAGACTATTAGCAAGGATTACTTGGTAATATCTAATTGAGATTTGTCTCATTGTCTTAAAAATGTCCTCATTAGTCAGCAATTGTCCTCATTAGTCAGCTTCCGGTGATTATAATGGAGCACCCAGGGCAATTAATTACCGAAAGGAAACTTTCCAGCTGGGGTTCTGGAGGCCCCAGATTCAGGTGTATCTACTCGCTTTGGGCCACGGGTGGGCGTGCTGACGGCAACGACAGAGAGTGTGTCAAAGCCAGAAACAGAGAGACATGGGAAGCCAGGCCTCGAACGGGACCACAATTTTTGTTTCTTTTTTTTCTAGACAGGATTTTGCTGACTAGTTCTTGAATTCACTATGTATTCCAAGTTGTCCTCAAACTCTGTGTCCTTGAAGTTACTAATGTAGCCCAAGCTGGCCTCAGACGTGTGTGGCCATTACTCTGCCTCATCCTCCTGGATGCTACAATCACAGCTGAGCTCCACAATGCCCAGCTTCCTCCATCCCTTTCCAGGGCTGGTTCCCCAGTGATCTGAGGGCTTCCAGTAAGCTTCACCAGGTTCTGCACCCTGGGGAACAAGCCTCTAACCTTTGAGGAGCAGTCAACATCAGATGACAGCCATGTGCTTTTTGAGACAGTTGTTGCTCTTCAGTTTTAAGCCATCTCAGAAAAACCCTTCCCTGTTATTCTCTTCTCACTGGAAAAAAAAAAAGAGTGAATTAAGAGTCATTTCAGGGCTGGAGAGATGGCTTAGCAGTTAAGAGCACTGTCTATTCTTCTAGAGGTCCTGAGTTCAAATCCCAGAAACCACATGGTGGCTCACAGCCATCTGCAATGGGATCTGACGCCCTCTTCAGGCATGGAGGTGGACATGCAGATAGAACATCATTCTTTAAAACAGAATCATAGCAGCCAGGGCTCGTTCTCTGCAGTGATTGGTTTCCTCACCCCATCATTCGTTCATGAACTTATTTGCTAACCTGATGCCTCTGAGAGGGTGTGCATGAGTGCATATAAGAGGATGCTAAACATTTCAAACTTGGGGCTGGAGGGATGGCTCAGTGGTTAGGAGCACTGACTGCTCTTCCAGAGATCCTGAGATCAATTCCCAGCACCCACATGGGGTGGCTCAGAGCCATCTGTAATGGGGTCTGATTCCCTCTTCTGGTGTGTCTGAAGAGAGTGACAGTGTACTCATATACAGAAAATAGATAAGTCTTTAAAAATTTTTTTTTCAAACTTAAAGAAAAGCTTCCTTAACAGGGGAGACAGCTCAGCAACTAAAGGCACTGTGTGTGTCTTTGTCTGGAGACCTGAGTTTGATCCCTGGAACCAGATAAAGACCCCTTCATACCTCCATATGTATACCACGGCACCCATCCCCACACCTACACACACTAAAAATAACTAACTAAGTTAACTCAACCTTCCCCTTGAGCTTTTTTTTTCCCAAGACAGGGTTTCTCTGTATAGCCCTGGCTGTCCTAGAACTCACTTTGTAGACCAGGCTGGCCTCAGAAATCTGCCTGCCTCTGCCTCCTGAGTGCTGGGATTAAAGGTGTGCGCCACCACGCCCGGCGAGCTTTTTGAATATAGGCTGTCGAGATAATGCCTTACCACTGAAGAGCATGTTACTGTGTGTGTTCTACAAATAAGGCTATTCTCTGTCAGGCGTGATGTTGCATGCCTGTGAGCCCAGCACTTGGAAGGCTAAGGCAGAGGACAGCTGTGAATTCAAGGCCAGCCTGGTGAGAACTGTCTTTTTGTTTGTTTGTTTGTTTGTTTTTCAGGACAGGGTTTCTCTGTATAGCCCTGGCTGTCCTGGAGCTCACTTTGTAGACCAGGCTGGCCTTGAACTCAGAAATCCACCTGCCTCTGCTTCCCGAGTGCTGGGAGAACTGTCTTTTTATTTAAAAAGAAGAGGAGAAGAAGAAGAAGGAAGAAGAAGGAAGAAGAAGGAAGAAGAAGGAAGAAGAAGAAGAAGAAGAAGAAGAAGAAGAAGAAGAAGAAGAAGAAGAAGAAGAAGAAGAAGGAAAAGAAGGAGAAGAAGGAGAAGAAGGAGAAGAAGGAGAAGAAGGAGAAGAAGGAGAAGAAGAAGAAGAAGGAGAAGGAGAAGAAGGAGAAGAAGGAAAAGAAGGAGAAGAAGGAGAAGAAGGAGAAGAAGGAGAAGAAGGAGAAGAAGAAGAAGAAGGAGAAGGAGAAGAAGGAGAAGAAGGAGAAGAAGGAGAAGAAGAAGAAGGAGAAGAAGGGGAAGAAGGGGAAGAAGGGGAAGAAGGAGAAGAAGGAGAAGAAGGAGAAGAAGGAGAAGAAGGGGAAGAAGGGGAAGAAGGGGAAGAAGAAGGGGAAGAAGGGGAAGAAGGGGAAGAAGAGGAAGAAGGAGAAGAAGGAGAAGAAGGAGAAGAAGGAGAAGAAGAAGGAGAGGAGGAGGAGGAGGAGGGGAGGGGGAGGAGGGGAGGGGGAGGGGAGATGGAGAGGGGGAGCGCAGCGACAACAGGTGTGGTACATACTTGTAATCACAGCACTTCCTGGAGATGGAGGTAGAACTGAGAATTAGAGGCCAACCTGCACTACAGGAAACCCTGCCTAAAAAAAGAAATGAAAAAAGAAAAAAAGAAGGAAAGAAAATGAGAAAAACAGTCAAAACTATCATCGTAAAGACCAGTGTTTGGAGCCTAACACCCATGAAACAAGTCAGGCATCCTCACTATGGCCTATAAACTCTGCTTTGAGGAGGGCAGAGAGAAGGTCACCTGGGCTTGCAAACTTCTAGCCTTGCTGAGAAGGCACAAGACTCAGGTTCAGCTGGGCAGTGGTGGCACACACCTTTAATCCCAACACTTGGGAGGCAGAGGCAGGCAAATTTCTGAGTTTGAGGCCAACCTGGTCTACAGAGTGAGTTCCAGGGCAGCCAGGGCTACACAGAGAAACCCTGTCTCAAAAAGCAAACAAACAACAACAACAACAAAAAGATTCAGGTTGAGGGAGAGACCTTGTCTCAAAAGGAATGGCGGGGAAGGGGTAGAGGTGGCCACCTGCCACCCTTTTCTGGCCTCTGGCACATAGCCAGGTAAGTGCACACACACACACACACACACACACAAAATAAATAAATCTCTTTTTTAAATGGAGAAAAAAGAAAGTGACTATTCTACCACAATAACGTCAGCTGCGTGTGGACCTGGGCTTTGAAATGTGACTGTCCTCTGCCTTGTGTTCTCATTCAGATTTTAGCTGTTGCCCCAGCTGTGTCTTCTCTGCCTGAGTCCCCAACCTGAGGTGGTGAGGTTTCATCTCTTTGTTTGTTTGTTTGTTTGTTTGTTTTACATCTGGTCTCCTCTCGGACCTGGACCACTTTGTGATTTCAGCACACTTATCTATCAGAGCGTCCCTTGTTCAGGTTCCATCTGAAGTTTTCTCAGATCACATCCGGGCTATGCATCTCTGAGAGGGACAGCACAGAAGCGATGCGGCACTCTTCTCGCAGAGGCCTGGCAGGAGAGTGCAGATTCAATTTGTCCCACACTGACAATGTTAACCTTGATTAGCAGTTTGAGGTGGCGACTGCCAGGCTTCTCCCCTGAAGTCCTCT
The DNA here is from genome assembly GCF_978045245.1 of Mus caroli. NCBI lineage: Eukaryota > Metazoa > Chordata > Mammalia > Rodentia > Muridae > Mus > Mus caroli. Next base: position 120,712,333 of record NW_028227262.1, read on the forward strand.
CTTCCCCTTAGGTGATCAATAAGTATTGTGAAGCTCTGCGATGCCGTCACTCTTCATTTTCCACTCACTAGTTTTAGTAGGGATGACGCTTCTTAGCTGAGTTAATTATTACTATAAGGGTTGTCAAACCTTCTGACTCATCAGTCTTTCTGCATTTATTAGTTGGTTTTCTATAAATAAGAAAAGGCCTGGGACTATGGCTCATGGTAGTGTGCTTGCCTAGCCTGTGTGGCGTCCTTGGGTCAATCCCTACCGCCTCAGAAACGTGACTAGATGTGGTGGTGCACACCTTTAATCCCGGCCCTTGGGAGGCAAAGGCCTGAGGACGTCTGTGAGTTTGAAGCCAGCCTGGTCTACACACTGAGATGCTGTTTCAAAAATGAAAAAGAAAAGGCTTTGTCATTCTCTTTCTTTTTTCCTCCTCTCAGTATATGCTTATGGGTACATAATTCATAACTTGAGTTATAATGTGTTATTGAAATTTAATTTGATAATCAAATATTTACCAGTGAGAAGCCATTCATATTGGCTAAGTATATCCTTGGTTCCCCCGCACAAGAGATATCAGACATATCTTACAATTGTCCTTCCTTCTCCTTGGATGGTACGATTTCTTCACTGACTTATAGTTCTCTTTATTGGTCAATGGTTAGAAACCACAGTTTCAGCTCTTAGTGGGCCCTTTGCTATGTGATGGTCATGTTCTGGGGCTCCAGTTGACAGATCTCCCTCTCTCTCTCTCTCTCTCTCTCTCTCTCTCTCTCTCTCTCTCTCTGTGTGTGTGTGTGTGTCGTCTCTCTGTCTGTGTCTGTCTGTCTGTCTGTGTGTGTCTCTCTCTCTCTCTCTGTGTGTCTCGTCTCTCTGTCTGTGTCTGACTGTCTCTCTCTCTCTCTCTCTCTCTCTGTGTGTGTGTGTCGTCTCTCTGTCTGTGTCTGTCTGTCTGTCTGTCTGTCTCTCTCTCTCTCTCTCTCTCTCTCTCTGTGTCTCGTCTCTCTGTCTGTGTCTGACTGTCTCTCTCTGTGTGTGTGTGTCGTCTCTCTGTCTGTTTCTGTGTCTGTCTGTCTGTCTGTCTCTCTCTCTCTCTCTCTCTCTCTTTCTCTCTCTCGCTCTGGTAGTTTAATTGTTAACTGTTTCATTTTCATTCTGTTGCTGTGATAAACCCTTGACCAAAAACACAACAGGAGGAAAGGATTTGTTTGGCCCACGATTCTTCGCTGAGAGAAGTCAGGGCATGGAACCCAGAGGTGGGAACTGTGGAGGACCCCTACTGGCTGGCTGGCTCTGTGGCTAGCTCACGGCCTCATGCTTAGCTCCTTTTCCTACGCAACCCAGATCCACATCTGTCGAGGAACAGTGCTGCCCACAATGGGCTGGATCCTCCTACACCAGTTAAGAGCCAAGACAAGTGACCATGGACGTGTCTGCAGGCCACTCTATCTAGGCAGTCCCTCAGTGGAGGCTTTCCTCTCAATTAGGCCGTCTAATTGACAGCTAATGGTAACTAGGACCCCCTACTGTCACCGTTTAGAATCATCTGGGAAGACTGAGGGATTCCACTGAGAAGAAGGGATTGTCTTGATTACATTGATTGGTGTGGGAAGACCTACCCTAAAAGTGGGTGATGCCGTTGTTAGATTTGGGTCCGGGAGCGCAGAATGGAATGAGAGAGCAGAGTTCTGGCAAGCACGCATGCATTCGCTTTGCTCCTAATAGCATGTAACCAGGAGCTTCAAGTTTCTGCATCGTCTTTCCTCAAATAGTGGATGGTAGCTTGGGCTTGTGAGCTGAATAAGTCCTATGTCCTTTACAGTAGCCTTTGTCGGGGCATTGTATCACAGCAACACAGAGGAAGCAGCGGCTCTTTTCTTCCCACGGCTCAGTTCATCTCCACGTATGCAGCACTGCTGGTGCATAGTGACATGCCAAGACCTACTTGACTAGAACACTATTTTCTCCTCTCCGTGCTTATTAATGCTTAAAAAAAAAAACCAGCCTGTTTGTTTTGTTTGCATATGTTTTTGTACTTTTGGAAGAATGGCCAGCCTGGACTACATAATGACTAACAGGCTGGTCAGAGCTATCTAGCTTGACCCTTTTTCAAAATACAAGCAAGGATGGGAAGAGAGCCAGGCAGTAAAGTGCTAGTCTCACAAGTATCAAGGTCTGAGTTAATCTCCCAAACCTGTCTTAAAAAGCCAGGCATGGTGGCTCGCACTTGTGATCACAGCACTGCTGAGATAGACAAGGGCATCCCAGGGGCTAGTTAGCCAGGCTAGCCTGTTAGGTGACCTTCAGGCCAGTGGGAGACCCTTTTTCAAAAAAGTTCTCTGGCTGCTGCATACACATGCACACACACACAAGCATCTAGCAGAGTCTATAAGCCATATAGCAGAGTTTTATGGGGCTGGAGAGCTGGCTTAGTGTCTAAGAGATCTTGCTTGATTATCCAGAGGGCCTGAGATAGGTTCCCAGTACCCTGTGATGTCAGGTGGTTCCAGCCTGTGCTTTTAGCTCCAGAGATCTGATATTTTCTTCTGACCTATAAGGGCACCTGTGTATATGTGGCAAACATAAACACAGATAAACAATTTTTTTTAAATTAAAGAAGATTTTTTTACATAACAGGAATCTAACAAATCAATTCTGAAATTCTTGTAGGTTATAGCATGTGTGTGTGTGTGTTTGTGTGTCTGTGTGTGTGTATGTGTGTTTAGTTTTTTGAAACCTGGCTGTCCTAGAACTTATTCTGTGGACCAGGGTGACCTGAAACTCAGCGATCTGCCTGCCTCTGCCTCCCAAGTTCTGGGATTAAAGGCATGCTCCATCATCACCTGACAATCTTTGATGTATTTAAACAGTAGTCAATAAATCGTTGGGGAATTAAAATCTATTTATAGGCAAGCCACAATTCAGTAGCAAAAGAAAGAAGGAACCAAGTTAAAATGAACAGCAAACAAACAACAAAACAACAAACCAGTAGCAGTGACTAGTCAGGTATACTGTACAAAAGAGGAAACATTCGTGACTGGCCGGCACATAAAGAGATCCTCAGTCCCGGGAGTAACCAAGAAAATGCAAATCAGAAGTCTGAGGAGAGCTGGTTTTTAGTCATCGGCTTTGGGAAGATTAGCTAAGGCAATGGGAGCAGGTGTACCTCACGCCACTTCTGGGGAGAGTGTCGGAAGTCACTTGATGCTGAGGGAGAACACACACCTCATGGAACCTGGTGATCGTGATTCCATGTGAGAACTGGACAAAGATGCAGATGCGAGTCACACAGCATGCTTATGAGTGACCATGCTTGAAATAACACGAGTGGAATGATGCCAGGTGTGGCGGCGCACGCCTTTAATCCCAGCACTTGGGAGGCAGAGGCAAGCAGATTTCTGAGTTTGAGGCCAGCCTAGTCTACAGAGTGAGTTCCAGGACAGCTAGGGCTACACAGAGAAACCATGTCTCGAAAAAAAAAAAAAAACAACAAAAAAACAAAATAACAAACAAACAAAAACAAAACAAAAAAGATAAATGCAATATAATGTGTTATCGTGATAGAAGATGATGTTGCAGGTAAAAGTTGAGAAGCCATTTAAACCTGTTTGTGCATACAGATAAGAAACATCATTATATGAGGAAAAACAGCTACAGAATACATAACACTATGTATATAGTTAAGATACTTTTATTTATTTCTATGTGTATTCTTAGCTGTTTTGTCTGCATCGAAGCTTGTGCAGTGCCACAACCCTTGGAACTGGCGTTACAGATGGTTGTTATCCCTGTGGGGGCTTTGATCTGACCTGGGCCTTCTAGAAGGGATTAAAAGGGTGTTGTTGTTGTTGTTGTTTTGAAAAATCCACAACAATTGTAATAGCAGCTATCTCAGAGGATAAAGAAAAGGAGATGTGCCTGGATATATTTTTGATAATCTAAAAATAAGGTTTGCTAATTATTAGAGCTATTTAGTCCTTTAAATATTTATTTTATTATTTGTGATTGTTATGCATTTCTCTGTGCACATATGTGCACCAGGTTCCCATAGAGGCCAGGTGGCATCTGATCCCACAGAGCTGGAGTTATCAGCTGTTGAGAGGTGCCTAACATGGGTGCTATGATGGGCTGGATATGCTTGGCCCAGGGAGTGGCACTATTTGGAGGTGTGATCTTGTTGGAGTGGGTGTGTCACTGTGGGTGTGGGCTTCAGACCCTCATCCTAGATGCCTGGAAGCTAATCTCTCCTAGCAGCCTTCTATGAAGATGTAGAATTCTCAGCTCAGGCCGGGCGTGGTGGCGCACGCCTTTAATCCCAGCACTTGGGAGGCAGAGGCAGGCGGATTTCTGAGTTCGAGGCCAGCCTGGTCTACAAAGTGAGTGCCAGGACAGCCAGGGCTACACAGAGAAACCCTGTCTCGAAAAACCAAAAAAAAAAAAAAAAAAAAAAAAAGAATTCTCAGCTCCTCCTGCACCATGCCTGCCTGGATGCTGCCATGTTCCTGTCTTGATGTTAATGGACTGAACTTCTGAGCCTGCAACCCAGCCCCAATTAAATGTCATCCTTATAAGAGTTGCCTTGGTCATGGTTTCTGTTCACAGCAATAAATCCCTAACCAAGACAGGTGCTGAGAGCCAAACTCTGGTCATCTGAAAGAGCAGTAAGCGCTCTTAGTCATTGAACTATCCCTCCAGCCCTTTAGTTAGCCATTTTAAAAGTTTTATGTATGTATATATGTATGTATGTATGTATGTATGTATGTATGTATGTATGTATTGTGTGTGTGATTGTGTGCATGTGTAAGTGTATGTGTGTGTGTGTGAGTGTGTGTAACTTACTGGAGTCAGTTCTCTCCTTCTCCCATATGGGTCTTGGGAATCAAATTTAGGTCATCAGGCTTGGTGACGAGTGCCTTTACTTTCTGGGCCATTGAAACCAGTCCCACTTTCGATACAATTTTAGGATAAAGAAATCTAAGTATTGATCTATCAGTTCTCTCTTATCAATAAGGGATCCGCCCAAGACCTCAAGTGGTGTCTGAAACCATGGGGAGTATCTTAACCCTTAAACATATTACACTACATTTCTCCTTCTATCCGCGTACAATGATCAATTTTAATTTATAAATTAGGTCCAGGATGAGACTAAGAACTACTATAATAAGAAAACCAATCATGAAGGCTTGTGGCAATTAAACTTGTATGAATGTAGTTTTCTGCTTCTCAGTATCTTCTTACACCTGCAGCTTCCCTTTGGAACACGCGTCTCAGTCCTATTATCACTCCTGGGCTCTGTGGCCATTGTTACGTCAGCACTGACCACCAGGCCCTTCATTCAGTCTCAAGATGAGAGAGCTGAGTGATAGTCCTACCATAGTATGTAAGGGGTGGGCACACCGGACAGAAAGTGGGGTTTCTATCACAGACAACATACAGCAGGTGTCTTGAAATTTGATCATACCATTGCTCAAAATGATACGGAATTTAAATCTTGTAAATTATTTTTAGTGTACAGTCTGTTTGTTTCCTATGGGGGAAGGTGTGACATAGGCATGCCACATAGAGCAAGCATAGAGAGGTCACAGGAATGTTGGTTCTCTTCATCCCTCGTGCTCAGTCTTGGGCATTGAATGGACTCACTGAATTATCTTGACAGCTCTAACTTGTTCATTTCTACAATTTTCCATTTGATATTTTTGGACCATGATTAATTTCAAGTAACTGAAAGGAAACACAAGAGTACTGCTGAGAGTTTGGTAATTAAAAGGAACTCAAGCATCAGATAATAGAATTATTAGATACTTATATTGGTGTGGTCTACATATTGCTCACAGTTTAGCGTGCCTAACCGATGTCTAATAATAAACCACACACAGTCCTCACCTGCTCCAGTTTTCAGCAAATCTCTTTATGTGTATATGCGTTCTGTGTAATGTATATATTTATTGTGTGTACATGTTTGTGTATGTGCGCGTGCTTGTGTGCACACATGTGTGCTCATCAAAGATCTCTTCCTCGGCTGCTCTCCACTTTATTTTTTAGCTGGGCCAGGGCAGGACAAGCATTTTACGGATGAATCCATTTCTCCAGGCTGCTTCTTGGGTTCCCTTACTGGAGAGGCAGGGATTTGAAGAAGGATGCACAGAGACCTTGCCTGGGAGAACACACGCTCCAAGGCTCACATACAGCTGCTGGGGAACGCTGTGGGAGCCGGCTTCTCTACGCTCTAGTGATTTCCACAGTGCGTCCTTTGCCAAAATTCTACAGCGTCACCAGGGTGTCTGGCAGCAGAAACTCCCAAGCCCTCCATTAACATGATCACTGCGGGACCTCACATTAGTGCCCTGAGTTCTGTGAATAGCCAATTCCCAATTATCTGCTTTCCAAACACCCCAAGTCAGTGACAGCGTTTCCCTGCCACTGCCTCCACAGAAACGCATCTGGGATGCAGCCCGCGTGGGTCATGCCATCTCTGCCTCCGGTTTCTGGGAATGATCTGGTGCCAACTTGAAGGCTTCATTCCGAAGACTGCAGGGCTTGGAGGTCAGGGGCAGGCGGAGGATCTGGAGTCCTTCCCGTGTTAGGGTTGTGCGGCCCGAACAGGAACATCCCTCCCCGCAACCTAGCGCTCCAGAACCCCTGCAGTTGTTCATCCGGGCCAGAAGCCAGAACAAGCTAGTTCCTGTCTTGCCCCAGGACCTCAGGATATCCTACCCAGAATTCCCGGATCCCAAGCCTAGTGCCTGGGGGGCGGGGGGGGGGGAGCGAGAATGGGACAGGGGTTGGGTAAGGGAAAAGGATAAGGAAGAAAGAATGCGAGCAGAAGGCAGAAATGGGAGTGCTGAGAGCTCAGGAGAGGAAGGGGGCTTAAGGGTCTCAGTTCCAGGCGACTTGTGCTAAGCTCATATACCGCATCAATCCTCAGTTTGGGTTTCAGGCTTGTCACACACAGGATGCTCCAGAAAGTATATGGGGGGGGGGGGGGAGCATGAAGGGAAAGGACGCTGCGGTGAAGGGAGGTTAGGTGTGTGTGTGTGTGCGCGCGCGCGCGCGCATGTGTTGGGGGTGGTGGTGACAGGTCTTTCTAACCACTAGCTCTCCTCCCTACTCAGCAGGAAGCCTGCCCTTGATGAGAGGCAGAACCTGCAGTGTGAGCCCCATAGCCTTCCCTTCCTGTCCACTCCCGGCCCTCTTGGGGGCTCACTAGGATGATGCCAGAGTTTAGCGGTAGCTGTCCTGTCCTGCTACTCATCTCTCCTCTCCCTCTAAAGTGGGGGATTTGAGAGGAATTGGGACTTCTGGGCTCTCCTACAGCTCAGCCTGAATCCCCTACCCCCACCCCAGTCCCCCTTTGGAGCCCATCCCTAGCAGGCTTAATTAACTCCACAAAACACTCGATAGCCCTTGGTGATGGGAGCTATAAAATTGCAAAGTCTGATTAAAAATAATAATGAGAATGCCTGGCGCCCATTAGCCTGTTCCTGAGCCCTTAACAAGGATTAATTAATTAATCAGCTTCTTTGCAGCTTGGGGAGCAGGCAGGGTGATGAGCACCCCTTTAGAAGAGGGGTGCCTTAGGTAAGAAAAAACGGTGCTCTGCCGAAGGCTTTCCTGGCCTACTCTGGACCTTAATAGGGGCCAGGCCATCCAAACAGAGCTCCGGGCCCAGCCTTTAGAAGCATCCGTTTGTGCCAGCCCCTGGCTATGCGGCTTGGAAGGCTGGCTTCCCTGTGTGCCCGTTTCCTCATCTGAAATACTCAGGTGAAGTTGTTTTCCAGGATGCCTCTCAGTTTCGATGTTGGTTGTGACCCCAGCGGCCAGAGAGCCATATGTGCCGATTCTAGAGCCTGCTCTCTGGGAAGAGGGGGCAGAGTTTTCTAGGAAAAGTATGTCCCCTCCTGCCTTGTAAGGAGAGTTTGGCTTTACCCAGAGATCTGGCCTTCAACCACCTCATTTTTTTTTTTTTTTGGCCTTTTAGATAATGTAATAACTTTGGTTTTTTTTTAAATAAAAATCTATTTTTAATTTTTATCTGCACATGAGTAACTCATGTATGTGACGGACAGGATAACTTGCAGGAGTCAGTTATGCTATGGTGGGGTTCTGAAGGTTGAATTTAGGTCACCAGGTTTGCACCACCCCCTTCTCTTTACTTATGTATATGTGTCTGCGTGACTGTATCCTAAGCATTTGTAGGCAGCTGAGGAGGCCAGAGAGGGTGTGGGATGCCCCGGAACTGGAGTCACAGGTGGCTGTGAACTGGTCACCATGGATGCTGGGAAATGCATGCAGGTCCTCTGGAAGTGCTCTTAACCGGGTAACCATTGGTCCAGTTTCTGTTCTTTGTTCTTTTGCATAATATACAACTTACCATTGTAGATGGTTTAATTGTTTATTTTATACTTGAGATTATAATATAATTATATAAATTTCCCTTTCTTTTTCCTCCCTCCAAACTCTCCCACACACCCCTCCTTGGATGGCTTTGTAGCCTGAAGAACAGCATATCACTGTGCTCAGCCCGCTGAAGAACAGTGCACCTCTCTTAGAAGAGGGAACAAAATACCCATGGAAGGAGTTACAGAGACAAAGTTCAGAGCAGAGACTGAAGAAGGACCATCCAGAGACTGCCTCACCTGGGGATCCATCCCATAAACAACCACCAAAACCAGACACTATTGTGGATGCCAACAAGAGTTTGCAGACAGGAGCCTGATAAAGCTGTCTCCTGAGAGGCTCTGCCAGTGCCTGACAAATACAGAAGTGGATGCTCACAATCATCCATTAGATGGAACACTGGGTCCCCAATGAAGGAGCTAGAGAAAGTACCCAGGGAGCTGAAGTGGACTGAAGCCCCATAGGAGAAACAACAATATGAACTAACCAGTACCCCCAGAGCTCCTTGGAACTAAACCACCAATCAAAGAAAACACATGGTGGGTCTCATGACTATAGATGCATATGTAGCAGAGGATGGCCTAGTCAGTCATCAATGGGAGGAGAGGCCCTTGGTCTTGTGAAGGGTCTATGTCCCAGTATAGGGGAATGGCAGGGCCAGGAAGCAGGAGTAGGTGGGTTGGTGAGCAGGGGGAGTGGGGAAGGGATAGGGAATTTTCTGAGGGGAAACTAGGAAAGGGGATAACATTTGAAATGTAAATAAAGAAAATATCTAATAAACAAAACAAAACAACAAAACCCAGCAAACAAACCAACATACCCTCACTGCTCGCAGACCTCACTACCTTCAGTGCCCACTATGTTTTCACTTTCCAAACTGAAATCCAGGAAACCTAAACCCACCCTTAAGGCCATTAGTCACTGCCTTCCGATGTTCTGGGTCTCAGAATTTGAGTAATGTGAGGACACCAGGCTGGCAGACATGCACAGCACATGCCCTGTGTGATGGCTTGGCTTGGCTCAGCATGATGTCAAGGTTCAGCCACCTCATCCTGACCATGTCCGGAGGCTTCCCTGCCTTCTTCCTTCTAGGAATCCGGCTGGGGTGGGTGGAGGGAGAAGTGTGTGGTGGGGTGTTGCTGAGGGGACCCTGGGCCATGCATGAAACTGTTTCTCTGGCAGGAGCTGCCAGCCTTATGCCAAGGGCTCCAGGAAGATAAAGGATAAAGAGCATGGCCGCCAGGCTTGTCACTTCTGCTCACTGGGAAATATTGAAAAACGTTGCACATTAAAACAAACAGGGATGCATTTTGTTGCAGAATGCAAAATGCGTATGAATTTTTCACCCAAAGCTGAAACTTGGGGGGAAAGGCTGTGCTTTAGACATCTTCTCTTCCAGCCTTGGACCCAAAGGGAACCTGGCAGGCAGCTGAGAGAACCAGAGGCTCATAACCCCCGACCCAGCAGGTGATCTGGCTTGCTGTGGGCTGAGGGGAGTTGGGCAGCTGAGAAGGCCTGCAGTTTTGACTCTCCACTCTAATTTTAATCTTGAAAAACCAAAGCATCAAGAATAGTGTGTTCCTTAGGGGACCTCTGAGTCCTGCAGTGACCAATCTGACAAGTAACACTCCAAGCCAGGTCCCCAAGGCCCTGGGGCTGGGGCTTGGCTGGAGCTGCTTGGATCTTCATAGTGAAGCAGAAAGCATGAGAGAGGCTGAGGTAGCCATAGCCAGCCCTGAGCCTCTGGCTCCCTGTGTCCCCCAGAACGTCCCCAACCTAGGAGGAACTGCAGTCTCCCTAGGGCTGCCGGTCACCTCCTCTGCTGGCCTCAGGGGGAGCCACGGCAAGAACCAGAGTCTGTCACCAGGGCTCCTCTGCAGCTTGAAGACTCCACAATAATTTGGCCTGAGAGACGAGCACCGGAAAGTTGCCCATTTAATTTAATTTATTTCAATTATATTTTAATTTAAGCCATTCAGCATTTACTCTCCCAGTTATCTTTTCTCATTCCAAGGTTGTTAAATTATTACATATCTTGAAAAAAGATAAGATAGAAAATGGTCAGATGGCCTGGAGGAGACAACTCAACCCCAAGCCTCCCCATCACACCCCTGACCCCTGAGCTCTGTGTGCCCCCTTGGGCTCTCAAGGCCAGATGGAGGGGTAGCAGGGGACTGTCACCTCTGATGGACCCCTTCATTACCCAGACGCAGAGGATACCAGCACTAACTGTTGATTGGCACCTGATACGGGCCGGCGCTCCGTATTGCCTTACTTCTTCACTGCCCTCACCAGGAGGGTGCAGAAAACTTACTCCTTATCTCCGAAGAACATACCGCGGCTCCAGGGCCAGGTGGTAGAGCCAAAGATACACAGCCTCTGACTACCAAGAGCTCAAGAACAAGGAGAAGCAACACGGAAAACATGCCCGGAAACTTGGGCAGCCGTAGGGTAGAAGGGCCCAGTAGTCACCGGGCACAGTCGGAAGCCCTGGGCATCCTTCCCAGCAAGAGAGGCTTCCCGGGCTTGGCTCTCTGGATCTTCTGCCTGAATCTCCAACATCAGCTCTGGAGAAAGGCATTTTAATCAGATGGGGACCACTAACAAAGCCAGTTGAGCATGGGCGTGAGCTCTATTAAGAGACAGCTGTGTTCTCAAGCATGGGGGCTGGAGCTGCCTGCTCCGAACTGCAGTTTCCCAGTGCAATCGGGACAATACTCTTTTTAACAAAAAGGGTTTAGACGGCACATGAAGCAGTGCATTTCGTTACAACATTTTCATGCTGTATTGATTATTTATTTTCTTGCTGGGACAACAGGAAGGTGTGACAGTTTTGGTTGTGGACACAGTGTAGTCACCTGGAAAGGGGGTCTCAAGGAGGACTATTCCGATTTGTCTATGCTCAGCCCAGGGAGTGGCACGATTAGAAGGTGTGGCCCTGTAGGAGTAGGTGTATCACTGTGGGTGTGGACCCTCACCCTAGCTGCCTGGAAGCCAGTATTCTGCTAGCAGCCTGAAGATAAAGATGTAGAACTCTCAGCTCCGCCTGCACCAAGCCTGCCTGGCCTCTGCCATGTTGCCCTGCCTTGATGATAATGGACTCAATCTCTGAACCTAGTTCAGCCCCAGTTAAATGTTGTCCTTTATAAGACTTGCCCTGGTCATGCATGGTGTCTGCTCACAGCAGTAAATCCCTAACTAAGACAACTATCTAGATTACGTTGGCCTGAGGACACGTCTGTAAAGAATTATTTTTGCTACATTAATTAAGGTGAGAAGAACTACCCAGTGTGGAGGCACCACTTCTTAGGCAGAGAACTTTGTAAGTGTTGAAACTCAGGGCTGGAGAGATGACTCAGCAGTTAACAGTGCTGACCACTCTTCTAGGGGCCCTAGGTTGGCTTCCCAGCACTCAAGATAGTGGCTCACAACTGTCTGTAACGCCAGTCCCAGGATGTTTAACATTCTCCTCTGGCCTGCGCAGAGACAACATGCACATAGCAAACAAACACCCAAACACATCCAATAAAAATGAAGGAAGAAATTTAAACAGTGGCAAAATTGAATTAAGCACTAAGATAAAGAATCTACTGCTGTTGCTCCGGGTCATTGGTGCCGTGACCAATCCCACCCCCTGTCCCCCCCATGCCCCTTCCCTTTCCCAGCCCCTAGTTCTGCCACCTTGACTGCTGTGATGGGCTGCCATCAGGAATTATGAGCACAAACTAACCCTTCCACCCCTAAGTTGTTTTCAGCAGGGTATTTTGTCTCAGCAACTGGGGAAAAAAAAAACAGAGACAGAGGGGTTTATTGGGGCTCACAGTTTGAGGCTGCAGGCTATCATGAAGGTGGGGGAGGGGAGGCATGACAGCAGGAAGGTGAGGCAGCTGATCCCCTGCCTCCATAGCCAGGAAGCACAGAGAGATGAACTCAGGTGCTTGGCTCACTGCCTCCTTCATATTCAGTCTAGGACTCTGGTCCATGGGGTGGTGCTGCTCACCTAAGAGAGTGGAGGACCCCCTTCCCCTCCTCAGAGCGAGTGGTACCTTCTGCTGGCAGCCCAGAGAGGAAGAAGGAAAAGCCTTTTGCTTACTTGCCTCTGCCTCTTGCTTGTGAGTGCATCTACTTTACTTCTGCCATTGTCGCACTCCTTCCCTAACATCAGACTCCAGCTCTTCAGTCTCCTGACATGGACTGAAGACCGTGGTTCTACAGGAATCCTCCTGGACTCCAGTGTCTGACTGCATTCAGTCCTGTGAATGAATGAGCAGGCTATTGTGTTCTTATTCTTTCCAGTATGAAAACATCTGGTTTTGGACTACCTAGATGGTATCATGTAAGCCAACCTAACAAATTCCATGTGTGTGTCTATCTATCTATCTGTCTGTCTGTCTATCTATCTATCTATCTATCTATCTATCTATCTATCTATTTATCTATCTATCTTCATTCTATTAGTTCTGTTCCTCTGCAGAAACCTGACAAGTACATTTACCTTCTAAGTGAGACCTTCCCTGTCTACCCTCTTTAAATTTGTGGCTCAAAGCGCTGACCTCTAGACTCCACTCTTTTTCCTGGCATAGTAACCATCCCTTGTCATGGCATGCGAAAGCTGTTTATCCAAATGCAAACAACGTTTGGGATTTCAGGGAGTTTCACATTTAGGAATGTCTTTGAGCACCTAATGAGAGTCTACGGGTGCGGAGCTCAAGTCTAAACACAAACCTCATGTGCGTTTGGTGTATGCTGTAACACACAGCAGGCGTGAGAAAGCTTGTGCATGTCAAAGCATCAGACTAGAGGCATCCTACTGATGCTCAAAGGCAGTGAATTCTCGAGCATTTCAGATTTAGAATTTGTGCCTTAGTGACCCTCAATCTACACACTGTAGATTATGTGGCATCTTGTGTGCTTTTCTGTCTTAGTGATTGCTGCCCAGCCAGTAAACAAACACTTGTACCATACAGCTCTGAGGCTTCTGGTCTGGGGTCAGGGTCTGACCATAAGCAGGACTGGTGATGACCAGCTTCTGTTTGCAGATTATTCTCCAACCCATGATGGAAGAGCTAGATAGATCTCTGAGCTCTTCTCAGAACAGCACTAAGCGTGTGTATGAGGGCCACACCCTCATAACCCCCAGAGATGTATTCCAAATACCCTCACACTGGGAATTAGAGTTCAATATACACCTTTTGGGTGAGACATTCAATTATAAACCTCCCCAGGTAGAAGTGGTGTGGGAGGTCAGGCATTTTGTCTGAATCAATACTGCTGAATCAATTAGGCTGACAGTAATGCCAGGCACATTGCAGAGATGCAACAGAGGTTGCATGGCTGAGTTAAACAGAAGCATTTGCTTGTAGGAGACAGGAGCAGAAGTAAGCATGTGGCCGGAGAGGAGAGCAAGCCCAGTGTTCTCACTTCGTTGGAAGAAAGATCTAGCTGAGAAGTGGGTGAGAGGTTGCTGATCTTACACAGAGACTTAATTGCATCAGGAAATCTCCAGATGAGCATTGCCAGACAGCCAGAGTCAGACACAACCTCCTGGGGCTTCCTCAAGGCATGGCTGGCCCTGTAGGCAATGAGCAGACTCACGTGGGAATGGAGAGATCTGTGCTGAGCTATGCTTTGCTCTGCTTGGAATAGTCTCTGGGCAGCAACGAGTGAGTCTCTGCTCTGTGGAGACCGGCTATACTGGTCAGGAAGCCAATCTGCTCGGAGCAGGTGAGGGGTTGTTAGCACCAAGGACAGCCATGTCCAGTGCAGCTGGAAGAAGCCCCTTCCAGGTTTCAGAGGAAGAGTCAGAGAATAGAAGAGAGGTCACTGACGGAGGCTAGAGTAAGGGTATTTGTCACAGCCATTGGAACAGGCCTAGGTATATAGAAGAGCAGAGACTGGAAGACATAGTTCAAGTCTAAACACCTTGAGAGGCTCTTTCTAAAGTGTGCTATGTAAAGTGTGTGAGCTGCTTTAAGAATAGTAAATTCTGTAACGGGGTGTGGTGGCATTCCTCTATAACCCTAGCACTTTGGGGGTTTGGGCAGAAGAATCAAAAGTCCAACAGCACAATTAAAACTTCTCTCACAAATAAGTAATAAATATTAAATTCTAATATGAAACATAGAAGCAAATGGTAGTGAAACATGATAAAGTATATACATACATTTATTGAACAGATTAAAATAATATGACAGTGAGAATATTACTCTGTGTATTAGTCTGGGTTCTCTGAAGGGACAGAACTGATAGAATGAATATATATATGTGTGTGTACATATATTTTATATATACATATATATGTAACATATACATATATATGCACAACATATTATATACACATATATATGTGTAAATATAGTATATATACATATATGTGTATATATGTATGTGTATATACATGTATATATATGTTATATATATGAAAACATTATACACTAATTAAATGCAGTGGAATAAAAGAGAAAAATAGACATGAAAGTAGGAGGAAGTGGACTTCATTGGGAAGAGAGGTGGGATGTTGAATGGGTAAGAGAACAGTGGGGGATATGCTCAAAGTCTATAATATACACATGGAATTGTTAAATAAGACCAATTATATATGATATTTATTAGAAGTAGGTCCTAATATCAGAGAAGGACTGCCTTCACAACAGGATGGATAAACTTACCAGTGAGAGTGAGGACAAGCAAAAATCTTCCTTCCTCCATCTCCTTCAAGGAGGGCTGCCACCAGACAGTGCAGCCCAGGCTTAGAGTGCGGCTTCCCATCCCAAACAATCCAACCAAGAGAATTCCTCACAGCTATTTCTAGATGCTCAGGATTTAGTTGATCCACTGACAATCAGTACTAAGCACTGCAGCAAGTGAAGTGTGGGGCGCATGCCTTCACCATCACTGGGAGACAGAGGTGGGTGAGTTTACATGAGTTGATGACCAGCTTGTTCTACACGGTGAGTTCCAGGGCAGGCAGGGCTACATATTGAAATCCTTGTCTTAAGAGAGAGAGAGAGAGAGAGAGAGAGAGAGAGAGAGAGAGAGAGAGAGAGAGAATAAAAGAACATTACTGATATATAGGATATGAAGCTAGCAAATAGCAAGGTACCTCATACCCAAAGTACACGGTCCAGAGGAGAGGCAGCTCGCCCACTCAATGCTCACAGCATCTTAGTTCAGCCACCCTCCGGCATCACGGTCTCTGGAGCCACATGTCCTGTGCCTAAGAAAGTGAGTCAGTTCTTTACTTAAAACATCCCAGATGTTCTATTAAGCCTCCTTGCGGAAAATGACTTTTATAATTAAATAAAGCATCAACGGGCTCAGATCTTTAAGAAAACAGATCGTTGTTCCTGAGGCTGATGGGCGAGGGAGGGTCGGAGGTGTGCCCCTCAGACTGAGTTAACAGGGCTGCATTCCATGTACTTTCTATCTGCTGAGGGTCGTGTTCCCTTTGACCTTTCCTAGTCACCCCACCTCAGACAAGGCTGAAAACAAGAAAACAGGTCATGTGAGCCCTGTGTCCTAGAACTGGGGATGTGTGGGCCCCTCTCTCCACGAGAACCCCATCTCTGTTTTAACTGCCGGTCTCCCTTTGCTCCATATGGCTGTTTCCAGTCGGTCTAGCCTGGATAATATGAAGGTTCTTCGTTCCGTGAGTCTTTCTGTCCATTCGTGACCACTGCTCGGCTGCCGATTTTCTAGGTAACATGTGACATGGAGTGGCCCTGAAGCACTTACAGGGCACTTCTATGCCTGATGAGAGCTCTATTGGTTTTTTGAGTCTTTCACAATTTCATACACGTATCATGTACCTGGATGACCCCCCCCCCCACCCTGTCTCCTATCGCCTCCCCACTGAAACCTGTCTTCCTGATCAGACACTTCCTACTTTCCTGTAATTTCTTCCCTTCAGCCCTAGGGCTGTCTGCATGAGCACCAGCAGAGGACTATTTGCTTGAATAAGAAGAACTTCCCAGTAGCTGTACCACTGAAGAGACTAAGTCCTTCTCTCCCAGCAAGCACCGACTGCCTACAGCTCCTTAGGGCAGCTTGCAACCTCAAGCTCCCCCATCCCTGAAGAGATGTGGATGGACTCGGGTTTTTTTTTTTTTTTTTTTTGTCTGGAGCCCTTTGCTTGCTTCCGAGTAAAATGTCTGCCTGCCAGGCAGAGTCGAGGCAGGTCAGGGTCTGCCCGTAGATTTCCTGGCCTGCTGAGGCTTGTGAGGCTTGGAACTATAGAAGGAGGTGCCCTTGAGGCTCAAGGCGAGGGGCTGAATGTTCTGTTGACCTTGGTGAAAAGAACAGGGAGGCCTCTGGATAACAACAGATGTCCTCTGTATACTTCAGCAATTGTTTCTGTTAGCTTGTGGCTTTGCTTCCCACGGTACTGTGGGGGTATAAAAAGGCTATGAAAAATAAACACAGGGCTGCTTCCAGAACCCATCTCTTGTCTCTGTGTCTTTTTTCTACCTCTCCTATAATCATCTTCACTTTTCCCTCAGGGGACCGACCGTTCCACTTGTGCTGGGTTCTGGCACATTCAATCCTATGCAGGGTTTAGGTAGGCAGTCACTGCTGCTGTGAGCTCATGGGGACAACATGCTGTGGGGTGCCCTGGTGCTGTTTGTATTCTGATGTTAATTCTGCTTCCTCAAGAGGGGCTGCCCCCTCCCCCCATGAGGAGTGGATCAGGTGATCTCATGTGAACCTTCTCCCCATTTTAACTGGTCAAATAAAGACTGGAGCCTGTGATTGGGCACTGGAAGGGAAAAATGGGGCTGGAGGTTTTAGAGAGTAGGAGAAGAGAGGGAAGGAGAGAAGAGGAAGATGAAGGATGAGGAGGTGGAAGGAAGATGGAGCACAACCACATGGCCCGGAGAAGCTGCAAGGAACATAGCTGGGGAATAGAGTAGTGTAGTGGTAGATCTGCCCAATCTAGGCATGCAGCTTATAAATATTATAACCGAGTTGTGTGTTTTTTGTGAAGGCTTATTGTGGCTGGAGACTTACTGCCGCAACAACAGCCCTGTCGTACCCAGAAGACAACGTGTCACAGCACTCCTTTCCGTCCTTTAGCTTCTTCATTCTTTCTGTCGCCTCTCCTGCTATGCTTTCTGAACCTTGGAGGTGGTTATCGAGACATTCTCTTTAAGGTCACTTATTCTCAGCACACTGACGAGTCACTAGTCTGCACATTTACTCCTGACCACAGCACACCGAAGCTTCTCTGACCAAGGCTGAAGACCAGCACTAATCTATGGGCACACATATAAATATTTAGGAGGTGGCTTGATGCTATCCATACCCATTTAGCAAAATAGCAGTAGAAGGTCCTCCTAAAGCCATGGACTTTTGGCCAGGTTTACAGTACTAGGTACAAGTCTTTGATGTAGGGTGGGCCTAAAATCCAGTTAGAAGGCTGTTGGTTGCTCCTATAACGACCACACCACTATTACACCAGTGGACACACCTTACCTGGCAGAGTTCATAGCAGAACAGCACCATTAATAACTTGTTCTCTCCAGCAGTCTGCACAGCACCTTCCAGCTCTATGGAAGCTAGCCTCAGCTGGAAATTTGTGGCATAACTTTTTCTGGGGAGCTGTGAACAAATATTTATTCACCCATATAGGGCATCAGTGACAGTCCAAAGAAATGATTCCGACTGGTAACAGCTTGACTAAACACATTAGCCTGAGTTTACTTACAGAAGTATATGTGAAGGGTTACTGACTAGCTATATGTTGTAGAACTTATAGGCAGTTACATTACAGAAGAAAAAAATCTCCCTCTCCTAGCAAAATGTATGTAGATATGTGTAGATATGTGTACCTGAGTGCAATGCCAGTAGAAGCCAGAAGAGGGCGTCCAATCCTCTGGTGCTAAAGTTACAGGCAGCTGTGAGCTGTCCAATATGGGTGCTGGGAACTGAATTCAGGACTTCTGCAAGAGGAGTGTGTGCTCTAAACTGATGAGCCACCTCCCCAGCTCCTCTTCCAGCAATTATTAACTATTTATAGATTCCTTGTGGAAGGGAAGAGCCTTATGAGCTGTGTAAGCACCAACACATTAGGAAATGTTAGCAGGTCTTTGTGTGTGTGTGTGTGTGTGTGTGTGTGTGTGTGTGTGTGTGTGTGTGTGTTGGTGGCCTGGAAGACAACATTCCACAACAGAATTCTTATGCTCACTTATGTACAAAAGTCTTCCTTGTCTTGTGGATATCATCGGGTAGTATAGGTTCTACTTTCCAGGGTCAGTTGTAGTGCAGTCTCTTGTCCCATAAGCTCTTACTATATGGCCTTGGACATATAGTACGCACAAGGAAGTGTCTCCTTCCTTCCCCTGGATCTAGATCTCTGTGCCTGGAGAGGCTGGAAGATATTGCTGGCTGAGAACGTAAGTGGTTTTACCTGACTGGCAAGGCACTGCGGTTTCCGCCTTGCTCTCTAGCCTGAGTTCTTACTCAGGCAAGCTTCGACTGCTAGTAAGCAATTGGGCACCAAGTCCTGAGGCTTCTGAGATGCTGTGAGGAAGTCCACAACGACCCATGTGGGATGGTCACACAGAAAGACTCACCACCTCAGCTGAGCTCACAGCCATGAAGGACAGGCATAAAAAGGAGCCTTGGGCAACCCTAGCTCCCAGCCCCAGGCTGTACCAAACATAAGGAGGCCAGAGCACATTGATACAAGTGTCAGGCTTGGGGGGACACTTGTGTGTCCCTGGACTATACAGCTCAAGCTTTGCCCCACTGACCTCTGAACCACAGGTCAGACATGACTATTGGCATCCTGGCCTCACTCTGCTTTCTCCTCAGAGGCCAGGCCAGATAGGAAGCCATGCGGGGTAGAGATAGTTGCACGCTGCCTAGCCAAAAAGGAACACTCCCTCTCTCCCACTTGAATCCCCCTGAGCCAGCCCATGAGGGCTGACAACAGGGCCTTTGGTGTCCATGGGAACCTACAGTCGATGTCTGGCAGCCCCAGATCCTGTACTTAGGCTCTGACCAGCAAGCCTGCTCTACCTAGTCCTTCTCATCTGAGACAGCATCGCACATTGAAGCATCTTTTCTGGTGGTACCTGGGTGGGAGCTGAGGTCCGGCTCAGTGAGCTAATCAGAGCCTCTGGGGCCTCTGGGGGCAGCCAGGCTGCACAAGCTAAGCAGAGCTGAGGCCTCATGGGGCGGGCAGGCTGCATGCAGTCCATTTGTTGCTTCCCATCCATCTGCCTCTCTAGGGTCCTTCTTGTCCCTTCCCTTCAAAATCATTTTGAAAGGAACATTTTCTCTCGCTCCAGCTCCCAGCCCCACCGTCCCTGGCTTCTCATTGCTCTGAGCTCCACATGCATCTGTTGGTTTCAGACCATTTAGTCTGCCTCCAAATGCCTCTTCCTCTCTCTTTCAGTTGCCAGCCTCTTAGTATTGCCTCTCCACTCACCCTCAAGCCCTTCTCTGTGGATCTACTGAGCGGTGCACAGCAAAAATGATTCCGTGGTGACCCCTAAGGCCTCAGACCATCTCTGGCCCACCAGTTATTAAGAGTGTAAAGAGTTGATCAGACAGTTCTAGGACTTACCAGGGAAGTCCACAAATGAGAATCAGCAGCTTACTAGGGGCTGCAAGCATAGCCTTGGAGGCAGACTATAGATACAGGCATTGTTCTCTGTGGTATCGGTGAGGACATGAGTCCCGTGAGTGAAGAGTCTACTCATACCAGATCACAGCCTAGGGGATGTAGACGTCTCTAGGAGTTGACTCCCTTCTTCCCCCTCGTTTCTACCTTTAGAGTTATTTTAGTCAAGAGTTTCTACTGCTGTGATAAAACACCATGACCAAGGAAACTTACAAAAGAAAACATTTAATTTGGGCTTACGGTTTCAGAAGTTGTAATTCCATGATGGTGTAGTGAAGGCATGGTGACAGGAACATTTGAGAGCTCACATCTAGAGCACATTGGGGTTGGCTCAATGTCTATTGAAACCTCAAAGCCTGACTCTGTGTCAAACTTTCTCCAACAAGGCCACAACTCATAGCCTGTCCCAAACAGTTCCATCAACTGGCAACCAGGTATTCAAGCATAGGAGCCTCAGCGGTGCTGGGAGTCTTTAAGTGGCTCCCCAGGGGGGCGGGGTCTCCCTTTGGTGACCTTTAGTAAAACTGAGCCAGACTTAGTGTTGCAGACAGTGCCGGGCTACCTGGGGAGGAACAGTAGGGAGCCCAGAGGTCTGGGGTGCAGCAAAACCATCTGCTCCATTTACCCAAGCCCAGGCCTTCTCCAGGTTCCCTCCAGACATCCCAGAAGAGAGCATCGGATCCCATTACAGATGGTTGTGAGCCACCATGTGGTTGCTGGGATTTGAACTCAGGACCTCTGGAAGAACAGTCAGTGCTCTTAGCCTCTGAGCCATCTCTGCAGCCCAGGTTCTGGCTCTCTTGTGGATGTTCTGTTGACTAACTTTGAGAGTCCTTTCAGTAAACAGCATTGTGATTTGCTCAACTATTTCCTGTGTCCCCTCTGGCCACCCAGCTAGAAGAGAGCTTGCAGAAGGCAAGGTTTATGCTGCCATCTTGCTGGATGCCCCCAGTTCCTGAGGATGTAACTGCAAGGCTATCACCCATAAGACTGTGACTGTGGACCCCTGAAGGTTCTGGTCTGTATCCACAGGCTGGTGGTCTTGGAAGAGGGTGTGCAGGACGCACGAGAACAGGGAAAATAAAGGTGCACCTCTCACTTCCACTCTCACATCGCTGGCTTTCGTCATGCTTTTTCTGAAGTGAAAGACTTTCTTTCCACTCTTTCTGGAGAATATCTGCATCTGTACTTAAGTCTCCTATTGGAAGCATAGCCCGAGCAATCTCCACCCAAGAAGCTTGAAAGAAAGAGGAGTGTGAGCGGTGGAAAGCCACCTCATCCTCTGTAAGCTCCCTTCCAAACAGACACAGTACTCACAGGGAGGAAGCAGCAGATGATGGCTAATCCTTCCTAATTATTTGTAATTACCAACAGCAAACACTCGCAGAGCCCTCGCTATGTGCCCGGCATCAGGCCTGGTATTCTTCCTCTTGATTCTCACCAGAGAATGGAGACAGATCTTTGCACTATCCCTCCTCTTCCTTCCCCTTTCTTTGAGACGTAGTATCACTCCATTGCTCATTTTTGTCTTGGCTTCCTGGATTCAAGCAGCTTTCCACCTCAGCCTCTGGAATGCCTAGGCTACAGGACATGCCAACACATTCAGCTTTGCCAGCCCTTTGTCACATGAGGGAACCGAGCCACGGAGAGGCTGAGTCACCCGGCCAGAGACCCGCTCATAGCTGCACATCCTCTGTGGTCTTATCACTCCATCAAATGCAGCCTTATTTCCCACATAACATCTGCACCCAGATGCTCAGTGCGCATGCGATAGAACTTTGGGTCGGTGCTACAAGCCTGGGCTCATCGTTCCTGGGGCTTCCAGGATGCAGGTGTCCGAGCCATCCCTCAGCACAATCATAGAGTGTGACAAACCATCATTCCGAAGCTGCCATGGCTTAAAACAGCACATGCTGCTCTCAGGGGTCTGAGGGCCACCTGCAGCTTGGTTACATTGATCACACAGCTGTGCTGTGCCGGGCACTGACCTTGAACAGACCTTCAGCATGAGCTACCAGCAGGAAAGATGTGCAAGATCCTTTAGTGAGAAACACAAGAGTTGTCCAAAGTGCTGGGGTCAGAGAGAACGAGTGACCATTCCCACCAGGATGAATTGAGGTAGGGTAGGTAGCAAGTGAGCTGAGCTTTGGGGGGAAAATTAGATTTCAGGAAACACCAAAGAGCGGTAGTGTGTTCTAAGAGTGGGGTCCATCTTTAACAGGGGTGCAGGGTCATTTAGGGGAGGCAGGTGGCTGGGGAACAGAGCGGATGGGCAGGCAAGAGGGCAGCTGTAAGAGGACCCTAGAGAGGAAAGAGTGAGTCCAAGCATCCTGAGATGAGGGTGAACTCTTCATTAAATGTTAGGTTGGGCTCAACAGCCCTTTAAAAGGGAGTTGAAGGAAGATGGCTCTCACAGTTACATAGGCAAGAAGAGCTAGTGTATGCCTGAATACCAACTGCTAAAGCAGGCAAAGACCTGGGGAGGGCTGCTGAGGGTTGGATGATCCCAGGACGGGAGAGGACAGCGGTCCCCGCCCTCCCCAACTCCAGCTGAGAGTTCATGTAGCATAGAGCCCAAGAGCAATCTAAAGAATTTTAGATTCTATGAGACTGAAATTCATCAGATTCAGTGTGAATGAGGAATTATTGAAATGGGTTTTTAATCAATAGCAGCATAATTGAGATAAATCCACGTCCCCGCACTTAACCCCAGGTGGATGCTTTTACAGAGCTCTTCTTATTAGTCAGCTTTTCATAACCGTAAGGAAATACCCCAGGCCAGCTACTTTATGAAGAGCAGAGGCAGAGGCTGGGGAAATAAATGGCTCAATCACTAAAGTACTTGTAGTGAAAACACGAAAGCCTGAGTGATTTCTCTGAACCCACATAAAAACTGGGCATGGTGACAACATGCCTTTCTGATCCCTGCCCTGGACAGGTAAAGACTGGGGGATCTGGGAGCTTACCAGCCAGCCAGGTTAGCCAAATTCAGCTAGCTTCAGGCTTAGTGAGGGCTTCTAAGCTCCTGTGACAGAGCTGGGCCAAAAAATAAGATAGAGTGATGGAGAAGGACATCCAGCCTTTGGCCTTGGTGTGCACACATGCACATACATCAGCACACATGTGCACACACATGAATGTGTAAACTGGTCAAAGGAAGATTGGAGTTTTATCTGGGCTCATGGTTCTGGAGGTACCTTACAGGGCACGTGCACTAGAGAGGGCTCACTGGGTTTCATCAGACCGTGGCAGCCCTGTTTGTGTATTTTAGCCTGGGGTCTCAATGCTAATGGCCTAGCCTTTCTTAACAATTTCCCAGAGGCCTCGCATGGCCATCCTGTGTGTGGATTAAGCTTCTACAGCCCTCTCTAAGGATTTGTTTATTCTTATGTATATAAGTGTTTGCCTGCATGTACTCAGATGTGTGAGACCTTGGAGGCTAGAAGCCGGTGTCAGACTCCCTTGGAACAGCAATTACTTGGCTGTGGACTCCATGTGGGTGCTGGGAATTGAACCTGGGTCCTCTGCAAGAACAGCAAGTGCTTTTGACTACACAGCCATCTCCCCAGCCCCTCTTCTAGTCCTTAAAAAAATTATGTATTTGTTTGTTTATTTATTGTGTGAAAACTTGGCTAATTAAGGTCGAAGTCTACTGTGACCAATGGCCTCCTGGCTTAGTACAATATGGGAGACTCCCTTTCCTTAGGGGGTTTCTCCTTCTCAGACCCTGTCTGGGCAATTCTAAGCCCTCACACCCAGCTCTACTTGAGGAATATCATGTAGTCTCAGTAAGTTTATAGGCTCAATGTCCTTTCTCCTGATGAAAGCTGTTTAGCCAGCACCTGAGTTCCCTGAAAAGCTTCCCCATGCTAATGAGGCATTCCAGGTCCCCTAAGTCCCCAACCTAATGACCTTTGCCTAGGCTGGATGTCCCTACCTTCAGTCCCCCAAAACTTTATAAGCCTTAAATCACCCCAAGTAAGTTGATCTGTTGTGGATCCCAGGGTGCTTTGCTCACCTTAGACTCTCACAGGGCGTTGGAACCCCTCTTGGCTCTCTGCTCACCCGGCCCTCACGAACTGCAACAGTGGGGGTGGAGAGACCAATTAATTAATTAATGTGTTTGTTTACATTTATAAGTGCTCTGGCTTCATGCGCTTAGGAGAGGGCATCATATCCCATTACAGATGGTTGTGAGGCACCATGTGGCTGCTGGGAATTGAACTCGGGACCTCTAGAAGAGCAGTCAGTGCTCTTAGCAGCTGAGCCATCTCTCCAAGTTTGCTCTCTTCTACTTTTTAATACCACTAACTTAAGACTCTGAGAATTCAACTTCTGTGGGAGTCTTGGGGGGTGGGGGGTGGAGTCTATCTAACTTACTTAGCACTTTGATAATTTTTTTTCTTTAACTAGCTCTTTTTGCTTTTTATTGTTTTGCTATTGATTGTTTTTAATTGTTTAATAAAGTGTTTTAGGCAGTCCAGGCTGACCTTGAACCATTCGTGTAGCTAAGTATGACCTTGGACCACTGAACCCCTTTAAGTCTATCTTCCAAGTGCTGGTATTATAGGCAGGTACCACCACAGCTTGCTTAAGTTTATTCTTTCAAGGCTACACATCTTGCCTGCTGGATGCCACCACAGGCTCTGTCAAGAGCCAGAGGCCCATGATAGGATCTGCTTTCTGTGGGCCACAGGCCACTTTCACAGAGAACCAATGTGGGGTTGCTTGCTCCCTCACACGAAGACAGACAGACTCCAAGTGCCCAGCTCCAACCCAGGTATTTGAAATCCTTCATCAGTAACAGTTAGCAAGTGGACAGGGAGTAGCCTGGGGCTACATGACCAAGTCAGGTCTCACCAGGAGCTCCTGGGAGCCAGAGGGACCACCCCATCTTTTCCTTCTCTCTTCTTCAGGCCTGTGCCTCCAGCACAGGCCACTCTGGCCATGCCTGAGGCAAGGCCATAGAGCAGACAGGCACTTGCCTGGACATGAAGCTCTCTCAGCAAGACGAGAGATGTGGCCAGCGGTAGGGAAGGGAAGGCGCACGGCCTGCTTATATTTTTAGCTCTCTTTATTGGCTGGGGCTCTGCAGACCAGAGCTTTGCTTGTGCTCATGGCTGATGCTGTTATTTCTCCCCACCAGGGCTGGGAATTAGTTTATTTTCTCGGCAGTCACCTCAGCAGCTGCCCACTGGAGCGTTAGGCCCCAGGCCGGCTGCCGCGTGTGTTATTTCTGATTGACTATCTTATGGGGCATGAAACCACCTGAAGTGGGCTGGTGGGCTTGGCACCGCCCTCGATGCAGCTCAGGAGGTGGCTGGAAGTGACTCTAGGATGCAGCCGAGAAGACAGCATCAGGGTGACTCCTGCCAAGGACCTCAGACTCTCCAGCCTCCCCATACTGCTCTGTACTTCAGGCTCCTGTGGAGGTGCTACAAAAGGAAAGCCAGCATGGTGAGGCATGGGGCTTCCAGCCCCATGCTGGCCCTGGCTGATGTAGCTGGGGGCTCAGCCCTTCGTGCCCAAGAGATTTCTCTTTTCTACAAAATGAGTAGAGTACGAAAGGGAGTACAAAATGCTCCCTTAGGGAAAGCACTGGGGACTGTGCTTTGCTGCTTCTAGCTTCTGGTGATCGCAGGCCTTCCTTGGCTGTTGTCTGCATGACTGCAGTTCCTGCCTGTTTGTGTCAGCCCCCATATTCTTCAACCCTGGCCCCTTATTTGTACGTGGAAGTCTAATCCCCAATATGCTGTTATGGAAGGTATTGGAAGACAAGGTCTTTGAGAGGTGATCAGGAGAGAAGGGAGAACTCTTATAAGACCACAGAGGGGGCCCTTGCCCCGCCATCATGTGAGGACACAAAAAGGAGCAGAGAGTGGTCTTCACCGAGCATTTCCAGCCTGTAGACATGTGCGTAATACATTTCTAGTGTATAAGCCATTTGGTATATGGCATGGCTGTTCCGACCGACAGCTCAAATGGACTAAGCCAAGCACTAACTTAGCTCTGTCCTAAGGACCCTGTTTCCAGGGCTGAGGATACAGTTCAGTGCTAGAGAGTGCTTGTAGGCCATAGATGAGGGCACAGTCCCAGGCACCCGTCTGATTTAGGCATATCTCTTATAGGACCATATTCAATCTGCCAGGCCAAGTCCGAAAGGACACACTTCTAGGTTCTCTTCCCTAGTGTGGCATGTGACAGAGGCATGGGGTCAGAGGGCACGAAGTCAGAGGGCATTAGGCTTCCAGGAAGCAGCTTCTCTCCCGAGATGCTCACAGCTCTCCTGATGTAAACGGGAAATGTGCCCATCATCTGAGCCATGAGCATGGAGTCAAGCCTGTCTCCTCCCACAGTAAAGGGAAACAGAAGAATGTGAAGAATATGGGGTTAAACCAAACAGAGTCCCATAGAACACGTGCCAATAGGGCAGAGGCAGAGGGCAATAAACCAAGGCTCAGGAAGAGTCCTGGAACTCTCTCAGGTGCTGCAGACTCCTCCCAATCCCTACACTGCTTGATTTGGGCAAGGAGGTGGGCTGATGCCTCCAGATCCCAGCATCCCCTGGCAAACTCACATGTTTGCCTTCTGTGCCCCCTCACCAGCTGGAACATACGTATATCCTGAAGTCTGAAGTCCTCTGCTGGGAAGCCTGGCCCCTACCTTGTACCTAGCTCCCTGGGATACCAACCCCCCCTGCCACCCCCGCCCCCCACTGTCCCCGCTCTTATCCAGATCTAGCAGCTCATCCCTTTAGGCTTGGTTTTCTCAGTTTTCCAGGTGATAGGAGCTAATCTGCCAGACAAACAAACACAAACCCGCCTGGGAGTTAATGAGGGAAGCTGTTGAGACAGCCAACCAACCACACAGGGGCTGCCGGGTACACGTTGGCATTCTCAAGCAGAAGGGACTTTGGAATCTGAAGAGAGGAATTAATGTTGGTGGGGATTCTCAACACCACCAAGGAAATCTTAAGTTTCTTTTTAAGATTTTATTTATTTATTTTATTTATATATTTAGTGTTTACGAGTGCTCCATCTGCACATTCACCTGCATGCCAGAAGAGGACACCAGATCCCATTACAGATGGTTGTGAGCCACCATGTGGTTGTTGGGAATTGAACTCAGGACCTCTGGAAGAGCAGCCAGTTCTCTTAAATGCTGAGCCATTTCTCCTGCCTGTGAGTTAAAACTTCAATCTTCATTGGGGCTCTGAACCTCATCTCCTGTGTGTTGCTCACATCCCCAAAATGTGCAGGTGTGTGCACACATCACACCCCCACCCCATGAACACACATACGCATCCACCCAGGAGCCTGCTAGGGAGCCAGGGTGAGGCTGTCCAGGCAGTCTCTTGCCCTGCACACATGGGACCAGAGGTCTTTGTGGAACCTCACCCGGGAACAAGTCTCCATGGACCAGCATTTCAGAAAGGTCTGGGTCACACCGCGCACACTGCAGATCTACTCTCTGCTGTTTCTTTTATGGGCTAAAACGATGACGACATTCTCTACAAGGTCTTGTGGAGTGAAGCTTTGACGTGAGCCCAGTACTTGTCTTGGTCCACTGCCATTCCCCTCCTGTTCTCTTCCTTTGTGGACTTTTGTTGTTGTTAGACAGGTCTCATGCAGCCCAGGGATAGCTTCAAACTTGCTATGTGGCCCAGGCTGGCCTTGAACTTGTGATTCTCCTGCCTTGGCCTCCTCAGTACTGAGATTACAGGCACGAGCCAGTATTCCCAGTTCCCTCTCTTAAAGCCAACTGCTCTCACATGTTTGGGGTTTGTAAGGATGCTTGCAAAATGGAGTGTGTGTGGTTTTTAATCTACTTGACTCGTTCAGAATTACAGAGTTCTTTCTCTTGCTGCTCGATGTTGCCTTTAACTCTTCCAGAACCCTGAAGAGCAGTTTCCCTCCCACTGTGCAGAGGCTGCTGTGGTTTGCACGTTGTCCTGACTAATCTAGGCACAAGCCCTTCATCCCTCACCACAAGAAACAGTGCCACAGATGCCCTGAGACCCAAACCCTTATGGGACTATTCCTGGGGGTTCCTTTGAAGCCCTTGCCAGGAGCAGAAACAGCTGGGCTACAGCATGGGCCTGGTTTTTATTGGCTTCAGCATAGCTACCTCCATTCTAGAATGGTCACTTTGGTCCACGCCCCTCCTGCAATGCTGTGATTGTTACTTTTCTTGTCTCCATAATAAAATATTCAAGAGGAATCTCTTTTTTTTTTTTTTTTTTTTTTTTTTTTTTGGTTTTTCGAGACAGGGTTTTTCTGTATAGGCTTGGCTGTCCTGGAACTCACTTTGTAGACCAGGCTGGCCTCGAACTCAGAAATCCGCCTGCCTCTGCCTCCCGAGTGCTGGGATTAAAGGCGTGCACCACCACGCCCGGCAAGAGGAATCTCTTAAAGGATTTATTTGGCTCGGTCTTAGGGACACAGCCTATTGTGGTGGGAAAGGCATGGTGGCAGGTAGTTCTTGGCTGTAGTAATGGGGTGGTTGTTACATTGTATCAGCAGGGCTGAGGCAGGGTCAGCAACTCTCAACCCTTGGGGGCAGAGTTAAGCATCATGTCTAGAAGGTTCTACACACTCTGTCACTTGGAGAGTAGCAAGTATTCAGACATATGAGTCTGGAGAGGATGGAGTGCTCACAGCCTCAGGAACTACCTTCAGGAGTCTTTCCCACACTTGTCATTCAGGCTCCCTAGTCATGAAGCATGATGTCCCACCATACTGTTAATGTTGATGCTGAGGTTAAGTTCTGGTGAGCCAATGATATGAGAAGAGAAAGCCTATGAAGTTGGCTTGAAGACATGAGCAAATACTGGTGTTACCATACTGCTCCATTCTCAAAGGACTGCCTTACATCCATGGCTATGCAAAAGCCGAGTTTCTTCTGTTTGCACACTCTATGGCACCTGCTCCTTCTCCTCCTGCTCCTCCCACTCCATCCAATCCTCCTGCTCCCCCTCCTCCTGTTCCTCTACCTGCTCCTCCCACTCCATCTGCTCCTCCTGTTCTTCCTCCTGCTCCTCCTCTGTTCCTCCTCCTCCTGCTCTTCCTACTCTACCTGCTCCTCCTGCTCCTTCCATTCCATCTGCTCCTGTTGCTCCTCCCCTGCTCCTCCCTCTGCTCCTCCCACTCCATCTGGCTCCTCCCACTCCTCCCTGCTCTACCTCCTCTCTCTCTCTCTCTCTCTCTCTCTCTCTCTCTCTCTCTCTCTCTCTCTCTCTCTCTCTCTCTCTCTCTCTCTCCTCTCTGGCAGCAGTGCCTCTCTCTTGTCACTGCAGGCTACTGGAACATCCCTTTTTTCTTTCCCTAAACCCTACCCACTCATCACTGTGCACATTCCTTCACTGAAGGCACTGTGTGACCTGCTTCCCATGGGGACCTGGCTGGTGACAGTGCCAGATATTTAAAGCAATGTACAATCACTTCTTGGCATTTTGGCTAAGAGTGTTAACGGGGTACATGAAATGACAGGCCAGTCTGGGTGATATTTGAGCCTAGATCTAGCTCCTCCCTCCAATCCCCAGTCAAACAATACCCAGAGGCAGCTTCCCCTCTGAGAGACACTTATCTTCATGTGCTTCCAGAGGCCAAAGTAGTCTTTGGTCAGTATCCTGATCCACTCTGCCTCATCTCCCTCATTTGGCTCCATTCAAATCACTGATTTCCTCTGCCAAGGACTGGACTCTGATGCCCGAGTCATGGTGGTTACAGGATTGTCAGCTCTAGTTTGTTTGTTTGTTTTGTTGTTGTTGCTTTTGGAGATAGGTTTTTTTGGTGTAGCCCTGATTCTCCTGGAACGTCCTCTGTAGACCAGGCTGCCTTTGAACTCAGAGAGCTGCCTGCCTCTAAGCCAAGTTTGAGTGCCCAGGTTCCTCTCCCAGTGTGTGACCCAAGGCCGACTCTCTACACGAACCATCACAGAGGGCTTGCTGGGCCTGCAGTATTTTCCCTGAGCCCACCAGTGGTGAACGTTTGCCTCTCCCTGACCTGTCTGGACCCATAGTTTGTCCCACTTTCAGAAGGAGCCAATGACAGATGCTGGAAGATGTAGTGCAGGGATCCTGGGGGGCCAGAGGTCTGACACTTTAATTGCATAATTATTTTCACAGTAATGTTGGTGCTGGAGAAGATGAGGCCTGCTGCCCGCAAGATGGATGGTGTGAAGAAGGGTGAGTTATATTTTCCCAGATAAAAGCACCGATTGCCTATAAACTCTGATTTTGCCTGATGTTAAAGCCACTTTATTGCACATCCAGAAATTACTGCCCGTATAAAAGCACATTATTGTGATGTAAAAATAGATTTTTATATAATTTTTTCATGCCACCACCTTGTAATTTCTCATTTCCAAGCACCCTGAGATTGCGCCGAGGTTTATTTTTCTCTTTTAATTGTTTGCCATGGCATGCCAATTTATGGTAAGATATTCTGCCTAAGATCAGAGCAAGGCTAAAGCATACATTTCGGCTTTCGCTTTATGACAGGCAGGGTTCTGGGGCACCCTGGATGCCATCAAACAATACCAGGTTCTTTGTGATGCCACAGTCTTGGGGGGGGTGAGGCTTCCACTTCATATTCATCTGACGTCCTGGTTGTGTGTGTGATAGGAATGGGAAGGATTTCTGTCTCTTCCCCCTGGAGGGTGCATTACAGCCCCGTCTCCTTGGCCTTTGCCTGCCTGAATGCAGCCAAGGAAAGCTGGACTCTGAAGCCACATTGGCTTGACCCATCTGGCTAATGATGCTGCCCATCCTCATTACATGGGGACCACACGTCCCACCAAAGCTTCTCTGCCAGGACTTCCGTCTTTTCTTAGTCTGGGTTCTTTCCAAAGGAGAGGCCTATACAAGCTCTACTAGGGAGACACAGATGTGTGACCTCTCTTGTCAAAGCCCTGCCCTGCAGTTTAGCTTCTGTTTTTGTTACTGCTCTTCTGCAGAAAGGAAGACTACAAAAGACTCTGCATGCCCCTGGCATTGTGTCCTGCATGGGTCTGTCCTGGAAACGTGACTGGGGCAACTCAGGATGGAAGGAAGAAACAACAGACACACGTATGGACAGCTGGGATGAGGTAGGTTGAGCTCACTCTGATGGAGCGCACCCATTATCAAACCCCAGGAACTCAGCACCAGGAGGGGTTAGCTAGTTTGGTGGGAGGTCTCTGCAAGGGAATAGTTTCAGGTTGAAAACACCTGAGCGAAGGAAAGTATGGTCTATAGTAGGTACACTGGTTTTAGCTAAAGGTCAACAAATATACTTGAAGCAGAGGAGGCTCTGTCATCTGAGTCTCACTTGGGGAAGGCTTTACCATTTCCATGGGTCTGAGGCATTTGGGTCCTTGACAGGGCTGTGTTCATGCCAACAATATGCATTCACTCAGGACTTCATCCACTCCATCCCCACTTCCAGAGAGTGTCGTCTTGTGAGGACCAAGAAGGGATGCTTCCCTGTCCTCCCAGTTTTGGGGTGGGAACTAAGGAGAAGCAGGAGGCAAAGCCAGGCAGCTTCTTCCCATCCCGAGAGCCCTTCCCTTCCATCCAGACCCTTCTTAGTCTGCATCCGAGGCAGACTCCATGGTTCCTGATGCCAAGACCGCATTGGACCAGCGTGGAGTACTTCTGTGTGCTAACCCAAAGTGACCAGATAATCAGCTGGTGCTTGGGTGCCCCTCCTCTACTGATAGTTTGGGGTGGACCAGTGAGTACGTGAAGGGATGTGTAGATCAGTAGCCCTCAAATATTAGTGTGTTTCGGAAGCACCGGCTGGGCTCCTTAGGGTTCTTCTTTTAGCAGATCGGGAGCAAATCTGGAATGTGATGCTTGCCACCTGGGAGCCACACTTTGAGGGCCACTTGCTGAGTTCAGGTCAGTCTATCTGTCAATTGTAAAGGGTCGTGTGCAGTGTAGACCAACTGAAGTGTAAATGGGGGCTCCTCAACCTTGAGGTGTGTCATGTGCCATTGTTAAAGTGGAGCTAGAACCAAAATTTCATGGCTTAGAGAGGTTGGGCCATGCAGTAAGAGATCTGGAGGTGGTGGAGGGCCAGGGGCTTCAAAACCCCCTGGAGTGGGGGTGGGATGGGTGACGTGTGTGTGTGTGTGTGTGTGCGCGCACACACACACACATACACAGAGGCATAGCTCAGTGGTCCAAGGTGATCGCCAGATTCCCGGGGCGCACAGCTAGCCAAGGCTTGGTCCCAGGTGGTTACCCCTGGGTGCTAAGAGCAAGCTCCTATAGGCAGGGACATACTGAGGGAGGAAGGAATGGGATTCCAGTCCCTCCTTGTCGTTAAGGTGTCCCTCGATTTTGGCCAAGTTGCTTTTTTGTTTTGTCCATCTGTAGAATGGGACCTTGGTTGGGGTTGGGGCTGTGGGGACGTTAACTTCACAGAGACACCCTTGCACAGATGGTTGTTATCTCTTTCCCGTTACTCCCAACCCAGCAGCGGGTGTCTTTGGAAGAAGCGGCAATCACAACTCCCCAGTTTGGTGATTTGGTACAAACAGGCCAGGCATTCATGGCCCCACACTCTGCTCATCCCATTGCCTCTCCTGGACCTCTAGGGGGCGCTGTCTCCCGAGCGTGGTTGCCTGGCTCAGAATCGGGTCTGCGACCTTGGGCCAGCCCTGTATAAGCCACAGCAGGGCAGCGGTGGGATACAGGCGTGGGGAGTGTTTGGCACAGAGCACCACACAGGGAAGAGCCCCGTGGATACAGCTATCTGGTTAGTGGGGACCTAATCAGCCCTAAATCTGGCTAGGTTCTGCAGCCGACACACCTAGGATTTCCTCAAAAGATTTGGGAAAGCATCAACCTGGACCAACACAGGGCTAAAGGAGCATGCTATCCCAACAAGTAAAGCCTGGTTACAGGCTTCCAGGCCACCTGGTGCAGATTAAGTTCCTGCCTGGGTCTGGTGTGGAGGTCAGGAGTATGGCATCATATCGGGGATGGGGGTGAGGGGCACCTTGCTTCTCCTTTCTGGATCTACCTGCACGAATCACATTAATTCACTCATTCATAATTGCTTGCTTAATACTTGCTGATGGACACTGTTCCAGTGACAGGGATGAATATATTTAAAAAAAAAAAGGTGGATCATCTTGTAGAATATTTGTTAAATTGGGCAAAAAGTCTTCCCTTGTAGGAGCGCTGTTAAGTGTTTTAGTTCAGTGCTGGGCACAGAGACTAGCTGGAACTGCCGTCACAGACATCTGAAGGTTTGTAATCCATTGAGCTTATACTAGGATGTAGCTCTGCCACCCACCACTGTGCTGGCCCCGGTTCCTAAGCAGCCGGGTCCTTGCATGGAGATTTCTGGCTCCATGTAGGGAGTTTTCTTTGCTCTCAGCCTCCAAACTCAGGTCTTGTCTGACTCCCCAGACTCCCTACTTAATCCTCCCCCCCCCCCTTAGTTTCTGATCTGTTGGGAGACTGGAAGGAAGGCAACAACTCCTCCTATGGTGAGCCTGGGGCTCCAAGCACCCTCTGAATTTGTTAGAAACGTGGCAGGCCCTTCATCCCAGCACTCTGGAGGCAGAGGTGGGTCTCTGCGAATTTGAGGTCAGCCTGGTCTACACTGCCAGCTCCAGGCTAGCCAGGGTTACACAGTAAGACCATATCTTAAAACAAAGCACTCCTCCCAAAAAAAACAAAAATGGGGGATCCTTTAGCCTTGCAGCATCCTTTCTGGATCAGAGCCTATATTTTAACAAGTCCCCTCCCCCCAATGACTCACAGGCTGATCCAGTGTGGGAAGCTGTTCTAGGGTCTGCTGACTGGAACGGCCTGCCCCCACCAGACAAAATGGAAGTGAGGCTCTTCAATTAATGCCTGATGCTCGAAGAACTCAGTCGCCTCTCTGTTCAGGACCTTCACTGTTTTCGTTTCTAGGGAACTTCCTGCCCTTGTCCTTAGAATCTTCCCCAAGAAAATATCTTGTGGATTATTGATGGCCGACGAATGACATCTACCGATAGGGGTGAAGCCGTGATGGACTCAGCTGTGGGTCTGTGCTCAGTATAGCAGAGGGCCTTAGCCCATTTTTACCGATCCATTCCTGGCGAATGCAACATGACAGCAGTGTCAGGCAGGGTAAGGGCTCCCCGGACCGGGCAGCACTGCTTTGAGGTTCTCAGCCCTGTTTCATAAGCCCGTGTCTGCTTTCAGGATGCTGTGTGGTTTCTAGTCTTTAAAATAAAAATCGCCGTTACATTTCTTTCTGTCTATGTATATGGGTGGCCACAGCATTTGTATGGAGTCAGAGAGTCCTCTGCCTTATGCCATGTGGATCCTGGGGACTGAACTTAGGTGGTCCAGCTTGAGGGTAAATGCCCTTACCCACCAAGTCTTCTCCTGCCCAGGAAATGATATTTTTGACAGAATCCTGAACCTTCTGCCCATGAATACACAAAGCCAAGGACAGCAAATATATGGGACCCACATGACAGTCCCTTTCCCACACTCTGGGTGGACATCAATAATTGATGACAGCTGACTTTGTGGCATGACCTTCCAGTCCTTTCTCACAGAACCCCAGGGAACAACTATCAATTGATCAGACATGGCACTGTTTGTGATCTTTGCCTCAGGACTCCCTCCTGGGAGCTGCCCTCCACAGATCAGTGCACAGGAGACAAGGCAGTCAGGCTAGAGCCCAGGGATGCCCATGGCTCCCACTTCCACCAAGCTGCCTATTGTGTCTGTGCACTGCTGCACCCAGGGAGGGCCTCATAAACAGCCTTTCCCCAGTTGTTCAAGGCTGAATAGTGAGTTCAGTCAGGCTCACCTTTGCACACAGACCTCTCTATAGGTCAAACTCACATATGCAGTTCAATACAGGCCTCCATGTAGCTTTCTATATTCACACCCAATCTCTTCTCACACCCTGTATATACCCTCACCCAGGTACTGACCTCCCCATGTCTGTTGTCCTGATAAAGGGCAATACTTTTAACTCTCATTCACTGTGGTGTCTCTCAGACCCCAGAGCTTTGGGCAATGAACACAGAAGGGCAAACAGTGCCTTCTATGGGTGTCAACATTTCTGCCTGACATGGTACCTCTGTTTGTGCCTGGAAGGCACCCTTTACACAGCTGTAAGGCCATGCCAGAAAGATAGCCAACATCAATTATTGGTGTCCATCCAGAGTGTGGGGAAGGGGGATGGTCATGTGGGTCCCCTTTATTTGCTGTCCTCATCCCTGGCCTTGGAAACAAGAGCCTTTCATAGCCAATGAGGCCTTCGTGTGTGCTCCCATGTGCACTGAATTCCCATGCTGTCTGAAGTAGGGCTTTCTTGGGAGGGACCCATGCATCTGTGAGGCCTCATCAGATCCAGATGATCAGGGCTATCATCAGAAAAGCAGCTCAGGACACACCAGCCCAATAGTAACCTACCCCTTTGCCTGCTGGGTTCAGATTTTAGGTCCCAAGAACGATGTCCATGGGCAGGTTCTGACTGGTCAGGGTCTCTTTTTGCCAGAGTATGGTACATGCTAGCAAAAAAACTTTGCCGCTGTTCCTTCAGCACCTAAACTGTGTTGGGCCTGGGACAAATGTTCAGTGTTGAGGGACTGACTTACCTTTGTAGTTCCAGATTAGCCAGGAGTCCTAGTGGCTCAACCAAATCACCACGGGCCCTCCTTTCCTAACACTCTGGATCCCATCTGGCTTTGGGCACACAGTGCTCTCTGGAGCAGGGGGCTTGCTCCCATGAGTTTAGATTTCATGACATCACTAGTTCCTCATACTGGATCGTTCAGGGCTGCTTCACCACTCCCTCCCCCGGGGTAGGAAGCCAAGGAATGGTCACTTGGGTATAAGGGAGGCTGCACTGTTTTTCTCAGTTCTGGATCACACTGGTTCCTATGCAAAAGGGCCTTACAAATGTCTCACCAAATTCTTTGTGAATCCGAAGAATTCTTTTAAAAGTGTGTGTATGTGTGTGCATTCATCAGATAACTTGCAGGAGTCTATTCTCTCTTTATACCATGTGGGTTCCAGAGATGGACTTCAGAATGCTAGGCTTGGTGGCAAGCAAGCACATTTCCCTGCTGAGCCATGCAACCCACTCCTAAGAATTTGTTTTTCTTCAGCTTCTTACAGATGAGTAAACAGCCTGGGAGAGGCTGATTAGCCGGGTTAAGGGTCCTCAGCTAGTACATGACACGAAGGACACAGTCATTAAAGCAATGTCCTCGAGCACCCTGTTGCGAAGCTCCTTGAGGCAAACCTCATTTGCACGTTCTCAGCTAGTGCGAACACGTGTATTCTGGCTGACATCTAGCTAGATCAGTCTCTGGCCAGAGCCCAAGGCTCAGTAAGGTGTTCTTTGAAACCGAAATTCTTTGACCACTTGCTGTAGTACAGGCTGGGAGAGAAGGCAGCCTGAGAAGGGGCTGACTCAGGCTCCTGCAGTGTAGTTCTCTCCCTCTACAGTGAGACACTCCCGGCCAGAGGAGCTGGGCGAGTGAACACATAGCAAAGCCAGACACACAAGCCAGCACATCAAATGGCATCTGTAGATTGAGATTGCTTGCTCACTGATTTGCATCAATAGTACCCACTCCCTGGCACAGTCACTGTGCCCAAGGGCCCCAATAATGACTTCACAGAGCCTGGATGATAGCTCTGCACTGTCAGCCCCCAAGGCAGGCCTCAGGACCCTCGTGTCCTGATAGTCTTGACCAGGATCCAGTGATAGCTTGGTGAGGCTCTAAGGATCCCACCTTACTCACTGTCAATTCTAGATCCAAGGTCAGTGGCTCTGGCAAAGTCCCCAGTATGTCACGGCCCCTTGCTCCCCTAGGACTGTTCCAGGAGAAATGTCTCTTAAAAGACTGGGGTCCCCAACATTTGGTTGTGACCAAGGTTGAAAACCTTGGCAGGGGCTACTGGAATGCACCTCACATAGCTTGACAGCACAGTAGCTGCACAAGTGGAGGATTTGTTGAAACCCACAAGACATAGACTTAAGATCTGTAATCTCAACTGGAATTAGACTCCAACCTGAGAAGGGCCCACGAAGCTGTTTTCTCCCTATAGGTGAGGCTTTGCTAGTTGATGAAGGTCCCTAGCTTTGTAGCCACTAGGCTGTGGGCAATCTTCT
Organism: Mus caroli; assembly: GCF_978045245.1. NCBI lineage: Eukaryota > Metazoa > Chordata > Mammalia > Rodentia > Muridae > Mus > Mus caroli. Next base: position 120,749,473 of record NW_028227262.1, read on the forward strand.
CCAAGGACAGAGCTTTGTCAGACCCTGTACTTTATCAGGTACTGCTGGCTCAAGTCCCCTTCCCTTGAAACCTGCCACAGCTCCCCAGATGAGTCCTTCTACGCCCATCTCCCAGGAAGTCCCTTTTCCTTTGAGCTCCCATGTAGCACATAAACGTATGATCTGTGTTTGGGCTTGCCAGCCTGACAGTGGCTTCCAGTCTTTCCAGCCATCTTTCTTTCTCCTCTGCTTTCTTCAGTTTATTATCCATGAGTAGGTCTCTATATGCTCCAGTTTACTCTAGTGGTGGTCGTCCAAACACATGGACTTATAAATATTTACTTTGAATCCCAAAGACATCCCAACTTGGACACCATGTGGTATCTAAGCAACATACCACCTTTTCTTTTTCTTTGAATAATGGTGTTAAGTGAGATGAAGTCCTCTGAGAGCTGCCTTAACATTTTAAAAGGTTTCTCCATGGTGCCACGTGGTCCTGGCTGTAATGCCCATTCTTGCATGAGTGAAGGAACTTTTGGGGCATAGTGTCACTTTGAGCTAGAGCTTGCTCATCCACCTACCATATCTGCCTCCCTTCATCTGACCCCACTGTGAGGTAATGATAGAGGCCTTTTTGTCCCCAACCCTCAGAACAATAGCTTCCTGCAACTAGCAGCACAGGAGATACTAAATGAATAGGCAGGCCCATTCCCACCTTCAGGTAAACAAACAAACAAACAAACAAGCAAACAAAACCCACCAAGACTTTGCTACTGGCTGGCAGTAAAAGTAACTGTATATAGTTTTACATGTGCTGGTTTCCACAATGGCTCCACATAGGCTGCAGGTGCTGTGAACATGCTAGGTACTGTTTGAGGACTCTGGGTCTGCAGCAGGAAGAACTGCCTCCTGTGTATATGCACAAGGGCACCCTGGCTTTCCCACCTGAGCCAGGACCCCAGCTCACCCCGGAGGTTCCCAGGGGTCAAGCTTGTGGAGATGGACATCCACCAAGGTGAGAGCCATGATGTAGGGGAAAAAAAATCACAGGCCTGGGGCCAGGAGAGCTACTTTCTATTCCTGGGCCTGCCATTAATAAGCTGGGTGACCTTGGGTAAGTCACTTTGTCTCTTCTCATCTTGTAAAATGAGTCTGGACAGTGATAGCTAATGCTTGAACTTGAGAACTCATCAGAACCACAGAGGAAACATGTTAAAAGTAGATTCCCAGGCCCCAGCGCCACACAGCTTGGGGCAGCAGTCCAGAGTGAGATGGATCAGTACAATATTTATATGATAATGAATCTAAAAACCCGAGCATCAGAAGCACTTGCCTATGGTTAAAAAATTCCAATAGTGCTGCCCACCCCCTGTGGTGCTATCTAAAGGCAATCACTTTTAATCATCTGCTTTTGATCTTCTGGGGGTTACTATCTTATTGCTAAATAATACGCCAGCTCTTGTTTCATTGACTTCAAACACAGCCCATTGTCTTCCTGCTCTGATAGATGGGGACTTAGCTCCCTTGTGCCACCCCGTTCCCAATATAGTTCTGACACTATTTTTGGCAGCTGTATTTTAATGAGCACCCCAAGTGATTCTGATAGAGTGGGTCTGCCAGCCATGCTTTGAGAGGAAACTGCCCCGGGAGACTTTTCAGTAGGCACCCATGTTCTCTCGTGCATCTTAACTGCAGGCTTCTTCCAGTCCCTCCCCCAACTCCTTTTTGCAGTGCTGGGGTTTGAGCCAGGCCCCTCTTCATGCTAGGTGAGCCTTGCACAGCTGAGCTCTGCACCCAGGGCTGACCCCTGATTCTGCTTGGCTTCTAGATGTGCTGATATTTGCCACCCCTGCATGTTCTAGAAGGCTGGTTACACACATTGCTCTGGGGTTGGGTGGGCTGTCAAACTGTTCTGCTTATCATTCTGCCCCCCTCCCCCCCTTTTATGAAGTGCCTCCAGTCCTTCAGGTGCTAACATGGAGCTTTCTCCTTCAGGGACTGGTGTGGCTATGGCCCCAGGAGACTGCTGAGCTCTGCCCTCTTTGTAGCAACCATTCGTGGTGGTGTGTTCAGAGAACTCAGAGGAGAATGCAAACGGCGATGCTTATGCCACCTCGTTGAAGAAGTGAGCACACGGGGGTCTGTTCAGCAGGAGTCCTCTACATAAAACACCACAGCCAGGGGGAGCCGAAAGGTGGAAGCACAAGACAGGCAAAGTCATCCATCGGATAGAGGTCAGAGAGGGGCTGTCTGTGGCTGACTGGGAGGGAGCTGCTGCTGGTCGCTATCGGGCTGAATGTGGTGCAGCTTGTGGAGTTTTGTTCATGTGTGAGCTAAGCCCCTGGTGCACTTTCCTGAATGTGTTCTTTACACACCTGCAAACCAGGGAAGGAGCAATACCAAGTAGCTCTCCTTCCGTCCTCCTAAGGGGCATCTGTTTACACAAGCCCTTCCCTGGGAGGGCTCAGGTAGGCAGGGACAGCAGGATCAGTAGCCTTGCTGGTGTGGTTTAGGAGTAAGGCTGGAGCTGAAGCCTGGTGGCTTTCAGAAGGCCAGCGTGGCACTCCGCAGTGTGAAGCAGCCTGCTGGGTCAAGGAAGTGGCTGGAAACAAGACCCAAGCATATCTCCTGGGAAGGATGACAAGACACCAGGGGACCAAGACTACTATGCCATCTCCCCCACCTGCCAGCAGCCAAGCTGCCGGGTAGAGGGTGGTGTATGGGCCCCCAGCCCGCCTCCCCAGGCTGCTGGCCAACCTAGTGTAAATATTATTACACTCCCACGCATCTGAAGGACGTTAATTATTAAAACACATGCCACCCAGGGTAGTGCACTGTAATTAGGTTCAAATTAAATTAGCATCCTCTTGTAATTAGGACATCAATAACCACTCTTGAGGCTCCAGCACTCTTGCCCCTCCCTGATGCTTCCCACCATGGGCTAATGCAAGGAAAAGGGGTCCTTTTGACTAACTCTCCCCAGGACATAGGAATAATCAAGCCCATAAATAAAGGGAGGCAGCTGGTGAGGCCTTTCCTCCACGGCCTGCCTTCTCTGGTGGCCCTGTGTGTAGCAGAGAGGAAGATGATGTCACTGCAAAGGGGCTTCATGTACCAGTATCTCCCTGTCGGTCATCAAACCCCAGAGTTCAAGGAATTCCCAGGACAAAGTCAGAGAAGAGCAAACCCTTCCTTATCTGTCAGACCAACTTTCTCTTCTCCCCCTGGGAAGTTTCTCAAGCCACTCGAGCCAGGGGCTTGAGACCCTTGAAACTCCAGGACATGACTGGGTTTTCTTCGTGTACAGCACTGGCTGCCTCCTGGGCTGGCGAACAGGCTCCAAGGACCTCAAAATAGCCCTGACTCTTTGCTGGTCCCAATGCCGTGCTAAGTGCTGTCTGCGTATTAACCTGTTTAGCAGAGAGGCAAGAAGGGAATGAACAACTGGGGGCAAAACTGGAAAAGCACAGGGAAGGGATATAATCCATGGTTCCAAACCCACAGAGCAAGTCCAGAAGTCCAGGCATTCTGGGGCTTGCCTGCAAGTACTGATGCGGGACCAGCATGGATGGAGACAGAACACGCCAGCGCATTCGCACCTGAGTGTCTCCTTCATGTGTACCCTTAACACGGGACTCCTCAGCAGCTCAACAGCCGTGGCAGAGAGAGGCGCAGCAGGCTGGAGCCTGCAGCAGAGGCTGCCTACCCGGCAACTGCCCTGACCTTTGTCTAAACTAGCCTTGGAAGAGAAAGGAAATAAGAAGTGGGAAGGCTCAGGCATAATTTCATGTGGAAAACTATGGAAGGCTTATCCTTGGGTGCAGATGTAACCAAGGCAACTGTTACGATGGGGAGATGATTTCAGACCCTTTTACAAAGAGTGGGTTGGCATCTTGCCCCTCTGCCGATTGCGCTCATTGTGAATGCACAGCGCCCTGCCTTGAGGCCTTACTGGGAGCACTGTAGAGGGTAAAGAAATGAGCTGGGCATCCATTCTCTTCTCTGTGGACCAAGCGAAGTAAAGCCATGGTAAAAGCATGACTGCCTACTGGGGGCCGGCAGGGTCACCTAAGTCACCACCACTCTGAGGATTTGGCAGACAACCCCAAGAGTTGCGCAGAGTCCCGGGGCTGCAGTTCCCTTGACTGCAGAGGCTCTGAGACAGGAGCGCTGGTACTTGTTCTGAGCAGCCCTGAGGGGCTCAAGAGAGAAAGCAGGCGCCCGTAGGATTCCCGGACTGACTCCATGCTTCCCCAACCATCCCCTCACTTCTCATTTCCAAAGATGTGCTATCATTGTTTTTTTCACAACAGGGTCTCACTGTGTAGCCCTGGCTGTCTCCTGGCACTTGTGGACCAGGCTGGTCTTGAACTCAAGAGATCTGCCTGCCTCTCCCTCCACAGTGCTGGGCTTTAAAGGCTTGTATCACCATCACCAAGCTCAAAGATGGATTTACTGTTCTTTAAAATTATGTGCGTGTGTCTATGTGTGGGTACGGCCATGACAGTACAGGAGCCCTTGGAAGCTAGAGGTGCCAGAACCTCTTGGGGCTGGAGTTTACAGATGGCTGTGAGCTGTCTTAGCTGAGTGCTGGGAACTGAACTCAGATCCTCTGCAAGAACAGTACATGCTTTTAATTGCTGAGACAACTGTCCAGCCCTTCCTACTTGGTTCTTACCATTTTTGCCTCTCATCCTACACAGGCACCAAGAGCAAGAGGAACACCCCTGTGTCTAAAGATGTGTCCTGAGCAGAAGCTCATGTGACAGCTGCCCAGTATTTGGGTGGGATGTCTACTTCCAGGGATAGCCAGCCTACTTTCACTGATGCCTCAAACGAAGGCCAAGGCAGCTTTGGAGTATCATCATGGGTCAGGAAGGTAGAAGGTCAAGCCATCGGATTTTCTCAAAGTATGTGTGTAGTTAGGGTAGGGCCACATGCATGAGGTGGGTAGCCTGTGTCTAGGCTCTTTTTCTTTGCCCATCCCTCAGAATGACCTGCAAGTGATGGGCCTTTCACTGCCATCACATGGCTGTTCCAGGCTTTTCCCAGCCCATAGTTATGGACTACAAATAGTTCTACATGGCTAAACCTTAAAGATTCTGAGAACATTCATCAGAGTCAGAGCTAGCTTGCAGCAACAGGTCTTTCAGAGCAAGAGCCAGTTCACAGCAACATGCCTTCTTCACTAGATCTGAGATCCCTCTCAGAGATGCCTGCTACTTTAGCCCTATTCTACAAGGGCTTTTATCTATCTATCTATCTATCTATCTATCTATCTATCTATCTATCTATCTATCTACCTACCTACCTATCTAATGGAGACTGAACCTCGGCAAGCAACTTTATCATTAAGGTATAGGCCCGGCCATTTTAAAACTTTTTTTAAGTTGCTCAGGCTGACCTTGAACACAATATAGTCCAAGATGGCTTTAAATTAATGATCTTCCTGTCTCAGTCTCCTGAAGTTGGGGTATGCCCCAAACTACCAAGCCCAGCTTATTGGCAATCCAATGTGAGCCCACAGTAGGAACTGGGAGAGTCCTCACTGGGATCATGCTATGGATGAGCCTTGGGGACTCTGGGTACTGCAGCCATGCAGACTCCGAGGCAGAAGTCCTGGAGGACAGTCACATGCAGTGAGTCCAAGGAGACATCTGCTCTACTGCAGCATGGCATGGTTGGACTTAGCAGGCCTCAGCCCTGCCTAGACCTCTATACGCAGCCTTGCTTTCAGGGACTGTGCTCAGGCTTCCTCCTGGCTGGGGTCAAGAACACAGTGTTCTGGCTCTGCCACGACAGTAAGGCTGCAGACAGCAGGTACTATTTTATTGGATCTCAAAAGCTTTAAATACAGACCAGGCTGGTGAGGGGCAGATGTGGGCACACCGGAGTTTGAGAACGGATGTATCAGAAGACACATAATCAACACTTGGGAAGAAGGGTGGTCTGGGGGACAAGGTGGGTGCCAGCTGACAGCGGCCTCTGTGTCACGGTTATACCCTTCACTAACACAAAGCCTTTCATGGTTCTTTCCTGATTTGAAGACAATTAAAAAAAAACCAGCCCCGTCTTCCCAAATAAAAATACAAAATCATCTGGGAGAGACTGGACGGCAGCCTCTGTGCGGGTCTGCCCCCAGCTAGCCTTGGGCTCTCCACCCCAGCTCCAAAGCTACCCACGACAGAGGAGGTTTCTGTACACTGAAGCAAGCTAGACCCAATCTATACTCCCTCAACCAGGTCTGGAGTTGACAACAGCTTCCTGGCAGAGGGAGAAGGTCTGGCATCAGCGGTGCTGGGGGCCAGGCAAGTTCTCCTTAGCGACTGTAGCCAAACTCATCAGCGTCATCAGCACGGAAGTCTCCATAGCGCCACAGGTTCAGCTGTGAGAGAGGGAGACAGGACACGACTCTTAAGGGACCTGTGACCCAATGGAAGCTACCAGGCCACGCCTCTCAAACTCAACCCCTCCATGACTCCCAGGCAAGAACTCACCCTGGCACTCTTGGCTGATTCCTGGGCATTCAGGTATTCTGTGATCTGAGGGACATAGAAGATGGGAAGTGGTCAAGATGGAGGTGTTCTTGAATGAGCAACCAAAAAATGCTGCTGCAGATGGGTGGCCCCCAGAGAAGACTAGCACTTAGAGCAAGCTGCAGGCTGTACAGCCACATTGCTCTCTGGGATTGTTCAACTTTGCACTGGCTAATCCATGTGTTCACAGGCTTTTTCCCCTTCATGTCCCACCTGGCTATCTATTCCACCCCTCAACTCTGATAAAACACTACCTTCTTCATGCCAAGTACAATGACCCCCATGTAAAAGCATGCATTCTGCTCCTGATCCTCTGGACTAGACTTCTATTTCTCCCTTTTATTTAACTTATGTTCGCCTTCTCATGCGGAATAGAAGTTCTACAAGGTAGGGGTAAGGCTTGTCTCTTTTCATTATAGATAGTGAGCAAAAGGAATTCTAGGTATCAGAGACATTATAAACAACTTTATATGAGGACAGTAAGATAACCAATGCCTCTGACCCACACACCAATAAAACACTATGTGGACCTATGGGCCAGGGAACTGAGGCTAGGAAAAAGAAGGGCCTGGGAAGGGGAGCAATGAGCTGAGCAAAGAGATGAAAACTGGAGAAGCTGGTCCTCATACCATGTTTCTCCATGGGGAAGAAGTGGGGGCTACCTGCTTGCTGTCTAGTCAGTTCCGGCCTGAGAGCTATGGAGCTGAGCATCCTAGCAGTCTTTCTCTCTTTAGAACGTTCATAGGTTTGCCACAGCTGGGAGATAGGCTGGCCTATAGTGAGGCCATGGCTAATGCTTCTAGGGGGCTAGACACTCATAGTACCACATGGAGGCACTGCAGATGACTCAGAATCCACAGATGAAGGCAAGAGATGAAAAGAGCAAGGGGAACTGAGTGCTCAGCTCCAGAGGACAGCTAATAGTCTCTCCATCTCATGAGCCTAAGGCCCAGCTTCCTCTCAACGATGAACCCTTATCTCATCAGTGGGGGTTCCCAGTAACCTGGGTCCTGGGACTTTCCAAGTAGACTGGAGGAGCCTTGAGATAGAGTCTTTTGGAACATGGCTATGGGTGGTCCTGGGTAATAGGACTTGGAGACTGTACGTTAACAAAAAAGACTGGGAGGGAGCCAGGTTTTGACCCTCTGTATCGCCCCTGGCAAAGTTCCCTAGCCTGTCGACTGGGGCACAAACAGAGGGAAACTTTCTGCTCTAGTTTGCAGCTGCATTCTCAGCCAAACCCGCAGTCAATTAATTTGTGCTTTAATTAGATTTAAAAAAAAAAAAAACCCAACAAACCCAAATCCATTATCTTTCCCCAGCAGGACCAGGAGGCTGGTGGATTCTCAGCTTCCTAACTGGCTCTGGGTGTAGTCCCCAGTCCCTCAGCTGTGATACTGCTGATGATGCAGGGTATGTGCTAAGGGCCTGCTTCCAGGATGGGGCCCTCTCCAAATCACATACCACTTTCTGGAACTGCTTCTCCTTGCGCACCTCCACCATGACCAGTCCTTCCTTCACCAGGCCCAGTCCCACATCGCCTTTGGAATCTGCAAACTGCAGAGTGACGTGGGGGCAGCTGGCGCTCAGGTGCTCCACATTGAGCAGGCACTGAGTGTTTTGGATGTCCCGCACCACACTGTCCACAGCATCTGTGCGCGCGTCCTCCTGGATACGGATGCAGCCATGTTATTGAAGGGGACGGGTGAAGGTCAAACAACAGCTACCTGGGTCTCAAGGCCTGTCCTGTGACCTCCAGCAGAGTCTGTGACTGTCCCCTGTGGTGTCTGTGACAAACAGGCCCTGGACATGAAGAAACCCTTCCTCTACTCAAACACAGAAAACACAGAAAACACTCTTATATCCAAGTTTTGGGCACCCACTCACCTGGCCTGTTTCTGAGGAAAAGTGGCTTTTCTCTGCCCCAGACTTACCTAATGACTGGCCCCTCTAAAGCTCTGGAGTCTGGCTCCAGCACACAGACCCTATCAGACCTGTTGTCTTTACCACACTAGCATCCTGGATTGTCGTCATAGCTCCCCAGCCTCACAGACACTCCTCCAGCTCACTGTGCCTTTTGTGGTCTGTTTTACCCTTGGCACATTTCTGTGAGCAGGCAGGGAGTTAAGGGTGATGACTCCCACCTTTCCACTGCTGCTGGAGGCAGCTCTACACATGCTGCTCACACACCTTTGCTCTGAGCACTAGGTGCCTCCTTGAGGCTAAAGCCCCAGCCTCCTTCCAGAGCTCTAGGTCTTCTTTCTCTTCTCCACTGGACCCTGTGGAGACCTGAGGAGATCCTCCAAGCTCAAAGTGATCCCCTTTCCCTCGGCCAAGAACAACACATCCGTGTGTCAGGAACTCAGTGGCATCTTAGCTCCCTCTGTCTCGTCTCACCTCTCTGATACTGTCACGTGTCTCTGAGACTGATTCTCCTCTCCTCTCCTCTCCTCTCCTCTCCTCTCCTCTCCTCTCCTCTCCTCTCCTCTCCTCTCCTCTCCTCTCCTCTCCCTAACCCTCCAAATGGGCCTGGATTGGCTGCCCTTATCTCTAGCCTAGCCTGTTATGGCCATCTCCAACCATTCCTCCCACTTACAAAGCTTTCAGAAACACATCTGACCATGTCACACTTCCCTCCCTGTCTAAGGTATGGAGAATAAACTCCATACCTTGTTAGGACAGACAAGAGCACAATGTCCAGGCCCTATGTTACCTTTTCTCTTCTCTCTTGCCACTGTCTGCTACTCATTAAGATCTAGATGTGGGAATGGAGTCTATTCCAGCACACCTAACTCCTCAGGTCTACCCTAAAGAACTAACTGAACTGGTACCATGCCATCTTGTCTGTGGCATCTTCCCTCAATTTCCAGAGTCAAAGCTACCACTCACAGCTCCTGATCCTACCAATGACAACAGACAACGCAATACATTCCCATCTTCTCCTGCCAGCCAGTGAGCTGCAGCAATGGCTGTGTTGACAGTCAGTCCCCTCTGAAGAGGACAGTGTCTGTACTCACATCTTGGGGCACCTGGATGAAGGCGAAGGCATACTCTGTGGCTTGAGCTGGCAATACACGCGTGCTGAAGGCAGGTGGTAGGGTGCCCAGGCGGGTGGATGGCAGGATCTCTCTCTACAGAGGAAGCACCAGGACAACATCACACATACAGTGGTACCCCTTGCTTCAAGCACAACCCTCTGTGCCAGGCTGCTGGACACGTCTGCTTTGGGCCTCTCTAGCTTGTTCTTCGGCTCAGTTCTGTTTTGCTAGTCTCACAGGCTTCTCTAGTTGGTAAAGCCAACTGCTTGTGGACCCTTTATTGGCTCCTACTAACTATGAGAGTCATGCAGATACCTGGGCTTCCTCATCATTCCTCCTTCCCTCTGCCACATGGGCTCCTGCTAGTACTCCATAGGGCAGGGTGCTCACATCAAGAAGGATCCTGGCAGTGCTGGGCATGTTTATGGTTCTGGCCCTGGTAGGTGGAGTCACTCCAGCCTGGCAATACCTCTTCACTGCATGCTCCCAGGTAACAAGATGAGAGCATGGCCCTCGTTCTGGACTTCCTGCTAGCAGATCCTCATGTCTTATCCTTAAGCGATGAAAGGACAGTAGTCAGCCACTGCCACACCTCAGAGTGTCAAGTCCTTTAAGATCTATCAGTGTTTCCAGGCCCCTGGCCACATTTACTCTGCTTTCTAGTTGTTCAGGGGGTCTAGACTGTTTTATGAAGAGTAGCGGTGACCAATATATATGTGTCATCAGTAAGCTTAGTGGGACATTTGAGAGAAGGACTTGATCAAGGAGGCTACTGTGCCCAATGGTCCCTGCCTTGCCTGTTTTCCACCCTGGTCCCAGCACTCACGTTGCCGTAGTCGATGTAGAAGACATGCACTTTGGCAGGGGACTCCACCTTTTCTACCCGGGCGCGGTACCTGCAATGGCATCAAGGTCAGAGCTTGTAAGATAACACTAAGAACCTGATCTCCCCGTGGATCCAGCATTTCCAGCCCAGGGTCTCTGGGTGTTACAGGGACAGTTTTCAGAGCAGGGAAGCCCAGGCTCATGGAGCTGTGCACAGCATCCACAGGAGCTGCAGTAGAGCTGGGAGCACAGGAGGAAGAGGAGGAGCACGGGCAGCAGATTAATATGTCCTTGGGGCATAAAGCAACAAGAGTAATGACTAGCTTGATGTCTGCTGTTTAAACCCAGCACACCAAACGGCAGTTGTAATTAGCTGGCAGATCTGTCTGGAAGGCCTCAGCAGGGAACACATCCAAGTCACTCTGTCACCCTGGGAAGGCCATGGGCTCTACCCTTAGTAGATCATACATGAGTGACCTTCTGGCCTAGATGTACAACTGTTTGAATCCCAGACAGGAGAGGTGGAGGGCTGGCTGGCTGGTCTGTGCTCACTGTGAACAAACCTCCGACTGACTCCTGACATCATTCTTCCTGTGAGGGCAAGGGCTGGGTTGGAAGGCATCAGTTGCCAGCATTACTATCCTGGTGTCCTCAGGAGAGAGGGAGTGACACCACTTTATCCTGCCACCTCTGGAGGCTGGTTAGATGACAGTCCCCTGACCCCTGGCCCCCGTCTGCAGAGGGATACCTTGAAGACCTGGCAGAGGCTGTTACCAACAACCCCACAGAAAGGAAATGCTTGTGTGAATGCCTGCCGCTTTATAGGCCTGTGCCCCAGGATATTTCTCCATCCTACGTAAGCCCCATTGCCCTGCTGTTCCAAGTGGCTCACCATTCTCCATCTACAAATTTGGCAATGCAGAACTCTCCCCGGCGGGGGGCGTAGGACCCCTCAACAGGAGGGTGACTGGAGATGTCATTGCGCATGTTCTCCATCAGCTTTTCCAGCTGGGTGCCTGCAGGAAAAAGAGGGCAGTGAGACTTGGGGTCCCACTCCTGATGAACCTGGGGACTAAGCATGGTGTGAAGTTCCAGGGGGCTCGAGCACTGGCTCCCTCAGCCCATGCAACAGAGTTCTTTGTGGCTCTCACTCAAGAGGCTTCATGGCAGCCATATTCAAAAGCAAACTTGGTGACCTGCTAATACCAGGGTCTTGCAGGGTCTACTGGCCATGTTCTAATGCACTAGCCATGGCTAAAGGAGCCCTGGGGAATTGCCTGGGCCTTCCAAATTATTTTTCAAGTACTGGGGATGGAGCCCAGGGCCTGTGCATGCTAGGGAACTATCCTACTACTGAGGTCCATTTCTTGTGGCTAGGTCTTAACTGAGAAGGTAGGAAGGAAAATAGATACTGAGCAAGGCAGAGCAGCTTCTAGAACAGGGCTGAGACTCTGGACCCCATGACTAGCAGGAGCCAATCTGCCCAATGTCTCTTGGGGGCAAAAGGATGGATCACTTACAACCACAGACAGGAAAGGACCTCAAAGTCAGAGCCTTGAAAGATGGCAAGTAATTCTGAGTGGGGCCCAGAGGCTCTACCTACTCACAGGCACTCTGACCCCTGTCACCCTGTGAAATTCATCTGGAACAGCATTTCCAAGTGCTGCCAGGCCAGGGCCCTCTCAGTGCCTGCTCTCCTGCCTGGTCTCCCTGGCTGAGGGTTGTAGCCCTTGTTGCTTCCCTATAGCTACGTGACCAGCCCTGGCAGTCCCTGAGGTCAACTCCCTTCTCTGGCTCCGTCCTGCAGTGGCCTCCTTCCCTAGCCCGGCTTTGCTAGCACAGGCTCCCTGTGGCCTGTCCTTTCATGGCCCTTCTGACCCAGATGCTACTTCAGCCTCACAGCCTCTTTGCTCCCTTCTGTCTCATAGGTGAGGACAGGGCTGGTGATGTATAGTCTAAGTGTGGTATTCCTCTCTCCCTTCAGGGCTGAGGCCACTCTGTAACAGGTTAAACCTGCCACCATCCACTGTCTAAGTTCCTTGTCTGTGTTTATGTTTTTGCCATTACACTGTGAGCTCCTTCAGGGCACAGACCATAGCTCACTTGATTGTTTACTTGCACAGGCCTGGTAGGATCCCCAGTGCATGCAGGGTGCTTAATAATTCAACCACCCTGAAATGATCTCTGCATATGCAACACATGTTGTCTTCCTGGGCTGCTGTGCACCCACGGTCCTGGCACTCATTCAACTGAGTGTGAGGCCTCTGGGCTCCTCCAGAGTGCTCCCTGCCCAGATACCCAAGCTCCAGGCACTGAGAAGCAGCCTTTACATTGACAGGTTTGAATTCGGTCTACTTTTAGTTTATTGGATTTTTAGGTTCCCAGGCAACAGAAAGGAAGAGGCTCATGCCTCTTGCCAGCAGCCACAGCCTCCTGGAGGTCCTTATATAGGGTCTGACTGGTCACCTGCAGTTAATGTTTCTATCAGTACCTGTGTGAAGATGGGCTTTAATAGAAAGGGGGGGGGGGCAGGGTGAGAGGATGTGCCTTGAGGAGTCCCAAAGGTTCAAAGAGGGAGGCTAAAGATCCTGGGCTTATTTTCATGGATTGAATAGAGCCACCTGAGGGTTGCAGCCTCCTGGTACTGTTAGAAGCCAGTGACAACATTCTAGGAATGCTAGCTTTCTATGGGCCTCTTTCTTTCCTATTTCTTCCCTGGACTCCACTCTCTCCAAGTATCTTGGCTTTCTGAGCAGCCAGAGACAGCCTGATAGGGTTCCCTGATGAGGGAGTCAGGCAGGAAACGTGTAGCCTCAAGCTCTGCCTCTGAACGCAGTGGGGCCAGTTAAGGAGGTCCTTCCTAGGTGGGGCCTGTGGGTGGATCTTGTCCCTGGGCAATCCTCTCTCAGGCTCTCCAATGGCTACTGTAGCTGTTCTTCCACTCACCCACAGACCTACTTAGACGCTGTGCGGTAACACGCCTTTCCCATCAGGCAGCCCAGTCCGGAAAGCTGGCTGCCCTCAGGAGAAGTGAGTTCCCTTATCAACCTTCCCCCTCCTTTCTCTTCCCAAGCAGAGCCTGCACAGGATGAGGAAGAGAGAAGTTCTCCTGGTGAAATGACAGCACCACAAAAGCAGCTGCTTGGGAAATATCATTAGAGGGGAAGTGGCTGAGACAGGCTGCTGGCAACTTGGAGAAGATTTGGAGGCAGGATTGAGGAAGCTAGGCAAAAACCATATCCTGCCATTCCTGGGGCTGCCCATATCTGCATATCCCTCGGCCGGGATTTGGCTCCTTGGACCCAAAGGTCTAAGAGCTTGACCCTTTCTTCCCAACAAAACTGCTTCTGCCTAGAGCAGAGTGAAGAGGAGGGACGTCAGGGGAAGGAAGGGTGGCTGCCGCTAGAACGGTCTCTACTGAGATGGCCATCGGGTGGTGGACTGAGCAGAGGAGAAAGGAGAAGGTCCTCCACAAAGACTGCCAGGGGATAGCTTCCCCTAGAGACTGCTTGTTGCCATGGAAACTGGCCACTACAATTCTACACTAACCAACCTCTGTAGGAGAAACCACCTCAAGGAGAGGGACAAGCTTGCACCCTTCTGGTCCTCTGTAAGAAGAGGGCCCCCTGACCATATCAGACAATCTGCTCCATGATTCCTGACACACTTAGGCAACAAATCCTCACGCTCAGGGCTGCCAGGGGTGTCTGGGAGTAAAACCATTACCTAAGAGTCTCAGAGAACCACCCAGATGAATCTATAATGCCACCTGTCCTCAGAGGACCTGCTTGGCCTGCCACATGTCCACTCCAGGGCTCACTTGTGGGTACCAGAGGTGACATAGTCCCAGTGCGATGGAGGCAGGGGCAGTAGCAGTTGTAAGTTCTGTGGGGGATCTGTGAGGGGTCAACACACAGGCACTCACCAGTCTCCACATCTTGCACATAGAAGTGCAGGTCATCTGTGATCTCCGTCACAAACACTGGCTTGTAGCTGGCAGAGCGCTCCTTCTCCTCCAGCACAGGCATTACCTCCTCCACAGGCCGCTCCTCATAGTGGGCCCAGACCTGCAGGTGCGGTAGTGAAGACAGGGTAGCTGAGGGGGACATCGGTGAGGACCCCAACCAGGGGCTTTGGGTAAATAGACGTTGCCCTTGGGTAAGTCTGGGCTCACTACAGGGCTGATTCTGAGCAGGAAAGCTGGAGTCTCTGAAGTTCCAGGTTAGAGGGTCATGATTCTGACAGATATCAAACTGGAAGCTTATTTAAAAACAGGCTCCAGGATCTCACCCCAGGCTTATTAAATTAGAATCAAACCGAGTTCCAGGTGATCCCCCAGAGTAGAGTGTGAGGATCCCACCAGTGAGCTGCCTTGGCTTTGGGCAGTCTGCTCAGTCCCTCTAGTTTCAAACCTCCACCTCCCTTCCCACAGTGCTCTGCAAGGTCACTCTGCAGGCCATTTCTATGGCCACCCCTGTTCCTGAGGCACTCCTAGCTGCTGCTGGGAATGGGGGACTTGACTCTGTGAAGAACTGTTTTTCTTATGCTCTGGATTCCTCACCTCCAGCAGGTTGCTCTGACCTCAGCTCAGAGGCTGGGCCACCCTCTCCACACTTCCCTCTCTTCCTGCCTTCCTTCCTTCCTTCCCCATGCCCTGTGCCAGAGCTGCAGCAGCTCAGAAGCTGATTCGACGTGACAGCGCGTCAAGTCCAATCCTGCGGCCAGGAGATTAGCCAAGTAGTGAGGCCTGTCAGAGCAGGGGAGGGAAGTGGCTCTCCAGCTGAGTAGGAAGTGGATGGGGAGGCAGGAGACAGGACCACACATGGCATCATGAAGACATGTACAGAGGAAGAGGATGATATTAGCCTGAAACCTGCGTGCTTACCAGTGCCATGAACCTTCTAAACATTCTCTAAGTATCAATCCAGTTGAGCCTTACAACAACCTTTTTGAATGAGTATAACACTATTCCTCTTTTGCAAATGGGGAAAGTGAGGTGCACAGGTGTGCAGTCAGAAGTAGGCCCTTGGTGATGGTTGGGTGTCTGGAAGCAAGAGGCAGCACAGGGGGCTCTGGGGAAGGCTTAGAGGCATGCACATTTACCCTTTATCTCGTGTTGACTTTAACAAGTGATCCCTGGGTCTATTTTCTTTGATTAGAACATTAACATCCAGTCACTGACGTTCTCAGCT
This sequence comes from Mus caroli, assembly GCF_978045245.1. Lineage (NCBI taxonomy): Eukaryota > Metazoa > Chordata > Mammalia > Rodentia > Muridae > Mus > Mus caroli. The sequence continues at coordinate 120,765,043 of NW_028227262.1, forward strand.
AACAAGCAGGTTCTTGGGTGGCCCCTGGAAGGAGCTGAAAGGCAGGCATGCTACAATTATGGAACCTCCTTGAGTCACCCCAGGCTTACACTTCTGCCTTTCTTCCAAAAGGAGAGGCAAGAGTTTAGGGGATATCGAAGGGAATGGCTAAGCCTAGGCCTAAGTTTTCCATCATTCCACACAGAGAAAGAAGTGCCTTCCACAATGGCACGTGTAGGGCTTAATCTGGCTGGGTTCCAGCTGCCAACATCCGTCTCCATCACTACTACTGCTGTTCTCATTCCATCACCCAGGGACTTAAGACATGCACCAGCACCAGCCCCAGCCCTGGTTGGCCAGGAGAAGCAGGCAGTGGGTGCTAATGCCCACTGTCTACGCTAACACCTCAAGTTAGTCAAGTTCCCTATGACAGGACAGGACAGTCATGGAAGCTTTCAAACAAGGCCTTCAGCTCTTTCCTTTAGGCTTCTCTGGCTGGAATGGGTCAGCTTAGGCAGTCATTCTTATCGACTGGGCTCCCAGGTCCTCTAGAGCCCTTGGAACTCCACAGATCAATAGGACTCACACAGCCTCTAAGACAAGGCTGTCATCACTGCCTTAAATGGGCTGAGCCACCGCCAGCCACCTCTCTGACCCAGCAGTCTTCTCCTTCCTGCCAGCACCCATGCTTCTCACCCTCGATCTCTCAGCACCCTGGTGCATGCCTGCTTGGGTTGTCTGTAGCCGCCCTTTCCTCCCTTCCCTGCTCTGCCTACTCCTCTAGCTGCCTCCTTCCAGGCTTGCAGCTTGGTAAAGAGATGAGGCCTCAGTGCTGGCTGATGGAGAGGATCTGAGAGCCCTTCAGAGACCAACCCTCCCCCACCCTACTTCCTGGGCTGTGGCTGCTGGGGAGGGCTCTCCTCAGCTGTGTTGATGAATCTGGAGCTGACTGACAGGGTGAGAGCAGAAACTGCTAATGAGTCCTCAAGTGAAAGAGCCCTAGGCGACAGCACTGGGTTCCCTCCCTGGGGAGAGGGGGCGGAGCTTTGTTCATCACAGGCTCAGGTGGGTAACAGGCTGAGGTCACCAATGATGCAAATGAAAGTCTGACAGATCCCCCTGTCCCCTCCAACCCCAGGTCGGATAGCTCACCTGGCAGAGGGAGTACATACTGCCACCTGGGATGTGAAGACAATGAAAACAAGGTGCCTGGTACCTATGGAGTGGCAGGTGCCGTGGGCTGCTGAGAATCAAGGGTAGAAGAGGGAGAGCTGCTCCTCAGGGAAGGTCTTAGACCTTGAGTCTAAGTGAGAATTCAGCTATTTGGATTTGGCTCTTTGGTTCCTTGTTTCTTTGGGAGGGAGAGAGGGCAGCTAAGCTATTCCTTGGGACTTGGTGCCCAGTGGTCCTAGGCATGCTGGCAAATGCAGCGTATCTTTTTGGTGTGATGGAACCAGTTCGCTAGGATGGGTGTGGACCTCATCCTTAGAACACACGTCTATTGGCTGATAATGCTCTTGTGTAGAACAAGCTCATGAGGAAAGACAGACAGACAGACACACTGGGAAGGCCCCTTGGCAGACAGGTGCTACTTGTCCACAGCCTCAGGAAGCTTCTGAGCTCACAGCCCTGCTATGTTCTTGTTTGAGGGAATCTTTGGGGTGGATGCTGCTTTTCCTGGACCCATGGGAGCTGACTAGGAAAATTCAAAGGTCTTTTCTAGAAGGAGCAGTAACTGTACAGAGTCACTCCCAGGTTCTTGGCAGAGGGAGGGAGGGGCTGGGAAAGACCCCTTATGGCCAAGGAGCTATGAATCTTGGCTCAGCAGCAGGGCCTAGGCACATGAGGAGCCTGGTAATTAGTTTCCCCTGATCTTGGGTCACTTGTGAGTGCATTTGTGTGGTGATGTCTTCTTGAACTCTGATGGTGGCAGTTAGGGTTTATGGCCAGGCTAAAGAAAGATTCTCTTCTGCTGCAAAGCTGGGGTCACGGTGGATCTGTCTTGGGGCAAGGCACTGCTGTGACCCTTCACAGCTCTAGCTACAGACCCTGACCCTTCCCTCCTCTGCTTCTGCTGCAGGCTGTTCTGCCAAGCAAGTTTCTGATTTCCTCAGATTCCTAAAATATCTGGAACTTACTAGGGTCCCCTTGCTGCTGCAGCTGTCACAGGGAAGGACGCTATTGTGCTGGGCACAGGTGTAAGTCAGAATAGGTTAGGAGCAGAGGCTGTGTCTCCTCCTGGTTTCTGGCCCTCCATCCTTTCTCTATTTTGTGCTTTTTCCAGGGAGCCCCAGACCCTCCTCCTGACAGGAAAGAGAAATGTGCCAAGGGACTCCATTGGCTGTCTAAATCCTATTTAATATCCCTACTCACTAGGCTCCAAGGGTGTGGCTGGCAAGGAGCCATGGTGGCAGAGGCCTTCAAACACACAGCAGGGTGGCCAAGCTCAATAAAAACTAATCAATGGCCAATCCAGCCCTGTTCAAGGCCCTGCTGGGATGAGAAAGGAGGAGGGAGGGGAGGGGGCGTGGGGGGAGGAGAGAGAGAGAGAGAGAGAGAGAGAGAGAGAGAGAGAGAGAGAGAGAGAATATATCTGTGTATGATTATGTGCCACCCGTGATTCCCTCCTTGTTCCTGCCCAGAACCACTACACATAGAGGAAAGGGAGGGTTGTATGGGACACTGGGTGGCATTAAATAAACCCAGCAGAGAGGCAGCTAAGGTCCTGAGGAGGCAGCTTCTAGGCTTCAGCACCATCAGGTTCCTCCAGATAGATACACTCACTAATGCATGCACACACGAGTCACTGTCCAAACGGTTCTGCACATACCTGGTCTCTCTCGGCATTTCCCTTGCTGGTTTAGCCCGTATGTATAAACGTTTACACACTGTGAAGGAATCTTTTATTCCTTAGCAGTGAAGCAGCCTTCAGGAGGTCACAAGTGGAAGATGCTGAGTACACCTGAGATACCCAGGATACTGTCACCCAGCTGGCTTCCAAACCCCTCATCAACTGCTAACCCAGGGTCACTAAAAGGTTCTGCGGACAGAGCTGTTCCCCAGAATGAGCTCCCTGGGAGGTGGAAGGCCAAGCTGGCTCCTCTGGATCCTAAGTGAACTGGGCTTTGCTGTAGAGGGACTCATGGGGAAGGTGGCCCAGTATAGAGGGTTGGGTACTGCACTTTAACTGGACTGGAATAAAATGTGCAGCTCATGTAAGTGATTAATCACTGGTAACTACTCCTTAGCATCATCAAGTGGCAGCAACAAAACGACAACTTGGGTTCTTTCAGACAAGGAGAGCGGCCCTGAGCCAGGAGGTAGCTGCTTTGGCCTGAGGAAGAATATGGCGTGTTTAGGGGCACAAAGCCCCCAAACACCTATTGGCAGGTTATCTTGGCTTTGGGAAGTGAATCTGAAGCCAGATGGCTGCCCTATGGGGAAGAACATATTTATTCTTGGAACAATTTATGCTTTAGCATGGCTGTCCCACGAAACCCTCTTCAAGCACAGAGGAGCTCTGACAGATTGGTGGCCAGCTGATTTACCCTACTATTAGGCAGCTATAAGTCACTGGGGACCAGCTCCCACCCCAAAGCCACAGAGTTCCTTAAGAGTCAATTTGTTTCCAAAAGCTTCTTTGGGTCCACCTCCCTTGTCTCTTCAGTGTAGTATCTGGGACTGGCTGTAAACCTCCTGTTCTAAGGGCTCCATGCATCTCTTTGGACTGCCACCCTAAATGGGAGTGGTAAGGAAATTCACAGGTGGGCTGTCCACTTCCTTGGTGGACACTGCCTGAGAAGGGCAGGTTGACCTTCAGGCTTTCACCAGTGGTGTCCTGGACAGTGCTTCCACTGCTCCAATGTCATCTTCCAGACTGTCTAGCTGTAGGTCTGGGACACCACTGGGAATCTTCCAGACTGACAACTCTGGCCCACTGAAGGTCTGTGTCTGGCTTAGGATCAAAGGTGCCTAAGCTGGCACCTCATCCTTGGCCCTTTGGTGTATGGGAAGGGGCAGGTAAGAAAAGAGCACATGCTAGGGACTGACTGTCACAGTCTGTTCTTGGTACCTTCTCTTTCCTCTGCTTGGCAGCTTCCTCAGCAGACAGGAGAGGCTTGTAGTAGGCACTGCGCTCAGCAGTGAAGTGGACCTTGGACAGTGCTTGCTCCACCAGTAGGACAGACAGGTTAGCCCCATCCATGTGCAGCCAGCCAATGAAGTTGCCAGCCTTATCCATGCTCTCTACCTCTACCTCCACCTGGAAACAAAAGACAGAGTACACGTGTCAGCTCATGGGCACAGTTCTGCAAGCTCGAGGCTTGAGAACAATGGTACCAAGCTCACGTCTATATTCATTCTATGTAGCAGAAGCAGCTAGAACCAGAGAAGTTCTGAGTGAATGTACTGACACGGGCGCAGCCATGCCAAGGACCCCAATGCCCCTGCCCTGTGGAAGTGGCAAAACCTTCCCCAAGTGAGGCTCAGAGGGATGGCAAAGCCTTCTTGAGTCAGAGTGTGAATGCTGACAGTGTGCAGAACATCTCCACTGTCGCTTTCTCCCCACCCATGTTTACCGCCTGAAGACTGCTCCTACGGAAATTAGCTAAACCTGCCTCCTTGTTCAGCTGTATGTAAAAATCCTGCCTTCCTGTTTATCGCAGTTCAGTAAGCCTGCGTCTGGGTTCAACTGTATAGAATGAAAACACTGCTTCAGCTTCTCCATCAGAGGGCGTGCCACCGGATCCCAGTTTTTCTGTGTTGTGTTGTCTGTCGGTTCTTTATGTCCTCACTGACCCACTTAGGTCAATCCCTGCAGCTGTGCAGGGCACAGCACTCGAGACTCATCATTCCGAGTTCTCTTCCCCCTTCCTTTTGGCAGAGAGCTGCTGGGGTGCACCTGACTCACTTTGGCTGAAGGAGGCCCTCTGCTTAGCTGTGCCTGTGAATGTGCGTGTGCTCGCATGCATGCGCACGCACGCAGGAGTGAGGGGAGAAGCAGGCTGAACGTAGTGCCCCCTACCCTTCCTCATCCACCCCAGCTCTTGTGGGGAACGCAGGCAGGCTCAGGAACAAGATAATCCCTGGGGAGAGGGAGACTGAATTCTTCCAGGAAGAACTGAAAGGATTAATGTTTAATGGAGTCAATTAAGGAGGCTTCCAGAAAGCCAGGGAAAGAGAGGAGAGGACAGGTAAGGCAGGAGGGCATTAGCACAGGGCCAGTTTGGGGGAGCAAAGCAGACAGGTAGGGTCATGACACTGGGTCAGAGTCTGAGGGATCTTAGACACTCTCCATGGAGGGCTTTGCCCCTAGGGCCCCAGAGCTGGCACAGACTCAGTTCCTTCAAGAGGGTGGTCCATGGTTGTGTCTTCTGGGGAGGCTGACCTGCCCCCTGACCTGCCCCTATCTCAGAAAAGCAGTAGCCCACGATAAATTCCTTTCTTGAGTCTCTCTAGACCCTCGTTCTTCCTCAGCTATAGGGGTCTTTAAAAGCCTTTGCTGCTAAGTGTAAAAACTTGTATTAATTTAAATGGCTTCAAGCTCGATTAAGCAATAAAATGAATGTCTAAATACCTGGGAATACTCAAAGCCTGAGCTGGTGCCAGTGGCAGAGGGCTAGAAGGAGTGAGAGTGGGCAGTTGGGAAGTACCTACCTACTCCATAAAGTAGACAGAGATGCCTGGGGAGGGGCAGCAACAAGATAATGAGGATAAAGGGTCAAAGGGGCAAGACCAGGAGGCAGGACCCTGACCTCATCCTAGCTTTCACCACTTAGGCCCATTCCTAATCCTCTGAAGAGAAATGGCAGTTTAGATTGGAGTGTGGCAAAGGGGATATGCAGAGTCCACTAACGTCTGAGGAAAAGAATGCAGATTCCAGTTGACTTTCTGGTTGAGTTTTGCAGGGATGCTGAGAGGGAATGGACGGATGGCAGAACCAGTAACCCGCAGGCAGCTTGTCTTTTTATGCTGCCTCCAGCAGGCTAAGCTCACCCTCTCCCTGACTCCAATAGCTTGTCTCAGGAGCAGTCCCTCCTTCTGCTGAGGTAATAATGCCGGCCCTTCCAGCATCCAGACTTAGGACCTACAGCTCTTCATCAGAGCTACAGGTAGTGGGAGCAACCAGCAGTTAGTGCCTGGTAGATGCTGAGGCAGGATTCTCCTTTCTCTGAGTCTAGCAATTAGCTTGTGAAGAAGAACAGTTGGTGCATAAGAGTTTGATGCTCTGATCCACCTTGCAAAAGCCCAGGGCCGTGCAAGCCTGAGTGTTCTGCAGGGAGAGAACTGAGTGAGTTGAAGAGGCCATCAGGCCTGCAGTAACAAGATAAAAATGTGATGGGTATGATGTCACTGTGAAGACCACCTTTCCTTTGTCTTAATTTGCTAAGTTTTACCAAACAGGCTAAGGCCAAAAAGCAGTAGGTCTCAGAGGAACTCGGGGGCGGCAGCGGGAAGAACAGACAGGCTGGTTGCCTTGTAGTTCGAAGCTCAGGGGACATGTGCCCAGCCAAAAGCAAATGGGGCTGGTTCAGTTCCCAGCCAACATGGAATCCAAGCCCATACCAGTCTCCTCCCTCCCTGACCTGTCTTGTTCCACACTTCCAGTAGCCAAGTGTTTCCCCCACCACAGACAAACAGACAAGCAAAATAGAGGGTGACTCCTCTATATGGCCACACAGCACCCCTCCAGGCTTGGCAGCCCCCCCTCCCCAGGCAGATTGCAGTAGGCCAGTGTGGTTTTCTGCAGCAGGTTGGGCTGTTGGCACTGATGTAAGAAATACAGAAATGGGTTGCTGAGGCAACCAGGCAGGAACAGTCTCTCTCATCCTACACAGTGCCACGCTCAGACCTCACTACACATGGCAAACCCTAACTGAGACCAAGTTTTCTGAAGCCAGAATCCAGATGCTTTTCCAGGGTTTGCTAGGGAGAACCCACAACTCGTGGATATACCTGGGGCCAATCCACCAAGGAGCAGTGGACTCTCCCTGGCAAGCAAGCCCAGACCACATGTATCCAGCTTCCTTTTGACTGCAATCGATGCGCTAACTTGGGCTTGACAAGTCCCCAGGCCCAGCCAGCAGCAGAAGAGAGAAATCTCTGGCCTTGGGCAGTGCGCTGCCACCGATTCTACCTGGGGTTGTAGAGGGAGATAAAGCTGTCGCCAGTGGGGCCCAGCTTCCTCTTTCATTACAGCTGCCAATGATAGTAATTTCTCAATCAAACAAAGGCTCTTGGGGGAAAGTGTCCCGACTACTGTTTCTGTAGGCTCCTGGTCTCTGCAGTCAAGTCCCATGCTATAGGCCCACCTTCCTAGACATACTTTGTCCTGGATAAATGCTGGAAGTCTGTGACACTTTATTGGCATAGAGAATTATGGGCCGCATGAGCTCACAGGGTGGATTGTATGCGCAGCCTCCTCCACTCCTCTTTTTTGACTGATTGCTAGGAATCTGTGGCTTAATACACAAATACACAGGACCTACACCTATACAACTTCTAGTTCTTTGTTTAGCTCCAGGATTCCAACTTCTGGGATTTCCTCCTCACTTCCCCCAAGAGAGCCAAGGACGGCTGTGCTGATTTAGAGTTCAAGCTACTTGGAATATTTACGAGGCTGAGGCAGGAAGCTCACTTGAGCCCAGGAGTTCAAGGCAGCACAGGCAGCTGTGTAAACAGACATGCTTACAGTGAGAGTAAGAAGGAGAAAAGCGGCTAGATACTGACCTTTAGGTTTTTTTGGTTTTTTTTTTTTGTTTTTTGTTTTTTGAGGCAGGGTCTCCTTGCAACCCAGGTCAGCCCAAACTCATTTTATTGCTAGGGATGACCTTGAATTCCTGATCCTCTTGGGAGATAGATCCTTCCATCTCTCAAGTGCTGGGAGTATGCCATTATGCCTGGTTTTCTTTCCTTCTTCTTATAGTGCTGGGAACCAACCCAGGGTTCCATGCATACTAGGCTGTTCCTCTACTACTGAGGTGCAGCCTCAGCCTGCACAGTCCATTCTTATTAGACACAGTAGTGTTATAAAGTGAACACTGAATCAGAAAACCCTGATCTGTTGGGCCTGGTGGTACAAGCTTTTTATCCAGTACTCAGGAAGCAGAGGCAGGTGGAGGATCTCTGTGAGTCTGAGGTCAGCCTGGTCTACAGAGCAAGTTTCAGGACAGCTGGCTCAGAGGTTAAACACTGTCTGTTCTTCCAGAGGGCCTGAGTTCAATTCTCAGCAACCACATGATAGCTCATAACCACCTATAATGGGATCTGTTACCCTCTTTGTGCAGGTGTACATGCAGATACAGCACTCATATACATAAAATAAATAGATCTTAAAAAAAAAGAAAGAAAACATAAAAATAAAACAAAGAACAACAACAAAAAAAAAAAGAAAAAAGAAAAAAGAAAAAAAAAAAAAAAGAAAAAAAAGAAAATACTGAACCACTATTCCTAGAGAGAATAAAAGCTTTAGGAACCTAGTAGCCTATTATTACCTGTTTGTCAAATGATTAATATCTAACCTTGCTTTAAATGTGTTTCTATTTAAAGATACCTTATTTAATATGTATCACTGACTCATTTACATTGAGCTCTCAGACAATAGTACCATAAGAAATCAGGCCTGAATGACCGTTAGGTAATATGTATGTATTTTTTTTTCTTTAAGCTACATGCCAGCAGCACTCTTGCTTGGAACCATTTTACTATGGCAAAAACCACTAAGAGAAAGCATTGCTCTTTGCAAAACTCAAAACACTAAACAGGTCACAAAGAGAATAATTTTATACTCTGAGAGCTAAAACAAGAAGGTGGAATTATCCAGGCATACTACACTGTACCTAAAGGACTTGGGAGACAGAGAGATCTCTGCATTCAAGGCCACCGTAGGCTGCACAGAAGAGTTCCAGGCTAGCTAGGGCTACATAACAAGAGGAGACCCCAATCTAAAAATAAATAGATAAATACAAGTTTCAAAGCCCTAGGCAAAGTGGTCCATGCCTAAGATCCCAGTGCTGGGGAGGGGAGGTACACGTAGGAGGACAAGGAGTTCAAGGTCATTCAAGTTTAAGGCCACGGCTGGCTCCATGAGCTCCTCTGTTAAAAAGCAGCCGCAGTATGGCTCTGCTCCACCTGAGACGGGACACGCCTGACAAGGAAGGCAGGCTTCCTGCCACTCTGCATGTTCACAAATGACTGAAAAAGCACAAGAGCTGATCTTGGGGTTAGTGAGTGTGGAATTGGCAAACACCAAACCTGCAAATGATGAGGACTGACTACACATAGCTGTATCTAGGGAGAGCTGTTCCTTACAAGTTGCCTCAAATTACAGACATTAGCTACTGTAGATTTAGTCTTGTGAAATATACAAGAAAGTTCCTCATGCCCAACTGGCAATTGCAAACATTAACTGAGATCTTACCCATGGAGTGCTGTGCAAACTGAAAAAAAAAAAAAAAAAAAACCCAACAAGGACTCTGATATAGTTTCTAGCATCGTAGAGTGTTTCTGAAATGAGCTGGATGCAACAGTTTCTGTGGGAGGACTCATACAATGCAGGTGACATCAAGGGATTGGGATCTTAGGTGACTACCATGGACTGTCATACTCGAGGAGTGGGCACGGTCTTGCAGGTACCCAAGGGTAGCATATACTTATATACAAGCAGACAGATGGAGGCTCTTGAGTCTCTTATTGGGTATATGACAGAGCAGAGACATAAAGAAATGATACTGGGGAAGGTGGGGACTTCTTGACAGACTCTAAGGGACAGATGGTGTCACCATGAGGCACAGTGGCTTGGGGTAGTTAGTTAAGGCAGAGGTGTGTCCCTGGGAGTTGAAAGACACTCCTGTTGGCCTTACTAGTTTTGTCCGCACCTCTGCCCTCTGCCCTTGGTGGTATCAGAGTGACTGAGTTTGAAGCTGCTGGACCCCGAGCTAGACCAGTCCCAGTGTGCTGCATTCTGCTTAGTTTCAGTGTCACTTCTTCTGGCACCACTTGCAAAAGGCCACCCTATGAACACTTGGAGAATCAGTTTGCTTCTTCTGGCTTTCAGGGACCTAAGTGCAGCACAGAGAAATGTGGAATGTGGAGATAGGTGGCCTGAGTTCAAATCCCCTCACCATTTGTTTACACTTTAGTGAGTCACTTAACTTCTTTGTGCCTTAAAAACAAAACAAAACAAAACAAAAAACAAAAAGCAAAAATACCGTGCTAGAAGCTTGGGGGATTGCAGCAGTACCTACCCAGAGGGTTTGTTATTATGATTAAATGAGTCCCATGTAAATGTTTCTCCATGATTTTCTCTGCTTCCTGGTCGGAGCACTTGTTTCATGTTCAATCGTCTTCATCCTACAGTTAGAATGTCAGTTCTACCGGGGAATGAAGCTTTTTTTTTTTTTTTTAATACTAAATAAACTTTCCAGAGCTTGGGAGCACCTACTTGGGTTCAGGGATTAGAAAGTACATGGTTTTGGGAATCTGAAGGACTGTGGTTCAACCCTTAGCACTAGTTGTGATTTTGGGAGCAGGACAAACAACCTCTTTTGGATTAGTTTCCTTAACTAGAGAGAACAAGGAAAGGTAGACCTGTGTACTAAGTGGGGTAACATGAAAATGCTCTTCTCCCATAGGCTAATGTCAAGAGCTTATAGCCTGGCTCTACACATCTGGGCTGTACACAGAAGCTATTTTCCTTGATCAAGCTATATACTGAGCTCTGCACATTTGTGGACCAATCCCTGCTTAGTGAGCCCTGTCATTCTCTGAACTCTCTAAATATCTTTGGTTTCTTATACTGGGGGTCCTTATAAAACAAGTGAAGGTTAGCCAAATGGGGTTGACAGGAAGTGCTCAGGTATGGGTCACTGTCCCCAAATTCACCCAGACAGATGCCTTCCATGCTTGGTGTGTGTGCTCTCCTCACCATCAAGCTAAAGGGGATGGGAGCTGAGAGTCAACCATGCTCAGGGGGACAAAATACTAGACACACTGGACCTGGTCTATCTATGGGCTAGGGCAGCTAGGGGACCTTCTGCCTCACAGTGGGACACACCCTCCTGCTCCCAAGCACATTAATGTGCCACTAATGAAATTGTTCTGGCTTATTTACCAAATTAATAAAATGGCACAGGCTGTTAATCTGCATGTTTCCTAATTACTGAGGAAGAGCTCCTGGTGCCCAGGCAACACGCACACCTCAGTGCCCACCCAGCTGGGCTGTGGGCTTTTTATTTTTGGCTAAGGCTGGGTAAGGAAGGCAAGAAGAGTGAAGGGGTAAGGGAAGGGAGGGAGAACTGGGAGCAACCACCGGGGCTATGGCTTGGAGCAGAGGGAGGATGGTGGTGGCCAGCAATTTGTGTCATTTCTACAGCTTCTCTTTCAGTGGCCTCTGTGCCCTCACTTCCAGAAATATATACTCGGTTTCTGTCTCCGTCTTCAAATTGTCCCCCTTTCCCCTCTTGTCTGGAATCTGTCCAGCTTCTTAACACAGGAACTACTTCAATCAGACAGGCAGTGGGGCTGAGTCATTCTCCTGTTCTAAGTGGGAACATACTCCCTGCCTGGGGTGCAATGCAGGCTGGGGAGCCACTTGGGGTTTGCCAAGGGTGTGGAGGAAGGGAGAGAAAGAAAAGCTAGGTAAGGTTGACTGTTTGCTAATGCCTTCTCTTAACTTTTGGACTTCCTAGCCATTTGGCTTCCAGATTCTCTCTCAAAGTGAAGGAGGGGTGGAATTGAATATGTGTGTGTGTGTGTGTGTGTGTGTGTGTGTGTGTGTGTGTGTGTGTGTATACACTGGGGTGGGAGACATTATACGACTGCCTAGGTGTTAAACCATAAAGGGAGCTCTGAGCTCAACTGTTCTAGGGTTTGGTGTCTGTCCTAACATCTATTGCAGATGCTGATCTGGACGCCAAGTGTTACTAAAGGACAAAGGTATATAGCCACATCCTCCTCCTGAAGCTCTTTCAAGGTCCCAGTGCAGTGAGGACATGGGAAAGAAGAAAGTATGCATTAGAGGTGGTCTCTGCTGAGTTAAGTAAGCTATCTAGGGTACCAAGGACAAAAGGAAGATCAGGGAAGGACAGCAAGGGGAATCCACACTTCATACAATGAATGCAGGCAGCCAAAGGAGATAGTCCAGGTGGGATTTACTGGCTATGGACATAGGATCCCATACATATATACCAGCTTTTCCTGTGTTTTCCAGGAAGATGGATAACAGTAGTATCTCCTCGAGGGCACTGGCATGGCCTATGCACAATGCCTAAGGCAGCACAGAAAATGACTAAAGCCTCCAGTCAGCCTGAGCGCCAGGGGTTGGGAGCCCACAGAATGCCCCAGGGGTGCCCCAACCCCAGCCCAAGGGCACCTGGAAAGGAAGACTGACTGTGTACACGGCTGTGCACAGATGTAGGTTTGTTTCTCCAGAGGGTGGACCAGGAGCTAGCTCTAGGGCGAGCACACTGGGGGTTCCAATGACAGGCTTTAGAGGCAGAAATCTCCATCATTCCCATATCAGCCACACTCATGATTTCAACTCTCTTAAGTTATTAGTGACAGGCAGGCTAAAAGGCCCATATAACTGATGAGGACTAGAAAAATGCTCTGGTCTCCAATGGTCAATGTAACTGCCTCCTATTGGCTGGTGCATCATGCCTGCTGTGGGATCAGTTAAGTGAGTTGACCCATTTCTGTGGTTCTTTGGTCTGGATTTTCTGAAGCTATGGTAAAGGAACACATAAAAGAAGGCGAGGAGTGTCGACGAAGGGCAGGGGGAAGCCTTGCTTGTTAGTCATGCTGCAGAGGAGACAAAATGGAAGGGAAGGGCGGGGAATAGAAAAGATGACTGACTGATACTATGAGCTGGGGACACTCCAGCTTCTTCCTCCATGGCTTGGCTGGTTTGTTGCCAATAGGTTCATGTGGTGTAACCTTGGTCTCCAAGTCTGGCAGAACACTAAGTATGGTAGTTTGAGAAGTGGGGAATCTTTATAAGTAGGCTAGAGGGCATGGTAGCATGTACACACAATCTCAGAACTTTGCAGCTTGAGGAAGGAGGATTCTGAGTCTCCCTCGGTGTCCATAATGAGATTTTTGCCACAACACAATTACCACTATCACCAAACCAACCACTCAGCCAACCAACTAACCAACCAACCCAACCAGTCAACCAAAAGATGGGACCTGGTGGAAGATATCACTTTAGAAGGGCCAGCTTGTTACAGAAGAGTCAGCCCACTGCCTCCCCACTTCTTATTTTCTGTCTGTTTATCATAAACTGCTTTTTCTTTCACAGGTGCTCCAGACAGAATGCCATCCACCACTACGACGTCAGTGCTGGTGACAATGCATCCTCTCCGGTTTCCCAAACTGTGAGCCCAAATAAACTAATTACAAACAAATCAAAAACCAAAGCACCAACAAAAATAAAAATACCCTAAATAAACAAACAAACCAAAACAACCCAGAACAAAACACCCTAAACTGATAAACAAACCTCAAACTAACCAGTGTCATTTATTCTGTTATAGCAACACCAGACAGTCAAAGACTCCAACCCACTCATTTTGCCCAGCCTTTTGTGAGAATGTGAGTAGAATTCCAGGGCAACCAGAGCATAACTGAGATCCTTGCATGGCACAGAGAGGGAGTCATGCCGTGGATTTGGGTTTTCCACCGTCACTGATGCTGCATGAAAGCTGTGGTGATGCTACCGCGGCTAGAGTGAGAACTCGAGGAGACACTTCACCTTAATATAGTAGCAGCTTAACACGGCCAACTCAAGCCTCCCCTCGCGGCCACACACATACCAACGACTTTCAGAGACGATGAACATTAACACAATGCAATTAATAATTCAATGCTCTGGGAGCTGGGAGGCTGCTGTGCCTATGAAGGGCCTCCTGGGTCTCATTACCATCAGTGCAGTGCAGTGGGGAGTGGGCAGGCTAGAGGCGGGCAGCAGCAAGCTCTTTCACATTCGGCTGGCACAGTGTGGCTCCATCCTCACCAATACCTCCTTGAGATGCCCTGCCACCTCTACACCATATGATCTTTCATGACTAACTCATATCAATAATTGCTTTTCCAAATAATTTATTTTCTGACATCTTAGCACTGAGCCATGCCAAAGCCCTAGGAATGCCCAGAAGTCCAGCCAGGGTGGCACAATAGAAACCAGGGCCAAGAAGCTACTGGAAACACAGGGAAAGCCTGGGTAACAAGAGAGAGGACTGGGCTAGAAGGAAGGACCTCCTTCTCCCCTACCTCTACGGTGAGGATGATGAGAGGGTGGGAACACATTTTCCATCCTGCCCGAGGCAGAGAAGCAGAAGCCAAGGCGATCAGCATCGTTGGAGTCTGCTGGGAAATGGAAACCTGCTGACTCCAGGCCTTTGCAAGCGGTAACACAGTTTACAAACTGACGCAATCTGTTCCTTTGGTGCAGACAATAAGGAAAGCAGACTGTTCATCTTCCCAGGAAAACCCCAGGCTGTAGACCTGAGGGAGAGTTAACTCTCTCTTCCCCGAGCTTCACACAGGAAAAGTGACAGATCTGGAAGGAGCTTGGACTGTTCCTCACCAAGCAAGAGGCATGCTCTGAGATCTTTCTGAATGCTTCTGATCCTTCTGGTGCTTGCTAGCTCATGTGGAGAGTGGTCTTAGCCAAAGGGAGGCAAGAAGACTGTTTTCTACTTGGTGCCTTCTGACAGTGCTCTCCACTAGAGGCCTTGGCTTGGGCCACAAGGCCAATCTCAATGGCCTTACCCAAGCCCAGCCAGTGTATTCTCTGACTTCAAAAGCTATACCTGCCTTGAAGGGACACGGAGCTAGGCTTCAGCCTATTTTTGTAGTAGGAAAATCAATATGTGTATGATCTATGTAGCAAGTGCCCAAGGCTAGCACATCTCTTGCATGGACTATAAGTAACTAGATGTCCTACAGGTCATGTTCAAATGGCAGTTTTCCATCGGAGACCCCAATTCTCAAGCTCCTTTACCCAACACACTGCGGGAAATGTCACTGAGAGGCCCTCTATTTTGCATAAACTGAACACCCACTTAGATTAGCATCTGTGGTTATTTCTTTCCTCTGAGAGGCCCTCTATTTTGCACAGACTGAACACCCACTTAGATTAGCATCTGTGGTTATTCCTATCCATCCATCCATCCATCCATCCATCCATCCATCCATCCATCCATCCATCTATCTATCTATCTATCTATCTATCTATCTATCTATCTATCTATCTATCTATCTGGTTTTTCGAGACAGGGTTTCTCTGTAGCCCTGGCTGTCCTGGAACTCACTTTGTAGACCAAACTGGAACTCAGAAATCCTCCTGCCTCTGCCTCCCAAGTGCTGGAATTAAAGGCGTGTGCCACTCTCCATCCATTTTAAAGGGAAAAAGAAAGCCACGAGGCATGCACTCTCCCCTTTATGTTCCCGTAGATACCTGCTTCTGTCACCTTCTACACTGCCTTTCTGGCTGCTGCCCATCACCATCATCCAGATCTTATCCTGTAGGAGACCTGCCTTGCCCACTTTTCTCCCCTCATCCAGAGCTTTCTGCATGTGCCCCCTCCCTCCATCCCACTCTCCCTGTCCAATGGATCAGTTCCTACAGTCACTGTTACCTCACAAGGTCACTCAGGACCTCTTCATTGCCATTTTCATAATTTCTTTGAAGACTTATCATTTCTGACCTTTCAAGTGATTTGACCAAGCTAAGCAACCCCTATCTTTTTGAAACAGTCTGTTTTTAGATCTCTGATCTTCAATCTTGGCTTTTTCTTGATCTTAGCTGAGAATTCTTCCTCAACAGCATGACCTCTGAACACAGATATTCCCAGGGCATATTGTAAGCTGTGGAGAGTTCTTCCATTCTATTACTCTGAGTGGCCAGTATACCCACAGCCCAGGCCTCACTACCAAATTCAACCATACCAGGGAGTGAGTCCAACCCTCACTCTCTCACCTTTACTAGGAAGTCCTCTCTTCTCAGGTGGCAGTGAGGGTCACTTCTTGGGCTCCATGTACTGTCACAATGACCTCCACTCACTCTGACTCTACTGACTGGGGTTCTTCCTTCTTTATCTGTACTGCCCCACACTTCAGGCTGGATCTTGGCTGTAGGTAACACCTTCCTCACTGCTGTCTTCACCAGCCTCTCTCTGTTCTCATAGGGTGTGGCTTTTTCTAGGCAATTCGGCACAATGGTTAGATGCAGGCTCTGAAGCCAGATTACCTGTTTCAAATCTTGTTTTATTGGCTAGCAACATGACTATACATAACTTATTTAATCATCATGGGCTTAGAACATTCTCTATGTCAAATGAGCATAATGAAGGAGTGCCACCTCAAAGGGCTTTGATAAAGAATATGTCAAACCTTAAAAAGAATTTGGCTTACTTTGTGGTCAGCACGTTATTAATTAAAAAAAATCCCCATGTATCCCCATTCTGCTAAAGTTCTTTGTTTTCTACTGAAGTTCAAATTTCTCAGCACAGTATAGTGTTAAGTACCTTCATCACAAGGGTCTGCTACATCTTAACCCTCAGTATTTTAATCCAGGCATGCCAGATGCCTCCCATTCCATGTGTGCTCTGCTGTTCCTTCCTACGACTGCAGCTCATCTCACCTCAGCGTCTCAATACTAGAATGGATACTTCTTAATGGTCCTGGATAAGCATTCAGTAAGCAGCTGGAGGGTGAAAGGTCCTGGTTTCCTTAGATCATCATCATCAGATTGAGAGAAAGTACTTAACTGTGTCTATACACAGTGGCACTGAAATGATGACAGATGCTTGCTGGAGACACTCTGTCACGGGGGCTGGTCCACAGCTGCTGTGTTGTAGCAGACCTGCCCACGGGAGCCGAGAGGGCCGCAGCCCGGCCTCGGTCAGGGCAGTCAGCACTGATGACTCAGAGGCAGCCCAGACACAGTGAGCAGAAGGGGCTCTTCTGTAGTTGGCTTTGTCTGGGCAGAACATAACTGGAGCAAGGATGGATTCCTCTATTTATCAGGCATGAGTGCAGACAGCAGCTGTGGATATCTCCTCCTAGTCTCCTACACATCCATCGCCTCCTGGCTACTGATCCCTCAATATGGAAGGGCTGAAGAGCAAGAGCAGACATGATATGCGAGGAGCACAGTAGAGGAGCTAAGAGGATGGAGCAGATGCAGGGTTGGGGCCGGAGAGGCCAGTGCTAAATCTTCCACCAAGTAAGTAGTTAGGTTGTATAGGTCAGGCCCCTGTCACTTAGGGAACAAGGACTGAGAAAGCTTTATGCTACAGGTTACCTATGAGTGCCAGGAGGTTTTAGGCCTCTGGGAGAATGCAGAAGTTGGGCTGTGACCATAGGTATACTCACAAACTATTGGGGTGTTTTCTGTACTATCAACTGACCTCTTAGCAAAAGGGACATTGATACTCATTCCTCTTTCAGACCATAAGAAGAGTCACAGCAAATAGCTTGAGTGGACAAAAATTCAACACTTTCAGCAACTTCCCACTTCCCTCATCACCCACCCTTGCAGGTCATCCTGAGGAAGCTCCAGGCCCGGCATTCATCCCTACCGTTCTTAGTTCATCCTGCCTCTGTGCCAATCCACGAACTGTGCATGCTATGTGCAGGGAAGGCACCCTTTACTGATTTGTGCTTGGTACTATTGTGGGCTGGCAACAATTCTGTTAACTTCCAGTCCAACACAAAAGAACAGAAAGTCTGAGGTTCTCCTTGGACCCCATTAAAGAGCTCTTTTAGACCTAGGAGAGAAGAGATCTGAGCATTTTTTGAGCTATGCCCCTGTCTGCTACATGCTTCCAAACTTTTTCAAATTCCTACCAGAGAGAAAAGGAAACCTCCTTTGAGATGATGCTGTGCCTAGAAGACTGGTCTTTGAGCCTACGCAGTATCAGTGCTAGAGGGCTGTTCTGTGTCCACCCTTCTGCACAGAGAACAACTTGATTCTTGCTTTCTGTGACCCAAGGGGAGCATGATCTCTCTGGCATCTCAGTAATGCACAGAAAGGCCCATGGGTAAAAGCTACCCATTATAAGGTTTGAGTATGTACACATGAAATAAGGATAAATGCAGCCTGCCAGAGGCCAGATCGGCCTGGTTAATGATGGGGCCCTGCCCTTCTGTATGTGGAGAGGTTGGACTTCTTTGCTGCTGACTTTTTCTTGCTAATGACAATTAAAATGTGGTATCACTTATCCTCTGAAATTGGAGCCCTAATTGGCTATAAACCCTTCCAAACACTTAGTGTAGGGCTATAGTTTACACTAAGACACGTCTGGATGTGCCCTGAGCTCTGCCTATTTTATTCTGTGGCAGGTCCCAGTGTTTTCTGCCCACAGAGGGAATGGAACAATGGGCCTGAGACCCGTGGTGTGCAGACCTACACTGGAACCACATTCTTCCTTCACTTTACTCATGATACAGGCTTTCATAGTCTCTTAGACGTAATGATCACCTTCTCAAAATTTTCAGGTCACTACAGTGAGATTAGACACAAAATGGGAAAGACAAGTACAAAGAGTCACAGTTTGGCTGTGGATGGACTCTGTCTCCCTACTGGAACTAGGAATCTCGATTTTTTTCCTTCCTTCTAATCTCAATCAAATGTCCCAAATACAATTCAGTACAAAAAAGTACCAGGAGTCAGTTGGTGGTCCCTTTGCCCTAATATACCTGCTCAGGCTGACTCTGCCCTGTTCTGAGACAGGGAATAGCTGGCCTCATTTAGTCTGCTCCACCTCCATGCTCTGCCGTGTACTAGGAAGAATCCCATAAGCCACGTGCTCCCTGCTCCCTGTAGGGAGATGCCCCTAAGGAGGGGATGTCCTGGAATTAGAGAGAGGAAATGAGGGTGCTCAGTGTCTCCCAGGATCACTGGAAGTCACAATTAGCATCGGAAACCTCTTGACCTGAAGGAGGAACAGTGGACTGGCCTGGCATCAGCTGAGCCGCCTCTCTGACAAAGGACACTAGGATGCAGCTACTGTCACAGTGCCCTCAGACAAAGCTCTGAGACTCCTGCCACCACCCCGCACTCGGTTTAAATACCATTTAAGCAATCCCATTTCTTTCAATGCCTTCTGGGGGTGCTCTCTATGGCCTGTTGCTACTGAGCTGTTGCCTAGAGTCAGTGCACAGGGAAATGCAGAGAGGGAGGGTCAGAGGCAGCAAGCAAGAAGGAAAAGGCCAATTCTAATCTCCTTCTAAGCAGGGAATTACTGAGATGCTTCAAGGACATCAGGAAAGAAAAGAAAAAAAAAAAAAAAGAACTAAAGAGATGTTTAGCATCTTCTACTTTCCTAAGATGAAGTGTGTTAGACAGGGCTGATGTATGCATCCTACCGCCTCATTTCTTCAAGGACCCTCTGTTCTGGATCAGCTGCTTTGCTTGCTGTGAGCTGCCCATTCCTACCTCTTAAATCCCTACCCATCTCAGAGCCACAAGCCTATATCAAGGTTGTGACGGTTGGGCAAGGAGTCTCGCCTACATGGGCAAGAGGAGACAGAACTCACTCTGAGAAAGCTAACCATTTACCTGGCAGGTGCTATCTGGAATCTAGAGGGAAACTATGGCCAGTAGTTTGCAAGGTGCAACCCACAGCTCTGTCTTCCAAGAAGCTTTCTTTCACCCACATTTCCTAAAAACCAACTCCATTTGGTGTTCAGCTCTACCCTGTCTATCATCTTGCTAGTGCTTTCCATGACCTTTTGCTTATATGTTTTGCCTTCTGAATGAGGTGGTTGTCTTCCTGTTTCTGTTCAACCCCTTTGGGTCCCCAGAGCTTGCACAGCAGGATCCTACACTCCTTGCGGGGAGACTATGCTTGGCAGGGCTCTTTTGCTTCTGGGCAGTGCTTTCCAGGTGGCTACATTTCTGGTTGCTATCCAGAGCTTAACACAGATCGTTTCCAAGGCCAGGCAAGCAGCAGAAAATACAGGTTCACACTGTAGCAGCATCCTGTGTCTACTGCAAGATCAGTGTGGCTTAGGAGACATGCAGACTTGCAGACGCAAGAGGGATGTCAGGCTGTACCGGAGAGAGTGATAATATCCAACGATGACTATGAGTCTTCAAAATGCAAAGACAAATGCCCAAGGAAACAGGAGCAGATAAAAACCATGAAGGATATATAGAGCGGCTGAAGGCTCACTGTAATCAACCAACCAAGGAAAAGTCACTTGGCATTTGCTAAGTACAAAAGCATGGCACAGGACACTGTGGCTGATCTAACACAGTGACATGGGGGTGTAAAGAGCCTGAGGTTCAGCTGAGTGAAGCCATATCATGTCAATTAGTGACAAAATGTCCTGTAAATCACCTAGCAACTCACCAACATGGACAGCAGACGCTAGCTGGGTTCTGAGGAGACCGAGCAGCTTTGAGGGAGGGATGAAGAACCACGCGAGACACTCTTTAGAGAGGGGCTGGGCTTTAAAAGACAGAGTTGACTTCTGAGAGAGGAGAAAGGCAGACCTGTTGTAGTATCAGGAGCAGCTTTGAAAGCAATGTGGAACGAGCATGGAAATAAGGGGATGGCAAGATCAGTGGGGATAGAAACAGACGCTGGCATGAGGAAGAGAGGGATGGTGAGGTGAGCACAGACCAGCAGCAAGTGTAAGCAGACTGGATAGAACCAAAGCTCTGGAGGGCTGCCCTTGAGAGGAGGCATGGGGTATATTGGGACCTAACCCTTCCAATACAGATCATGAATCAGGGGCTGGATCCTGGATAGCCTTAAGAAGGCAGGAAGGGAAGCAGGACGGGTGGGACTTGAACAAGGTGCACAAAGTCCTGTTATAATCATGAGGAGGTCTTCATGAGAAGAAATGCAGATATACCATTGTAGCTTGCTAATGGACCACGAGGTACACTCACCCCAAGTCGTGATGTACAGGTAAAGATAAAGAAAAGAGGGGGGAAAGAACAAATAAACAATGGCAACCACTACTACGACTCTGAGACCAAGGCTGAAGGCCCAGGCCTTGCTAGGCTGGGGAGTCAGCACCAGTTTCCATTGCTTCCCTGCACGGAGCACAAGCACCATGCTTTGTCTTACCCACATATTTCTGTCTTTAATGTTGGGGACATCTACTGACTGCACTGGTTATCAGTAAGAGCCGCACAGTCAGACTACTTTAGTTTGAACTCTGCCTTAGCCATTTATAAACTCCAAGAAAGGCATTTTAAGTCTTGGTTTATATTTCTTTAAGCTGTGACATAGGAGTAAGAAAATGAAGAGTCTCTTTCATAAGGTTAATGTGAGCTAATATATATTAAGCTTAAATCCATGTCTAATATACAATAAATGCTGAACAAATGCTGCTTTCTGGGCTGCACACACAGAGAAAGAATAGAAACCCAATTCTGTTGTACAGTGTTACCAAGTTCTATAGTTTTCCATGGAAAAAATATTGGCTTTTGGCCAGCATGTAGCCTAGCTGCCTTGCTTTAGGCCCTGGCTTCTAGAATATGCATGGAACCTGTCTGTCCCTGAGAGGCTCAGAGTGTGAGCTGGAGGTGCTGTTTCTTGGCCACTGGAATTCTCCCTTGTCTGAATTAGCAGAATTTAAGGCTCAGCAGGGAGGGATGGGGTGTGTGAGTGCTCCTCCAGGCTCATTCCTATCACCTCCTACCCCCTCATGCCCAACGGACTCTGATCTGGCCCTAGACAGACCCTGCAATCTTGCACCTTTATGTCTTGCTGTTTGGAGTAGAGATATGCCAATAGCCTTTCCTCCTTCCCTTTTCTATTTTTGTTATCTCTGGCATCCACACGGTCAGCTCCAAGATTATAGTTCCCAGTTTCCTCTCTCTCTAGTAACACTAGTGAGATTTAGCAGAAATCCTGGGGCAGGACTTATAAAAAAACAGTTACTATCTTTGTGTTTTCTCCTCCTTTTGACTCCCAGGCTAGTAGGAAAAGGTGAGAGGCTACAGCTGTGGGAACCTTTTCCCTTGAGAATTGTGGGTAAAAGCTAAGTACAACAGAGTGGGTAAATGGACCTTTCTACACACACATGGGAACACGTACCCTGATGACACTGGGAGACACTAGAGTGGTGCTGGCCTCTGAGCTTCTTTTATGAGAAGGAAGAGAAATTTACTTATATTTAAGCAAACGCTGCTTTGATCTACAG
Source organism: Mus caroli (assembly GCF_978045245.1). NCBI lineage: Eukaryota > Metazoa > Chordata > Mammalia > Rodentia > Muridae > Mus > Mus caroli. Next base: position 120,787,189 of record NW_028227262.1, read on the forward strand.
GGAGACTAACTGGATGCAATCATCAGGGCTGTGTTGGAACCTCTGTCTGGAGTTGGAGTGCATGCCCCTCCCCCTCAAAGCTAATACTGACTAGGGCCTCACAGCACTTCCTGTAAGGAATCTTACTCAGAGCCCTGTTGTGCTCTGAGGGAATGTGGGCAACACAGAGCACAGATCACCATCACTGACTGCTGGGGTCAGCCTGCCAGCTCCTTGATACTTGACTTTGTGGACCCAACACCTGCATGGTGTCTGGTTCACACAGTAGGTCAACACAAGTAAAATAAGTGGAATGAAAAGGACATACAAATGTCTATCACTGGCATTTATCAATTTGTCTGGCTTGAAGAACATAAAAGCGGACAATCTCAGAAAAAGAAGCCTCCTTTTTGTTTTAGTGACAGGAACACAGGGCTGGGGCCCATACATAGAAAGTCCCTGGGGCCATAGTCTGGCTCACGAAGGCTGTACCTGGAATATAGGTTTTGCCTAAACGCCAGGCATGGCAGAGGCAGATTATACATGTGCTAGTAAGAGGACTCTTACCTAAAGAGCTGTCAACTCCGCATCTGAAGGGAAGATCAGGGAGAAGTAAAGGAAATCCTTTGACGAGTTCTGGCTATGAGAGCCACTCATGGAAGACCTTCCATTAGATTCAATATGGACTGACTTAGTTCTCACCACTGTTTATACAATGATTTTTATAACTCCATTCTACTGATAAGGAATTGGAGGCTCTTACAAGTTAAAACAACTTGCTGAAGTGAGAGAGTACTGTGGGGCTGGGGACCATGTTCCATGGTAGAGCACAGGCCTAGCAGGTACAAAGCTTTGTGTTAGATCCCCAGTGTCACAGATAAATAAAGAACAAGAGGAAGGATGGGAAAGGGCACTCTAAGGGCAACACAATAGTCAGATAGAAGAAGTTCTAACATGCTGTTGCATAGTGACACGACCACAGACAAAATGGGAAAAAGGACTTGGACAGCTTTCACCATAAAAAAGAATTTTTGAAGCTGGTCCTGGTGGTCCATACCTTCAATCCCAGCATTAAGAAGGTGGATCTCTGAGTTCAAGGTCAGCCTGGTCTACAGAGATCCAGGACAGCCAGGGCTACATAGAGAAACCCAAACTCTCCTCCAATAAATAAAAATATAAGTGATATTTGAAAAAGATGTTACATTGTTACATTGATTTAAAAACAATATAATGTATATTGTATAGAAACATACCTTGGTACTCTATTAATAGGTAATGGTTAAATTTAATTAAATGCAGATTAAAAGGGAAAATAAAAAGAATAAATCTGCACAAGGTCATTTGGTAAGTATAGAGAATTTGAGCTCAATCTTGCTTACTTTTTTTTTTTTTTTGGTTTTTCGAGACAGGGTTTCTCTGTGTAGCCCTGGCTGTCCTGGCACTCACTTTGTAGACCAGGCTGGCCTCGAACTCAGAAATCCGCCTGCCTCTGCCTCCCGAGTGCTGGGATTAAAGGCGTGCGCCACCACGCCCGGCTTTGCTTACTTTTATAACCTGGCTCTTGTCATTAACCTGTAGGCAGAATGATTCTGTGGCCTCTGGAAGCATCATATTCCTGAATGCCTAAATTTCCTGAAGGAATTGAGATGGAGGCTCTGGCCAGGATGTGGGGTTGAAGGCAAATTGAGAGAGGCCAGGAAGCAGCCCTGGGGAGAGGCATCTGTCTTCCTGCTGGCCTGGCTGCTTTGCTCTTGGCCTGGGTGATATGTCAGTGGGAAGAGAAAGTCATTAGGAGAGGCAGATCCCTCTGCTTGATCTGCCAGAGCAAGGATCCTCAGGACCCTGCTGAGCACTCCACTTAGCAGCCCTGGGCTCATTATCCTCTGGGACTCTTCCTGTCTATTCTCTGCTGGCTGCTCAGCATGGGCCAAGCCCCAGAAACTCAGTCAGCTCCTTGACTCCTAGGAGCCACTGCAGCAGCCTCTTGTTGGCTTCCACCAGGAGGTGGCCAGTCAGGGCAATCCCCCTCCTGGAGCTCTCATTTCATTTCTCCCCAGCTTTTCTCCCTCTGTTAAAGCCCCAGTGAGGGGGTTAACCTTGTAAGTCCAAACTTCTGAAGCAATAGGGACTCCTTTAGATCCCTGTGGGGAATATCTAACTGAGGAGAGCAAAGGAGACTGGCCTGGCCTACAGCGCTGCCTGGGAAGGGCACTGGCTGCTGAGGAGGGAGGCATAGGTACAGGCTCAGCTTGCCTGCCCCTGCCTTCCGTCTCCCAGCCCATACTGTGCCAGCTGCTTTTAACCTTGACCAAAACAAAATTCTCTGGCTTCCCCAACTGAGAAAAGTGAGTTTATAATTGAAAAGCCCAGAGAATTTATTGCCGTAGAGATGAGGAAATTTAAAACTCATAACTACCCTGCAGGCCGATACATCAGGCAGATATCCATCCTATTAGAACAACTCAGCACTGTAGATATCCATCTTATTATACTAAATGGTTAAGAAAGCCTGGCCTCACATCACAGAGATGCTCCGTGTATCGTTTTCTGCTCACTTTCCTGAGTACATTCATCAGCCCATTTTGTCTCCTCTGCTGAGATCGGCCTCAGAATTACAAACTGCTGAGAGGCAGCAGAAGTTTTAAATTAAGCATTCATGGGCGTAGGTGAGCTTGGAAAATGATGGTGGGTCGCACGGCAGACAGGCAAGATTTAGTGCCTCTGTGTGTGTGTGGGGGGGGGGGGGTGGCGGGGGAAGCTGAGGCTCATCAACAAGTCTGGATCAAGCCTGTGGACAGAGGAGCCAGGGAGAGGGAGAGGAGAAAAGGGGCTAGGGAGAGGAATTTAAAAGCTCTCTGGTCAAAGGTACGGACACACTGCATGACAAAATGGAAATCATTGGAGACTTTGAACTACTGCTAATGCCATCTTCCGTGCGAGGCATAAATATCTGCTGTTCATCCCAAATCTCATGTGAAGTGGGACCTGGGAAGAACAGTTTACCAGGGCCCAGGGCCCAGGGCCCCTTTACTTCTTGTTGGCTTTTCCAGACTACACCTCTTCCAATGAGTTTTCTACTACCAGCACTTGCCAAGATACACTATAGCCTCAGGCAGCTTTCTGGACAGTGACTTCTGTTACCCTTTGGAAGTCTCTTGGACAGGATTCCTCTCCTTTCCCCTGTAAGGTACATCAGCTTCTGTTCCTGCCTTCTTATGAGGCAGGATCCTGGATCCTGCCTGGATCTGTACCCCTGCACAAATTCTCCTGTGCAAACACTGCTCCCGCTGACCACTGATGCCTTCCTCTGCAACAAGCATCTTAAAGGTGATGGGTAGTGGTGGGGAGACAGGCAGCAGCATTCTCTGGGGGGCTGCCCTCCGTACTAGCCATTCCCATTACCTTGTTTTATTTTCTTTTATTGCAGAGTAGCTCCAGCATGTGGGCAATAAAGCTTTGACTGCTGCACTCCACAGGCCTGGGGTGAGGAGAGCTCAGCTTGACAAAGTAGGGCAGTGTGGAGAGGAGGCCCATGCAGGGGCCCATTCCAGCAAGCGAATCCCTAGGGCAGTTACACTGGAGAATCCTTCCCTGCTTTGAAAGGCCCTTTGAGGGTTGGCAGAGAAAGAAGCCCTCGGGAACTGTGGCTTTTCCCTGGACTGCCATTCATCCAGAAACCCCATTCTTGTGGGTTTTGCAAGGCAGTCCTTCTCCACTAGACAAACCTCACCTCTCAGTTGCTGTGATCCACCCCCTGCTCCTGGACTGACCTCTTTCCTCTGCTGCCCAGATAGCCAGCCCACTTGTATCTTTCGAACGAATTTGTGCTCTGGCCTTCCAAGAAGTGAGGAAAAAATACCACCTTGCTAAGTGACAGGTCTCCTGCTGCATTTTCCCCTTGGAGTCTAAGAACTGTTCAGACCCTGATGGGAGGGGAGGTAAATGGATAGAAGCACCAGCTTAGCTTCAGTCAGAGGTGGGAAGGGCTCTTCTTCACTGAAGAGCTGGCCTAGCAGCCCTGGGAAATGCAGTGCTGGAGCAGCCGAGGGCTACTAAGGGCTGCCGAGGGGCTCCTTGAAGGTTCAGGTACAGGCTTGCAGGGGATAAAAGAGGCTTTAGGGAGAGGAGAGAGTCGGTAGCTGGCTGGCAGCCAAGACACAGGGTGGCAGAGCTTTCTGCAGCCCCAAATGGTTTACAAACATAGAACCTTTGCCAGAGTGTGTCCCTGTCAATTCTGAAAACCTTAAAGCCTGATAATTGCTTCTCTAACGAGACTCTCCAAAGAGCCCCTTTCCCACCAATTGTCTACCACCTCTACTTTAGCTGTGTCCTACTCAATGTACACAGGCGCATGCATATATATATATATGTGTGTGTGTGTGTGTGTGTGTGTATACACACAGATATACATATTAAAAACATACATATACATATATATAAATAAATGAAAACTCATTTGTGGTTTATCTTGTACTAGTTTAGTGTGAATAGGTGTCAGTTTTATGCTCTGGCCCTACACCATCTATACAATACTAGCAATGACAATAGACACTAGCAATAACAGGAAGTTGCTACAGGAATGGAGCTAGCGGTATTGGTCCCTGGGCATAATTTTCATTGACTCTAATTCTCCTGCCCAAGGGACCCACCAATATAACACTGAAGTTCCAAGAGCAATGATTTTCAGGGCATGTAGGATGTAGGATGGGATACAGGACTGGCATTCCAGGCACAGCCCAGCGGGCCATGCTTTGGACAAGAAGATGGATTTCGTTTGATTTCCCTTGACGGACGCGCTGTGTTCAGCAAACAGCCCAGCATGCAGCTGTCACTCTGATGCTGAGCTCTGACAGGCATCGATCAGGCTGCAGTGTGAGCATGCAGATCCACACACGGCCTCATCAACTGGCCTGCTTGGAAGACAGTTCTGTCTGTACCAGGATGTCTGTGCCCCAGCCTTCTTCCAGTGGATGCTGCTGACAGGGAGCCTCTACCACCGGAGGGAGGCAAGGAGGGGGATGGAACTTTAGAACATCCATTCCTACATGGGAAGACAAGCTGTGGCAGTGAAGTGGAATTAAAACTGGGAGAAGGGTCAGATGCATCCTTGACAGACAAGCTGCAGATGGATGCCTGTGCAGACAGTTGAGATGAGCAAACAGGGCACTAGGCTAAAGGCGGCCATAAACGACCTGTAATCTGTTAGCCTGAGCCAGGACAGTGACCTGCGAGCAGCTTTGTCTTCTCTTCCTGCCTAGCAGCTATACTTCACGCCGCATTCTTAAAGTCTTAGGGAATTCCAGAACATTCTACTTGAACCAGAGAGGTTGTTCAAGTACCCTTATCTCCCCCACTCCCGATGCAGTCCTCTCCATACCTCTGACAGATCAATTTCTATTAAGTGGGCTGGTACCTAGGGGCTTTCTTCTAGAACAGCCCATCTTGCTATTAGGCCACGTGATCTTCCAAACCCTCTAACCTCTCCCATCTGAACTCCCAGTGGTCTAAATTGTGTGTTCCAGCACAATCTGGAACAAACGGGGTTCCTTTTTCTTATTAGCTAGAAAAGTTCCCTGAGTCCAAATGTAACTTAAACTCAGAGCACTGCTTTTAGGATGGAAGGAGAAACCACAGAGTGGTGCACAGCACAGGATGCACACAAAGGGTGCTGCGCCTCTGTCTCCTTCCACTGCAGAGCCATAAACTGGGAATGTTTGTTCTGCTCTTTCTTTCCCTCCCTAGTGATTTCTAGTCCATGACTGAATCCTGCATGTCACATTACTGAAGAATCCTCTAGGAGAAAAGGAGGCTGAAGAGATGGCCTCAGTGGTTAAGAGCACATAGTGCTCTCAGAGCAAAACTGCCTGTAACTCCAGGAGGATTTGCTGTGTGTGGCCCCTGCATCTGGCACTTGTGTGTCTACATATATATCCACACATAGACCCATACACAAGCATACAATTACAGACCCTCTGCTCTGTCTCCTTGTCTCTCTCTCTCTCTCATGCACACACACAAGCACATAATTTAATTATAACAAAAGAATGGCTTAGAAATGCAGCAGTAATACGGAGGCACAGTACCTCAGACCCTGCTTAGCAGTGGGCAATACCTCCTTCAATCCACACTGTTCCTGTCATAGCAGTGGGCAATACCTCCTCCAATCCATACTGTTCCTGTCAATACATTTTTTGTCAGTCACTTCATACTGTTGTTAGTGTACAGTTTGTAGTACACAAAACTCCTTGGAGTAATTTTGAAACAAACTGCTGTCAAGCCGGGTCACCTTCACACTGTAGTTGTGTAACTGATTTCTGAACTTAAGCACAGTACTTGGCATTTGCTACACCTGGCAAATTATGTCTCACATTTATGTAAGGTGTAGCCCAGCTCTCTCCACCCTGGTAAGTCATCTCAAAGCTTAGTTTTCTGTCTAAAAGAAAATGATCTTGTGAGTTTCAAATGCCCTTCTAGACCTCTTCCCAAGACTTTGGAAGGGTAGGCCCAGAGGATCTGGATACTCCACCCAGAGGATCTAGTGGACTCATGAAAAGGAAACTCGCTGTGCTGGAGGTTGGCCCACAGAGCAGAGCACACAAGGCACACAGGGCATACAAGGCACATAGAGCACACAAGGCAGGGCCAGCAGGGCCAGCAGGGCCAGGCTGCAATCTTTGTACCCGAGGCTTCCACTCAGCCAAGCTCCTGCAGCCCAGGCTAGAGGTGCACTTGCTGAGTTCATCTACAGTGGAGGGCAACAGAGCAGCTTTTTAGGGAAGGGTGGCCTTCCTCAGGTTAGAAAGAGTGGCAGTTGTCCCCTGCTTCCTCTCTGCTCCTCTTCACACCAGAACCATACACACTACGGTTCTTTCAAATTACAACAGGAATTTTCTGGAGAAGACTGGCTGGGTCACTGGTAAATGACGTGGGAATGAAGAAAAGAATCTTGGCAGAAGCATGGAAACTAGATTTACAGGTGACAAGATAGATGGACCAGGGATCTGTGCCCAGACTGTGGGGCAGCAGGGTTGTTGAGACTAGAAAAAGTCAGCCAGGACCCAGAGGCCAAAGCAAGCTTTTGCAATGATTATTCCAGTGACCAAAACCGTTGGGAACTGAGTGGAACATGGATTGTCCACGGCAATAAGGTAGCCTATGTGGGGACAGAGCGACTCCTTGCTTCAGTGTGGCCACTGCACTGCATAAATCCACGAGAATGGAACTGGCAGGGGTCAATGCTGTAAGTGTGGGTGATCTGGGGACACCAACAAGAGGGGATGTACATTTAGGTGGGGACTTTCATCTTTCAAGACCTATATGATCACATTGATCCCATTTGCCCAAAATTATGAAAATAATGTGAGTTAAGACTGTCAAAACCCAGGTATTTTACCCAAACAAACCATACCTCCTACCCCTGCACACCCCCTGTCTTTAGAAGGGTATTGAAATAAAACTTTCTACATGGAAAGAAGAGGAAAAAGAGAAGGAAGAACCAGATAAAGTGTTTCAGGCCTCTTCCTTCTAATTCCTCTCTTGCACCCTGCGCCATCACTGTAGGAGTCATCCTGTGGTCCCCAAGGTGATGGGATAGAGAATCCCATCAAGGCCTATAGTTCTTGGTTCAGAAAGCAGTATTGCCCGGGACACGCTTCCTTGACATGGCCCCGACCCCGCCTCCTCAGGTTCAGCTAGGCTTTCATGTGATTCCAACACAACCAAGAGTCCTTTCCCCATTTAACTGCCCTAACCCCATGGATGGACCTTGCCACTCTAGCCCTCCCAGAGCACTGGGCTCTCTGGCACACTTCCTATTGGACCTTGACCCTGTAAGCATCCCTGTTTTATGAGTGGACATGGTTTCAAAGAAGTGAGGTGTCCTGAGGTCTGAGACTGTAAAGCAAGTAAGTAAGGATTTGACAGGCCTAGAGTTCCAAGGTAAATGACTATCTGACCCTATGTCTGCAGTGCTGGATCAGACTGCCACATGATGAGTGGCTGTTGTTACCCCTTGACTTAGAGCTCCTCAGTCCTTTTCACAGGAGGGGGCTGGGTAGGTAAGTGGGCTACCACCATGGTGGTGGGCAGGGGCAGTGAGAACAGAGAAGAAAGATAGAGCTTTTGGCTTTGTGCCCTATTGGCACTTGGAAAGAAAACTTGCTTTCACTGGGAGGGTTGGAACAGGGGCAGAATGAGCATTTAGGCAAGGGGATGCTGGGGAGGAGGTCCAGTGGGACCTTGGTACTTTTTGCAAGAGTGGAAGATGTGCCAGGGGACTTGACAGGGTGACATGTCAACCACGGAACCCTGTACATACTAAAATGCACATCGGGTAAAAAGGGAAAGAAAATCCTTCAGATTGAAATCGTCTTTGCTTTTTCCTATAAGGTTAGCTAAGACAAAGGGCAATGGGGAGAAGAGGGACCAGACTTTGAAGGTCTTGGCCACATGTGCACCCCACATGTATCTGTAGTTGCCTATAAAGATGTTTTAAAAGGCTCTGCGATGGTTTGAATATTCCCCAAAGCTTCTGTGCTTTGGTAGGCAGGAAGACCACGAACAAACAGTCATGGGAACAGCTGTGAGAAGCTACAAAGCAGAGGGCATTCTCGCTAGCTGAGAGCGCACTGTGCTGCACCAGCAGGGCAGAGAAGGCACACAGGGGAGTAAGGACTATTTGGAGAACTGACGGTCTAGCAGCAGGGAGGATACATGTACAACTCACCTCATTTGAGAATGTGAGGCTACACCTCCCCCAGAGGCTTTTCTGCTCCACTATCTCTCCCAAATAAAAGACTGTTCTGGGCAATATTTTCCTAGCCACGCAGCTAGTCAAGCCTCTATGACCACTCTTAAGGGGAGCGATGCTCTCTTCCTCGTTTCATGTTCCCAAGGCTGTTACCAAATAAGCTGAGTTTCCCCAGTCTATCCCACTCTTTCCAATCACAGCTAATTGAACCACTTAGCTTAAAGACAGTAACGTTTGTCGTTGTGAACCATCAAGAAACGTTTCTCAAGTGAGATGTTATATGTGAGGCCTACTCTAGGCTGGCAGCACGCACATACACACAAACATGCTCACCAACACACACACACACACACACACACACACACCCCTAACAGCTCCAGAAGAAGTTTTGTAAAAGTGCAGTCAGTGTCAGCCAGCCTTTCTCTGTACTGGGGCACTGAATTAAAAACACCACAACTTAACCCAGATGGTTCTAATCCAGGGCCTAGAATTACGACTGTGGTGTCACTCCCTCCCCACAATGCTTTTCATCTCTGAGGTCAGAAAGGAGTACAGAAAATGAATGAGGAAAAGACTGTGGATTTCACATGGCAATCAAAAGTTTTTAGGGCAGGAGGAAACAGCAGAAAAGGGGGAAGAGGAAGGCCCTTCCTTCGCCATCCTCTATACTCTAGCAGCTTCCACAAGTAAGCAAGAACATTCCAGGAGGGCAAGGCACACAGGGCCAGAAAGAACACCCCCTCTTGCAGTATCTGTGTACAGCCCTAAAAGGCCCTGGAGGAAGAGCTAAGGGCTCAGGAGAGCGCAGCGAAGGGAAGGAGCATGGACCCAGGCGCTTGCTGCTTTATTTAACCTTCATCAGCTTTGGTAAGGGAGGTAAGGGAGGAACAGCCACAATGAAGAAGGGTAAAGTCGGAAGATGGAGAAATGATTTGAATGTTTTGGCAGAAAGACAAGACACTACCTTCCCCTGAGAGTGCCATCATGCAGTGAGTGGAAACACTCCAGGCTTTTGCCATGGGACTGATCACCAGCTTCCTTCCAGCTCTCAAGGGCCCTGATCTAATCCTGGCCCCCACACCTTGAAGTTGGATGATCAGTGCCAACCCATGCAGTGCTTGCTGCTTTCTGTACGGGCTAAGGCTCTGGGTGTACTTTGGGCTCTCACATCTTTCAGTGTTCTGGGACTGTACCACAAAGGCTCAGCTAGTAACATCAACCCCACCAACTAGCCAGTAGTTGCTGGATCACAACTGGCATGTATTGCAGGGATCACAGAGGTCAGAGAAGAGCTGGTGGAAAGGGGGAAGTCGTGAGAGGGAAGCAGGTCAAGGAGAGGTGTGCTGTGTGGGGGTCAGGTGAGGACGCATCAAGTCTGCTCCAAACCAAACTCTGGAACAAGAAACTGAAACATGGCTTCGTAAGTAGAAGAAGATTAAAAAAATCATTAAAAAATGATTCATGTGTATAAAAGATAAGTCGTACTGCTTTCCTCGGTGGGTGGGTGTGGGGTCACTAATGCTTAAGACAGGGAGCCTATCATAAACCTGCCTTTGCCCACACACTGAATTATTTTAGGCAGGTCACTGACAGGGCACTAAATGGAGAACCACAAACTGAGTTATTCCATTTTCAATTATCTCTCAGCTCTGATTATATTAAGGAGCAAGTCCCAGTGTGCTGCTAATCTGTCTTTAGCATCTCCTTAACAAGAGGGGCAGAGCCTTGAGGGCAAATGGGATTGCCAGAATTCAGTAACATGCTTCTTTATTCTATACACTCTATTTGTTTTTTAAAAAGGTTTTCTTTCATTTAAGGTGACAGTTTTCCATTTAAGGAAATATAAATTTTTTTTAGAAAGACTGGAGTGATTGTAAATGAAAATATTAAGGAATTAACAGGTGGTGGCATAGAGAAGACCATGCCAGTGCAACTTAGGCTACTTGATTCTGTGACAAAGACCTGCTGGGCGGGCATTCCCTCCTTCCACCTTCTCTTCCTGTGGATCTGGGAAATGCTGACTGGTTTCAGTTCCGTGCTGTGGCCCTTTCACAGACTAGGGTTCTGGGAAAGTTAAATATACACAATGCACAGGAAACCAATTTTACTGACATACGGGTCTGAAATGTTTTCTAAAAGCCCGCCCAAATTCACACATAGTAAGTACATGCCTTTCTTTACAGCCTCACTAAGTAACAAGCTTTTACAACATGCCTCAATCCCACTGAAATTTCTCAAAAATTTTTTCCTTTACTTTTATTTTATGTGCATGTCTGTGTAGTACATGTGTGCCTGGTACCTGCAGAGGCTAGAAGGTGGTACTGGCTTCCCCTGGGACTGGAGTTACAGTTGGTTGGGAGTGACTATGTGGGTGTTGAGAATTGAACCCTGCTTCCCTGGAAGAGCAGCCATCTCTCCAGTCCCTTCCTAGCCACCACAATTTTAAAGGAGTGACCAGGGTCATAGATGCAGTGGTTTGACTATGATTTGTTGCTTACATTCATATTCAAATGAAAAGCTAGGTTTTAGTTATGGTTAATAAAAATAAAGATGCATTTTCCCTATGTAAATCCATTGAAGCTATAAACCCCAGTCTCAGCCATTCATTGGGTGGGGCAGGAGAGTTCCCTTTCTGATCTCACATATTAGTTTTGGGCATGTCATCCCGGTCTGAATGATTTAGGTGTAAATGGGGTCAGGTGACAGGCTTTTAGGGAATGGTTTTGTCATGATTTAAAAAATAGGAATCTATAGTTTTTCCTGCCTTTGAAGACTGGTGTGTAAGCGTGAAATGCCTGAAGTTATGTCAACCGTCCTGCAGCCAAGAAAGACACCTGTGAATCTGATTATGGGTCACATTTCTATTAAACTAGCCCACCCTAGAGCTGCTGTACTTTGACATCAACTTTACATACAACGTTATAATCCTCATTATTAAAGCTGCTTCAAAGTTTTCTTACTTGGATAAAACAACTTAGTGTGACCCATGAATTTTAAGCACAGTTATGCATGGCCTTTTTAATCCTGAAACAAAGCGAAATCACTGGTTCCCCTAACAGCAGAGGTTGTTGTATCCCAAACTCATCTCTGTCCTTCTTTCCCGTCTCCAGCTCTGCAGTGTAGAGTGGAAGGTCTGTCTAATGAGAACTGACAAGGTGGAGGCCACAGGACGGCTGATGACACACATGGAAAGCTCTCAGTGAAGGATGCCACCAAAGGGCTGGTGCTCAGCTCAGACCTCCACTCCTCTATTCCAGGGGCAGCTGCTGAGGATGTGGGAGGAAGAGGGAGGGACAACTTCAAATAGTTCTGAAGCCTCGTGGCCTTCGGCAAGGTTTCAGGTTCCTAACTGGTTCTGATCCAAATATCAAGGCAGGCACCATTCCAGTTCTTCCTAAGAGAGCCTTTTTTGTTTGTTTTTTCTCAGTAGCCTGTATCTACCCCCACTTCCTTTCTATCAGTGTGCAAATTTCTCAATTCCTAGCCACGAATCAGATTGAAAGCTTGGAGGAGACATCAGACAGACCTTATAATCTCTGCTAATCCTGTAATCGGGTGCTAAACCCAGGACACAAATGGATTTGCAAAATAAGGATTTCAGAAACTCAAATGGCATTAGCAGGCCTCCAAGACAAATGCACGTGACAACCAAATGAGATCCATCAATACAGAGATATGGTCCACACTAAGCACCTGGAAATGTAATGGAGCAGAAGCATGGCAGAGGCTGGCAGACCTCTGGAGCTGTCAGCCAGGCCATCTCCTCTCTCAAGAGGATTCTTTTCTCTTGTTCTGTGTGTATTTTTAAGTTGCTCTCAATGGACAAACAATAATTGTACATACTTATTGATATATGCACATATTGTATAATGATCAAATCAGGGTAACAAGCATATCTATCACTTTACAATTTGACTGTTTCTTCTACTCTGAAGTTGGAAACATGAGTGCCGAGGTGGCTGAGTGGGTAAAGCACGTGCCGGCCAAGCCTGACAGGAATTCCATCCTGGAATCCACATGATGGTAGAAGGAGAGACCCGACTCCTCAAGTGGCCCTCTGTCCTCTCCACACATTCCCCATGGCATGCATGCCAAACACAGGCAGGCAGGTGCGTGTGCGTACACACACACACCCACCCCGCACACACCTCCCCCCCAGAGTTAACAAAGAAAAATACAATTTATTATTGTGAACTACAGTCACTCTCTCGTGCAACAGAACCTTAGGACTTATCTGATCCATTGACTAACTATTGTCTATTGTTCCCACCCCAACAAGGTCCCTTTGGAAGACTATCTTCAGTTGTTTGGGAATGGAAGACTAGGGATAAAAGAGACAGGAAATGAGAAGGAGAGGAAAGCTCTTTGTAAAATGCAAAAACAATGAGTGGTTCCAGCAAGGTAAAGACAAGGAGGGAGTTTAGGGACCGTGCTGCTTGGGACCCATTCAGAGAACTGCAGAGAAAAGCTTTCAAAGCACTAGATTCATATTTGCCACCCTCCTGACCTAGTATGGGGCAAAGGCCTCTAGGAAATAGCTTTCTCTACAGTGTGCATCTTTAGGAGCCCACCTGTCCCTGGGTGGATGGGCCTAGTGCATTTTGTGTGTGTATGAATTGGGGGTGGCGGTGCAAAGCTGCAAAGCTACCTGACCACATGGGGCAGAGACACTGCAACACATAGATCTTAAATGCTAGTGGCTGTATTTGAGGTAGAGTCTGGAGCCATTTGCTTCAGGCAAATGGGAAAATTTCCCTGGGTTTTCTTCTCCAAGTATCTGGATGTGAAAGTAACAGTACAAGGGATGACCCTGACTAGGGTGACATCTTTGTTCCTTTTTGGGAGCAGACACACCCAGGAGAGAGTAGCACAAGGCAGTACAGGAAGCCCAACTCTGCTAGCTTCCACGACAAGGCAGTCTACCTCAGGCTGTAGTCTTCCCCTCCACACTGCTCTCTCTGCTCCACCCCTCTTTGATGGCTTCAAGAATAAGGGTATTTAGTCTGATAGGAAGGGAAAACCCCCAAATTTGCCTGATGTCACTGTCCCACTTAATGCCCATCCTGCTGACAGCACGGCACTGCTTCTGTGGACCAAGAGTTCCTTTGATTCCCCAGAATGTGGCTTGTGTGTCTAGGTACTCTTACATATGGGTCCACGTGAAAACCCAAGGGGGACACTAGTTGTCCCCCTCGATTGTTCTCTTCCTTCTACATTGAGACAAGGTCTATCGTTGCCCTGAAGCTCACCAATTTTGCCATTCTGGCTAGCTGGAATGTTCAGGGGATTTCTACGTTGAGATTAGAGGCAGGTCACCATTCCTACCCAGGTATTATATGAATTCTGGGGATTCAAACTTGAGTCCTCAAGCTTGCACAGCAATCACTTTTTCCACTGAGCCACCCATCTCTCCAGCTCACTCATTTTTAACCTGTATTTCTGTCACCAGTTGGACATCTGGGTCTTTGATCAGCATATTCAAAGTAATTAAGGTCAATGAGATATATGGAGGTAGCAAAAACTGTGAAAGGTGAGGCCTGTTTGAAAATAAAACAAAACAAAACACCAGTAATCTGAAATGGAGGTTCAGGGGACAGCTGGTGTCAGCTGGGTGGTGGGCCACTTTTTGCGTCTGTCTCAGGAAGCCATCAGATGGCAAGGGAGATGAGTGAACTGCAGGAAGCTGACCACTCCCAACTACCCTCACGTGTCAGTCCTCTGGTCTTCTAGGCTCACATGTAGTGTGAGGCCTTAGAAAATCCTTCAACACCTACTTAATGCTTTCCTTCCTAGAAAACAGTACCTAATGAGAACAGTCTCCTTCACCCAAAGCAAGTGAGTCAAGCTTATGTGTTTAGAAAACTCATTAATAACAAAGGACATCTGAGAGGAGACAGTGTGTGTGTGTGTGTGTGTGTGTGTGTGTGTGTGTGTGTGTAATGGTAGTGGCAAGAGCTAACTCCTTAAGAGTCATTAAGCATGGGGCTGGTAGTCACTAGTGCCTGTGCCTGGCTGTGCTTGGCTCCCATCAGCACTAGGATGCTTCTTGGTATTAGTTTGATAGAGTCTTACTCTGCAGCTGTCAGCTATGCAGGCACAAAGGCTCTTATTTCTTCCCTTTCTTAGGCATGAGGACAACAGGCAGCTTTAGGAAATCAAATGGCTCAGGTCCTGCTGGAACACAGTGATGGAAGCTCATGTGCAGTGTGGTTCCATGCCCCAGGGCTCTGGGGATCCCACCAGAGAGAGAAGTGAGAGTGCCCCTACTTTGCTGATGGTTGGTCTGTTCACACTCATCTCCTTTCTTTACTTCCTGCCCCTTATCTATGCATAGACACAGCCTTGAATAGATCCCACTGACTGGCACTTGGAGGCAGACTGCCAGAGCCGGGGCAGGAAGGACAGAGCTCAAGTTGCTCTATGTGTCTGGGATCCCAAGATGGTCTCTTTTTGGGGAGGGATCCCCAAGTACTCTGTGCCAGCGCCAAAGCACCACCAAATTGCTTGGCCAGAGAGGACACTGGCGGGGGAGGGAGCGAGCCCTGTCCAGCTCGCATGCTGCTCATTTGCACAAAGAGCCCTTTCAGAGTTATTGGCTGGCAGGGTTCCTCCTGGGCTTTTTTCAGTGCTTGTGCACAGAATACCAATCAAGCCGTCTCACTGGGCTGCCACACAAACTAGCCATAGTTACCAAGAAAGGGACACAGAATGACAGCTCCTCTAGCCGGGCTCCCAGGAGGTAGCCCTGGACCCTCAGCTGGGTGGGGCTTCACTGCACTCCCCAGAAGCAGAACCACCTCAGTCTGGCGTCCTTAACAGAAACATTTGAAATGGTCCAAGAAAAGAGACTCCTAAGTGCTTCTCACTTATAGCACCTTTGGCTGGTATAGTGATGCAAAATCTGAAAGATGAGGATTTATGGTGGGGTCTATGAAGGTATTCTACAGTGGAACAGAATAAATTTCAAAAGACTCATGCTTGCCTTAATTAAAAGGAAATAAATCTACCTACTGACTCCAGTCAAATGCAGATATTGTGATAAGAGGCGGTAAGTAAATAGGAGAAAATGCATATGTGAACAGCCCAGCTAACCAACTGACTCAGGACTGTCTAACCTGTCTAAACCTGAATGAGGATCTAAGGACCCTAGTTCCTTATTTCACATTTATCAGCAGGCACATCCTCTAAAATAAGGGTGAGTTCCACTAGTAGCATCTGCAGGTAAAAGCTGCATCTGAAAACAAGGACCAAAAGCAGGCTGAATGCTGAGTAAATCGAACTGCCCAAAAAGTTATCATAAGAATGGAGCACCCAGGAACCTGGGTGCCAGGCAACCTACCCATAGCTCATCTGATGACTCAGGGGGAAGGAAGCCAATGGTGCGGCTGGTTCTGGCATCCCCAGGGCTGCCCTCCCATCTGCCTCTGAGCACCAGTACTCCTCCTCAGGCTAAGGTAGGATGCAGAGAAGACGGGGCCACTCCAGGGAATCTGAGACTACTCAAGCCACATGCTATGTGTCCTTTCATTCTCCCTCACTCCCCGAAGACCCTAGGATGGGCCAATGAATGCATGGTGGAAGAAGCCAAGTTGCTAAGTCAGTACAGAACGACAAACTGAAGTTATACCATTCGGAACTAGGGGAATCCTAGCCATAGCTAAGGCTGGCAGTGTGGGACTGAAAACAATTGATGGATTATATAAAGCAGCTTGATGGCCAGAAATGATGATCTATCTACAAAAACAGCAAACAAATCAAGGAGGTTGGCAGAGAGAAGGCAGTAGAAGCAAGGCACTGCTCTATAAACTGACGTAAGAACAGCTTGGTGGCTGTGGAAGAGCTGCAAGAAACCACTCAAGAGGATCCAGCAGGCCATGACAAAAACATGGAAGTTCCAAATTTGATCATACCTCTTAAAATTAGCCCAGAACTGTAAAGAGTGAACGTAGACAGTACAATTCTGAATTCTAGTAAGGGTGCCTAGAATATTCCTGGAAGAGTGGCCTTAAGCCTAGTGACTTTGTTTTCCTTAAAAACACCTATGGTAGAGGAACAGGTTGAAACATCTTCCCTTTAGGCAAAAGGGGGAAAAAGTCAAAGGCAACACAGAAGGGCCCAGGGGACCCAGGCTCCCAGTCAGACTTGATTCTCACTTGTCTGGTACCTCCTCTAGGGTGTTTTAAGTTAAATTAAGAGTTTGTTGATGGAACTGTTTGTTCTGTTGTCATGAATAATAGCTGGGACTGACAGCTATTAGAGAAGGGACAGAAGGAGACAGAAGCTAGGCCTCCTCTTCACCCAGCCCCAACAGAGCTTAAGCTCAGGAGCTCAGTGGGGTATTTATAGCTGCCTTTAAATTTACCCAACTCGCCATAGAGAGAGGTAATGGGGCGCCCTTTACTGCTGCTAGTGGTGATTGTCCTAACATTCTTTAATTAGCAAAAAGCGTTGGCACAGCCACTTTCAAAGCATTTGATCTCACTGTCCTGGTGTTCTCTATTTCAGGCTCAACAGTCTGCACTCCCTTAGCAGAAAATGCACTTTAGCAAAACCGAAACTGACAGGCACATGCAGATGTGAGTGCAGATGTGAGTGCAGGTGTGTCTGTACACCTGTGTCCACATTGCAACTCACTCTGCACATCCACAACCGTCAGAAACCTGCACGCCTTTATGCTGCCTCCATAAAACTGCCTCTCAGGAGTCTCTCAGCAGGAGTTAGGAAAGTCAAAAGTGAGAACTGGACATCTTGACATCACTAGGATCCTCTTTATTTTTCTTGTATTAAAAAAACAAAACAAACAAATTATAAACTACCTTTTCAGAGATGATCATGGAGCAGAGTTAGGACTAATGGGGTCCATGGAACAAGGGGTCCAAGCTCTTCTCCTCAGGCCTAAGAACAGTTTTACTACTGAGGAGAAGAGCTGGGAAGGAAGGAAGGAAGGAAGGAAGGAAGGAAGGAAGGAAGGAAGGAAGGAAGGAAGGAAGGAAGGAAGGGCCAATGTTGTGCTTCCATGGGGGAATGCGATGAACACATAAACAAATTCACAAACATAGTCATCTGTGGAAATGGTACAAAGTAAACAAAGCTAAAGCTGGTGAATGTGATTAAGACGGCCAGTAGTTACTTTCAGTCTCTGTTGGGAGACCTGCTCAAGAAGCTAGACCAAGGATGTGGGAAAGAGCAATCTATGCTGAAGACAGAGCAAAATCCCAAGGGAGAGAATCAATTTAAGAATATTCCACAATATGATGACCAGTGTAACTGTCACACTAGGAGTATGGAGGGGTTTGATAAATGTCAGGACTGAGGTTGAAGGAAAGGGATAAAGGCTGAGGAGCTGTGGTAGGCATTTCCATTGCTATTCAATTTATGAGGAAAATGGAACATTTTAAGTAAACCAATAACATAATCTGATGTAAAGTCACCACGATCACTTTAGTTGCTGTGGAGAATAGATTACAAACAGTACAGGTTTTTACTAATCTAACAGAGATTACCTTAGCAGTTCTAAATATATGTTCTGGGGTCATGTGAGATGTTGACAAACTAGTACACTAATATTAACTGCTAGATGTGGTGGCACCTGCCAGGCAGATCTTTTCATGTTCGAGGCCAGCCTTATCTACGCAGTGAGTTCTAGGGCATCCAGGGTTATAGAGTGAGATCATGTCTCAGAATTACATTAACTGTTAGAAATAGAAAAACCACTTTATGAATGAAGAATTAGAAGTTCTAAATTAGGAGCAATGCCAAGAGTAAGTGATTCTAAATAATAAAAAGATAACAGAAAGAATTCACTCAAAAATTGACTAGACAAAACTTTTTTTTCTATATAGTAGCTTCCATACTAAAAACAATAAATGTGTCAGACAGAGGTGGCATATGACTTTAATCCCAGCATTCCAGAGGCAGGATCATGTGGATCTAGAGTGAGTTCCAGGACAGCTAGAGCTACACAGAGAAACCCTGCTTCAAAATCAATCAACCAACCAATCAATCAATCAATCAATCAGTATAAAGCAAACAAAAACAATACATACTATTATTAGTGTTTGCTGAGACCAGTCATGAATTCCAAAATTTCCTTGTACTCCAATAAGATAAAAGAAGTTGACTACCTTACACAGGAAGAATCTGAAGCTTAAGGATTTACACATACACAGTACACAGAAAGCCTGTCTGAGACTCAGGTTCAAGTTTGTCTGATTGCAGAGATTCCTCATGGTCACCACTGAGCTCTAACACTTGATGGCATGTACATGTACACACTGCATGAAATCTTGTAGACTGCAGTTAGGGTACATGAGTGGCTTCAACAGATACATCACATGCGCATCTGTGAAGCAATTAATTTTAGGTGTGGAACCCTGATTCACAACCTAGTTTGCACGGATTATCCTGGTGGGCCCTAAATTCAACCAGAAGTGTCCCTCTAAATTACAGACAGGAAAGAAGAAACTGAGACAGTGTGACCATGGAGGCAGAGCCTAAGGGGACACATTGACAAGACAAGGGCTGCCTCCAGAAGTCAAGGCCACTCAAGATTCTTCAAGGAGCAAAGCCTTACTAGACTAAGAGCTTTGAGCTCCTAAATCTCCAAGAGAATTTGATGGCTGAAGTCACTATTATATGGAAATGTTTTTATGGCAGCCAAAGAAATTAAGTCACTCTGCCGGGCATGGTGGCGCATGCCTTTAATCCCAGCACCTGGGAGGCAGAGGCAGGCAGATTTTTGAGTTTGAGGCCAGCCTGGTCTACAAAGTGAGTTCCAGGACAGCCAGGGCTACACAGAGAAACCCTGTCTCGAAAACCAAAAAAAAACAAAAACAAAAAAAAACAAAAACAAAAAAAAAAAAAAAAGAAAGAAAGAAAAAAAAAAAAACCACACAAGAAATTAAGACATTCATTACTTCTGTAACCATAACAAAACTTCTTAAGTCCACATATGAACTAGTGAATCTAATGGTTTCTTAGCTCAGTGCTGTATGTGTTTACAGCCTAAGTACCTATCAACAACCAGAAAATGTTAGTAAAGTTATTATTCTATATACAGGTTATTAAAGAAAGCAAACCATTGGGCCTGTATGGGTCAGTGTATCTGCAAAGGGGGAAGGGGTGTTCATAGGTGTTCTACTGGACATCTTTGATTGCTGGCTCTTATGTGTGACTGTGGCTAGAATGGCACCCCAAACTTACTTTCTCAAGAAAGGAAGAGCCAGCTAGCAGGCAGGAAGCCTGTCTTCACTCCAGCCCAAAGGTACCACCAGCCCTGGTGAAACTAGTCTCAGTAGAGAAAGAAGCCTTTGTATTCTGTCTAGGTCCATGTAATTTCCCTCCCCCTCCCTTTCTTTTTCTCTAGACAGGGTCTCATATATCCCAGGCTGGCTTCAAAGTTGCTATGAAGGATGACTGTGAACTCCTGAATGCTGGGGTTATAGGTGTGCTCTATCATGGCCAGTTAATGCAGTGCTTTTGATAGACTTGAGCTATATCATAAGCCCAGCTCTCTGTAATGGTTATCAGCTACCTTGTCTTATTTCAGATGAAGTTTTAGAAAATGGCTCTTGCTAGGCTCTATGGAGTGCCTCAACCCTGCCACCTTCAATCCTGGGGACAGAATCCAAGGGACTGGAAATGCCATGCTGGAGATCTACTACAAAGCTATCATCCCAGCCCACTTTGACTTCTTCCTCCACCTCCTCCTCCTTTTTTTTTTTTAAAGATTTATTTATTTTATATGAGTACACTGTCACTTTCTTCAGACACACCAGAAAAGGGCATCAGACCCCATTACAGATGGTTGTGAGCCACCATGTGATTGCTGGGAATTGAACTCAGGACCCCTGGAAGAGCAATCTTAACCACTGAGCCATCTCTCCAGCTTGAATTCCTCCTTCTTTAGTTTAAAACTTTCCCTTCACTTTCTTTAAAAGAGCAGAGATTTCTAGAGAAAACAACTTTCAGAGCATCTGTGTTGCCCTGGACCATCCACTCAAGGAAGAAATACATTCTGTTGATGACTGTGGGCAATCACAGCAGAGCCTCACTAGGGGATCAGAGGCAGTAAGGGAGCCTCCTCTAAGAGGAACAGAATCTTCAGTGGCCAGGTGACTCCAGAGAAGAAGCTCAGTCACTGCAATGGACAGGAGGCCATGAGTACTCCTACATGGAACATATCTTACATTTTTTTTATCATTGCAAATTCACCAACTAATACCTTTCCTTGACTCTTTGGAGAACAATTTTTATATTATTTTTCCTTCTTTATCCCTGTCTCTCAAATCTCTTCCTTTTCTTGCCCTTACTCTGATTCTGTTCTTGTTGGACCTCCCCAGAAGGAACCCAAAAGCATATTAGAAGCAAGATGGTACCCTGCTGTTGCTTGCAAACCCCATGAGGCGTTATGGACATCTAGTGGCTGCTGAGGATAATGCCTCAGGGACAGACATATTTGCAAAGTAGGGAGTGGGCCAGCCTTGCAGCCCTGGGTTCCTCTACATGAACATTCCTTTGACTTATCAGAATCCCAAGTCATATGGAATGGCATATTAACACTATCAAAACTCCACCTTTACCCCCAAAACAGTAAGCATAGAACATGTCTGCTCACAAAGAACACAGAGCAAGCATTTGATAATATCTTCAAGCCCAGGCTTTAAAGGCCAATTAGCCACATATCAGCATATTGATAGAAGGAACTCCGAGGAACAGACTTTGATATTAACTAGTCATGTGACTTTAGGAAAGTTACCATGCCTTTCTGAGTTTCCTTAACATCAGTAAAGTGAGAGGCCAAGTCAGTATGATCTCTCTCTTAAGGATTCTTTAAAAATGAACATGCTGTGATCTGTGATCAGCTCTATTCCAGTCCTGTGGATGTTTATACTAAACTGAAGGGAACATTCTCTCCTCAACTCCACAGCCTAATTCCAAGGCTAGGCTACAATCTCAAAGGATCAGCCTTCTTCCCAAAGCTGCCTGTCTGAAAAGGAGGGAAAGTCATGGACTCTGAGAAGTAAATGAAACTTTCTAGCCCATCTCCTTGATTTCATAAATCAAGGCATACTTCATTATACATTCTATCTAATCAGAAACAACAAGCAGAACGCAGGCCTCCCAAGTTCAGTACAAGGCCCATTCTTCAAAACTGAGCTGCTGACCCAGGCTCTGGCCAGCCTCTTGAACACATCTTTAGCATTCTTTTAACAGTGCCTATGTGAAACTGCCCATGTTCTCAGTCCACTGCAGTGTTCCTTCTTATTTAAATGTGAACTGCCCTCTCTTATTTCTTAGTGGTACCACTACAGACCCAGGCACCAGCCAGAACTACTAGTTGTGAGGGGCAAAATACCAGAGGGAAGTCAGTGAGATGCTGGAAGACAGCTTCAGGTCAGGAGGACTGTGAACTGACAGCCTCTTCTTTACTCTACTCTGTGGGTTCCAGGAATTTCTGTGGCCTAGCTGGCCCATAAAGGGTAAAGCAGTCCCATGTAGCACTCCACTGAATTTGGGAACATTTGCTCTAATCAGCATCGACCACATTTACTACGAGATTATCTTGTTCCTATGTAGTGATTTAATCCAACTCAGCCCACCCTCCCTCCCATCTACCTTCACAATGTGGGGGCAGCAGCTGAACAGATGGGGCCCCAGTTGCCTACACAAGCAGGAAACCAGTTCAGGCAGAGCCCCTCTTCCTGAAAGGAGAGAGAGGCACCATACTCTAGTGTGCCACCCATTCCCTAGTGATACCCACCCCCAATATCCCCAATAACACAACACTTTCCCTGCTTAGTCGCAGCTGGGTCAACGACAGACGCTTTCCTCACAGTTTCCTGGTGTACCAGGCTCACATTTCCTGGGCCCACAAAACAGTGACATCCTTCTTACACATGGGCTTTAATGAGGAATTCAAAGGATTGGGGGCACATGCCTGGAATTACGAGTTGAAAGGTTGAGGCTGGAGGATCGCCATGAATTCAAGGCCAGTCTAGGCTTTAAAACAAAATCCTGTCTCCAAGGGGAAAGCCACTGCAGAGTCAACTGGAATTAGACCTTAGCATGAGCGTAGGACTTACCTCAGTTTCTTATTTCTCCCCCTGATCTCTCATCACAAGTGATACGTTTGTAGGATTGGCTTTCTTAGTCCTTTCTCTCATGCTCTTTCTGATTTCTCATATACCCTTGACTGAATGTTCAGTCTCTCCCCAACCTTGCCTCCACCATTGGCCTGGGCAGTAGATACAGTGGATATTCTGTTAGGGATGAACTCACTGGTCTCATGAATTGAAGACTGACTTGAAAAGCTGACTGTCACTATCTGGCACAAGTGCTTCACCTGGAAAATGGAGACAACAGGGGGCAGTCACTTCACCAGAGCAGTCACAGGTACATTCTTAGTATGGTGGGCACACAAACACCCTAACGAGGACTGGCGAGTGGAGGTGAAGTCTGACTCATTACTCTGTAAGAACACTCTGTGGGATCATGCCCTGACACCAAGCTGTGCGGGGCCTGTCAGGGTTCAAATCCTGGTGCTACAACTTAGTATATGTGGGACTCTAGTCACACACTTTATTCTACCCGTTCATAAAATGAATCATAAAGAAAGGGCTCAAAAATATCATGCTAATGTTTTTCCTTGACAGCAAATATAAACGTCAAGGTCTTGGTAAAGGACAGGAATACAAAACTGCGGACATTGGAATTTTCTAGGACTTGAAGAAGGTTTAGGTTTTGAAGAAGCAGATAGTACTGAGATTACGGCTGTGGTAGAGTTCAGGAAGTTGGGAAATCCTGGGGTCCTCATCCATAAGTAACAGCCCAGTGGGAACAATGGGGTTAAACAACACACTTGTTAGATAACAGGCAGAGGCTGAGAGGATCCCC
Source organism: Mus caroli (assembly GCF_978045245.1). Lineage (NCBI taxonomy): Eukaryota > Metazoa > Chordata > Mammalia > Rodentia > Muridae > Mus > Mus caroli. The sequence goes on from NW_028227262.1 coordinate 120,810,812, forward strand.
AGGTATTCTACTGGACCTACAGCACAGTGCTAATCTATAGATTGTTTCACCCTCACATGGTTGAGAAAAGAGGTTCTTTTATGGAGGAAATGAGTTGGCAAATGCTGACCTATGCTTTTACAATAGCCTGTCAAAGCAGGGACCAGAACTCCCCTTTCAGCAAGCTGCTAAGGGACTCCCAGAGAGAGGCTGGTGCAGCTCCAGGGGCAGAAGGCATAAATTACCTTACTGGTCCCTGCATACAGGGGAGGGGAAGGGGGCATCTGAGAGGCAAGGCTGCAGGCAGCTCCCGAATGAATGAAGGCTGCTGCACCATGGGTTTTTGGAACTCACCTCAATCCTCCCCAGGTTGTCATTCCCCCACTCCTTGAATTTGGTCTTTCTTTCCACTGTTTCCGCCCCCACAGCCCTCATTAAGAAAACTATCATTTAAAGCCCTAGTTACTGTGGGAGAGGGGAGGGGGCAAGAAAGTGTTTGAGGGAGGGGACTGGAAGGACAGGCACAGAGTAAGGCGAAGCATAGACTCGATGGTCTTCTGACTCAACGCAGCCCTTGCGTGGATTCGGCTGCCTGCCCCTAGGTCCCCACCATCCTGCAGATCCAAACTCTGGCCGCGCAGCCAGGCACCCCGTCAGCATTCAGCGGGGGTGCGGATGACGCGGGCGCTCGTAGGAGGCCGGCCAACTGCTGCAGCCCCACCGAGGGCCGCCGCACCCGAGCCCCTGAGCCCAGCAGTCCACGGCTGTAGGTTGCTGGGTGGCTAGGGTGGGGGCCGCGCAGTCTCCGCTGCAGCCCCGCACCGCTCCAGCCTATCAGCGGCCAACCAGCCACTCGCTCCGACCTGACCAAAATAGATGCGAACGCCTGCGACTAGCGCGCAGCCCCTCACTTGACGCTCACTCCGACTCGCTCGCCCGCTTGCCCGCTTGGGCCGCTCCGATCGTCTAGAGGGGGCGGGGAGGAAGCTGCCGGGGAGGGGGGAGGGGGGTGGGGAAAAAGAAGGAAGGAAGGTAGGAAGGAAGGAAGGAAGGAAGGAAGGAAGGAAGGAAGGAAGGCAGGCAGGCAGGCAGCCCTCCGCGACTCGGGGCTGCGCGGCGCGGGCCGGAGCGCGCTGGAAGGCGCGGCGTTAACCCCTTGAGGGCAAGCGGCAGAGGGAGAGCGGTGTTAATACATAAGAGCACTGCATCACGCTAATCTTCTCCCTAGAACAGTATGCGTCAGCAGTACATTCACGTTCTGACTGAAGGACAAAAGGATGAGAGAGCAGTCTGCGTGGCTGCCGCCTGCAACACCGCGAGCCCGGCGCGAGGAGGAGACGGTGGGCGCCGAGCGCAGGGGCCCCGCTGCTGCCACCGCCGCCGCCGCCGCTAGCCAGCGGGGACCATGTTCACCGGCTTCGGAGCGTTTCCCGCAGCCGCTACCCCCACTGCTCACGCTGCCGTCGCCAGCGCTCTGGCCGCTGCAGCAGCCCGCTGGCAGCTCCGCTGCTGAAGGCTCCGGGAGCCCCAGCGGCGAACTCGCACTCTCCGCACAAAGCCGGGGCCGGCGGCGCGCCGGGAGCCCAGCAGTGGCGGGCGGCGGCGGGCGCTTGCGCGCTGCCGGGGGCTGCGGCCGCCGCCGCTGCCGGACCCGCGCCCGCCCCCGGACTCCCTGAAGGGGCCTGCGGTGCGGGCGCGACCGCGGGCACTGCGCGCTCCTCCGTTCGCGGACTGGGTCCCAGCACCACGTCCACGCCGCTACCCCTCTGAGGCTGGACGGATTACCGCTCCCCGTGCCAGCAGACGGCGGAACTGGAGAACTGAGCCCAGTTTTTGTCTTTTTTAACCCTTCCGAGAAGAGGCGAAGAGAAAAGGGGGTGTGTGCCTAGGGAGGGCGAAGGCGCCGCGAACACCTCTTAACTCTCGCAGCCCCGCGAGCTCACGACTGCAATCAGCTGCCGCCAGCTCCGGGCGGCCAACACTGGGAAAGCAGAGTGGAGAGCAGCGCAGCAACCAGCGAGCGCGGCCTGGGCGGCTTCGGGAGCGCCCCCGCACCCCCATCCCCCGCGGCGGCCCAGGGAGAGGGCTCGGGGCCCCGAAGACACACTTTGGCGATGAAGCGCCTTCTCCCGCGGCTGGAACAAGCTGGTGCCAGGGTCCAAGGACAAAGCAGGGAAGCGCTGGTGGCGCCGCTCCTCGGGCTCTCGGGGGGGCATGCACCTGCATAGCCCGCCGGGCCTTGGCTCTCCCTGGCGCGCCTCAACTCCGCGGCTTCGCCGGCTCCGGATTTACTAGAAGCCATTTTGTCTCCCCCACCCCTCCCCTCCCCTCCCCTCTGCCCTCCCTGCCCCCACTACTTCCCCCTTTGTTAATTAAAACTAAAGTCAGAATGGGAACGATGAGCCCAGCTCTCGTGGAGAAAGCTTAAGGACACAGCGCTAATTCTTTCCTGCTTTCCTTCCGAGGTAGGTGACAGGGAATTGGGTGGGGATGGTCGAGACGTGGGAGAGAGTCTTAGCTTTCTATGGGTTGGCCTTGAGGGTGGGCTGGTAGATGAGGGGCCGCTCTGTAGTTTTGCAGGGTTTTTCTAGGCCGATCTGCTTGTCTCTAATCGCCCCCTCCCCACCTCCTTCTCCAGATGGAAAGAGGAGCTCCTAGCTCACTTAAGCCGGGGTAAGGCTGGTTCTCTTTTCCAAGCCAAAATCCCAGGCGATGGTGAATTATGAACGTGCCACACCATGAAGCTCTTGTGGCAGGTAACTGTGCACCACACCTGGAATGCCGTCCTGCTTCCCGTCGTCTACCTCACGGCGCAAGTGTGGATTCTGTGTGCAGCCATCGCTGCTGCCGCTTCAGCCGGGCCCCAAAACTGCCCCTCCGTCTGTTCCTGCAGTAACCAGTTCAGCAAGGTGGTGTGCACCCGCCGGGGACTCTCTGAGGTCCCACAGGGTATTCCTTCTAACACCCGGTATCTTAACCTCATGGAAAACAACATCCAGATGATTCAGGCCGACACCTTCAGGCACCTCCATCACCTGGAGGTCCTGCAGCTGGGCAGGAACTCCATCAGGCAGATAGAGGTGGGGGCCTTCAATGGCCTCGCTAGTCTCAACACCCTGGAACTGTTCGACAACTGGCTGACAGTCATCCCCAGTGGGGCCTTTGAGTACCTGTCCAAACTGCGGGAGCTCTGGCTTCGAAACAACCCCATTGAGAGCATCCCTTCTTATGCCTTCAACCGGGTGCCCTCCCTCATGCGTCTGGACTTGGGGGAACTCAAGAAGCTGGAGTATATCTCTGAGGGGGCTTTTGAGGGGCTGTTCAACCTCAAGTACCTGAACTTGGGCATGTGCAACATTAAGGATATGCCCAATCTTACACCCCTGGTGGGGCTCGAGGAGCTCGAGATGTCAGGGAACCACTTTCCTGAGATCAGGCCTGGGTCCTTCCATGGCCTAAGCTCCCTCAAAAAACTGTGGGTGATGAACTCACAGGTCAGCCTGATTGAGCGGAATGCTTTTGATGGACTGGCTTCCCTCGTGGAACTCAACTTAGCCCACAATAACCTCTCATCTTTGCCCCATGACCTCTTCACGCCCCTGAGATACCTGGTGGAGTTGCACCTACACCACAATCCTTGGAACTGTGATTGTGATATTCTGTGGCTGGCTTGGTGGCTTCGGGAGTATATACCCACCAATTCCACCTGCTGTGGCCGCTGTCATGCTCCCATGCACATGCGAGGCCGCTACCTGGTAGAGGTGGACCAGGCTGCCTTTCAGTGCTCTGCCCCTTTCATCATGGATGCACCCCGGGACCTCAATATCTCTGAGGATCGGATGGCAGAACTGAAGTGTCGGACTCCCCCTATGTCCTCTGTGAAGTGGTTGCTGCCCAATGGGACAGTGCTCAGCCACGCCTCCCAGCACCCCCGGATCTCTGTTCTCAATGATGGCACCTTGAACTTTTCTCGTGTGCTGCTCATAGACACTGGAGTATACACATGCATGGTGACCAATGTGGCAGGCAACTCCAATGCCTCGGCCTACCTCAATGTGAGCTCGGCCGAGCTCAACACCCCCAACTTCAGCTTCTTCACCACTGTAACAGTGGAAACCACAGAGATATCACCTGAGGACATAACACGGAAGTACAAGCCTGTTCCCACCACATCCACTGGTTACCAGCCGGCATATACCACCTCTACCACGGTGCTCATTCAGACCACCCGTGTGCCCAAGCAGGTGCCAGTACCCTCCACAGATACCACTGACAAGATGCAGACCAGCCTGGATGAAGTCATGAAGACCACCAAGATCATCATTGGCTGCTTTGTGGCAGTGACTCTCCTAGCTGCTGCCATGTTGATTGTCTTCTATAAACTTCGCAAGCGGCACCAGCAGCGGAGTACAGTCACAGCTGCCAGGACAGTAGAGATTATCCAGGTGGATGAAGACATCCCAGCAGCAGCATCTGCAGCAGCAACAGCAGCTCCGTCCGGTGTATCAGGTGAGGGGGCAGTAGTGTTGCCCACAATACATGACCATATTAACTACAACACCTACAAACCAGCACATGGGGCCCACTGGACAGAAAACAGCCTGGGGAACTCTCTGCACCCCACAGTCACCACTATCTCTGAACCTTATATAATTCAGACCCATACCAAGGACAAGGTACAGGAAACTCAAATATGACTCCCCCTCCCTCAAAAACTTATAAATGCAATAGAATGCACAAAAAAGAGCAACTTTTGTACAGAGTGGGGAGAGACTTTTTCTTGTATATGCTTATATATTAAATCTATGGGCTGGTTAAAAAAGATTATATTAAAATTTAAAAACAAAAAAAATCAAAACAAAACTATTTTCTAACTTGTAAGTTCTATTTAAAGGGGGAGGGAAGGGATTCTTGGCAATGTTGTGGGTAGGAGCCTCAAGTCAACTGCTGTAAGGTGGAAACTGCTAAGACAAAACTAACTAAAACAACCAACACCACTAAAGTGGCAGGGTGTGGGCTGCTGGGGGCAGGAAGAATAGCCTGCATCTGTCAATTTCTAGAAGATGCTTTACAGGATCTAGGAATACCATTTCTATAGACATCTTTCTTAAGCTGAGAGCTGTCTTTACAGATCTATCTTATTAAACAAAATAATTTTAAAAAGCATCACAAATTTGTACTGTGCCAAAAGGTTGAGAGGTGATTTTTTCCCCCCTACAGAGACAATGGGGAAGATAGATCTGTAAATGTATTTTAGGTAGGAAAACCACCAAAATTCCAACTAATCCTTCCAGGGGTTGTTTTTTTGTACGTGTGCACAAATCATCTGGGTTTGTGCCTTCAGACTGGCATGTGTCTCCCCTGACAGTGCTTCAGGACAGCTTGGAAGGAAGGGAGCTGGCGTAGCTCTCCATCAAATGCTTTCACATTGCACCAGATTCCTGCAGTTGGGCATAACCCACTCTGCAAGGCATGTGTCTATTCAGGGTTTCCCGGGAGGAGGAGGCGGCCTGAAGGGGGTGCGGCCAGCCCCGGGAGGAAGGGAAGCAGAGCAGCAGCAGCAGAGGGAATGATTCACAGGAGGCCATAAATCAGCATTGTGCAGTGGCCACCTGTTGTTCCGGGTATCTGACAAATGATTGTAGACAATGATGACATTTTATGATTTTTCAAAAAAGATCTTGCTTGTTTTGAGGTGGAAAAGGAGGATCGGCTGGGGATGGGGACTTGGGGGAGTGGAAGCTTTTCTCTTGCTTAGGATTTGGTGACTATACTAAATGCTGATTCATTAGCGATTATTGCAGCTGATGCCAACTAGTTGTGGTGAGAGAGTGGGGGCAGAACATGAGTAGAGAGGGGAAAGGAGAGCTAAAAAGGGCACAGGCTCAATTTAAAGAAGCCTTTGCCAACCAGGATGTTACAAGAAAACTGACAAGGGGAACACACAAATGAGCTGGGCATGAAATTCTGTTGAATGGGCACCATGGGGGAAGCTTCCCTCCCCTAGGCCTACCTCCAGTAGTTACAAGCAAGGGCAAGATCTCTTATTCTGGTCCATTTAATGATGTAACTTTCAGTTATTATTTTAGCTTTAAGAGAAAATTAAGGGTTCAGATTTGAAAGGGGGTGGTATGGGTGGGAGATGCCAACAAAAGAACACTGATTGTAATGTGAGAAAAGTGTATTTTTGTATTTTAATAAATATTGTTCAATTTTTAATTCAATGTCCCCAAAGGGTTAAATTGAATAAGATTCTGAACCTATACATACAGTCTTATACACACTGACCGAGTCATTTATATTTAAATGAAGGGGGTGGGGGGGGAGGGAAGAGGCTTGATGTGGGGAGGGAGACAATGTTAAATTTAAAGTGTGGGAAAATGCTAAAAGCTGTCAACCACCTTTCTTTAGTTTAAATAAATGCACCCCAACTCCAGTGCATCTTCCACAAGCTAAGTGTGTTAGTCCCTGGCTTTGTTGGGGATATAACCAAATTCCCCATGCCCTGGAAAAAAGCAGGGGAAATGGGTCAGCCTCAGCTCCTGGGACCTGGCCAGAAGTGAACCGCCACCTCAGCAGATCCCGATGGTCAGGCAGTACCAGACCAACCAGAGGACCCTGGGAGGCTTGGATTTAAGAGGGCCTCAGTAATGTAGTTTGGCTGCAAATCCCCACAAGCAGTGCTGCTGAATAGTCTGATATGTTTGGAGGAGGTGGGGCTCTGGCTCTTGAGGTTCACAGAGCAATGACTCCCAGGGAGGTTCCATGAACAAGGACCTCATGTTTCTTCAGCGCATATTTATACTAATGCAGGGAATGAGGACTGAGTGGGTGTGATCTATCTGGCACTGAAAAGGGAAAGAGGCAGGCAGCACTTTGCAGCAGTTGGCTAAGAAATGGCCAATTTTGAATCTTCCTAGGTATACAGATCATTCCTGGCTATCAGTGCCTATGGCAGCACATACACACTGGGATGCACTTAAAACACAGGCAACAGTGGCTGGTTCTCTCTGTCCTCCTTTTACTATCTATTCCTAATAAAGACAGAAAACCGCAGCAGAGCAAAGGGTGGGACTTGGCCCAGGATCGGATGAAAATCCAAGAAATGACTGTGTTTCCTAGTGCCATGAACATAACTCAGGCTGTTGGGAACAGCTTCCTGGGTATACATTCTGAGGCAAGTGGGGATGAAGTTGCTGCCTCAGCACCACAAGGTGGGGCGCTGATTTCTGATTTCCTAACATCCCCTTTTCTGACAGCTGTCTGGGAAGTCAGAAATTATGCAGTATCTGCAATGACAAAGGGTCTTGGGCTAAACAAAGGTCTGAGGACAGAGGAAGAGAGGTGTGAAATCCTCAGGAGGGACGCCTCTGTCCTAGGGATGAGCATCTTCTGCTCTTGGAACCCGAAGCGATGAGGGAAACCCTAGGCAAGAGTGTCCTTGGCATTTCATAGGCAGCTCTTTCCCCAGTAGCTTACCCTCTGGTCTAGCACTGCCATGCAGTTAAGAGGTACCCTGCTTTTGCCATGCAGCTGGGGTACATCCTCCCTTAAGCAGGAGCTTGGGACTTTTTTCGGAAGAGCACTGAAGTGAGGCTCGAGGCTGCGTTAATGACTCATTCTCAAGCCTGGCCAAGCTGTAAGGCTGGTTACCTGGGAATGGAACGTGGGTTGGTAGCTCTTCAGGGGTAGTTATAGCAACACATTAGAGGAAAGACTGCAGCTGAGTATATGGAATTACAGAATTTTCATTATAGAATTTTTAAGGTCATGAAAATTACTTAGCCTAATTTTTAAAAATATTTTTTTGGTCAAGGAAACTGAGCGCTACAGAAATAGAAAGACATATCCAAGGTCACACTGACAATGGAAGAGGTTAGACTAGAACCAGGGACTCTTGACTTCCTAGGCCAAATGTGTTTTTTCCCCTTACTGATATGCAACTAAAATGGGACTTCCTACTTGTGTGTTCTCTTCTTCCACAAAGAGGTATTTTCCTTTCCATCCCATCCAGCTCAGCTACCCTGTAAGGTCTGACAACAGTTCTGATAACAGGAGCTCCGTACATGCATAAGGGGTTTAGAGCCTCAGGAGTGCACATACAGTTCTGGATTCTTAGGTCCAATGGTAGATAGAAACTGCAGAACCCCACAGAGGGTGATGGCTACAGAAGAGTTGAAAGTAGGCATGATGGTGTTTCCAGTGAGAAAGAGAACTTGGCTTCCTCCCAACTATAGGCTGGAAAGCTCTGCAAAGGAGCTGACTGAAAAGGTCTTAAAGTTCCTATTAGACACAGTCCCCACAGGGAGTGGTGTCTGTCATTTGGCCCAGTAATAATGAGACTGGGATGGAGAACAGGAGCATTAAGCCCTCTCCCCTCCTCTAGATACCTATCTAGCCTTGGCTCTTTTAAAATGCTCACATCTGCTGACTTAGTCGGGGGATGGGGGATGTGTGGCTTTTTGAGGACAATTTGTGGGAGTTGGTTTTTCCCTTCCTCATGTGTGGTGAGGCTAGAACTCAGGTCATTAGGCTTAGTAATGAGTGCCTTTACCTGATGAGCCATTTAGTTCTTTAATGCCACACTGTGGTTACCATTTGTATAATCTACTCCAGGACTTCTTAGCACCCTTTGGTGTAATGCTGCACCCTATTATCAATGAAGGTAGACAGGCTAGTCTCTAAGGCTTAGAGACATTAGCTTTATTGTGGATATTTAACATGTATTGAGGCCAGTAACTTGCTAGGCAGAGCAACATTCAGTGTCCCTCCTGCAAGACAATTCCTATTGTGGGCAGGCAAGAGGGCCAGGGTCAATGGCCTTCCTCCACTGGCTAGGAACTGTACTCCAAGATGGTCCACCATTTCAGTGCACTAAGGCAGCAAGGGCTTAAAAGAGAAGAGAAAGAAGAGAGAATATTTATATCTAAACGTGTCTGATTTGATCTCCTCTGCTGGCACTCAGCACACCACACCATTGCCTAAGACCGGCACCGTTCATGTCATTTCTAAATCCTGCCTCAGCTAAACTGCAAGGCAGCTTTTGGCTCAAAGTGACTCTCTTTGGTTTTCATCCACTTAGAAAGTACCCTTTCCTCTGCAGGGGGAAGAATGGTTTGGGTACTGGATTGTTTCCATCTTTGCTTTAAATTAAAATAAGTAATGAGTGTGTTTAAGAAATTAAAAAAAAAAAATAGGCCAGTGTTGTTCCCTTACACCCTGTGTATGCATGGTGGGGTTGGGAGAAGGTTGTGGGGAACGAACACCCATAATGCTTGCAAACAGACTCTGGATCTGAAGCCAGTCTCTTGGGTTGGATTCCAGCTCCATCACTTCCTAGTTTTGTGACTTAGCAAGCACTGAGTGTCTTCATCTGTAAAATGAAGACTATTAATTCATATGTACTTCACTACTTCATAGGCTGCTGTAAACATTGAGAATTTGTATATTTATCTCACACTTAGTGTGGTGGCTGATGTTGTATAGTAGGTATTTTATAGCTGGCAGTTATTTGATGATTTAAATATACAGACCAAAGACCAGTGCCCATTTATTACCTCTACCCTTGAACCCTGTGTCTTCTTACTTTCACTATGCCATAGAGAAAGAATGGTTTATCTGTGAGTTGGAGACAATGCTACTGAAAAACCCAAACATAGAGGAAAAGATGGCTGTATTTTGTTTTGTGCTCTGTCCCTAACTAACTCTGCAGCTGGCCCACAACACTGTCTTAGTCAAGGAATGGATTCCTGTTTGGTAAAGGTGCTTCTGCTAATAGTGAGGTAAAAACTGAGGAAGAGCAGGGCATTTCTGCCTAGGAAGTCTTAGTCTTTAACAAGAGGCCATGCTTCCTAGACTCTTCACGTATCTGTTGTTCTCTACCAGGGGCAATTGAACCAAAATTACGCAGGTCAGTGATACAAATGCTTCCTTGTTTTAAAGCCTGACCAGGTCTGGAGGTAGGAAGGAGGAAGCTCCAAGATGGAGAAGCACAGAGAGAGCTACTGGGCCCTTGAAGGAAGGGAGCAAGCACCTTGATTTTAGCAAGTGAGAGAAAAAAAGAAGCTACGTGGAAGACACACAGGCAAGAAAGGGCCTGTGGTGCAGTTAAGAAGGAGTTGTTGTTGTTTTTTTTTAATTTAGTAAGATGCTGGTTGGACCAGGCAGAGGACTGTTAGTGTGACACGGGGCAAGGAGAAGAAAAACAGGGGATGGGCTTTCCAAGGCAGGCTAACAACCAATGCGTGGTGCTTTCCTGATGAGAGTCTAGTATTAGTCTTAAGGGCGATCATAGGTTTTATTCACTGGTACATGCCAACTTTTTTGCTGCTGGGACTTGGGCCAAAACCACACGTTTTCACAAGTCCTGATCCTTCTCCTGCAGGCTGTCCACTGTTGGGGAAAGCAAGGCAGTCTTCAGATGGTGTCTTATCCTGGACTCTGAGCGCTTTCTTGGGTCTGCTATGAGCCCATTCCCCTCATTTCTATTTAGGTATAGTCACCAGAGCCAGGCGTGGTGGTATATACCTTTAATCCCAGCATTCGGGAGGCAGAGGCAAGCGGATTTCTGAGTTCCAGGCCAGCCTGGTTTACAAAGTGAGCTCCAGGACAGCCAGGGCTATACAGAGAAACCCTGTCTCAAAAAACCAAAAAACCAAACCAAACCAAACCAAAGAAAAGGTATAGTCACCAAGGAAGCAGCAGAGGCCACAGTTCAGTATTTACCCACAAGGGAAGGTATTATAGAAAATTTGATGACTGAGTTCAGTGCATATGAATACTTGTAGTGAGCCAAAGAGTAAGCCTAGGCCTGTGGGGAAATGTTGGAGAAGCTGTCTTGTCAAAGTAAGTTAGCACTTGAGAAGGGAGCAACATCTCCGAGAATTTGGAACCTCTATCTGGGAAGCACTAAGATGAGAGGCCACTCTAGTACCGGGTGTGAGGACTGCCTCACAGTAAGACTCAGCCTTTCAAGCTCACCCACTTCAGTACTAGAGCAGTCACTACGGTCACATTATTAAATAGTAGCAACAGTCCTCAATCTATTTGTTTCCCACCTGCCTTTTTATATGTCCACTAATAAAGGCATTCTTATTACATCAGGTTTTCTTTCATAATCTCCATGATAGGGCTTAAGAAATCCTGAATGATCCTTCCATATAAGAATTATGGTTCTTCCTTTCCTCTGATATTTACATCTTATTGCCTCTCTGCAGCAACTTCTTAATCTCTTATACTTCCTTTAAGGCCTCAATTTTGGTCCTCCTGTCTCTGAGCCGGTGGTACTTTAGTCACTAGGTAAACCACTACCTGCTATTGAGTCAGCAAGCAGAGGGAGACAGGCTTTCACAGTTACTTCTGCAAAGTGTGGGTTTCTGGCCTTAGGCTACTTCTTCCCAGTCTCCAAGGTCTAAATTTCTTCATCTACCCACGTGTCTGAGTTCATTAATACCATCCAGACAGTTGCTCCAACTTGGGGACGCCCCCTCCCATAGGTAAATTGAATGAGTTATATAGACTTTGCTACATAGGCAGTTCCATCCAGGAACCAAGTGTCAGCCTTTAGTCCTGACTAGAGGAATGCTCAGTGCTTCCCTTGTAAGAGCTCAAATACAGAGCTGAGGCCTCAGACACTAGCAGCCTATTCCTGTAGCCTGGCAGCCACAGTGGTTACAAATGATAATCTATTACCATTCCAAGAAGACGTAATTTCTGGACTTAAAGGAAGTCGGATAATACTTTATCCTATTAGTGTCTGCCTGTGTGAACTGACAATGGTTTCCTTCTGACATGACAGCATATTCTTCCAATTCATCTCTTTAAGGATGGGGAGAGGGAAGTCTGGAGTATGAAAGGAAGGAGGAGAAGAAAGCCACAAGGGGGCGACTGCTAGAGGAGCCAGGGAAAGACTACTTTTACCCCTATTAAAGCAAGGGACTCGCATGACAGTTACCTCAGAACAAAACTACATCTGCTGTGTGCACGTCAGTTTGGTTCTGAAGCTACAGAGACCAAAGTTGGCCCATTAGAGGTTTTTCTTATTTAAGTCCACTATGTCAGCATAAAGCTTTCCCTTTCCTCAGCCCCTCTTCCTCCTCCGTGTAAAAGCATATATCAACTCTGGGTGATGTCATCTTCACATCATGGGGGGTTTATCAAGGCTAGCTAACCTTGAGGTGACAATGGAAACTGAGACAGAGCACGGGCTTATGTTTTCTAATGTCAGGGATGTGAACATAGTTAAGAGTACTCTCCAAATTCACTAGAGAGTTTTGTTGAACTACCCCAATTTATTTATGAAGAATACTAATGAAACCCAATGAGATGTGATTTGCTAATATCATGAAGACCAGATTTCTGGTCAGTCCAGCAGGGTCTCCATAATGCTCGACTCCAGAGGAACCATGTGTGGAATGGCAAAGTAACTGGTGATCCTTGGAGCTTGCAATTCTATGCAGGGGGCAAAGGAAGGACTTTCCCACCAGCTCTCTGACTTATGACATCCATGGTATCCACTCCAGATTTTATCTAGGAGGTGAAAAACCAGGCAACTTTCCTTTCTTCCAGCTTTCAGTGTACCAAGGCATGTGGGTTTAGTGGCAGTACAAACAGACAAGGAAAGGGACCTTGCTGCCTAAGTGCTCCTCCCCTTCTCTATCTAAACTGGTGAGGGGAACAAGACAATGCCTGCCTCGGGGCAGGGAGGCTTGGCTGGTTTGTTTGTTTGTTTTTTGGTTGTGAGCCTAGTCTTTAACTGCCTGAGCCATTTTTATAGCCTGGAAAGGCTAAATTGTATTAGAGTTTTGTCAAGGTCCTGAAGACCACTGGAGAAGCAGAAAGGTCTGTAGTCCTGGTTCTTCGTCCCTGGTCTTTCCTAGTGTTGTTCAGCAACGAGAATGAGGTCCTCAGAGGGAATGCTCATACTGACTTGGGGACACACTCTGAACCATGGGGGCAATAACCCTCTCTTGGGAAACAGAGTACTCCTAGCAACAATTCCAGCACATATTTAATCACAGTGTGCCTCCGCCTTCCTTGTGGTTTCTTATGGAGTCCCAGTAGAAACATTTTAAAAGAAGACACACTTGCGCAAAGACTCTATCTTGACCAAGTTAATTTAGCAGACATTTTCCGTCTTGGATAGGGTGGAGTCGCTTCTCTTTTCACCTTCAAAGCTGAGAAGAGCAGGGAGGTGGGGAATGCAGAGAAATAAGGAGGAGGGCAGGGGCTTCAAGCAAATGAGTTTCCATCTATTAAGGAGTGGTAATTTCTGCTAGTTCCCCTAGAGACTGGTCCCCTTCAATAATGGCCTGACTCTAATGATTCCCACTCTTAAGCAACAGCCTGTGTTATGCTGGTGTTGAGACAAACTGTGCCAGAAAATTCCCTTTCCCTCAGAGGAGCTGCTATCATTATGCAGGAGAGATTAGCCAGCAAGGAGGATGTGTTCTTGGTACTGAGATAGGAAGACAAGCAAAGAGAATGCTCTTCTCTAGAAGGCTTGATACAGTTGACTAGGAACCCTCCAGCCCCCATGACCCTCTTGTCCCATTCAACAGTGGAGATGAGAAGAAGGTGATAGGCAGAAAGGATTCCCTGGGATAGTGCACTGGGGGGAAAAGACTATGTTCTTCACGACAAGCTGATGAATCTCATGGGAGGCTTATTGGCTAGGAGGTAAAGGCAGGTCTTTGGGGTGTGGTGCAAGTGCAGGCACACTGGGTAACAACTGATGAACCCACGAGTTATGAAATGGGCATAAGTTTTTTGGGATGAAGGGAAATCATTTTTAGGTCCCTCTACCAGTCATTTCCAGGGCAGACACACATGGACATGTACGGTCTAAGAACTCTGGAGTCAAGAAAGATCACAGCTGTCACTGAGGCTGGAGAGACAGTCAGTGAAGGTATGTGAGCTCATCTCTGTTTTAACGCACTGGAATCTGGTTAGAGCTAACGTGGCTCTAGTTATTGTGGAAACCGCTGCCAGTTGGTCTTGATGAGGGGAGTAGGAAGTCCCCTTATTTTGCCCCTACTGGCTTTCCTGTGATAGAGAAGGAAGCTTCCAGAGGCTGCTTTGCCAGATGTGTCAGTAGGCAGCCTGTCCAGAGAGCCTGCAGTGCAGACAGATGCCCTGGGCTGTATTCAGGATGGCAAGACCCTTTATGGTACTGCGGCTCAGCTCTGGGGCAGTGCCAGAGCGGCAGGGTAATTTTCCTCAGCCGGATCCATTCCCCCCAAACCTCTTCAAATATGTGGGCCACAGAGGGAGGCAAATATAATTAAATTACTGTGTCATGGACTGCCCGTCCTAGGCAAGGGCTAAAAATGGGCTCATGCTGACATGCAAACCCATCTGTGTACTGAAAGCATGTGTGTCTTCGTGCTGAGCTGTCGGCAGCTGGAAGGGGCTGGCAGTGCCTAGGGCTGGACGGTTATCTGGCCCTCTTTGCTGCAGTAAGGCAGAGTCAACAATCCAACCTGGACCCCATATAGCTCCACTGACCTTTTCCTTTTCATTTAGATGACTGAGTGGCACCCCGCCCCTTTCTGCATCTATTCGCCTCTCCTCAGACACCTCTGTTGTTGGCACTCAGGACTTTCCCGTAAGGCTGTGTCCTGCACAAAGCTGCTGGGAGACACAATTCACTAGTGCACTGGCAGGTTTGTTTGACTTGGCAGGAGATGGAGGGGTCTCCCAGGCAACTCACAGAGTGCTACTTCAGCAGTTCTCTACTGGCAATGGCTTGCTGGATAGAGAAATCTTGTCAGGTGCCAGACTATAGCACAAAGTTCCTCTCTCCTTTCCATGCACAAGTGCCACTGTGGTATAGGACCTGAGCATCCAAGTCAAGGAAGGCTGGGCCTTTAACATATGGATTAACATATGGAAATCACCAGGCAGACTAGAGATGGCTGCAGTGGGCCTGCCAATCCTGTACGGTTACTTCATCTCCCTCCTGGAAGTTCAGGCCTCACTGCTCCAGTCTGTATACTCAGTAAGTATACAAATGCTTCTACCTGAGCTACAAGAGGGCTTCCCTCTGCTGGTGGGAGCCAGCCTGTGTAGAATCTGTGGAATGGTGAAAGCAGACCCAGGGCAGCACAGTGGTTTTCCCACTGCAACCAAACCAAGAGTCAGTGCTGGAATCTTTTCTCAACTTTCCCCCAGAGGAAAAAGAGCAGTCTTAAGTGTGAAACTCTGTGGGATACAACACTTGGAGCCTGTGAGGTGGTCCTGTACTCGACCATTAGGAAAGCTTCCTGAGAGACTAGTGGTATTCACATCTTCTCCTCATATCCAGGGCATCCTGGCATCAGGCAGATACCTAGATGGCTATAGTATAGTATAGGTGGCATAGAGCCTCTGTGGGTCCTTTTCAAGGCAGGCTTATGGAAGTTTTGTGGCGAGGGAAGGAAGAACCTCCCTCCTATCCTGAAATGAAGCCTCTACGATGGCAAGAAAAGAAGGCAGTGACTCTGCTGGAGGCCTGCTGTACTGACACCACACTGAGCATTCCAGGGTTATTCTGAGGCATAACAGGGGTGGGGTAGGGGTAGATGGGTGAGAAGAGATAGTGTATCTGCCACAGGTATTGCTAGCAGTCTGGCTGTGAATCTGATAGTTCCTTTCAGAATGATGACAAATATTTTCTATTTAGATCCTTGGGATCCACCCCAGCAACCTAGACTGTAGATTACCTGCAGTCCAGCATTTCTACACAAGTAGACTTAATGGCTTAAAAAGAGCCAGTAGATTATGTTTCCTATGGTCAAGAGGTTAAGTAACCATTGTAGCAGGAAGAGAAAGTGACATCTAATTCTAGATGATGAGGTCCAAGTAGTCACAAAGAACACAGAACTGACCTCACTGGTCATGTGGCTTTATAGAAATAAGGTTCCTGGGTGTTCTACTATGACAAAGAGTACTTCCTCTCTACCAAATGAGAGAGAAGATGCCAGACTACAGCCCTCTTAACCCTACACCAATAGCACAACCTCCTTCCACTTAGACGGAGAGTACAGAAGAGATTAGACACAGGCACACGCCTCTTCAGGCCTTTATTACAGTAAGGATGTTATTGGGCAAAATATTTTACCATTACCAGTGACTGAAGCTATGCTTACCCTGCAGCAAGCACACCATGTATTGTGCAGAGTGGAAAATATTTTTCTTGATGTTCCTCTACAGGAGAGTTTTGCTTGAGGGTTCTGTTCTTCCTTACTCCAGCAGCCTGGGACGAGAAGAGCTCTCTAGTGCACAGTAGCTGCCACGGCCTCCCTCCCTACAGTCGGCTGTTTGAAGAGATGCCTGGGAGGTGTCACTCAGGCAGAGTCTGATAGACTAGGGTCTGCCTCCTATGTAGTTTACAGTCCTGATGCTAGCAGTGAGCTACCCTGGGAAAAGGTTGAGGGCTGTCCTGAGGTTGCTGCCACATTTCTTCCTCTATAAAAGGAGAGTCAGCCACAACCGTCCTCGTGCTTGTTATAGTGACTTAGTTTCTGTTAGAGGGGGATAAGGTACAGAGAATCTAAATGATTAGATAGTGTGCAACTACTACCTTTTAACACATTGAGAATCCTGAGAAAATGAGCAGTGCTTTGAAAAATTGCCAAAGTCTGTAATGACTGGAAAAGGAAGAAGGAGAAGATGAGGAGGAGGAGGAGGAGGAAGAGGAGGAGGAAGAGGAGGAGGAAGAAGAAGAAGAGGAGGAGAAGTTTCTGCTACCACCTTTCTCTGGATTCTCTTGCAGCTCAAACCAATGCTAAGGAAGCAGAGTGGGTGTGACTAGGGCTACCTGCAAGTCTAGGTTAGTGCTTATACCAGCTGGAAAGCATTTCTTACCCAGTATGAACGGAAGCCTTGCCCTGTCCTTGTCCCCTGGGCTCAGTTCCTTTTGTCTTTAAAATCACACAGGAAGCTTAATGTGCTAAAGAACATGAACTAACTATGTGCTGTCTCCGTTTCGGCCCAGGTTGACCTGTAGGCAAGTCTGGTTCGGGCCGCCCCCTCATCTCAGGAAAACAGGGCAGGAGAAGGGATAGGAGTGGCAGACGTCTCCGGGTATGGCTGGGGCCATCTGCACTGCTGTGAATCAAGGTTGGCTCAGACAGAAGGCGCGAGGGAGGAGGTGCAGCTGCTGACGGCTCAGACAGCTTGGACCTGTCCAGGCAAACAAGCCGCTCAAGTGCAAGCACAGCCAGCCAAGTAGGCAGAGCACAAATACGGACTTAAAGCTTGAAATCTGACAAGATACAGAAAGAGGGTAGGAAGCTGTCTGGAATTTCACAGTGCCTGGCCTTCCCTGTCTCTCACTGCTATGCCAGGTTCCTCTGCTCCTGAAGAGCAGGATGTGAGGCTCAGGAACGAGGGGTTGGAGACAGAGAAGCTTTCCTTAAGCTAGAATTTAAAACTGTCATTCCGGGGATTATAGAGTCACCTCTGGATTATTCTTTCTTATCAGTGTCTCTGAAAACAAAATTAAGCTCTGTCTATAGCTACATCTATCTCCTCTGTACTTTTGTGTTCAAGGTTAAGCAGTGGGCACTGGGTATGCTGGTTTCTATCTGCCACGCTGCTAACTACACCATGTGAGGGACCTGTCTCAGAACCACCCAGAGAGGGGATACAAGGGCGCGCTGTTCTCTTGTGTGGCGGGAGCTGCAGTAGGCTTGCTGAGGGAATGAGGCACTGGTGTGGCTCCTTCTACTGAAGACTCCTGAGGCCGTGCTTCCTCTTAGGTGCGCATTAGCTGCACTGGGGAATCATTAGGTACTGGCGTTTAGGTACTTCTCTCCTCAGGAGTTTTCTCCACTTTCCTTTAATCTACCTTTGCTATATATTAAACAAAACTAGCATTAAAGCTTTAGGTCACATTGCTATCTTAGGGCTGGCAAGAGGGACTTCATTATTATGAGATCATCCAGGAGATTCGAGAAGGCCAGGAGAAGACTGGTCAGACTGATAGCCACATGAGCCTTGCTACTGGTTACAGAAGCATGAGCTATTGCTTAGAGCCTTCCTTCAGGTTCAACAGGAGTCACTTCTAAGAGAGCTATCCAGGTATCAATGACTGTCCTAGGAAACAAGGGAGCCCCTACTACAAATGTAGCACCTTCTTCTGAGGCCAAGTCAAGGGAGGAAAGAGAACCAGGCCCAGGAAAAACAAACAGGAGGAGCTAACTCAGACAATCCTTTATTCCAGAGCAAGGAGGAGAACCAAATCCCTTCCTCTCTGTAACTGTCTATCACACATGGCAACCTTCCTAGTCAGTGAATAGGGTCCTTTCTTGGTGAACACAGGGCAACTCCAGATTACCCTATGGTTTAGGTTCACAGGCCCAAGTAAAAGATGGACCAGTTTTTAAGAGAGGCTTCTGGCTCAAGGCAACTGCACTCCTGGCCTTAGCCCTTCCTTGGTTCTAGTTTGCTTTCCTGTTGCTGTGATAAAACACCACGACCCAAAAGAAACCAGGGGAGGAAAGGGTTCATCTGTCACACTTTCAAGTCACAGTGCGTCCTCACAGAAGGCAGGGATGTGGAAGCAAGAACTGGAGTAGAAACCATGGAAGAATGCTGCTGACTGAAATGTTCCCTACTATGTGCTCAGCAAGCTTCCTTATGTAACCCAGGACCACCTGCCCATGGATTGCACTGCCCACAGTACACCAGGCCTTTCCACATTAATTGTCCCACAGATGTATCCACAAGCCAATCTGATGTGGCAATTCCTCATCTGAGATTCCTTCTTCCCAGATGTGTTTAGGTTTGTGTCAGGCTGACTAGAACTAACCAGCACACCTGGCCTATTTATTTGTTTGCATGCTTTTGTGAACCCTGTTCTGTGACCAGGGGCAGGTCAAGTGCAAGAGAACAATAAAGACTTGATCCTGCCCTTGAGGTTATTCAGCACATCTGAGATGGCTAGGCTGGGAGGGATGACAGCAGGGCTAGGGGGTATGCATGGCAGAGATGTGTGCTTAGAGCAAGCCAGAAGCAGGAGAAATCTCAGCCTCCATCTGCTCAAAGAGTTTTATGGAAAAACGCAGTGCAAGGTATATAATGGGCTTGCAGAGTATCCATTGTAGTGTACTTAAGGAGAGGACAGGAGAAAATTCACCCAGTTTGGATTGTGAACACAGACAATATGAGTATATTGTTAGGGCCAAGACTGTCTTTCAACCCTGTAGGGAGCCAGAGATGCCCCAGTCCTTTGGCACAGGCACAGGGTGGGTAGATGACCTCAACACTTCTCAGGCAGGCATCTGCTAAAAGGACTGCCCTGGGAGCTGGGAGCTTGGCAGCAATGTTCTCAGTAAATACTCTGGTAAAACTGTATTTATTCTAGTCTGATAAGTGACCTAGATCGCCTGTAGTCTTACCCCCTCTGTAGGACCCTATAGCAACACACAGATTAGCTTAATGTTTAGGTGTAAGTCACAAAGCCCCCTGAATAAAGATTAGCTTGCCTTTGAATGAAGAAGCGCTTAGCCAGGGTCCTAATCAAGGCCATGGTGCAAATGTAGGATAGACGCTCCAGCCTTCGTCCAGAACTCCATTTAATTTGGCTGCACAGCTGCTATTGGTCTCATCTACTAAGCAGCCAGAACAAAATAGCACTTGGGAATTGGGACAATGTTGAGGACACAAGGGGCACACGCACACGCACACACACACACACACACACACACACAGAGGGAGGGGTGGGGGAGGAAGAGAATGTGGATGGACTTCTGGGAATGAAGGTTGGGTACAAATTTTAGGACACACCAGCAGTGGGTAAAGTGCTCCAAGGAAATGAGGACTTTCTTCTACCACGATCACAGAATAGCTGCAACCATCATTATTGCCCTGGTGTGGCCAGAGAAGCTCTCAGGATGGAGCACTGGCAAGGGGTAAGGCAGGCCAGCTCCAAGGCACAGCACCTCTCCTAAAGAGTTGTAGGGAACGCACAGAGCTGTCTACTGAGCTACTCCCCAATTCTAGTCTAGAGGCAGAGCTAGGCTGTTCTTTGAGTCTGTCCATCTGTCCCCAGATGTGCACTGTTTATGAGCTGGAGGAATCAAGTTTATGCTGATAGAAACCCAAAGTCATGAACAAGGTCTAAGATGATCAGCTAGGGTAAGGTGGTCTGAATTTAATTTCCAAATAAGCCAGTAGTTCTTAACCTTAGATGCATATAGGAATTCTTGGCAGGGGTGGTGGTGGTAAAAAAATCTTAAAAATATTTTAATTATACAAAAACTTCTGTGAAAACAAAAATCTGGACCACTGAAAGTAAAATACTAACGAGTATTCCATAAACCATCATAGAGACCCAATAAAGTCTTCATCGTTCTCTCTCCCCCCGCTTTCTTTGCTTCAGCATTTTAAAGTCTATCCTAGCCATGATGCCACTTCAGCTTTACATACTTCGGTATGCATCTCTAAAAATACTCGGTCATTTCCTTACATAACCACAATGCTATTATCACACCTACCAAAATTAACAAAGCTTTCCCTAGGTATCAGCTAATGCACCTGGGGAACTTGGGAAAAAAAGCCTCAAACCAAAAACCCTTGTGGTTGATGAAGTCTCCAAGCATTAGTAGCTTTTCTGTGCCTCCCCGACCCAAGTGTGTTGCCAGGGTGACGGATGACTGCCATGGTCAATACAGGGTCCTGCCACGGGGTCTGAAGCAAGGGCTGTGCTCATCCTCTAGTTCTTTATCAGCAAACTAAACCAAAACCTCTTACAAATAAACATAGACGCCAAAACCAAACCAAACCAAAAGACGAGGAAAGCATGACAAAGTCACAGATAGGGTAAAGGCAAGGAAAATAAAAGCATAAAACAAAACAAAACCAAATGACAACAAAACCCCAACCCCATGTCCCCACCCCTAAGCCCCAGCAGACCACAGAATGGAATCCCATGCAGCACAAGGGCGCCTTCTGCTCAGGAGTGGAAGGAAGCCCACTCACTTGATGCATCAGATACATCAAAGGCCTGAGCAGCCTGAGAGGAGGGTGGTTCCCAGCTGCCCACGCTGCTTGCAGAGCCCACAGCATGGAGACACTAGGCCAGACTGCATTGTTTCTCCTCTCTTTGCTAGCTTTTCTTGCCTCTGTGTGTGATATCTCTCCAATATTCTGACTAATACTGTGCTTCAGCACCTGGGTCTTAGGGAGAATTAATTACATAGGCTATGGTGAGGGGGTGCGGCGTAACTTCTTGAGTGTTGGCACTGGGGTATAAGTAGTACAGTCTTCAATTTTACTTATTTATTTCATTTAAGGAAATAACTAAACAAAACATCCTGCAAAAAGATGGGGCTGTATCACTGTAGCTAAAAATACCTCCACTGAAGGCGGCCGCTCACCAGCTCCTCAATTAGAGATGCTACAGGGCCCTTTGTGAGCTGTGCAATGTTGGCAGCTCCACAGGGGCTCTGGGCGGCCTAGGACAATCTCTGGAGCAGTGACTTTCTACTGCTAGGTGGAGGGGGACTGGCTAACAGCCACTGAGTCAGCATCTGAGACCTGACTTCCCAAGGTAACTTCTACACCCCTCTTGCTTCATGGACCTAAGCCAAAATGATACACCCGAGAATGACCCAAAGTCATCATTAGGGGTTCTGGCTGTTGTCGACTTTCTTGAGGGTTACATGTGTTCCATACAAAGGAGGCAACAATGCCATCCAGCTTGCCTCAGGAGATTTGGGTGCTGGACGGCAACTTGGAAGTGTGTTTCAGGGATAAGAAGCCCAGGTGAAGCCTCTTGGCGGGGAGGGGCTGAGACCAGGGCTGCTTTCAGTTCAGGCTGACACTTGAATAGGGACACTGTGCAGAGACACAGGGCTTCATAGGTCTTTTTCTGGATTTCTTTTCTTTTTTGTCTAAATGTGTAAAGATCACTTAGTCCCACAACAGTCACTTTTACTGGGGAAGAGCATGGAGGTCAGAGTTGGTAAATGGGACAGTCAGGAGAAGGTGGGCACAAACAAAGCCAAGGCTGATTTGATTTAGCCACTGACTCCTTTCTCTGTTTCTCAGGTAAGGGTGAGGGTGTGTGTGAGCATGCGTATCACGAGTTCAGTATCTGTATATGCCCAGTGGCCACAGTCCTGGACAGCACAGATAAAGAATGCATCCCTTGACTCTGGTTGTTTTATATCCTCTCTTGCTGGCTAGCAGTGGTTTCTGAAACTTCTCTGAGCATGAACTGAAAGCTAATGGGTTCCACGGTTCACTCTCCAGCAAACCTGATGATCCTAGCCCTTGCAGAAGCTAATAGCTGACCACACGAATCCCCCACGGCAGTAGGCAACCTAGGTCCTAACCCTGCACATTCATGCTTCCATGCTTACAGCTACTCTGACCTTTACGGATTTTGCCCAGTTGCTATTTTACACTATTTTAATTGATGTTTAATATAGCTTAACTCTGCATGGTGTTCCAAGCCCCTCACCAGGGGGCCGCTCACAGGCAGAGTCACAATTAATAGCAATCCCCAGAAAATTATGCCCTGTATCAAAGTTGTCATTGCACCATATAAATGCTTATTATTACTATTGAATTCTCCAGCCCTGACACCTCCCTGTGTTTACTAGGTAGCAGATAAACCTCTATGTGTGTGCCTTCTCTACTCTACCACACCATCAGGTCTAAATATAGCCTTTGTGTGTATGTTCAGCTCCATTTAGCTCTGCTTTGAAAGGGGGGGGGGGGCAGCTAATAATGTTAAATTGCTGGAAAATGTGATTTGTTCCTCCCCAACTTAAAAGACAAAAAGAAGATTGAGAAGATGGGGTAGGGAGATCCCAGCATGGAGTGAAAGTCTTCCAGACCCTGACAATGTGGCACAGCTCTCTGGAGGCCTTCTGTGAGGACAGGAGGAGCAGGTCCCTGAACATATGATACATGGGGACAAGGATCGGGCAGTGTCAAACCAGTGTCAGGGACTTTTAAGGACAATCTCAGCTATGCAAGTTGAACTTTCCCATTTCTTAAAGAAAAACCCAAATAAAACAAAATGCTCTCCTCACAAGGAAAATGCCTCCCAACTTTAGCCATTAAGTGGTTTCCTTTGGCTGCAGCTGAGTTTAGATTTTGGCCTGAGCAGACAGGACAGACACCCGGCCTCTTCTCTCTCTGCTTGTGCTCTGGTCCTGTGTGCTCAGCTCTGCACTAGGCTGCAGAGTTTCCTACAAACACCAGGGCCTGGGTGACTTCTCAGTGGCCTTAACCCAGTCCTTGCCTCTCTAAAGTAATGCAATCTGAGGAAAATTCACCTGTTAACCTCCCCCATCTGCTTCCGTCACACCACCCACTCCTCTGGAGACACCGCTGTCACTGTCACATTCTTAAGTTAGTCCTTGTACTGTAGCTGGAAGACCACTGTCGCAGGTACTGTGGAGGTGATGGCCCTGTGGAAACTTGCGCTCTCTGAGGGAGAGCGTTCAGGTGGTTAACTTCATGCCTCCGTTTGTCTCTGACAAAATGCTGGCTTGGGCTCCATCCCCTCAGCCATTCCAGCTACAACACCATCTACCTCAGCATTAAAGACTACACTTAAGTCTTTGGAACTGAATGGTCATACTTATTTCTATTTCTATTTTTTTCTGTACTCAATGCTTCATGGAAAAATGTAGATTTCTATTCTAAAATTTTCTAGCCAACAAAGGAAAAGTACTATTTTAGTTTGTTTGACATGGAAATGTCTATAATGAGATTGAATTTTCTGTATTATGTTTGCTTTGCCTTCTTCCATCTTTGCCTAAAAATGGAGTTTCTAAAAAACCAGAAATGCTTTCTGTATTCAGACCTAGCAGGGCTGAGGCTGCCTTGGCTGGAGGAAGACGATGGTGTGAGTCTCAAGCCCCAGTGGAACAAGACATGTGCCATCTTCTAGCTGCTGCATCTGCAGACCACTCCCAGTCCCTAGTTTGCTGCCCACAGCAGAGCTGAGCCACTAGCATTTCCTACCCATGGCAAGTCTTGAACCTTGGTACTGTAGCTGCCAAGATGATGCCAAAGCAGGGGCTACTTTCCAGGAGAAAAACATATTAAATGGAAATATAGTCTTCATTTCTTTTTCTTCTCATCACCTCCAGCCATTATAAGGCTTTGGCCTCAAAAGCAAAGTTGTCAAACAAAGCTCAGGAAGATGATGAACTGTCAGCCCCTCCCCACAATGTAGGACATGAGTTTATTAATGATTCACTGGAAAAGA
The DNA here is from genome assembly GCF_978045245.1 of Mus caroli. Taxonomy (NCBI): domain Eukaryota; kingdom Metazoa; phylum Chordata; class Mammalia; order Rodentia; family Muridae; genus Mus; species Mus caroli. The sequence continues at coordinate 120,835,005 of NW_028227262.1, forward strand.
ACAATCCTCCTGCTGGCAGCGTCACATGCAATTAACCAGCTTCACAGAGAGCTGGCTACCTTCTACACATCTCCCATTGGCAGACCACAGGGTTTCCAGTGACATTTTCCTCCTGGAAAAGGGCTATCCAAAATAGTGACCTCAACCCACTAGGTACAATGGAGGTGGCAGTGCTCTTCTGGCGAAGCCTGGCTGAGTGCTGGGTAACATGAAAGACTGCAGCCATGACAGCCAGAAGCAGCCAGCCCTGCAATCACACTGATTGCCATTGACTGCATAATCAGGTAAGTGGCTAAGCAGGACGATCCTCTAGGAAGCAACGCAAACATTACTTCTCCACCACGAGCCAACCAAAGAAGACGTCTCTGAGAAGCGGCCTGCTTTGCATGTTAGCAGTGAACCTCAACACGGATGGAGAGGTGGAAAGGTGAGCGTTATGGGTAAGAAGCAACAACATTCCTATTTTCATATATTTAAAAGAGAGAAGTAGGAGCTAGGTTAGCCAACTTGGCTCTGTAGTCAGTGTGAACTTTCCTCTGTAGAATCCTGGGATTAAAAACCAGTCTTTATCCATGTGAATTGCTATTTGCAACAATGAAGTTTAAAAATGAGCACGTTGTTGTGAAATGGCTTTAGTTGTACAAAATGAGCTCTCTATCACTTTTCCGAAGTGACAGAAGGTACAACCAGTGAAGGTGACCAGCACACATACCTCTATATACACTCCTTCCATGTGAACTTCTAGGACTAAGAGAAGCTGGTAAGAACTGCCTCTGTGTTTTATCCCTAGGTGGGCACAGAACCCCTTAACCACAAGAACCTTCCTTTGTGCCCCAAGCCTCCCTAGATCCAACCCTGACACTTCAAAGGTGAGCCCAGTTAGGACTGAAAAGCCACAGAAGGCGGCTAAACTTTACTTCAGCAAAACTGGAGCCATTCACTGAGGTTCTGATCTTTTTGTTCATCATATTCAATTTACATTCTTTAGAAAAGCAGACAATAAAAGAACACCACACACTTTAGGAAAAATGAGAGGGGGTACTGCTGAGTGACAAAGCAGCGTTCACTAAGTGGTGACAGGTTGCCTGTTTTTTATGGCACAGTATTTGTGGTGAGCTTCAAACACACACACACACACACACACACACACACACACACACACACACACACAGAGTTGCTTCTTTTTGTGTCGTCTTTTGATTGGAAGAGCCAATCACAGTGGTTCTTTCATTTCCATGAAGGCAGCCTGGGAAACAGAAGTAATGGCACTTGCGGATCAGCAACCCAACAGCGGACAGGTCAGCGGTGGCTTAGTAGGAAATGGATAGCTTATGATAAATGAATTGGTATTGCCTGCCATTTTTCCTTGCCATCACTTTAATCAATAAGGGAAAAGGTGAATTGCTATTGATCTCTTTAACACCCTTGAACGATACTGTACAAATTACAAAAACACAAGGGGGTAGGTAAAGAAATGAAAAAAGGAAAGCCAGAGTACATTAGTCTGGGCAGTGTGAAACTGCTGTATTTTCCTGGAATGGCCTTCTAATCACCCAGGTAAGAATGCTTGGGGGCCCTTGTGACAGTGTCATGAAAAGCCTGTCCTCACCCTCATAACCTCATGGACTAGCATGGAGCATCTCAGAGCCTTCATCCTTTTACATGCTGCTGTGCTTCTTCAGGGCAATGGGCTCCTTAAACAATACAAGTCCCCTTGATGCAAGCTAAAAGCCTATGCATTGAGACATGACAGGAATCCTAAGGTCTCATAAATTTTTGAAGTTGCCATACTTTAGTGGTGTTTAGCTGGGGAATTTCAGCCACTGACTACAATTTTTTATGGAAAAGCAAGAATCCAGAGCTCCAAGGACAATCCCAGGCAAGACCTTATTAACCCATTTCTGGGTTACATTCCAAAGAAACATAAATAGATAGCAGAAATGTGAAACTTATACTCAACAAGAACAAATATCATGGCTCCAGGTTGAAAGACATGACAAAGATCCGAGGTCTTAGTTTAAAATGTTCTAGGGTCTTTGCTTAATCTTGGAGGGAACCTGGCCACATTCTGATAGAGGAGAAGACAGATATGCAAATATGGTCTTATTCGGATAACCAGGAAAAGGGAGTATTAGATTCATGGGCATAGCAATTCATAACAGGAAGATAAAATATTCAGTGTCTGCTTAGAGCTTCATCCAACAAGTTAATTACAAGGAAGACTATGAGAGCTACTAAGCCTTTGGATTAGATTGTGCTAAGATATGCTGTTTAGCAGGACCGAAGTATTATCTTGTAGATACCAACCATCATATCACAGATTTGATATCAGAGAAAAGGTTAAATAAATAAATAAATAAATAAATAAATAGAATTTAACCCAATATCCACAGTTCTAGATCATACCTTTGTTGCTCTGTCAGTTGGCCCTATAACTGAGAAGCTGATGAGAAAGAAACCCCCAAAACAAAACACTTTGGCCAGTATTCCCTCTTAGGGCCACACAACACTCTCAGGAATCACCTGGGGCCTAAATCTCCCCAGCAAACGCCTCGCCTTGTCTGAGCACTCCCCTTATTTGGCATTCTTAAGGCAGAACAGAGCTTTAGTACCCCCATTTTTCAGATAGTAAAACCTGGGCAGGCAGTCACCGTACATACACTATGAAACAGAACCCAGACTTAAAACTGGCATGTAAATATGGCAGGAGCCCTCAGGATGCTCCTGGTATCTAGCTTAAATCGTTCTCCAGAGACTGAGACGCAGATGAAACTGCCTAACTTTGAAAACTGTGGTCCACGGTTCACCAGTATCCCCACCTTTTTCCTACAAATACCTGAAAGGGTAAACGTAGAGCAAAATTAAATGCAAGTTACAAAGCTGCTGATGTGCGGAGAGTGGAAGTGCTGAGATTAGAAGGAGGAAATACTTAAGTGCACCCCAGGCATTTGGAAATGGCCACGTAAGCTGCAGCCCTGAAAGCTAAGGGTAGAGCTCTGGCTCTCTCTGCCAGGCAGACTGAGAACTTGTCATACATTCAAGAAATGGGGCACAAGGCTGTGAAAGGCACGGCAGTAAGAACCAACTAGTCCCTCCTACAAGGCATCCTAGTCTGAAAGTGACCCTATTCTAAAATTACTAAGTGGCATGTGGCCAGACCAAAAATCCATATCCAATCAGCAGTAATGGACTGTTGTTGCATTTCCTCATATAAGGTTACAGTCCTGCCATAAAAACCCCAGGCCAATGGTTTTCGACGGAGCTTAAGAGGTAACAGCACCTTTGTACCATACATGCTATAGAGACCTGGAAAGTGAAGTGCCAGGGGATCTGTCGGAGCTGCATCATCTTCCACATCTAGCCAACTTCTTTTTTTTTTTACTACTGAAAAGAATTCTATGGTATCATGAGACTGGAAATGAAGAAAAGGAAAGCTCACTCTCAACCTGGGAAGAAAGAGGGTACGGGGAAGGGGCTTCCAGTTCACTCTTTATTCCTGCTTCCGTGACAGCTGTCACTCCTACAGTGATGGCTCCGAACAATGCTACTTGAGGTTCTTTTCCTGTCCCTTTCTGTCCTGGTTAACACCTAGATCTTTCTTTAGCACTCCTGCTGGCATTCTGCTACTTCCAAGTCTTCCAATGTAATATACACCAAGGACAAACATATGGTGATCTTACACTGCTGAGACTGTGGTTAGATAAAGGGATGGGGCCAAAGGGAAAGCATGGCTCCTCTATGTGAGAACAAGGAAACCCAGGCTACTAGAGTCTAGGCCATTCCTAGGGATCACAAGGCTAGGATTCTTACCTAAGTAAAGAAAAGCAGGGAATCCCCACGGTAGTTTAGGCTGTGAGGATACTTATTTCTCAGACACCTATAAAGGGTCTGACTGTCCCCTCTTGTAGTGATGGTTGGCCTTATCAGTTCATAGTCACATCTAGAAAAGCCTTCTTGCAAAGGTCAACACTCTTGGGAAGGCCTTTGCTTTTTCTGTGAAAGTGGCACTGCTTAGAAGGAAGTGGGTTTGATGTATAGGACAGGAAACACCAAAGGCAAAATGACCCTGTCTTATCATGCTTAGAAAAAAGACTGGCTGATGCTCAAAGATATTTAAAGGCTTGTTTGAGAACTTAGACCAAGGACAGCAAATGGGTTTCCATCCAAGTGCCAAGTCCATCCAACTGGGAGACGCTTTTAAAAGATGTTTGTTTTTTGTTTTTTTTTTTTTGTTTTTTTTTTCCTTTAGAGATAGCATATCACTATATAGCCCTTGAGGTCTGAACAAAACATGCTGGTCTCTAACTCAAGAGATCTGCCTACCTCTGCCTGTCAAGTGCTGAGATTAGAGATATATGCCACCATGCTCAGCTCAGCTTTGAAGAACTTGAAAAGGATCAGAGCCCTAGGCCAATGACCAGCCATGGTCTAAGACTGGATGAGGGTTGGAGGAGTATATTTACATTGCTGACACTAGCTTAGACAGGTTTAGGGTTAAGGCAGTGAAGTAAACATGAATTTTGTTGATTTTTAACATGAATACTGATCCCAACACATGTACCTATATTAAGCCTACCACCGTACTGTGGGTAAAGTGTTCTATCCACATTTAAGTCCCAAGTTAGCAAAACCAAGAGAGAGAATTAGGGTGACTAATAAAATAATGCTGGCCTGGAGAGATGGCTCAGTGGTTAAGAGCACTGACTGCTCTTCCAGAGGTCCTGAGTTAAATTCCCAGAAACCACATGGTGGCTCACAACTGTCTGTAATGGGATCTGATGCCCTCTTCTGGTGTGTCTGAAGACAGTGACAGTATACTCACACACATAAAAATAAATAAATATTTAAAAAAAATAAATAAAATAATGCTGCACACTGTTGTTGACTAGTGACTGTTTACCATTTACTGGGTCCTGTATGAAACATTTACATAGATAGTTCATTTTCATAGTAACCTTATGGAGAAGAGACAGTCTTTATACAACCTAGGCAAGTAAGCGTAGCAGGACTGCCATACTGCACAACACTAGAAGCACTGTAGTATTTGGCAAGACAGATGAGGACCCAGGTCTGAATCTTCACATGTTGGTAAGTTTTGTTCAGTGACTAAGGAAGAAGGAAAAGATGTCCTTAAACGTAGTGAGGATAAGTCTGAGAACAAGCTGTCCCCTGTGACTGTGAAACCCTGTTGTTTGGGACAGGTGCAGAGTATCTCTGCTGTTAATTCTCAATCTTGCTCAGAATCTTATTTCATAACAGACCATTGGTCACTTTCATTTTCAAACTCCATTTAAGTTCAGCTGACCAGAAACTGTCACGGGTGGAGAAGCAAGTAAGAAGTTCATCAGCAGAGTCACGCTTACAACACAGAGGCTCCCTAGTCCTTGGGAACAGACTTAGGGAGTGGGTGAGAAGGCAGCAGAATTAAGGTCAGCTCATCCACCAGAACAGTCACGCTAGTGTCCTTGGGGGAGTCACACGTGGAACAGCAGAATGTTGGTGCTACCTGGAGAGCAAATGCAATCGACAATCTGCTTGTCCTCTGCTGGCGGTTCAGGCAGCCTTGCTATTATATATTATGAGCTGTGTTCTAAAAAGGTACCAATTGAATTATGCAATAACAAGAGCTGGGGGAAATTTAGGCAGTGGGTGTGGTTTAGAATGTTTGGGACAAAGAAAATAGGGAGACACTGGGGCTGAAAGGACTCTAAAAATACCAACATGCTGGGCTGCTGTAGGTGTAGGTGAATGTTGGGGTCCTGCATTAACTCTTCTGGTAAGTCAGGGGCAGGGCAGTATGAGGTCATCTTCAGTATTAAGAGAAATATCTGCCTAACTGAAGATAGAGAAATGGAGAACTATTTTCCAAACAAGAGTTCAGCAGGGAAGGTAAAGAGTTCAGAAAAAGGTGCTTTGCCTGAGAAACAAAAATTCTTAGGTTCTTTCTGTCAGCTCTTCATTATTAAGAATATTAGCTTCTGCTGACCCTGTTTCAAAAGAGCCCTTACCTTTGACAGCTCCAACAGTGGATATTCAGGATGACTAAAGAGGAAAGAGAAGCCAGAACTCTGTTTCAGGAGCATCTACTATACCTCAATTAAAACAAATGGCACCCAGCTCCCCTAGCCCGAGCCTTGATTTTCCTCCTGAGAACACTTGCATTTGTTCTGGGCCACAAGCCCTACCTGGCTCCTGGCAGCCCAGGAGGATGAACACACTTGGCAACAGTTGTCTCCCATGGGACTGTTCGTAGAGAACATGTCCTGTCAGAGTGGACAGCACCAAGTCTGGTGAGGGGCAGAGGCTGTGCCTAGTGTCTGTGAAGGATTTTTAGGACGAGCCAGCAAGTGCACTAGCCTTGCTTCAGGCCTCACTTTAAATGATGTTCAAATGAGTCCTGTGGATCATTTTGGTGGAAAGATGCAAGAAGAAATCATGTTTGAGTCATTCCATCTTTACCCTGGGACTGATCTGGGTCGGGACTAAAGATGAAAGGAGGAGAGATCCGTGCCAGGATTGTCTTGGCATTGCCAAGGGTGCTGCTGCTTCTACTTGGGGGAGGAAAGTACAATTTCAGGTCCAACCAAGTACTATATTTCTTACTTAATTTTTGATGGAACAACAGTACAAAAAAACAAGCTGACCTGGCAGAGAAAAATACAAATGCCTCTCAAAGAAGCATTTGCAACAGTGGCGCCCAGCTCCTAAGGGAAAGATCCAAGGCTTCTGCTGAATAAGATTTCCTTTCTGGGGATAGACTCACACCCCTGAGACCCTCCCTCTCCTCCATGTCCCAAAGAGGCCACATCTCTTCTGTTCTATGCCATGCCTGTCCCACCTTCATTGCCAGCAGCAGTGACAGATGTGGACACTATTTCTGGAGGGCACTGAGGCCTATCAAACCTACACTAGATAGCCCCTATGACACACAGGTAATAGGATCTTGGCCAAGCCAATGACAAATTAGCCCCAGCAACTATTTCAGAAGAATGGATGTAATTCTATGCTTGACTGACTATGAAAGTTCTCAGTAGAAGAACAGCAGAGCTGAGCCAGTAGCTCTGCAGAAAGGAACCCTACTGGAGCCAGCAAACAGACTAAGCTTGCTGAGGAAGGCCACCGGAAGCTGCCCTAGGACCTAAAACTGACAGAGGGACCCAGCAGACCAGAGGAAGGAGAAAAAAAAATAAACATCATGACAGCAGTACTCATTTAAAACTTTTGCTGTAACCCCGCACTCCCTTTGAGACAAGGTCTCACTGTGGAATGTAGGCTGGCCTGGAACTTAGGGCCATGTTGTCTTTGTCTCCTCAATGGTTCAACTGAAGGTATGTACCACTATACCTGGCTTTCTGTCATTTTATGATGCTATTTTCATTTAGAGGCTGGGATGGGGTTTGAGGTCTCTTCTTCTAGGGGTAGAAGTACCTGAAGCTCAAGAGTAAAGAGTCAGATAACAGTTTGATATTCACATAGTGCTTACAACTCATCTTGGACCAGGAATTTATGGGGGCTGAAATTTCAAAATGATCCCTTGGGCTAACAGTCTAATCAGCAAAAGCAGAAGACAGAGACATACAAAGCAAAGAGACAAGAAACTGTATTAGAAAACCAAGAGGACACTGGTGGTTTCTTTTAGATCAGTGAAAGTTTTTTAAAACAATGAAACTTTTCTACAACTCCAAACCATTGTTTTAAGTTTGTGTAGCATCTTGGTTAGAAGACAGGGAAACCCAGACAGTCTGGAGTAAGTACACAGGTCGAGTTCAGAGGAAGTTCCTCAATCAGAAGCTGCATATTCAGTCTAAGAACTCTAATGTCTTCCTTCCTCTCCCACTGAGTGTAGAGAGCTTTTCCAGAGAACCATAAATAATAACAGAGCAGATCTTCTTCCCAGACCCTAAAATGGTGGGGAAATAAATCACTTCCCTTTACAAAAGCGAACATCTCTTGTGTACTGATACAGATGGGGAGCTACGAGCATCATAGGTTTGTTCTGACAAGGTGCAGATATGAAGCAAGTGATGAGATGTGAGGTTGGAGAAGTGGCCAAGGAGATATATAAATTAGAGATGACACTTTATCCAGAAGCAAGGGCGCCATGTCTTTCTAAATAGATGCATAGTCAGAGTCGGACTTGCCTCCTAAGAGAAAGACACAGAAACAGGATATGGGTATACATTACCAAATGAAAGGACGTGGCTACATAGAAAGCAAGGTCCAGAAAAGTTAAAACAGCACATGAAGCAAGCAGTCAGATGGTCAAAAGCTGGAAGAACCACACACAAGCAGAGAAAATACCCAGGGAGGCAGGGCCACAGCAAATCCCTCAAGCCCAAGAACAGAATCGGAATAGAATGTTTCACGGAACAGTGTCAGTCAGTGGTTGACCTTTGGGGAAATCCTTTATTTCTAGACACTCTGGAGTTGGAAAACAGTAACAAAAAAGGTAAGATATGGCGTATCCCTTTCTAATAGCAAAATTAGCAATCTCTGAGGAGCAAAGTACTTCACTGGGAGTGCAGTGTATTTTAGCATTGGTCATAACACCAGCTAGGAGAGGAGCAGGTGTACCTGAGCTTCCTGGACTGTGAGACTGGGAGAGCAATTTTTGCATACATTTGTTGTGAAACATATAGAGATTAAACAGAACCCTCCGAACTCTAGCAAACAGTATGAATCTAAGGTCCCTTTTCCTGAGCCCCTTTATATGGAAACAACAGTGAACTGAACAAACTGAACTCTGGAAAGCATCACTGGTATGTGGTGTGCTGTCCTCTCCCAACCAAAAGCTCCTAAGCCCCTGCAGGGGAAGAGAGCTGTTTAAAAGGGCTGCACACACATCCCACTTTCTCTTGGATGGTAGCTAGGATAGCCTAGATTAAAGTGACTTCTACACAAACAAACAAACAAAAAGGAAAGAAAGAAAGGAAGAAAGAAAGAAGACACACTTGAGCAACCTGTTTGATTTTCTAGCATGCAGTTATTAGAGGCTCAGTAAGAGTTCCTAGTGGACAGTGGCAAACACCAAGTGTGGGAGAGCAGGTTGCACTGGAGCCATTAAGATCAGATGAACTGCACATTCCTGAGTTCCCAGGACTGAGCCATCCTCAGCACTGTGTGCTACCCTTCTCCTCCAATGACTTTCCTTGGCAGGGAGTAGGCTGCATGAACAGATGGACCAGGAGGCTGAGAGAACACATTACACAGCGCTGGAGGAGCACTATGGGGTGAAGCCAGAGGGTGCAGAAAAGACCTGGTTACACCAACCCTCATCCCCCTCTCACACAAGAGGGACTATAACATGAAACCTAAGTGAAGAAGATGGGCCCCTTTTTCTTTCAATGCTAGGCTTTCTTTCCTATGTATATTCCATTCCTTCTCAGATAGACCTAGTCATAAGGATGGGGCCATGTTCCTTCAAACAGGCACCCCCCCCCAGTTGTAACAGTTGCTTATAATACTTTATAGTCTTTCCCTTAGGAAAAAACTAGGAGTTGGGGGTCAGAGGAAAACTAGGGCTATGTCAGGGTTACTGAAAGGAAATCTTCCTTTCTGATGCCAGCAGCAAGAGGGAAATAGGTCAGGGCAGAGCGTTCAGCTGGAGCTGTCCAGCATGGGGGTGTCATTATCCAGGCATCATCAAGGAACAACTTTGAAGTCTAGAGAGGATAAAGGGGTCATCAAAAAACACTGGGAAGGATTACCAAGCCCCTGTAGACTCTTCCTCCAAAGCTATATCTGAGACAGCTTGAAACTAGGAGAGAGTTAAATTATAAAGGCAGGAGAAGCATGAGCTGCAAATCTGCCTGGGGTACATTGCAAGACAGCCTCAAGTAAACCTGTGACACTGAGCTTTTATTAATATAGCTCCTCCTTTGTAGGTTCAGGTTTATCCAACACAGCAACAACTGGAGTGCCGGCATATAGTGACAGGTTGGTGAGTATAGCTGGCTAGCTGGCCTTCTGGAAGACTATGTCAAAAGAGCACAGATGACTTGTACTCATGACAAAGACCTCAAATGACTCTTTGATGGCTGGATTGCTAGATCAATCTTTTGGACAGAAATACCAAGGCAAGGCAGAAAAAAATCGTATTCTCAGGACCACATGATAACTGGAGTGTGAAGACCAGGAGTTTGCACTTTTGAGCCGGTTACCTACCCATTAGCTAATGCTATCTCTCATGACTACTTCTGGGAAGATGCTAGCAACAAGTGCAATTCCCTGTCTGGGAAATTACACCACACCTTCCTGTCCTTGGCAGTGTAGCAGGGAGTTGCTTTAAAAAGGCAACTGCATGGTAGGGGTGGGAGGAGAGGATAAAATATGTCACAAAACACATGCTAGCCAATGGGACACAGAACTTACAGCTGACATAAAACAATTTTATGTTGCATGGCTCATAAGCAACCCAGCACCTCAAGGTCAGAGACTTCTCAAAGCAAGCTCCACATGGTTACAATGAGCCATTTAACCCAATTTAGCATAGTCTATACTACAGGGATTATAAGCACACTTGTCTGGAGCCCATACAATTTCTGACATCCTTACTCAACTCCATTACACTGACTTATGATGTACAAGCACTCATAGACAATGCACAAAGAATCTCCATGCATATTTTTCAACAAAACTTTATTTGCAAACAACTGGCAGAGGGCCAGATTTGCACGGCCCTAGCATGCACATTTTGGTCAGTCTGGGAAGAGATGTTGAGTGCTCTGGACTTCCTTGGAGTAAAGGTAAGAATTTAAATCCTCCGAAAGGCTCTTGGCTGCCCTGAGCTTCAGGTCAGAGAATCAGGTAATAACCTGGTATTTGACTTCTAGCTCTTCCTGCCTTAGGGCTGGCAATGCCTCCTGCATGCCAGACCACTGCCCAGGACCAGGATTACTAAATCCAAGAGAAGCAAGCCAAAAGGGATCAGTGTTTAAGGGGAAACACCAGATAGCAGACAAGAAAAAGAAGTGGTGTGATGAAAAGGCCAAGAGAGTCACTTAGGAAAATGGGACTGAACGGTGGCTGCAAATGTCAGTAGTTATGTGATACATACGGCAGTCGTATATATACAAGGCAAGTGTGGGAACCATGTTCCCTGGTATGGGAGGCCATCTGAAATGTAGAGAAGCCTCACTTGCCCCTTGCAGTACTGCCCTTACATAGCAATGGGATGGAAAGGCAAGCAGTTTTCTACTTACTCAAAGCAGAGAGAGAGAGACAGGTATTGGTGCCCTGCTTATCCAAAGCCAGGAAAACAAGTAGTAGTTCTTAGTGTCTGCATCCTGAGAGCCAGCTCCCATCTCTTTCTTGACTGCCTAGTAACAGTGACCCTGGTACTTTCTCAGTATCTAGATCCTTCTCTGGTTATGCTGCGCTTCTTCTTATGGGAATCCAGTAAAAACTTTGAAATGTAAACTGTTCTCTCCCATTAGTAATACAAAGTTCTAGTATATGGGGGAAAGCAGGCCAAGGTAGAGAAATTATGGGCCCAAATGAGATAATGAGTACAAAGGTTTAAAAACTTAAAAGGGGAGATGGGGCAGGGCCAAGGACAGTCAGATCTTCAAAATATCAAGTTATGCTTGATTATCAAAGGAAGAGGAACAAACATAAAACCAAAGCTCAAGTGCAGCTATTCAAGCAGCAGCATGGCTCCTGAAGGGCCACAGGGCCTAGTTACACAGGGCCCGGAGGGGGGGGGGGGGCTCGTCCCATACAGTCACTTGGTCCTTTTTACAATAATCAGGGGGCACCAGCATATGGGGCTTCTCCCCGCCTATTTCTGTGGAGGTGTGGGAATGTAAGAGCTTTGTTCTCTAAGAAGCTCTATGGAGTAGGTGAAGTTACTACACGGGATAGTAAATAAACAACACTCTTGCTAAAGGAAAACCTCCTTTGACTGTCTTACCATTCAGAAACCAGTTTTTATCTATTCTATGAAGGGAAATGCCCAGGAGAGTTGGCTACAGCTGGCTCTTTTAGTCAACATCTTAAATTATTTGTGGTTTAGGCCATACTCCCATTTCCTCTGGATAATGACCTTTCAAACCAGTTTGACCAAGTAATCATATCAGGTGCTCCAACAGTGCAGAATGTTCATTACAGACAGACCCTAAACAAAGGGCTGTGAAAGACTGAGCCACTACAATCAAGAAAGACAAATAGCAACTTTGGATTAGACTAAGGTTCTGCAAACTCATAAGGAAGAGGCATCAAAGAAAGTGGAGAAAAATGCCACCTTTTCTGCCAGTAAGTATTAAAAACACACAGATAAGAGTAAGGCCACAATAAACAGGAAGCAGTAAGAATATTTGGCCGTAAGTTTTAGCTGCCACCTGGGGGCCAGAAACATGGCCAGGAAGAAAAGGAGTCGGGGAAACAAGAGTTGAAAAGAAAAGAGAAAGTCACTATAAGACAGCAGTTCTTAACTTGTGGGTTGAGACCCCTTTGAGGGCTACCAAGACCATATGATTCTTAACAGTAAAAAATTTACAGTTATGAAGTAGCAACAAAAACAATTTTATGGTTGGGGGTCAGCACAACATGAGGAACTGTATTAAAGGGCCACAGCATTAGGAAGACTGAGAAGCACTGCTTTAGGAGATGTTGGTGAAAAAGAGGAGTCAGGTGAGACATGTGATATTCAGTTCAATGTCTCACATGTGTCCTAAGGGGTTCCTCCCTGATGTAAGCATAAGAAACCAGCAAGAATTTGCTGCTATGCCAGGCTAGTGGCACACGCCTTTAATCCCAGCACTTGGGAGGCAGAGGCAAGCAGATCTCTTTAGAGGCTAGCCTAGTCTACATAGTGCATTCCAGGACAGCCAGGGCTACACAGTGAGACCCTATCTCAAAACAAACCAAAAAATAAAAGTAAATTTTAAAAAAAAAAAAAAGGAGAAGAGAAAGAAAAGGATTTTCTGCTACTTCCTCTCTGGTGCCTCAGGTCATAAGCTAGAGCGGGCTCTCTTGCTTTCTCAGTTCCTGTGAGGACAATGTTGAAAGGTCTACAAAGGCAGCAGGGAGGTGTGTAATATTTGCCCCTTCCAGCTAATCTTCAGGTGTGGCTAGACAATAGAGTGTTTGCATTCAAACATTAGTGGAGGCGAGGGGTGGATGTTGCTATCTTTAAAAGAAAAATTCAAGCTATATTGTGTGGTTACAAGATGCATGCGTATTGTAGGGGCAGTCAGTGTGTCCCTTTCAAGGATAAGTGCAACTTAACAGAGAGAACAGAGAGCAATGTGCAGCCAATGAGATGACTAAGTGCCGCACACCCCAGCCAGTGGCTGGCCAGCAAGGCAGAAGCAGCTTTACCCAGGTAACTAACTGGAGTTGATATTTGGGACGTGAACAAATACCTCTTCAATAGAGGAGTCAGGATTTGTTTGGCCAGATTAATTTCTTCTACTAAAACAAAAAGGCCAGTGTTAGGGAAATCTCACAGACAGCAAGAGTACTGCTGAGTTTGAAAAGTGGTGGACTTCTCAGAGCCTGAGTAGCCCAACAGGAGCCTCTAGGGCTGACTTGCTCTTCCACAGCCCCAGTACTGAAGTAATAGATGATGAGAAAAGGAAAGGAGATGATAATGTTCCTATCCCTTGTCTGTCCAACTCGGAACGTCTTGAGCCCTTCCATCTACTCTCTAGGATCTCAAGTGAGCCCTGAGAGAAGGCCTCTGGCCGCACATAACGTGCAGCTGCGTGCATACACTACAGCTGCAGAGCTGTAACAGGAGGAAGGAGGGACAAAGGCAGGTAGGTCCCAGTGCTCAGTGTGAGTGGGGCGCATCCCCACTGCCCTTCCCTGTGCTCACTGAGCGGGATGAATGGCTGGCGTACTCCCTACAAGGAAGACAGATCTGTTGAGGAAGGCTTGAGTAAAATCAACAGTAGAAGGGCACCACAGCAGCACAGAGCCTCACTTCTGCCTGCAAGAGTCAGCCCAACAGGCAGATACAGAAATACAATTAAATTAAGTCAGAAAACCCGCTACAGAAAATGCAATTACTCAAAGATACAAATAAATGTTCAAAGAAAATTGGCCCCTGACAGGGTTAGTCAAGCTTCTAAATCCAGCTGGAGGCAGGCAGCTCAGACTAATTCACCGAGGAGGAGGGATGCCAAGCTTAAGCTCTCTGCACTGGGGTCCTGGCTGGGCTGGCCTCATGTGCCAGGCTGCCCGTGAGAAGAACAATTTGGGGGTGGCTGACCAGTGATGCAGGGATCAAGGAGATAAGGTGTGGGTTGACGCAGAAACAGCTACTAGATGGCAGGGCTGGGCAATGGAAGAGACGACCGACTTATCTTTAACATGGCAGGAGCTAGTGAGATCCGGGTAGAAGGACTGTGTGCTTGCTCCCCCTGCATAAGAAGCTACATGAAGACGCCCTACCTCTCTCTGCAGCACTAGTTCCTTGGTGAAAAGTGTGGCCTCCTCGCTGAATGGCTCTCCTTCCTGCACCAAGCCCGGGAGATTCCGTGCTCCTCTGGGACATTCAATGCCTGAATGAGGAGAAAAGGAAAATGTGAGAGAAAGTGTGCAGAAACACGGCCCACCCCACCACTCTCAACCCGGGAGGAAGCCTCACTATGTTCCCCCTGGCCCTTTAAGACCCTCAGCCCCACGGCTTTAGCCACGGCTTATATAACTGGCTTTCCTCCCCTAAATGACACCAGCAGCCCAGCCATGTGCCGCTGAAGAACAAGGGCAGCCGCCTCCCAGACATTTCCTCCTTACTGTTTGACTTTCTGCCAGAATCCCAAGTGTTAATTCAGTGTCACTTTCCTTTTCAAATAAACACCCCCTCTGTCCTTAGGCTGTGCTTTGTATACTATTCCATCAGCTTTCATTCAGAACAGGAGGCAGATGAAAACAGAAACCTGACGAAATAGTAGGCGTCTAGAGCCACACACAGCGGCTTCACAGCGTATTCTACCATTTATTATCCTCATGGCCTTGGCTAAATTACTCAACAAAGGCTGTCTCCTTGTCTGTAGAAGACATATAATACATCTTGTTTTTAAAGGTGCTACACTAGCCCAGGAAAGATTATGTACAGAAGATATTAGAACAATGCTGGCTACTTCAGCTACTCCCATCATCTTCATCACCATCATTATCAGTCTTAGCAATTCTCATGTTTAAAATTGCAAGATTTTCTTTGACTCCCATAGCAAGCCTATAAGATTCATGAGCACAGAAGTCTATTCTGTTTGTTTCCAATGATGGTACTTAGTACAAAGTGTGCATCCACTAATCAACCTAGACAGCCTTTTCTTTTCTTTGATTCAATCATTTATTTTGAAGATATATTTATTACTAATAGTGGTCATATATGATAGAGCAAAAAGTAAGCTGTTTTTGATGTCGGGCTAAGACATATATGTCAAAGTAATTCAGATTGCAATGTAATTATGAAGAAACTTGACCCAGGCTACAGACAGACAAGAAAATAAAGCACTGACAATTCCAGAAGCAAAGTGGTGAAAACCCGGGTCCCCGTTTCTGACTTTGCTGCTCCTTGGTTCTGTAAAACTCTGGGGAAAGAACAGAAGTCCCATAACCAACAGGAGAGAGGGTCTACATTCTTATAAGTAAAGAAAAGGAACAGGCTCTGTGTTTGGTTCTCAGCAGCTGCAGAACATAGCTTTCTCTCTGAGCCTCTAGGCCTATAGTAGAAGAGATTATGCAAAATGAAGATTTAGGTGGTGGTAGAGGAATACAGCAGCAAAAGAACGACAGCAGCAGTGGGCAGCTCTAGCTGGCTGACCATCGTTCTCTCACCCTTGCAAGACCGGACAGCTGAAGGCCCTATGCAAGCCATATGGCTGCAAGATCAAGAGGGCTGCTTTCCCTGCACCTGTGTCTACCAGGAGTAGGACTCCATTTTCTAAAAGATAGCAAGAACTTCAGGGGCCATGAACCTGAGAATAACCCTGAAGGGAGAGATGAGGCTAGAGAGAAATGAAATGAAAGATAGCCCATGTTTTTCACAACATCAATAGCCAAAACCACTTTTCATTTTAGATCTGCAAACTAAGCAAGAGGAGAATTGCCAGGGAGAAAAATAAACGATTCTGTTGAACTATTTTGCCACATACCCATAGATAAAGCATTGCTGCAGAGACAAGAATAATGCAAAAAACAAGTTTCTGATCCGTTCCCGAGCCTCACAGAAGAACTGGGGTGGGGTGGGGGCTGCTATATGCTGGGGACCAGACCTGGGGTGGCAAGGATTTTTTTTTTCCTAGAAGGATACCGCAGGTCTCAGATTCTCAATAGTGAAGTACTAGCTTTATTCCTTGTCACGTTTTTAGGATTCTGAAATAGCAAGAAGCCGGTCAAGCTGCTAGGGCCTCGGAAACCCTATGGGATCCAGACACCAGATGATAAAGCTGAGGAAACATGACAGCTTAGTGGGTCCAGGGAGCCAAGTGAATCAGTCCAGCAGAGTTGCCTCAGAAGAGGTTTCCTTTGGGCCTGTGAAACAAGTTCACTCCCTAGCAGCCAGGTTTCAGCTTACCTAGAAGAAGAAGCCTAATCAGGGTGTTTCTCACCACTTTTAATGAAAACTAATACATTTACACAGGTTCTTCTTCTCCTATCTGCTCCCTGTTTGGTATTCCACTGAGAGTTCACTTATCCCTTGGTAAGTGGTTTCTTCAAAGGAAATGAGCTCAAGAGCGATCTCTTCCTTTCTTGGCCCATGTTTTCTAGGCATTGGTGTAAATGTAGAGGTAGAGCATGAAGACTCTTATGAGAGTGATGCCTGCAGATAAAGGCTAGAGATAGTTCAGGGAAGAAAGACACTTGCTACCAGGCTGGACAACCTGAGTTCAACCCCCGGGACTTATATGGTAATAGGAGAAACTTCTATATACACCATCCTTTGAATATGCACCCGTGTTGTGGTATATGAATATGTGCATGTAGACGTGCATGCATATGTATACAGATAAATCAATGTGGAGGTTAGTGGACAACTTGAAGGAATTGGCTCTCTCAACTCAGGTTATTAGGCTTGGTGGCAGGTATCGTTACCCACTGAGGCAGCTCAGTAGCCCCATGTATATACTTACATATAACTAAATTTCTACAAACTGGTTAATCTTGATTAGTGTCATTAAATTGTAGTTTATTGTACTGTAGGCTCACTAAAGACAACAACTAAGATGGCTTTGTTACTGGATTGAGAATTTAAGTGGGTGACAACACACAGCTTGAGAAACACTGAAAGTGAGATGCAAAGACAAGGCCAGAAGGTGGGCAGACCCTTATGGCTTTGGAGCATCCCAACCCAGGGGTTTATAAGGTTCTAAACTTGCTTTTATGTCCAAAGTAATAAACAAGGAGTATTCATCTGGTGATGAATAGGACACTACGCCAATTTTAACCTGCAAGAGTCAGAAAGGAAGTAGCTGGCTGCTGTAACAATCCAGATGAACACATTGAACAGGGAGTGAAATCCCCTTCTGTCCAGGTTCCAGGAAGCATGGTAGCCCAGAGTACACTGCACCTTGCTTCAAACAAGGTGTGTGCTGCTGGGTTACTATCCCTACTGTGCTACTTTCTCACCAATTAAAAGAAAGAAAGAAAGAGAACAGAAAAAGGAGGAGGAAGGAAGGGAGGGAGGGAGGGAAGGAGGGAGGGAGGGAGGGAGGGAGGGAGGAAGGAAGGAAGGAAGGAAGGAAGAAGAAGAAGAAGAAGAAGAAGGAAGGAAGGAAGGAAGGAAGGAAGGAAGAAGAAGAAGAAGAAGAAGAAGAAGAAGAAGAAGAAGAAGAAGAAGAAGAAGAAGAAGAAAGACAGCAAGAAAGGTTGCTTTTCAGTGAGGCTGCAGCAGTTGGTCTGGGCCTGGTGACAGGCAGAAGCAGAGAGTCTCCAATCTATGGTGTGCCTCAGACTGAAGACAGGCAGTGAGTTCCAGACACTTTCTTTGGCCAGTGTGTATAATTGTGAAGACTGCATATCACCACTAAATGCTGCTTCTCCTGCTTCTCCTGAATGGTACTGCCTGATGACAAGGATGTATGGACTCAGCTGTGCCTCCAAGTGTCACAGGTACAGAACATGTGACCCCAAGAAACTACTCAAGAAATAAAAATATTGTCACCTGAAAAAAAATCCCTAAGCATTTTTGAGCATTCTCCTTTGCTATGATGTGCTTGCTGGTGGGGTGACATGAGATTCACACTATCTCAGATCTGGCACAGGCTGGGAAGCCATGGATATATACTCCCTCCAGCTCATACAACCTGTAAGGCCTAGGTGCTGAAAGGTAAAACTCATTGCTTTTCATGGGCTTTTAAGCACATGAATGGTTGAACAAAATTACTTAAAATAAAATACAACATAAAAAGAACACCCGTTTGATGTTTGGAGGGGTCAGGAAGAGAAATGTTTTATCAGGGCATCATGACTTTGGCTTCCATTTTGCCATGAAGAACTGTTAAATGTCACCAGGCTCAGAGTCTCTCTCTCTGACAGGAAGTGTCTACAAGGTTACAAGGTCTAGCATGGTTTTAAAAATCCTATAATTTGAGGTATGTCCTTGGTGCACCCAAGGTTTATTTTAGAGTACAAAGTGCTTCCTTTGAAATTTAAAAGGCTAGGGTGTGGAGTAATCAATCTATTAAAAGATTATACTCTTAGAGACATTGACTAGCTCAATTACCAAAAACACTTTGGTCAGTCAGCATTGGAACAAGAAGAACAAATTCTTGCTAATGACAAGATAATAGGCATATAAGAGACTCTGTTGATGGTCAAGGGTTATGTATCACTCTGAATATTTTAGAATGTATGTTGAATTCTGTGATAATTAAGCTTTAGGACGCAAAGTGTGTCTGATCTGTCCTGTATTGCACGGTGGGAACTGAGGGGAAATATGGCCCATTTGCTTTGTCTAGAAGTGACAGCTTCCCAATGACCATCAGTCCAGCAAACAAGCCAGGCGTTATCAGAAGGAAACGGCTAGTGGAAACAAGAAGCAATGTGAAGGATTAGTCAGTGGTGCTGATTCCATGGCCATTGTGCTCTCGCTGCTGCCCTGCCCTCTGAGGAAAGAGAGCAGAGGCAGGCAGCAGAAGCTCCTTCTGTTTGCTTAGAACACAGAAAGAGTCCACACTGAAGCCTCCCTCCTTCATGTCACCAGGCCTCCTAACCTACTTCAGACAGCACCAGTGTGATAAAGACTGTACGCCCTCATACAGCTAAGTCACCAGGCAGAAAGCTTTCCCTTTACTGCTGTCTATACTGCTATATAAGGCTACTGCAGAGGGTGTAGACAGTTAACCCCTGAGAGACAACGGGGGTACATCAGGCAGACAGGTGCTGTGGCTCAGCCAGTGAGGGGCTTACCAACCCCAATCAGTGACGTCCTCCCACACTCGATGCTGGTATTTGTTCTCATCTCTCTACAGCTGGGAATGGAAAGCAGGAGCAGAAGTGGGGTAGCAGGGAAGGATGGACAGATGTGGTACTGCCAGATACAGGGGAGGTCAATCTCTAGTGAGGCCAGCAAGAAAGCTGTATCCTAACAAAGGTGAGCCAGGATGATCCTCCTTCTGGAGCTGGCTCTGCACATGCTACATGTAAAACAGAAGCCGCCTGAGGAACGGAAGCCATCAACAGAGAGGTGCCTGGAGCAACAGACTTCCTCAGGCTCGGTGTCTAGGTTCTAATGTCTGTGACATGTGATCCTCCTCAGGATCCCTAAGGTGACTTCCAGAGTTCCTATAAATTCACCCTCTCCCTTCACTGTCACCATGAGTTATGGGAATCTACAATTTTCAGGAGAAATAAAACAGAAACTAACGTACAACATGCTTTTGAGGGTGGGAACTGTGTCATGAATTCAAGTTTTATTTTTTTCTAACCGTACACCCAATACACTGTCAATCGACAAAGTAGATTCCCAAGAAGTATTAAATAAATAAGAGCGAAAATACTGAGAAAAATTAGTAAACATCAAAAGAGATAACCAGCAAACGCAGTCAGCACTAGCACGCCTTACACAGTAAGTAGTAGAGGGATGCGTTCTAGCTGGCAGCAGCTTCCTGACCTCACTCTTTTCATACAGCCCGCCTGCTTCCCACATCGTGCCTGTAATGGGCTAGACCACATTAGTGAAATGGAGGGAAGGAGGCTGAGGTGAGATGTGGGCTTTCTAAAGGCCCCAGCAGGCAGAAAGCAGGATGTGCTGCATATCAGTCTGGAATGACCCATTTCTAAGACAGAAGTGTTTTGCATGAATACCAGAGAAGGGACTGACAGAATTCTCAACTACAGACATCTCAGCATAGCCACACCTATGTACCCCATTGATCTCTGAACTGTCACATTTGGGAACGCAGTTTAAATTTAGAGGTAAAATAATTAAGTGTGAGTGGCAATGTCTGAGACATTGGGGCACAGCTGAGATGTTTGGCTTACAATATAATAGAACAGAAATGATCCTCATGTATGATCAGCACTGAGTGCCAGGGTGGCCACATGGAAATGCAGAAAACTGGAGCACCCTTAAAGAGAGCAGGAGAGAATGAGTCAGGGTGGGAAGGCCTGCCTTTAAAGGGAAGATAAAAGGTGCTAAATCGGTACAGCTCGGCTAAGTGGTGACTAAGAGGGTGACACGTTAACAATCTGCAAATATTTGAAAGGTGTAAACACCAAAAAGGAGGGGAAATGCTAAGCTTGAGAGCAGGGGTATAATTATTAGGGGGAAGAAAAATCTGGACAAAATATTGGAAAAACAGTGTGGAGATAACTACTGGGTTATAAATAAATTTCCCAATGGCAATGAGAATGTTGCTACTGCATCCTGAAGCTGAAAGGTGCTCAGCCGCCCCTTCGTTTACAATCAAAGAAGTGCACACCAGTCAGCTGCAACTTCATCCTCCACACTTAGGGACAGATGTTAATAATAATTCAACTCTAAGTATTGCTCATTTAAGCACTGCCAGCCCCTGAAATGTCTACATAGTTCTTGTTGATCTGATTCTGAGAAGACAGAACAGCAGTTCTAGTGGAAGTTTTAGAACAGCAACAAAAAGGTTTTATCTGCTTCCAACATGCCTGGCAAGTAGTTAAAGTAGGTTTGGGTACAGTCACAGACACAAGGGGCAGATGCAAGGGGCAGGGAGAGTAGACCTCTCTAGTTTCTAAGACCCCAGGTGGGAATGTTGTTGAGTTTCCAGGTGGGGAAGTGTGGTTCCCTCTCCCTTCCTTTTATATATACAGCCCCCCTGGAGGAATTGTCAAGGACAAGGCAAGGCAAGAGAGAACGCCAAAATAAGCTTCCTGTCACACTGACTGCACTCCAATACCTTTGTCTGAGTTCCTGCTGCTGCAGCTACTCAATTTATAATCCACAGGCTCTCTGCAGGGGTTTTCCCCCAGATTCAATTAGTTCCATTTCTCTACCTTCCTTGCTACCTTTCTCCCTGCCAACAAACAAAACTGAAAAGGCCCCACTGTACACAGACCCTTCCTAGATGCCAAGAACAAACCCTCAATCATTAACAGGAAAAGCAGAGGCAGGCAGGCAGGCCACCTGCTTAAGTCTTAAGGAACGTGCTTATCACTTGAAAAGTTGCTGGTTCTCAACAATGTTCTGTATCTCACACACCAAAAGTTTGTTCTCAAGTTCTGCTCACAGGTGTAATAGAGATCTGCAATGCTGCCAATGGATCAGTTAAAAATTGAGGAACAAGAGATGACACACTTGCCTCTCAGTTTTCTATTCCTAGGATGGACCAGAGAGAAAGGTAAGGTGGAAGTCTAGCTGGCCTTAAGAGCTAGTTCTATGTGGAATGAGACCTCAATTTATATTTAAAAGTTCAGAAATAAAATCAGGATTTCACATTGTCTCAGGGTCTTTATTCTCTCCCTTGTTGTCTAAAGCTCTACTTTGTTTCCTTAGGCAAAGCTCGAATCTTGCAAGCAACTTTGGGGCATGCCACTGCTAAAGCTTTCTCAGTGATCAGAATAAAGGGATCAGAGAAGAGGGAAGGGACCCTAATTAAAGGATCAAATGTCTCAGGGAACTGTAGTCAAGGGAGCCAGACCTGGGCAGGAGCTAAAAATGAATGCTTTTAGTTTAGAGTTTTTAAGGATGGATTTTATTACGTTGTTCTGGTTTTGTGAGGTTTGATGCATCTATTGCTGGGCGTGGTGGCACACGCCTTTAATCCCAGCACTCGGGAGGCAGAGGCAGGTGGATTTCTGAGTTCGAGGCCAGCCTGGCCTACAAACTGAGTTCCAGGACAGCCAGGGCTATACAGAGAAATCCTGTCTCGAAAAAACAAAACAAAACAAAACAAAACAAAACAAAAAAACAAAGAAAAAGAAAAGACAAGACTAGGGCCTGAAGTTAATTGGGTACAGGAACAATATGGCCAAGTCTTCACAACGCAGTGAGAACTGCAGCTAACTCTGAAGGAAGTTCCAGTCTGTGGTGCACAGCAGGGCTGTTACACACTTTCGGTTTCTCTGGTAGAAGTTGTAATCAGTGCCGTTAGTCTGTTACTATGTCCCGGTTTTGCTGTCAGTTGAGGAAAGGAGTTCTTCCTCCCCTAGTGCATGGCACATGGTAGATTCTCAGTGGTTATGAACAGGAATGCCAGGGGAGAATCTAGTGGAAATAATGTGACAAACCTGTTACGTCAATCTCCATTCCTGAGTTTAGGACGCATCAGAGTTAACACTTGGAGAATTAAAGAGAAATTCCAGTGACACTCATTTTCAGGACTTCAAGGTGAGTGTGTGTGTGCTAAATGCAAACCATTGGCTATGGTAAGTGGAAGAGACAAGGAAGGGGTGGCTTAGAGGCTTGACACTGAATTTCTCATTCTCAGTCTAGCTGGGCAGCATGCAGAACCTGCTCCTCCAAACCTGATTTACAAGCAGCTTTAGACACCGAAGAATCACTCGCCAAAGGGAGAAAGGCTTTTCAGATGGAGCTGGCAGAGTAGATAACGATCAAGCCTGCACTGGAACAACCTTTTATATAATTCTACCTATTGCCCAGCAAGATCCAAAAACAAGGAGTTTTAAAGAGAAAAAAGTTCTCTTTAACATGAATAACATGGCCTTTCCCTTCCTGTGATAGCCCAGTGGCGTGCTGTGTCTGGGGTGTGGGCCTCCCACGCTCATTTGGGGAGCTGCCCTGAGTGGCAGCTGCACTGACGGCCCTGTTAACAGAGTAGCAGACTAGACCAGCGGCCTTTGGTGCCCTCCGGTATGTCCTTTCTGGAGTTTCTCCTCACTGTCATATCAAACAGCCACCTATCTTTGTATCAGCAGGCAGAAAAAGAAGAATCTTGAGGTAAAAAAGTGGAGCTTTTAAATGAGAAGAAGGCTCCTATAACGCACTGGCTTCTCTGTAACTCACTGTGGAGACAGCATCTCAACCAGGACAACCCCCTGTGCCTGAGCTAGGATGGGAGCTGGTTTCTATGAAAATCTCCACTTTGCTTTTATGACTTATTTTGAACTTGAAACTTTATCTTTGAATCAAATGGAACTTAAAATTTTATTTTCCTCCTTTTCACCTGGTACCCAAAACGTTCCTGGTTTTGGTTTGTTTTATTCTATGTTAATAAATAAAGAGAACAATTTGAATCTATCACTGAGACTCCAAAAGAAAAGAGATTATCTTCAGGGTAGGGAAGAAGCCACAGGAAATACCCACGTGGACCTTGCAAGTACAGGCTTCCAGAAGGTATTCTGGCACACACCTGGCAGGCAAATGTAAAAGCTACTTACATGCATAAATTTAGAGCGACTTCTAAACCAAGCTGTGTTGTGTTATTTGAACCAAATGGTTTGAGATGCGCTCAGTGTCCTTTCAACTACTGCCTTCTTGAGCTTGCACTCACTGACAATGCTCTAGGCTCCTCCTCCTGACAAAATGAATTCCAAATGCCTAGAAATTGGTACACTCAGCTAGCAGAAGAAGGGGGAAAAAAACCCCCCAAAAACCAGCTAGTGTCAGAAACACTAAGGCCCAGGAATAGAGAGAATGGCTAAACCTCAGAGAGCTGAGACTCCTTTCTCTTACTAACATTAGAGAAACAAGGGAAAGAAGAAATTGAAGCTCGCCAGCCAGGAAGCAGAGAGCAGAGGCGTCTGAAGAGACGGTGCTCTCAAGAGGACAGGCTCGTCTCAGACACTCTCTCTCTCTCTCTGATAAGTGAAGCAGCCTGAGCTCTCTCTCTCTCTCTCTCTCTCTCTCTCTCTCTCTCTCTCTCTCTCTCTCTCTGATAAGTGAAGCAGCCTGAGCTCTGGAGTGTGGGTAGAGAATGACATTCTTTTCAGCTTTGTTTTTCTCTTGGGAGAGTCTCCTTCTGTAGCCCAAGCTGGGCTCCAGAAGCCCGGAACTCACTATCCCCCTGACCTCCCAAGTGCCGTATCATGGGCGTTGTGTCTGTTCCCCCTTCCTTTCTGGGTTACCACACTCTGAAACAGGGTGCAACAGACAGTCCTGAGAACTGAGTCTCCCAGCATCCATTCTTTCCCCCAGATACATTCTTACTATGTAGCCCCAACTGGCCTACAACTTGCAACATACACCATTTTGTATAGCTCACAAATCAATATACACTTTTCATATTTTTGTGTGGCTGAGAGAAAAATAAATCAAAATAATATCCTGGGGTATTTGAGAATCATGAGATTCAGATTTCAGTGTCCATGAGGGAAATTCTGGCAGAAAATGGCCATCTATGGCTATTTTCATGGTACAAAGTATTGAGTAGTGTGACAGAAACCATAAGCTCCAAGTAGACTATAAAGTATTTATTGTCTGGCCCTTTACAGAAACGTTTGCCAATATTCATTCTCAAGGATGTCATTTGCTTTAGAAACAATATAAACAGGAAATCCACACACAATAGAGGCAACAAACAGCATAAGAACTGTATACCTTATACCACTAGTCAAAAAGAGAGAAGGACCTACAGCTTGGAGGACACACACTGTCTAGGCAATGTGCCTCTCATGGCTTGCTCCTAGACAGCCTCGGCCCTGTATCCGCCATCACTGCTCCCTTATTCATAATTCAGATTTCCCCATGCAAAAACATGTACCCCAGAAGATCAAACATGAGCATATGTTCCATAAAGTTGCCTTGCTCTGGACAGAGATTTCTCCTTGGGTGTCCAACTAATAATACCTCAAGTTCAGTGTACCTAAGCTAAATTCTTCTTTGGCTGTTTCTCATCCTGTGCCTTCTGCTTCTGGCTTAATCTCCCTCTTCCCATGCTGGAAAATATCACTCATTACTTGTTGCTTGTTTCCTTCTCTACCCACACGGAGCCAGTGCATGCTCTGTCCTAACAATCCTTTTTCCTTAATCTCCATAGCTCTTGCCCTCTCCATTCAACATAACAGCCCTAATTCAGCCCCTGAATTCTAGCCAAGAGTCTTCTGCTTTCCCTGCCTGCCATCCATTTTCCTTTATAGAGATTTTTTAAAATGCACACAGCTACCAGAATAATCTTCTAAAGCACACATTTTGCTCAAAACCCTTGAGTGGCATCCTGTATTTCACCAAGTAATATCAGAATTCAGCAATCTGACATTCCAGGCCCTATAAGACTTGTGTAATTCCTTGGGACCATATAAAACCTCTACTACCCATCTGACAGCCTTCAAATATTTGAAGATACAACATCTATTTTTTCTCATCCTATGTCTTATTTTCTCTAGGCTAAAAACTCAAGACCCTCATGAGACAAGAGTTTTGATTTCGTACTATTTCATTCTTTTCCCTCTTTAAACCTACATAATATGAAGAGTCGTCTCTCTGAAAATACCTTCTTGGTTGATTTAATTAAAAAAGATCTAAAGGGGTGTGGAGTATACAGTAGGGAGTAGTTTCATTTTTCACTATTGAGAATCAAGTTCAGGAGCTTAGAAATGTTTTGCCTTAGGGAAGATTTAGAGTGGGGTGGGGTGGAATGGTATATGATTCTCACCCTGTGACTGGGCCTTCAGAATTCTACATTGGCAGGAAGCTACAGTGGCAGAGCAGGACTTAGCCAGTTGAGGAAAAGCCATCCCCAGAGTGGGACTGTCCTCTTAGAGGCTTCTGGCCTCCACTGGCCCCCTTTCCAGCCCATTTCCATTCTCAACTCAGCAGCAGCCCAAAGGCACAGCGGAGACCCCGGTGGTGTTGTGACAAGCAACCTATTCATTTCCTTCTCTCAGTCAAGCGCTCTGGGGATGAAAAGGAACAGCAAATCTAAACCACTGCCCAGAATCCACTTTACAGAATTCAGGGAAAAAACTGGTCTACTGAAGCAATTATATCCCGTTTGGAAGACCTGAAGGGGGACAAAAAGGATCTTTTTTAGTTTTCACTGATGCCACAGCACTGCAGCAGAGACTGTCTCGGGCACCACTGTGGCCAGTGTTTAGGGGAGGCAGTGTGTACTTAGTAAAGCTTTAAGCTCCCATTACATAGGAACAATAGGGTACAAAAGTTCCAGGATTTTTACTTTAACACTGGACAGAAAGCTTCCACTGGAAAACTGGAGGGAGGCAAAGTCAGTAGGAGGAAACTCGGATCCCAGAAAGACCAGCTTCCCTAGATGAACCTGGGACAACAGGCTGTCTCTCCAGGATCAGAAGACTGCTTTAACATGTACATCACCGTATTACTGGGTAGAAATCTTCCCCACATCAGGACACACAAGCAAAGTATGTATGAGGCAGGGGAGGGGTGGTGGGCAGGAAAAAGTGGTAGTCTAGTGCTTAGAATGGTAGGGAGAGTAAAACTTCCTGAACACAGCTCAGTCTGGCACAGTCCCTGATAATATGGGGTGGGGGGTGGGGTGGGGAAGGCTAGGATGCAAGAGCATGTGTGAGTTCACATATGTATGTGCTCATTTACCCAAGGAAAGAGGACAAAGACTGGGAAAGAGAGTGAGGGAGGACATGCAGGAGTCTAACAAGAGCGACTGTGACTGTTAACAATGTCTCCAGTCACTCAGAAGGCTTGAGAACAGGCTGTGTCTATCACATACACAGTGAGAGTGCCTGCAGGACAGTGGAGCAGGACAGCCATCGCTGGACCTTTCAATCTTGCTTATATCTGGCCACCATTCCTGGGAGAAGGGTTACTTTCTTTTAGGCACACCCTGCTGGTCTCCTTCACAGTTCCATCCAGTATGCCTGGTTGTTTTTACCATCCTGCACACCTCAGTAGATGGTTTTCTCTCCACTTCTCTCATACATACTTGCAAGCAAGCAAGCAAGCAAGCTCACTGCTTCTTCTGAGCTGTGTCATGAACCATGTCATTTGTACTATGCTAAATGCCTGAGTATATGCAAGAGGCTGGTGACAAGAAAATTATAAAGAGAATATAGGGCTATAAGTCCTTGTAATTATCTATTTGATGAAATAACATATTTGATATAATAACAACTACTATTTGTGCCCATAGGTTTGGTCATTAAAAGAATTAATTGTGTGTACCTTTGAATGTAAAACAAACAAAATAAAAGTGGCCAGCCCTGGACAGGTATCTTTCTGTGCTTTGCCTTCCACAATTTATAAGTTACTGGGGATGTCCTTTGGCCCAAATTCAGATCTCTCAAGATCAGAAGGCAATAAGATCTCTGAAAATGAAATGCTAGTGCTAGGGCTATATAAGCACGTTTGTGTTGGCATTTCCATCCCAGGCAACCTCTCTGGGAGGTACTAGCTACTGAATGGCAAAGAGGACAGCTGTCTATAGAGGGCTGCCCTGTGAAGCAAATTCCACAGCATAACAGCCACAAGGAAAAGAAAACCAAGATAAATGTTTCATACAGAGTCAGGCCACTAAACAAAAACATCCTTTGTTTTGTGATTCATCCAGCCTTAGCAGACAGTTGTTCAGGTTGGAGCTAGGAGGACAGGTGGATGTTGGTAGGGATGTCTGATATCTTTTAGTCTGCCTGGAGCTTCAAGCTCAATCAATAATGATAGAAGTTCTGGGTTGCCAGAATATAGACTTCTTTACTTCTCTGAATACTCAGACAATTACCAGTCCATATCTAGGGAACAAAAAAGCAGATTTCTCTTCCAGAGGCAGCCTGGTGAGCATCCCAGAAGTCCACTAGGGATCTTCAGGCAGGCAGGAGTGAGGAGACAGTATGAGAAACTCCAAGGGCTCAGGATAGATGGAGACCACTGAAGTGACCTTGTGTGTTCAGACAGAGCTGACATTTATAATTTGTAGGCCCCTAACATTCTTATTTCCTTTTTACCAATGCTCTGGCAGGGATGTTGTAACATATTAATCTTTGTAGTTGAGTGATACGGTTTAAAATACTGCAGGCTTGGCTGCCATTCCCTCCCCTGGGGTCTCAAAATAACTCCACACAAATCATCTTTGCTAAACACTCACGCAGCCAGCTCTCTTCTGCTAGCACACACACACATCTTATGTAAGGGAAGAAGCCACCTAGCTTGCTGGAAGACAGTGGCACTCCTAGAGAGGCAGCCGAGCCGCAGTCTAGAGGCTAAGCTCAAGCTTACTCAGTGAGAGGATATCCAAGGAAGTTGAGGCCAGAGGGCTGCCCAGTTCACAACTGTCTGTAAATCAATGCAAATCAGCCACTTAGTGACCTCTTACCACAGAGAAAGTCTACTCAGCTAGATTTGGGAAAGGAATGAGGAAAGAAGCTAGTGTAGCCTCTCCTTAGAATCTACACAGTTTGCAATGGAAGATGGGCACAGATTTGAGGAACCCAAAGAAGAAACATGGGCAGCAAATGGGGGCACTGCAGAGCCTCTCAATACCTCTCCACAGGTACATAAAATAGTACCGGTCTCCAGGCCACATTCATCTGGCCCACATGTATGTGGCTGGCTGAAGGAGAAGGCCCAAGATTGTCGGCCTATTTGCTAGATCCCAGCCAATCAGGTGGCACCTATGACTGAGATCTCCCACTTACAAGTAGTTTGCATCAACAGCACCCTCTCCCTGGCACAGTCAGTGTGCCCAAGCCCCAAACAATCACTTTATGGAGGCTGGGTGATGGATCTGCACTGCCAGACGCCTAGGTAGGCCTCAGGCCCCTTCTGTCCTGATAGCCTTGATCAGTCTCAAGCTTGGTGACGCTCTGAAGTTTCCATCTTATCCAGTGTTGATTCTAGCCAAGCCTAGGGGCTGTGGGAATGATTACCCTACTTTCCTCAGAAGTGTCTTAGGGGAAACACAGGTCGCTTCAAAGCCCTCACTTCTCAAGGCTAGAGACAAATGCGCTGTCTTAAGGGCATGTGTGAAGTCCACACAGGCTGCTGTTACTCATTTCTCCGGGTTTTCCAACCTCAATGATTCCTAGGTCTCCTCTGCTTTTTCATCCTTTCTCCTGACTGTTTCTCAAGCTCTGGAGCTTCATGGCAGCTCATCTTTGGCTACATTTTATCCCAATCTTTGCCATCACTGAGCAATCATAGTTGTACAGCTGGGCTTCAATTTCACCATAAATTGAAGGGGATCTAAGAGCTAATATTCATTTCTGAATTTACCTGTACTACAAATGTCTACAAGCATCTAACAGAAAAGGTTTCAAAAGTAACCTAAGGAAACCTTTTATTATTTGTAACTCAGGAAATTACTGTCCTTGTTCTCATCGTTCATTACCAAACAACTAACAAAGTTCCAGAGATTCAAACATTACTTGGCAATTCTCCAGTTAGTTCTACTCGGTCACTGCACACTAAGTCAGGTTTCCTCAACTCTTCTCCAGTCAATGGCAATCATATGCCAGCTACACATGCTCGTGTTGGTTCAGGGCTGTTCAAATCTACTCTCCACACTGTAGTTAAAGTGACCTAGAACTGGACACTGTAATGAAAAAGGAGAACCTTAATTTATCTGGTAACATGGACCACCATTATGGTCAAACTGGTAAGTGTTTAAACTGATTTCAGTTTTGAAGTTCAAAATAGAGAAAACTAAGCCATGATTAAAGAGGTCAGAACACTGGCTATGTTTGAGAGGAGGGCCCTAAGGGAGCATACTAGGATACTAGAAATAGTTTCTATTTTCATGGGAGTATTACTTGGGGGTTTGTACACAGATGAAAATTCAACAAGCGGCATACTTACGACTTTTATGTGATACCTAAAGAATCAAATAAAATATTACACAATGCCTTAGCTGTCTTCCACGGTTTCATTTACGTTTTCTTATCAGTTCCTACCTTACAAGTCAAGGATGGACTGGTGGGGGAAGAGGGGACTAGCATTTATGAACCCAATAAACCTGGATAAAAATCTTCATATGTGCATCAATTTCTTGAAGCAAAGATGGAGTGCCTTCCTATTAGTCCCTGAGAATGGTCATAGGTTAAAGTCACAATAATTGGTCTGGGGCACAATCCAACCAACCTAGCACCCACATACGCCCTTCTGAGCCTGTCCCTGAGCCTGCCATACTAAACTTTTTGTGCTTTTGAATAACAATGTTTTCTCAGGGTTTTTTTTTTTTTTCCTGTCCATTTATGGTCGCCATCTTTTCTTCTTTAAAATCAAGGGAGAAAGCCTACAACTATCTAAGACTTAACATTAGCAAACAACCTGAACTGCAAAGAAACAGCAAAACAAGCAGTTTGCAAAAGGGAGACCTGGGGACATGGCTCAGGGAGCACGTGTTTGCTATACGTTTGAGAGTTCAGGGTTCAGTTCTTGAGCATGCACATAACAGCCAGGCATGGCTATATTCTTTGGAATCCCATTGCCAGAGGGGGCTTACAGGTACCTAATCTAGCCCAAAAGGTAGCACATTAATAGACTGTCTCAAAAAAAAAATGAAGTGGAGAAATAACTGAGGAGGATATCACATCAGGTGTCAACCTGTATACTCAGACAAAGCACAATACCCACCTCACCCCCCCCCCCAAAAAAAAAACCCAAAACCAGTTGT
This sequence comes from Mus caroli, assembly GCF_978045245.1. Lineage (NCBI taxonomy): Eukaryota > Metazoa > Chordata > Mammalia > Rodentia > Muridae > Mus > Mus caroli. The sequence continues at coordinate 120,865,928 of NW_028227262.1, forward strand.
TGAAGAAATGAATTTAAGCACTAGGATCAACTGTTCCTTTAAAAATATGAGTGATAGTCTACACTTGGGTCAAGGATTTGAAGACCTGCTTTCAAATGTGTAACAGTGAGATTGTAAACGCAAAGAGAAAGGTAAAATCAAGACAAAGTTCATATACAGTTGAAAAGTTAGAAGAGCAAATGTCAACAATGTTCATGCAAGCTCATGTGGAAAGGACCTGGAAGTTCCTGCACCTGACTGTAGGTCCATGACACTCAGAACCTAGAGGTCAGCCCAAGAAACCAGCAGTGCTTAGGTCTCTTTCCAGATTTCCTAGACTATTAAATAAATGTCAGCAAAGGTATCACCACACAGCAAATAAACATCCACAGAATCACAGAATTCTATGGCAGCAAAGGGCCTGAGAAATGCTTTAGCTAAAATTTCTTATTTTAATAGAGGTGGGTACTAGAAATGAGAGCAGTTCAATGACCTACACAAGTTCACCTTGCAATTAAGTAGAGATTATAAGTCCTATCTTTTGACAGGCATGTGTTTCCACTGGATCCTGTCAGTTCCAGCCGAACGCACTTCATCTTATTTAGGCTGAATGGAATCCTGATTCATCTTGCAGAATTCTGACTTTGGGTATCCTTTCCTGAATTAACAGATAATCTGATATTGTGGACTTAAAAAAAAATATTTTAGGCTACAAACAGGCTCACATATAATTAACAGGGTTCCAAAGTGCAAGAGACCAGTTGGCAAGTTTAAGAGATTAGCATAACAATGCTACAACACTGTGAATGCTAGCTTCCCTTGTGTTAGGCACTGGATCAAGTATTTTTGAAAACCATGCACCTTGCCATTTAATGCTTAGGGCTATTATAATTTGCACATGAGGAAAATAAAGTCTAGCCTATTCTGGTTATTCATGTTTTTTGAGAATAGTAGTGAAGTGCCTGCATGTGATACAGTATTGAACTTCCAAAGCTGGAATTCTTAAGAGACAGTTATTTTATTCTAGCTTTCCTATTCATGTTGGATAATGGAACTAGGAGCAAACAGAGCGTCCTATATAGTACCTGCTTCCTCCTACAGGGCAGGTCTCTGTGAGAGTGCTCAGGAGAACACATAAAGCAGGTTAGCTGTCCAGCTACACACGAGGAAGCTTGGGGAATGCCATCCTACCATGAATGCCATCCTACTTCTGAATCCTTGGGTCTCATGCATGTGGAGGATGATCAATTTGTTATCAATCTACCTACCCATCAACTCTTTACTAAGCCTCTACTGTGTTCCAACTGCGGCCTTTACAATGTAGCCAGCTCAAGCTGCCATGACAGCAGCATGTGAGCTCAGGGGGAAGCAGGAAACCAGAGGAACATGGCAGAGGTTTGTGGATGTTAGTAATGTTCCCAGTAACAGAAAGACAGTCTGGCATCTGGGATGAAGGGCAAACCTAAGAAAGTCTCAAGCGTCTTCCTCTGAGAACTACGAAGTGGCCTTTGGGGTGGAGCAATGTGGAAGGTGTCCGGTGAAATGCTGGACGCTTGGCATCTTAGCTGCTCTCAAATGCCATAAAAACATTGGTAGTACCAATAAATCACTCTCAATTTCTACTCTGCTCCCTTTGGGAAAACACAAGAGTAAGTCTGTTATTCTCTTACTTCTAAGGTTTAGAAAGGCCTCGTTCCCAGAACAAACAAACAAACATCTGCATGCTCTTCCCAATATATTTTGTTGTGATTTCAGATAAGCAAAAGATTATTTCAAATATTTATAACATATTTAAACACAGATTTTCATGTTATCAATCAGATTTAGTTTTAATTAAAATTGTGAGTTATCTCAGAACCATTATCACAGCATGTCTAATCATCAAAGCTTCTGAAAGGAAATTCAAAGGAAACTAAGGGTTAAAGGCGTCTACCTTGGCCTGGAGAGACAGCTCAATGGCTGTTCTTTCAGAGGACCCAGGCTCAGTTCCAGCACATTCGTGGCACTCAAAATCACTCCAGCTCCAGGGGTTCTAACACCTTCCCCTTGCCCCCCAGACTTACATATAGGTAAGACACCAATACATATAAGAATAAAAAAAAAAAAACCTTTAAAGTGGGTTATTTTATAATCAGTCACATCTTACAATGATCTTTAACTTCAAAATCTTATGAAAATGGCTTTTTCTATAATACATGTGCATATCAAATAACATGGACCATAGTTTTTGTTGTGATAACTTCTAAAAGTTAAGGGTTAAAGAGAGATGGAGATATTTGATTGACAGGAGGTCACAACTTGTTGGCAGAATAAAGAACATCTCTCAATGGAAGATTGCAATTGAAAAACTTAAAATGTTCTTAAAAAAAGAAACACAGTGAGCTGGGCGTGGTGGTGCACGCCTTTAATCCCAGCACTCAGGAGGCAGAAGCAGGCAGATTTCTGAGGCCAGCCTGGTCTACAGAGTGAGTTCCAGGACAGCCAGGAACCCTGTCTTGAAAAAACAAAAAACAAACAAAACAAATAAACAAACAAAAAAGAAAGAAAGAAAGAAACACTGTTTTGACACCCCAAAAGGACAAATCAAACTGGTCTCCTCCTTTTGTCCCTAAAGAGAAAGGCAGGAAGTGCTGAAGTAAGAAGTGTGGGTTCCAGCAGTAATGAAGTGTATGACCTTTCAGCATCATAACAAACACCCAAGTGGATGAGGAAGGGGACATGAAAACCAGCTGAATAGAAAGCGACATTACATAAATGAACCCTCAAGGAGGAGAAGCTTGCCTGTAAGTTTTAGCTTACTTACTTAAGAGTCTAAGCCATAGTCTGCAAATGGCCACAGTAGTGATGGGTGAGCTCATGATTTCACTAGAGCTTCCTCGTGGAAGGATTTTTAAGATTCATTTCTTGGGAAATGAAGAGTAATCACATTCTGATATAAAAGTGGACCACACCAAGAAGTAAGTATGGATGTGTATGAAACAAGAAGAGAAAGCTTGATCCTAAAGGGTGCGGCAAGAATATCACAGGCCAGTGATGATAGGGTGAAGACCAGAAGGGAAGTAGGGCCTCTACCCAGATCCCAGGATGTGCTCTTAGCCGAGGCCTGTGAAGCTCGAAGAGCAGACCACAGCTGGGGACCTGGGAAGGGACTGAGTCAAGCTGCAGTACTTCCTGCTCCTGGAAGTGTATAGCAGGGATAACAATAAATGACAGTGATGTGAAAGCACAAATCCCATTCTGAGCTGATCTACTCCATCATCACTTGGCAAACCCCATGTTTCTTGCCATGCCCTCCCTGGCGGCATCAATGCGACACAGTTTTCTCAGGAAGCCATCCTCAGGAAATCGGCTTACACTGAAAACAGGAGTGCTACCTCCCTAACCTGGGCATCAGCTTCGCAGCACACCCTCAAGTGTAGATCTCCTCTCTTCTCCAATCTTCCTGACTCCCAACAGACCTGATGCACAAGTCAGGGGGAAGCTGTGAGACGGACCAACTGTTGCTCTCAATGTTTCAGAGGGCAGAAGGATCCTGCCGCTCATGGGATATCCCTCATAAGGAAGAACTGTTTAATCCCCCAATGTCACCATGGTCTCCTTTGAGAAATCTGTAACTCTAGGCTTAACTTCTCTTACGCAGTAACCATCCGCACTGCTCCAAATGGACACCTTGCCTTTGGCTTCCCCAGTACCACCCCCCCCAAAAAAAAAACCTTAAGGTCAGTTGTTCCAATCTCTTTGTTAATCCTTTTGTCTTAAGGCTATTTAACAACTTAAGGAAAAACAGACCTGGTAGAGCACTATCAAAATTAATGAGAAAACAGTGGCAGTTTTGACTTGAGGTCAAATATATTTCACTCCAGTTTTCTACAGACTCTTAAGAGATGATAGTGGTGTTGAACTGATGCTCTATATAGCTTTGCTTCTGAGGTGAGAGCCATCAGTTCCACTAAGGCATGATAAGAACACTTTATGCTAGGGCACAAAATGGAGCGCTGAAAACTCCAGTGTAGCAGGTTTAAACCTGTGGGTCATGACCTCTCTTGCAAACCTCTATCCTCAAAAATATATTTATATTACAATTCATAATAGTAGCAAAATTATAGTTATAAAGTAGCAATGAAAATGATTTTATGATTGGGGGTCAGCACAACATGAGGAACTGTATTAAAGGGTCGCAGCAATAGGAAGGGTGAGAAGCACTGCTTTAGTGGATAAAGTCTCTGCTTATGATGCTTACAGCTTATACTGAGATAAGGCCACTTCTTTTCACTGTGTCTGCTTCCTCACTTACAAAATTGCTAAAAAGACTTCAGAACTTGTATCAGAAAGGTTGTCAGTGTTGCTCTATAGAATAAAGACACTGAGCTAGGTTCTTATGTTCCATACTACTACCTAACCTTCCAGGATTAATATGAAAGAGGAAAAAGAAACACAGCTCTCTCACAGACTCCTCACGGGCACAAACAAACATGAACACAAATACACGAGTGCACACGAACACACACACACGAATCTTTAAAAGTAGAAACTAGAAAAGCATACATGTAGGGGGCTTAGGTCCTGCCCATACATGCTCTTTAGTTGGTGGTTCAGTCTCTGTGAGCCCCAAGGGTCCAGGTTAGTTGACTCTGTAGGTCTTCTTGTGATGTCCTTGACCTGTCTGGCTCACTCAATCTTTCTTTCAACTCTTCCACAAGACTACCTAAGCTCTGCCTCATGGTTGGCTATGGATTTCTGCATCTGTTTCCATCAACTTCTGTATGAAGCCTCAGAAGATAGTGGTGCAGCTTGCTCTTCATGTGGACCCCCTAACAACTGGAGGGGGTTGGGGGCTGATTCTGAGTCTGTTGCCTGCCTTTAGATCCCTTTCCCCTACCTGGGCTGCCTTGTCTGGTTAGTGGGAGAAGATGCACATAGCCCTGCTTTGACTTGATGTGCCAGGGTGAGTTGGTACCCATGGGAAGGGTGCTACCTTCTCTGAGGAAAAGGAGAGGGGGAGTGGGAGTCTGAGGGTGGGCCTTGGAGGAGGTGTATGTGTGTCTGAAATTAGGATGTAAAATGAATAAATAAATTGACAGGAAAAAAGAAAATAAAAACCCCCACATATATATGCTTCTTGTTTTTAATAGTTCTGTCTACATCTGATGAAGGTTACCCTTTGCCATTTGGTAAAACATACTCTTCAGGTTTTTTTTTTCTTCATGGAAGGATGCTGCTCTTTGCCAAAGAAGTCTGCAACCAAGGGAAATGCAACAACTCTCTGCACTCGTCAAGACAAACGCACACATACGTACAAAGAGCTTCAGAAATGCACACATATGGACAAAGAGTCTCATTTCGTTCAGCTTCAACTAAGTCCACGGATTCTTTAGCAAACACTTCTCTGATTTGTAGTCAGCTCAGTACCCAGCACTATTTAGGTTTCAAGGCTTAATTTATTCGATTCTATCCACTCCTGCTCCCCATCTTCCTTCCAGCAGAGCAATTCTAAGGAATGAGAGAATCCATCATTTCCTTATGCAAAGAGCTTTCAGCGCTATGCCAGCACTCTCTGGAATTACCTTTACTTCTTAATAACAACAAGAAAGGGCACACCTTATGTGCACTAATAACAACAAGAAAGGGCACACCTTATGTGCACTAATGTAGGTATCATTTTTTTTTTCTGACTTATGCAGTATTCTATTAATATGCTTATAGGATCAGTTTCTACCCATCAAAGCAGCTGCTAAGACTGGTCAAGTTGACCAGCTTTGAAAGGGAATAGTAAGCTGCCTTTGACTTGATGGGCAGCTGGCTCACCTAACTTGATACCTCTATGCTTCCAGGTATGTCTCAAAGGCCTGCTGAGAGTGGATACTGGCATTTGTGCTGCTGAATTATTCTGGTTGAAAAAAATGGGCGGGGGGGAGCCTGTTCCAACTCAGGCACTCTTAATGCTTTCGTAAACCTATGAAGACTCTAGAACTGAAGCATCAGAACACACAGGGGCTGGCGATGGCAGAAGAGAAGGAGGCTGATGAGAAGGTCTCCCGAGGCAGAGGGGATTCACACACTGCTTGTTTTGGCTCTAGATTTTGTTTTCTCCTTTCTCTCCTTTCTCAAAAATGAGAGCCTGGCACTTTTTAACAGTAGAAAAAAAAAATCAAGAATTTAATGTATTTGTTTTGTATCATCTTGAGGTTTCTTTACTTTCCAAGCTTGCTTTTCATGTAGCTCTGAGTGAACCAGTCTAAATCTAGACCCTGTTATCACGTAGCTTCATTTGTACAGTATAAGTAAATGCCATTGCTTTCACTGTACGAAAAACCTGCAACTAGTTATTTAAAAATATATTTAGGTAGCAATACTCCCTGCTTAGCCAAATATATTAGCTGAAAATCTGCAGAAATAACTCCTAAGTTTCATGCAGCGCAGCAGTCTGGGAGTGTGCTGCCCTGTCCCGTAGCAGCCACCGTGGTGATCAGCTCTGACTGCCATGGGGTTGCAGCACTGTGTTCAAGTGGCTCTTCTTTACCATCACTGGGAAGAGAGGCCCCTTGGTATTGCAAACTTTATATGCCCCAGTACAGGGGAATGCCAGGGCCGAGAAGTGTGTGTGTGTGTGTGTGTGGGGGGGGGAGGGTATAGGGAACTTTCGGGATAGCATTTGAAATGTTTATAGCTGGGCGTGGTGGTGCACATGTTTAATCCCAGCACTCGGGAGGCAGAGGCAGGCAGATTTCTGAGTTCGAGGCCAGCCTGGTTTACAGAGTGAGTTCCAGGACAGCCAGGGCTATACAAAGAAACCCTGTCTCAAAAAACCAAAAAGAAATGTATATAAAGAAAATATCTAATAAAAAAATCAATAAATTAAAAAAATGGCTCCAAAGTGCAAGAATATTAACGTTGGCAACTCAGCTATGTCACAGAGTGAAGTACCTCTAGATGAAAAAGTCAAAGTACAATAAGACATTGAGAGAAAGGGGGAGGGAAGATTAGAGATGAGTCCGCAGTCAGCACATTTAGGAAGGTACAGCATGTTGGCATTCTGTTTTGTGACTGCTTATTGCTGCTATTCTCTTATTCTACCTGGTTTATAAGAAACTTTGCCCTTAGTAGTTATAAAGAAAAGAGCGAGTACACAGAATTTGGTACTTTCTCCAGTTTCATTTATCCACTATAGGCCTTAGAACATACTGCTTGTGGACCAAGGGAGATCAATGCATATCAGAACATTATTCACTATAGTAACCAAGAGGTTTTAATTGTGTGAAGTAGATAATGTGTATCTTGCATTACCTACAGATTTACTATACTACCTGAAAAAGTCAATAGTGTGTCTGTACACACATGTTGGCTTCCATGCTCCAAGGAAAGCTCCTTCTCACCAGGAGGATAGAAGACCGACATTCTAGGGTTTAGGGTTCTACTCTCAAACCACTATGAAAGACTTTCCCATGCCACAGCTTCAGATGGGAAAGAAAGGGCACAATAGGCACAGGAGAAGTCTCCTCCAATGACTTAACTTCCCTAGAGATTCCCCCAGTTCCATCTCAGGATGTTCCAGGGCAGCTGGCAAGCAAGCACTAAAGCTCACAGAGGCTGGGTGTTCATTCTGACCTCGCTGTCACACGGCAGCATCTGATAGAATCCCTTAAAGACTCTCGGGGCCTAACTCTAATCTCCCACTAAGGTTTCACTTAGAGAAGATCTGAATATAGATGGAACCTGGTCCATTTATATTTCACAGATCATCCTAGAAAGGCCACAGCAAGTATGATTTAATGCCTATTGTCTCAGCTGCAAATGGCCCTGAATAACTGAACTAAAAAAGTCATAGAATGAGACTGGCTGGACGTTATAATCACTCATTGTTACTTAACTTCACCTACTTAACTTTACCAACAAAACGCGTATGTCACTTTTTTTTTGATGACAGTGATGAAATGCTTCCTTGATTCTATTACAGAGGAGTGGTTCTTATGGGGGAGCAGTGTCAACTTCCAAAGAGCGCTAGAAAGTTATGTGAGGAGTTAGGGTCATTCCTAGTTGTTGTAACAATGGTTGTTACTGATGGCTTTGGGGACCGTAATGCCAAGAATCCTAGTATTAGTAGAAAAATCAATAAGAGTCTGTTCTAGAAACTTGAGAAAAACAGAACGCCTATGTCAGCAACTGTAATATTAGCCTCAAAATTGTGTCATGGACCCAGGATTAGTGGTGAAGGTATTATTGGCTCCTTTCTATCATCCTACTCAGCCAACTCTATAGGTTGAATGGGTGGCAGCCAAGTCAGCAATCTTCTGCACCTTTCTCATCTAGCTGAGGACATATAGATGAGTGGACACAGACACAAAAGGGTAGGAGCAGAAAACACAAATGGACTCTTGATGCTTAGCAGGTAGTAAAGGAAGAAATAAAAGCCTATACTTATGACATACTGACTTAGTCAGGGTTTCTATTCCTGCACAAACATCATGACCAAGAAGCAAGTTGGGGAGGAAAGGGTTTATTCGGCTTACACTTCCATGCTGCTGTTCATCACCAAAGGAAGTCAGGACTGGAACTCAAGCAGGTCAGGGAGCAGGAGCTGATGCAGAGGCCATGGAGGGATGTTCTTTACTGGCTTGCCTCCCCTGGCTTGCTCAGCCTGCTCTCTTATAGAAGAACCCAAGAATACCAGCCCAGAGATGGCCCCACCCACAAGGGGCCTTTCCCTCTTGATCACTAATTGAGAAAATGCCTTACAGTTGGATCTCATGGAGGCATTTCCTCAACTGAAGCTCCTTTCTCTGAAAACCCAGCCTGTGTCAAGTTGACACAAAACTAGCCAGAACACATACTTTCCCATATTTTCATACCATAGGGGATTATACTGCATATTAATTAGTAAATTAGCACTGAGTACTCACTCAGCAAGTATTTAATAGGTTCTACCTATTATGGATCAATAATTCTTTTTTTTTTTACGTTCAACAGAACTTAGGTTCTAATACTATATTTGCTTTCTTACATGCTGTGCTAGGTGGTGACAGTCCTGGAGACAGGAGCAGGGGATTAGCCATGGCAGGGTGCTGAGGCTTGTTTTGCAGTCCTAAAGAGGAATTAGGAAGACTATGGAAAAGAGAACACCTGACCAAAACGGGAGAACTGAGTTACCCAGGGAAAATCCTGCAAAATGCAAAGGTCTCAACTCAGGAGTACTCTGAGTGGGAGGAACAGAAGGTGACAAGAGAGGGCAACACAGGGAGGGATAGGAAGGCCAGAGCAAGAACCAGCTTGTCCTGTGCTGAGGACAGAAAGCCACTGTTAGCAGGGCATTCTGGGATAAATAAACAGCTATGTGGATGGCAGAAAAATGATTGTGACAGAGTATGTGAGTGAGGACAATGCCTGAGTGGCATCCCCAGGACCCAGGCAGATCTCTATTGGTTGGGCCATACTGCAGAGTCCTGAGGGCTACTACCACCAGGTATTCCACTTGATCAGAGTGAAGACACAGGGCATACAGCAATGCCTGGAAAAGCGTTGCTGAGGAATCACTCCACCTTCTCCTGAACTCGTGGGCTGCTGCTATTAACATCACTACCATCCTAGGTTGGTGTTAAATTAGCCAATTTAACAACAGCAACAAAAAGCCCCACACAAATGTGGCTTCTGATGGCATATTCATTTTTATTAATTGGCTAATTGAGCACTGCTTTAGAACTGCACTGAGGGTGGTAATGCGTGAACACGCTAGCAGGCTACATGCCCTCTCTCACTGTCTGTGAACATTCACTCTCATTTCTTTTCAGGCTACATTTCCCATGTATGTAAAGAATCTGGGGCCACAGATGTCACTAGCTCTACTCTATCCTCATACCTAATGCCTCTAACATGTTGTCTGGAGGTTTACTCTTTTGTGGCTCGCCCTTATTTTTGCATTCTGCAAGGGGCTCCAGGGAAGGAATGAGATGGTTGCTGTCAGGGAGAGCTCCGCTTGATTTTTTTCCAGATGCAGCAGGCAGGCTCCACAGAGAATGAGCCAATACTCTGAGCAGAAGCACAGCCAAAAACAAGGCCGAGCATCAAGCAAAGAAGAGACGCCGATGCCATACTATCCAGAGGCCTCAGATACCTTCACACACAAGACTAGACCTCTACTGGGAACCTGAATCACAGTTCTGCAAGATTCTACTATTAATATCCCTGCTACCTTTGTACTCAAATGCAATGTGTCAGGGTCTATCCTAGTTTTGTGCTTCAGGGCCACCATGCATGGCTAGAGCTGGGCTGTTTCCTCAGTAAAATAAGAATGAAAGTTTAAATGAAAACAGAACTACTACATGTATAAAATTACTCACTGCAAAGCATGTAAGAGCATTAGTGAACACTGAGTATCTACTGAAATATTCAGAAGACTCTCATGGTAAACTGCTGAGTTGAAAAGACCACATGACTAGAAAGGGATGACGCAGTGGCTGAACTGAAGCTTGAATTTGCTTGGATCTTTAACTTTTGTTCTTTCAAGAGATTCTACTGTGATGGCTTACATGAGAATGGCTCCCATAGGCTCATATATTTGAATGTTTGCTCCCCAGTTGGTGGAACTGTTCAGGAAGGATTAGGAGGTGTGGCCTTGTTGGAGTAGGTGTGTCACTCAAGGCCTTCTGAGAGTCTCAGTGTTTTCTCTCTCTCTCTCTCTCTCTCTCTGCCTTGTTGCTGTGGATTAAGATGTAAACTCTCAGAGAAAGGAATTTCTAGTCCAACACTTCCCAGAATGCCCGCTAAAGGGCATGACTAGAGGCCATGTCATCAGTCCCTATTTTGAATCATCAGGATGGCAGGGCAGTTCTTGCTTCTTAGGAACAAGAAGAGGGAAAGAGATTTATTCAACAAAGGCACTCTCCCAATAGTTTGGCCATTCAACTGGTCAAGATTCCCACAGGGCAGGTGTTCCTTAGGAAGCTGAGGCTCCTGAAGGGTTACCAGGAGCAAGGGCTATGCTGCTGCCTCTACCGGATGTTGAATGGATTTCACACTGCCATTTCTCTGTTCCACAGCTTAGAAGCAACAGGGACAACTTGGCAAGATACCTTTGAAGAAAAATTACTTTGGACTTAATTGAAGGAAGCTGGGTATATAAAGCTACATACAGGACCATTGCGGATCCAGTCTCTGTTGTTCCACTGCTCCCTGAACTTTGAAGAACAGGCTGAGAGATACTAGGTTTCTATGAGGCCTCCCAAGATTTCCCTGTTCAGAGAAATGGTCACTATAGAGTAAAGGACCATTACTTCCTAAGCCATGCCTGAGGTAAGGCTGCCTCCACAGGCCTAGGATTCTGAGGAGGAAAACATACTAAGCCAAATGTGGTACAATGTGACAGAAATAAGGACTTGTTATCCTAACAAACCAACAAACCAACCAACAAACAAGTCAAAAAAAGCCATGCTGGCACACTGATAATTACACCTGGGAATCCACAAAGCTTGAACCATAGTGCTCATGTCTGGAGTGAGCAGGGCCTAATCTGCTCTTTACTGTGCTTTGTGGTTATCCTTGGAGCTCTGCAGCAGGTCAGCAGTAAGTGCTGGTAGACTGAGCAACAGTTCTCGTGGCTATCTTTTCACTTGCTTAACACATGAAGTTCTGGAGATAGGCTATGCCTCATTCCCACCTGTATTCAGATGTTCATTATGTCAACTAATGTGATGTAACAAGCATCCTCCTAACAAATACTTGCTCCTACAGAAGGTACTTATTCAGTATTGCTCATGTTGTCTGATGCACCGTTCTGATATATCAAGCTACACACGGTGTGAAAATCCCATTTCAGAACGGATAAAGAGCCACTTAGGGGGAGATGAGGTAGAGAGCTGGCAGGGGTTGCCCCTGGGTTTCTCTTCAGCTAGCACTCACAAATGCTGGGTTTACAGTGAGGCACACACTGTGAGTGGTTGAACATATAGAAAAGATGCAATGGACAAACAGGCCAGTGACACTCATGACTGTGAAGCATGGTTGGAACGAAAAGATTTGACAAAACACGTGGATTCTTGAGAATATGCCAGAGATAGTTCCGACAGGGTACCTGACTGTGAGTCTATTAAGAGCTGTATTTCTCGTGCCCTACAATTTTAAGTCCTAGATAATTTTACTATCAAAGACTCCATTGTGTATAGCCATGTGCGCCTCTGTCCCTACTCCCACCCAGAGACTCTGGCCAGGGGGTGAACAGGAGGTGAAGTGGTTTCCCACATTGGCAGTCTGATGCCAAGATGAGTTATGGGTGCACTCTCATCTCTCTCTCTCAAGATAAGGTGCAGCTCTCTGTGGGAGATGCAGGCAGATATATATCAGTGCCCTAAGCAACAGAGATAAATGTCATAACTCCAGCCCCTGTCCATAAATACTCAGCGGCGGGAACAACCTTAAACAGCCCACTGTGCCCAGAAGAGGCAGGATTTAGTGGGCTTTGTTACTTGCTCATGTGCTGAAAAAGCGCTTTTAGGAGAGTGTTAAATAGGCACATTACGCAAGCTCATGGACCCAAAATAAATAAGGCATCCTCCTTCTGTGGACACCACCCACACTGAGAGACTACACGCAGCAGCAGGGAGAGGAGGGGACGTTACAGAACTGCCAGAGCCTGCTCTTGAGCCAGTGACCTTCAAACGGGTCCCAGTGGGTGTGACAAGAGGGCAAGGAGGAGCATCTCCATCAGCATGCCCCTAGTCCAGGGAGACGCATTCTCAATCAGTGTTGTTGAAACAAGATGATGTGTGCCGGTTGCCACCTGCTGCCCTGAACCTCCTAGAGACCGGCAACTTCCTGAGGTGTGTCCAGTGGAAGACTTCTTGGTACAGCATCCTTAACAATCCAGTTTGTTTGTACACCTTTGCCTACTCTTTGCCTTTATGATCAGGACAGTACCCAACTCTGCTCCTAAACAATCAACTGGCTCATCTCTTCAGATCAATGAAGCTCTTCACCTCCCTGGAGATGGATATAGTAAGTATCAATCATGAATATTATTTTACAATATAATTACAGACAATTAATCCACAAGAAATATTGCTCTCCAGGTCCTAACTTCTGCCAACACAAATTCAAAACTCTTGGAGAGTGGTCATGTGGAAGAAGTCTGAGATTCTATGGGGAGAGAGACCTGGCCACAACATTCAAGGCTGAGGACCTAAGAGAGAAAAGGAGCAGATGGCTTTGCCCAAGTCTCTGTCAATCCTGCTTCAGAGACCTGCATCTCCATGTTTAACCAGAGAAACATAATCAGATAGGAATGGGAGGGGGGGGGGTCACCATCTTACCTAAGTAGGTAATTTCGAAGGCTTCTGCATCAGGAAGTCTACACTCAGCATTCTGGAGAGGTTTGTCTATCAACAGCTAAGGTCTTCAGTGTCTACCTGTATAGACAGTCCCACTGTTAACTTACTGAAGGTGCTGTCTTGTGTAGTGGGGTCTCCAGGACGGTGTATAGTCAATAAATACCAAGGAGAAGGAAAAGTGGGTCTCTACTAGGTCTTGCTACTGGAATACTTGTTCCACCACCTCAAGTATCTTCCAGTCTGCATTATTTGGCTAGTCCATTTTGGTCAATAGAGCACTTATAGGAGAGTAGACTTAAAAAGCCAAGCAGTTGCTCTGCTACTCAGCTACAACTCCAGCCAAAGCTAATACTGTTCCTGAAACCTAATGCTGCCTATCCCAAACTTATAAATTGCTTCATAATCATTGACTGATAAAATTAAATCTGTGTCTGCCCCTCCTCCCCCTGGTGGCAGCAGGTAACACTGAAAAGGCTGGGCTTGGAGCAGTAGCAGGAGAGACCAGAGGAGGAAATGATAACTGCCAAATTAGATAAGCGGTTGCTGAAGAAATGAAAATTCATACGAGCTGTTTTCTAATAGCTTCCAACTCAAGGAAAGAGGACCTGTAGATGGGACAGGGACTCATCAGAAGCACATTCCATTGGACTTTTCTTCTTACTGCTCAATTAATATTCGGACAATCAATCAACTAAGGGCACAGTGTGAGTTAAGTGAGATGAAGGGCTCAGCACACATACAAAGATGTCCACTGACTGAGGCTGAGGTACTCAGTGTAGAGGAAGTGCCAAGTATGCACAGGGCCATGATTCTGATTCCTAGAACCTCCTCAAAGTCACTTCCTACCTATCTCTCTTTTCAACTGGGGGTGGGGGTGGGGAATAGGGGGAAAAAAAAGCAAGAAGAAATAAAGAAGAAATATGTCTTAAACTAGAAGATCTGGAGGAGAAGTAGGAGCCCCAGTGCAGTCAGGGGAGGAAAGGCCTCCAGCACAGGGCCTCTGCTCCCACTCGCACACCTTGGTTGTCAGGCAGGCAGCCAACTCCTTTCTCCAGTGACATCCTTCTCTACCAATAGTTTGCTTTTCTTAAAGCATGCTACAGACACCCAGCCTTGGGAAAACAGTCAAGAGGCTGTTAATACAGAAAAGATGTTTTACAGGCATCTACATAAGTAAAAATGTCTCAGCTAATTACTGGCCTCAAAATATCGGGTATCTGACACTTTCAATTTTGATAAGCAACTTCAGAAAACAAATCTACATCTTTGTAAGCTGTCATGTCAAAAATGAGTTACTAGCACAGAAAGCTACACAAACATCCATAAAATGTAACATAGCTGCTTTCCTCCATGGCTGACAGATCTGTTGAGGGATCTCTGGAGGCAGTTAAGGCCATGGGGCAAGAAAAATACAAGAGAGCTAAGAGTTCTTAATTGTCTGCCTAAAGCTGATAGTTTCACACAAGTTTGCTTGCTCCTGTTCCCAAGCTGGTTCCATCAATTTGCACCCTGAGTGGCTGCTGTGTGTGCTCTGGAAGTCAGTGATGATTTTTATGTTTAGTCTTCACTCCTGCAGGTACAACAGTCTCTGGAGACTTAGAAATTCATGTCAGTGCCACAAATACAACTTCAGAACCAAAATACTTAGGAAAGGATAACCAACAGAAACCAAGGCTTTGTTCTTGGTCTTGGATAGGCAGAGGCAGGTAGACTGCCTCTGAGTTCGAGACCAGCCTGGTCTATATACCTAAAACCAGAGTCAGGGCTTCACAGTAAGACCCTGATGCAAAACAAGACACCAAGACCAAAGCAGTCAAGCAATGAACCAGCAGGTAAGAACATTTTTGCTTCCTATTTTCTTTTTGGTTGGTTTAGAGCTTAGCCTTTATTGGAGAGCTATCTCTCTCTAGACCCTGCTTTCTATTTCCTGTTGAAAGAAAATGGCTATCTTCAAAGAACTGTGATACATGCCTGAGATCTGTAAGGCTAGTCAGAGAAATCGTTAAGTTCCTGGCTAGCTTTGGCTATGCAGTAGGACCCTCACTTTAAACAATTTAAAAAGTAGGCAAATTTGTACTTATTTGGTAACATAATTATTAAATAATGATAACAAGTTAGGGACTGTTAGGCTTGGAGCAAATATAAGCAACACACCAGGAATCGAAGGTCTGTTGGAAAAGGCCTACTTTAATAATGTATAGGAGAATGTCAGGGAACACTGGACAAATAGACAATGGGAAAGGGTTAGTATTCATTAAGAGTCAGAAGAATCCACGAGAGAAAGGGCACTTAAGTGGAGAATGAAGTTTCAACAGGAGCATTCCTTCAATGTAGCAAAAGTAGATTTCTGAACACATAAACTCAAGTAGGACTATGAGAAGAAATAAAGGCTCGTTGGCTAGAGGAAGTAGCCCTTTGCTTATCCATTAGTATCTGGGGCCATGTGAAGATCCTATCCTATCTTAGAAGAACTGGGACTAGGATTATAAGAAGACCTTACCGCAGGAAGCTTTGACCCATTCAGTCCCACATTCTCATCTCCTGCTTTTAGCCAACAGATTCTGTTCCAAACAGATGATCTTTATATCCTAGAAGGACTCCTCCAGCCTGTCCAGCTCATCCAATGCCCCCTTTTGAGACCTCATCTCTCTACAAAGCGCAGGCTGGCCTTGAGCGTAGGGTCATTCTGCCTCAGCCTCTAGCATGGCGGGATTACAGGGATCACCATGTCTGGCTGCAGACTCCTCTCTTCGTAAGGTAAGAAAATGTATGATGAACTCTACTCTCATATTTGGACATGCAGTCGAAACACAGAACTCTACTCACCACAAATAACTGAAACCTGAGAGCTGGTGAATGCAACTACATGTTACCCTCCTTTAAGCACTTGGCAATCACCACTCACTTTATTTGTCATGTGTTGGGCTATTTTACCTACTTATCTGTGTAACCATATAGTATTCCTCCTCTGGCAACTGACTGCCATATTTCACCTAGCACAAGGACCCCAAAGTTGCCTCATCTAGCTGTAAACAATGACAGGATTCCCCCGCTCCCTTAAAAGGCTACATAACATTCCTTTGCATGCCTCTACCATGTTTTATTTATCCATATGTAGGTGGACTTTGGCTACTTTGTGGGTTCTTTTTTCTTCCATCCTTCCAATCCCCTAACACTAGATAGGAGAGAAAAAGGGTAGCAGGCATCTGAAAGGGGGCAGTGTTACTGTTACTTATTTCCTGCTGATTAGTGCTGTTTGAGTTCCTTGGGATCAGTTTGATCTTTTGTGTCAGTCTATCTAGTTTCTTCTTTCTTCACTGTGGATGACCACTTAACAAACTGTGACCAGCATCACCAACAACCACCTACTCACCAATCCTTGGGGCCCTAGCATTTATATACCATCTGAAAAATCTCCAATCAAAGAAACTATCTGTAGCTGGAAAAATCATGTCCTGTTAGAGCATCAGGCAAATCATAACCAGCTGCTGTGGACAACCTGAAGCACCCCATATTACACATTTGAGATTAAAAGAAAAACATATTCTTATAGTTCTGTGTTTTGAAAAGAACCCAAAATTCCTACTACATAGGCTACTATGGACGGATCTACATGGGATATGGAGATACAGATACTTTTTGAGATTCTGATTTTATTTCTTGGGTATATACTCAGAAGCCTAAATGATAGACTAGATAGATGACAGCTCCATTTTTCAAGTTTCTGAGGAAGCTATTACAATTTGAATGTCATCTTGGGCTACACAGTGAGCCCGTGCTAGTAGTATGAGACCCTACTTAAAAAAAAAAAAGTATCCAAAGTTTGAAGAATCTCCATATTGTCTTCCTCAGTAGCTAGAACAGTTTACAGTTCTACCAACAATTCAGAAGGGTTCCGGGTTCCAGTCTCTCTACATCTTTCCCAACATTATTATCTTTGGTTTCTTTGAGAGCATCCACCATAATTGTTCAAATTCTTTTAAGTCTGTAATCTTATCTATATCTGAGATTGAATCATCAGACCACTGCTACTGACAGCACTGCCTGTATACCCTTCCGGGTAGGCAAGCTAATTGGCCCTTCTGTTGTTGTTCACAGACTACCTGACTACAGGCATCAAGGGAGAAAACATCTATCACAGCTCAGCAAGGTCTGGACAAAATGACACACCAGCCCAGAATACTTTGCAATGAGCCCTACAAAGTGTGTCCATTTCTTTAATATGGGCATTGAGATTTCCATGTAAAATTTAGTATGGAAATTCTTCACATGATAAATGGGAAGGTTCAAACTCCAACTACTGTGAGTAGGCAGGCTCACTAGTGTCTCTCTGTGTGTCTATGTCCTAAATTTCAAATCTAGAAGAAGAAAGAAGGGCAAGGGAGGGAAGGTTAGACCCTTTCTACTCAAAAGTGACCTGAGCCATGAATGTTCATATTACTGGAAATGTGTTAGAAATGCCCTAGTCCTCACATACAGGGAAGACAAGCCTAACTATGAGGCCCCAATGTGGGGCCTCACAGGATACCAGAACTCTCTGGGGACCTGGTAACCAGTCCCTCTAAGCTTTCACCCCACAATATAAACCAAGAAGTCCTCACTCAGCACTCCATTTGTCTTTCAAGCACAGCTAGAAGAATTGGAGAGGGGGAGGCAGCCTCTTTATCTTCTATTCAGCATAAAAGGCAGCCCATTAAATAACAAGGGACAGAAAAAACAAAGTGATGGAGCACCAAACACAGCTGGCATTAGCGCTGACAAAGGCTGAGAGAAGCACCTTGTCCTCCTTTGGAGGATCTAACCTGCATTTAACCCAGTGCTGGGGCCAGATCCTGACACAATAGAGAGGTCAGAAGAGAAGGAGCTGGGAACAGAACAAGAATTGCCTTCTCAGGATGATGTGTAAAGCAAGTGCAGATGCCTTCTGAGATACCCAGTGAGGAGTATCTTTCTAAATCAGGATTTCACATAGGGGCACATGCTGGGGGTGAGGTGCTTTTCTGCCACCCCTGCCCCCAGCTTTCTCCCTGGGTTGTTTTAAACCTATAATGCAATAGTTTAAGCTGTGAACGTACTTTCTTACTGTGTATGCACATCTCATCTCCATGCAAACATTAAGAGATTAAAACGCTCCTCCTTTAAACTTGGCTCATTAAAGGCAATCTCCCAGCTAAGTATTGAACTTGAACTGCTTTTAAGTTAGATGCAAATAAAGGTCAAACTATTTTACTTCCTTCAGAAGGATTTAGAGGAAACAAACTTGCAGGAGGTGGGAAAGCTGAATGAACAGAGTTTAACACTCCAAGTGATTTACTAGACAACAGGGATTCATTTCATCGCCAGCTCCCTGTCTTCTCCTCCCCCCACTTCACAATTGCATTGTTCGTGTAAAATCAGTCAGGGAATTCCAAAGTTAAGGTTCTCATGGCAACTGGTAGTCCCACGATGCACATAGCAGTATTGGCAATTACTAATTGGGCTGTTGCTAAAGGTGAGACCTTAATCCTTAAGATACTGCATGCGTGAAGTGGGTGAAATAGCATCCTAACAGAATTTTAAACCTTTCTTATATTTTAAAATCTAAAGCCTTAAAGATAAATGCAAACCCAGCTGGGTGGTGGTGGCACATGTTATTAATCCCAGGACTCAGGAGGTAGAGGCTCTGAGTTTGAAGCCAGAATAGCTGAAAGGGACAGAGACACACAGACACACACAGACATGTATATACACACAGTGAGAGAGAGAACAGGGAGAGAGATGGAAGGAGGGAGGGAGAGTGAGAAAGAGGTCAGAGTTCCAGGACACCAAGACTACATAGAGAAACCTAGTCTCAGTTGTGAGAAATGACAGCTTTTGTCCTAGCAAGTGAAGCTGTCTTGGTAAGGGCCAGTGCCCCACAAACCTTCCTGGTGGAGCTTTTGCTCACCTCCCACCTATGACAACTTGAAGGCATGGAGCGGCCAACTTCTCTCTCCCTTTGTCTTTGTAAACAAAACAAAACACCATAGCCCCAGCTGGCCTTGAACTCACAGAGATGCACTTGCCTCTGCCTCCTCAGCTCTTGAAAAGCCTGGAAAGTCTTAGAGGATGGACACAGGCAAAGGAGGAAAACCACAGTCACCACATGCATTAGCATCAAAACCAAGAATCTTGGTGGGCAAGGTTCTCAGCACCACCCCCCACACCCCAATTAAGTGGCTTGTTTAGCTTCTTTTGCTTTGTTTCACTGCTGAAATTATTCTTGCCATGCTTCTAATACAAATAAAACCAATAGTTAACATAACAAAGCTATGATCCCAGCCAACAAAGGAGGAAGATAAGAAGGGTGGGCTATGGTGGAGGCAGGATCAAAGGCTGTATGTACCTCAACAGCCAGCTTGCCTGGAGATGCTGGTAAGAAAAGTCAACACAGCTTCTCAGCTCTTGATGCCTGCACAGAAGCTCATGGTCCTCAGCTCATTAGGCCCTAATTGCTCTTCTGAGGAGCTGGATCAATGACATTAGCATTAGCCCTTGGCTAGCTCACCTTTGAGCTCAGGACACTTTAAAACTGAGCTCTGTCATCTAATTAGAGTGTTTATCTGATGAATCAAGGGAAGACACAAGCTGTCTTCTAAGCTGTCATCTCCTACTCATATGGATTACATTTATGCCAGGGCGAAGATTTAATCAACTCAATTTGCTGATCA
This sequence comes from Mus caroli, assembly GCF_978045245.1. Lineage (NCBI taxonomy): Eukaryota > Metazoa > Chordata > Mammalia > Rodentia > Muridae > Mus > Mus caroli. The sequence continues at coordinate 120,885,909 of NW_028227262.1, forward strand.
GCTGACTTGATTCCAAACTCAAAATGTAAGAATAAGAAGAGTTTATAAGATCAAGGCCTTGAAGGAACATCAGCTACTCCTTACTACAATCCAGAGCGACACAGCTAGAGCTATAACTTGCACTCCAAGATTTTTGGGGTGGAGCCTACAGAAGTGCAGACATTGAGACTGGCTCATTCCTGCCCTATGCGGCTAAGAGGAAGCAGTGGAATCTGAATAATCTCCCGCTGAACTGTCCTTTAAATTAGCTCTAGTTCATCTCTCATGCATTTCATACCTCAGAACGAGCTTCTATCAGCTCTGCCATGAGAAATACCCCTGCTGCAATGTAAAGCAACAATCTCCCTGCATCCCCCACAGGATCAGTGAGCAATGGGCATTGAGGGGTGTGACTAGGCTGTGAGATGGCTCAGCCAACAAAGGCATTTTCACACAGGCTGACAACCTGACTTTGAGTTCTTGGATGCTGTAAGGTGGGAAGAAAGGACTGACTTCTGAGAGCTGCCCCTGCCCCTCCCTCACATGTGTGGCATACACCTCTGCCCCATTATTACATCATTGCTCCTGGAGGCAGATGTTAATAGTGTTTTCACTATTTGCTGGTATGAAACCAAGATCATTCTGAGGAATGAGGAAAAGGAATAGTTGAAGAAATATGAAGATATTTAAAGAAATAAACATAATCAATGAAGAAGATGAGTGTACATTCAAACACGGTATTCATCTTAGCAAAAATTCTGGACGATGTACCATGAAGTGGGTTGCAAAAACAAAAATGACATGAATGTGCAAAGCTGAAAAAAAGTCTGCTTAATACCTTGTACCATGAAATTCCAGACAAGGAGTCCTGGACTATTAGCTGCCATCTGTGCCTTTAAAAGATTATCACTATGTGTATATGTGCATGCACACGCCAAAGTGTACAAGTGGCAATCAGAAGACGGCTTTGTGGAGTTGCTTCTCTCAATAGGTCACGAGTTCTAAGGATAGGACTTGGGTCAGGCTTGGACCCCAAGCACTTTACTGGGGCCAATGTGCTGGCTTCTAGTCATGCTTTTTAGTGGTATTGAAAGCATCAGGCTTGATAGTCCTCTTTCTCTGGTAAGTTAGCTGTCAGCAGTTTAGAGTCTAGCTGTTTATGATCATCAAGAAATCCCAGGCATTTTTGGAATATCATTAAACAATAGGCTCCAAACTCCCTTGCAGGTAAAAGAATCATTTTGCACATTTCTAACTCACTGTTAATTGAAATATAAAGACTATATATACCCTACCTTATCTAGTGGTAGCATAAAATAACTTAAGACAGCAAACATTTTGACATCTAGGACATGCACACTCAATTCACAGGCTTCCAGACAGGCCAGTAACTACATTCTTCATGTTATTATTTCCAGATCTTGCACCCTTGTGAACACCCAGGGCTAAGAGAAGCCTATGCATGACAATTGTGAAGTAGGGACCATGAATGAAACCAAACCAAACCATTTCTTATGGATCTGAGCAGCACTCACATCAAATCTTCTGATCTTTACAAACACAGATGGCAAACGGACCAGTATATTAACAATACAATGAACAAATGAAACTCTGTTTTGTTTTCCAACTTTTCTTTTAAAATTATATCAAAATAAAAAGGTACAAGAGCTTGTAGGGAAAACAGACCTCCGGATGATTTAAAACCGTATCTTCTATGTCAGGTTATAACCATGTACTGTGTGTAAGCTTCTGGGACTGCTTAGCAGTATTGTTAATCAACACTGTCTACACCATCTCTGTCTACACCACTACTCAAGGCCCTCTATTTAACCCCTTTACCACCAAACCAGAAAGGAGGGCTCCCTGGTGGACAGCAGATCCTCTGTCCCTCTAACCTGTTCTCAGCTATATGTAAGTACCACCAGGACCAAGCAAGCTGCTTGGCCTTTTATTAGCAGAGCAGCTGAATAATTTATAAAGGTTGCACAGGGCCCATTAGAAGTGTCCTGGCAGTAATAACTGGCTTAGGACTTTGCTTACTCAGGGCTAAAGTTTAATTTGTCAGTAAACACCCCAGCTCATAAACCCATCCCACAGGTCTGACCTGCTCTTTCCACAATCACATGTCCTAGCTATGCTCTCTTAGGTGCGTATGTTCTTATTGGTGTCACCTTGTGGGCCAAGAAAACAAATCCAGCCCCCAAATGATGACTACAACATGTATCTCCATGACTGTATCTCCCAAGAGGGGTGGCTGTTATTGTCTTTCTGAGCTATGTTTTTGGTTATACCACAAGAAAGGCACTACTGGATTGGTTTCTAGCCAGCAAGGGCACAGGCAGATACAATGAATGAGCAAAGGCTGGAACCCCCCTTACTGCCTCCAGAAATATAAGAGGTGAGAGCTGGGTAACTCATTGCTAATATGGGTGCTACATTCTAAAAGAGGGCACATAAAGCAAGATTAAGAAAATGTGCTGTTATTTAGCAGGTTAATATACTTTTCTATACCTCAATTTTCTCATTTGTAAAATAGGGATTGTACTGTTAATTACCTCAGAAAGTTGTGGTTGGAGCTAAATCTACAAGTACAGTAAATACCCACTAAGCAAAAGCTATTATTAGAAGATCAGAACAGTAATGAACCAGAGAAAACAAATTCAACCCATTTATTCTATGGAAAAACAGAGGCCACAGAAGCTAATGTACCTGTTCAGGGTTCTGTAACTTTGGGCAGATGCCAGCATTATTCTGATTCTCTTAAGACACCCAGTTTGGTCTCTTAGATGTCAGAACTGCTATGGCTTTACCAGTCTGTGGGAACACTGTGGGGATTGTTTTTCTGAAATTTTAAATAATTAAAATGTTATACCCACCCCGTCTAGCCCAAAAAAGTTAATCAGCTCATTCATTCATACATTCATTCATTCACTCACTCACTCACTCACTCACTCACTCACTCACTCACTCAGGTTCAAGCATTATTCCATCTATGCACTGCTACAGGGAATTAAGTGGTGACAAGATCAGCAACAGCCCTGTCTTCAAGCATCTTACAGACTTAAGCCAGAGTAACATGATAAGGAGATGGCAGGAACTGGAGCAATTAGTTAGACATGCCTTAACTGAGGTCACTCATGGTTACACTGGTCTCCAGAAAGATGGTAAACACTAGTTTCAGAATATGCATCCATGAATATTCATGAATACATGTAATAAGAAATTACAGTGCCCTCTATAAATTTCATTCTTGGGTTATCATAATAGAGACAAATACACTACCACTAATGACTTTTTATAAGAACAGACCTCTGCAGGTCTTTGGTCTTCCCTCCCAGGCTATCCCAGTGTAGAGGGGTGGGTTAAGGTAAGAACATAGGGTAATGAAAGTGGAATTCACTTCAGACTCTATCAGGTGAAGGTCATTTCTCTTCCCTCTTGAGGTTCAATTCTTTGCCCTTAGCATTTGTGTTAGGTCCCATGAAATTCCTGCCTCAAGAATCAGATCAGGGGATCAAAGAGCTATTCTTAATGTCTCAGTTGAGGCCAACTGAAGGAGGGAATGGAGGCAGAGGCAGGCTACTCACTCCAGCATTTAGCGGTCCTCCTCCACAACGGGGCCATTGAGTGGGTGCCACAATAGATGGCTGAGAATAAAAGGCTGAAGGAAAGCATACAGAGTCCCCTTGCACAGAGTCGGTCATTCATCACCAGGCAAGTGCCAATATCTGGGAACAGCAATCTCAATTTCTGCAAATCCTCCAACCTGCAACAGCTGCTAGTGACTCTGGTGGGCGACTTTCCTGCTTACTAGAGTTTGCAATACCCAGCCCTGGCCAGGAGCCAAGGAGACATTACTTAGGGTAGAGCCACGCTGGCTGCAGTGAGCAGCAACAATGGACTTCACAGCTTATAAAGCAGCTTACAAAGGGCTCCCGTGTATTTCAAAAAGCACTTCAGATAGCTGGTGAGAGAAGCTATCTGCACACACGCAGTCAAGCAGTTTATTCCTAACCCACTTAATTCAAGGTTTCTGTCAGAAGCCAGGATATATTGGAGGCAGGGACAGAGAGCCACGAGGTAGGATGCGGGGACACAGTTATGGCACATCTCCTTTTCATGGAGAACCTGCTCAGCAGGAAGGGGAGTGGCTGGCAGTAGCCAGCATTTCAAATGGATAGCCAGTATAAGAGAACTAAGGCAGGCTATGGGATTCCGGGCTCTTTAGAGAGCTATCTTCCTTGCTTTCATCAGCACCCTTAAGTAGCATTTGTAAATGTTACTAATGCCCACTGCTATACCAACCAAGTGGACTGCAAAGGTCTTCTGTCCTGCCTTACCACCTGATGTCTCTGGGGACCACTTACCAACTCCTTGCCATGCAGGCTATCCTGTAAGGCACAGTTTTGTTTCCAGAGAACAGGTTCACCAAGAAACAGGCCTAGAAACCAAAGAAGCCAAAGACTGAGCACAGAATGCATGTGCTCACAGGTGGTAAGCACTGAATGTACCCAAAAGGGACTTTTCCATAGAAGAGATGCAGAGGTATGGAGCAATTTCCTATTAATTTTATCTGGTCCATCACCTTTTTATTTTGTTCAGGTGTTGAGACAGGGTTGAGTCCAGGCTGGCCATTTTAAAACTTGCTATGTAGCCATGGATCATACCAATCTTAGATCTTTCTGCCTTCACTTACAGAGGGTTGGGGATTGAATTCAGAGTGTCCTGTTAGGTTAGCACTTATCACCCAAGCTGCTGCACACTGTCTACAAGGTCTTAGAGAACTTCATGTGTGTTTTGTTCCTAGAAGATGAACTGATGCAAAGGCATGTGGCAGAGTCAGCAGAGCATGGACTGTGAAATGTACATGGAAGGACCCTCACTCGACTTTGGAGTCCACTTGGTGAACCTAAGTATCTGTCGTGCTGGGTGTGAAATTCTTAGGGACAACTCTCAATCAGGCCAGCCCAGGTAAGATGTGTATAAGACCAACGGATACAATTAGAAGACACACAGAAGCCTGTATCGGATATGTGAAGTGGAATTTAGGGAAGTAATACGGCTCAAATGCTACTATGTTGAAGAAGCCAAAGGAGCCAAGTCTAGTCTAGACCTTCGTTTTACTAGGCCTATCCTCTCAATAATTGATAAATATGATGTGATAGCACTTACCGCAAGCTCAAACTCATAGCAGGAGGCATACCATCATGAAAGGAGGCTTAGAATTACATCTTTCCAGGCCATGTAATGTCTTTTATTACTTAGTGTATGACATATTATGTGCAGCAATAAGACAGATTTTATTGTATTTTTGAAAATTAGTGCTAAGGTCTAGGCTCAAAGCCCTGCACATAGCAGGCAATGTTCAGCCAGAGAGCACATGCCCAGCTGCAGGCATCAGGCTCTGAGTTAGTGAATTACAAGCTTGTACCTCACCAGCCTCGTAGGCGTTTATATGTTATTTACTCAGGAATTAGTTAGCAGAGGAGAGAGAGAGAGAGAGAGAGAGAGAGAGAGAGAGAGAGAGAGAGAGAGAGAGAGAGAGAGACCTTTAGAAAGAAGTAAGGGAAATTACTTATATCAACTGCAGAACTTTGGTTGTCTACCCAGAATGCACCTTGATTTGCAATATGCATGAGACCCTTTTATGGTATTTTAAAAGTGTATAGTGAGTGTGTGTGTGTGTGTGTGGGGGGGGGCGTAAAAGAATTGGTCTTTTACCAAAAAGGTCCTTGTAAGTCAGAACTTAAAGAAACAAAATGAGATATTGAATTATAGAAAAAGCACTACATGTGTGCTGATCAGCCAGTGCAAACTTTCTGCCCTTAATCAGTAAGCTCCAGGTTAGGAAGAGCTGGGAGAGGCTGGGAAGGCTCTGGTCCCAGTCCATGACTGTGTGGTTTTCATTTGGTTCTTGAGATCTATATGATGAAGTTGCTATCTACCATGAGCAGGAGCTGGGCAAGAGGATTTAACTGCTGGCACCTGTCATCGTAAGGGGCCTACTTCTGTGCTGGCAATTCACACTCTAGCTTGCAGGACAGTGAAGTCCAAATGCTAACCCTTTGAAGGCCGCCACCATCTTCTTCTCTTCCCCTGCAGTGCTGAGCAATAGCAGGTGTAAGTAACCACTGACTAATCCCGCTTTAAGAGGGAGGCTGGGAGCACAGATACAAGCAAGAGCAAGCATCTGTTACCATGTCTTCCACCCACTGCTCTGGGAAGGAGAGAACTCTGCTCTCTTCCAATCAAAGCAGGCTGCTTACAAGGAATACCACGCGAGTGGGAAAGATGGCCACGCTACGCAATATGCCTATTTAGATACGAAGGGTTGTTGTTGTTACCATTTCCCAATCAGTAGCACTCACGAGTATGTCTAAACTTGGAAAAGAATAAAAAAATTTCCCTGTTAAACAATGAGAATCAAGAGTAAAAAGAAATAGCAGTTTGCTGAAAAACAGACTAAAATATATCAGGGCCTTAGAGTTATTTCTGCATTCCCTGCACATACAACATCATTCATGAAGAAGGCAATGGTACAAATATAGCATAAATGTCGTCTGCTCTAGCTTGTAATTTAAAATGCAAATGCTAATGAGTGAACTGGCGTATCAGTGGAGTTAATAACCGCATGCCTAGCACAGGGGCTGCATCCAAAACACACACCGAGAAGAGACAGACACCATGTTCCAATTTAAAAATAAAAACACCCAAATTAACCCTAGAAAAATCACTAGCAGATGTACAAGCTCAGGAGAAGGAGGCACACAAGGGCAGGGAAACAGGGACTTCTCTGCTAGTCTGCTGACTGGCAGACTTAGCCACCTTCATCCACAGTAAAGGTGTGCACAGGAGTCCCAGTGTTCATCCAGGAATTCTACTGTAAAGCAACATTAGACTACACAGGACCACACACAGGGAAGCCCGAGAGCTCCAATGTCAAGTTCTTCCACAGCCCATTCTAGAAGCCTGTTAGCAGGGAGCCATAGAAGATGTACATCTCATTTATTTTTTTTTCATAGGCAAAGAGAAAAGAAACTCTGGTTAAACCATTCCAAAACCTCTAAGTAATTGAAATAAATGGAAAAAAGCTTCAGTAGTGAATGCATTTGTCTCAGATGCTTCCCACATATGACAGGGACTTCTGTGCCTCATTTCTGCACATATGGGGCGATGCCTGGCACCTCTCCGTCAGAATGGGAATGTTCCTATGAAGCACAGCTCCCAGTGCTTCAGTGGCCCCATGCGTGGTGAGTCAAAGTCTGTGAGGCCTTGTAAAGGCCAACTGAAGGAATGTGCATGGAGGCCCACACCAGGCAACTTTCAAGTGTGTAGCTCCCATACAAACTGTACAATTTCATGCAGATCCAGACATCAGTTAGAGAGACCCCAGGAACTTTATGAACAAGCTGCAAGGGGAGCAATGACCTAGGGCAGAAGAGAAGGGCCAAGACCATTTATTTCATTGTTCAATAATGAACAGGTTAAATGATGTAAATTGAGAGGCAGTTCTCATAGCAACCAAGATACTTCTTACAAGTAGTGCGTACTGTTCACGCTGAGGCTACTCACTACAAGAAATGTCATAACATTTCTCTTAAAAAATAATTATTAACTGTTATATATCTGCATACATGTGTTTGCTTAGTGCCTGTGGAGGCCAAAAAGGGGTGTCAGGTCCCCTGGGACTGGTGTTACAGAGGGTTGTGAGCTGCCATGTGGGTGCTATAACCAAATCTGCAAACAAGTGCACTTAGCTGCTGAGCCATCCGTCTATTCCTCCTTTTAATTTTAAATCATCAAATTATTTTTTATGTTCCCTGTCTTTCATCCAGGGTTTGCTTCTATAATCTTTCTGGCCAAGCAGACTCCCTCATAAAGTTGGGCTAGTGGAGAGTAGCCTAATCTAGGATGCCTTTTCATCAGTGCTAGGTGGTAGATAGAAAATGCTAGCAAGCTGATGTAATGGTGCTGAGAGAAAACTACAACAAACAACCCTCTACCAAAATGTATTCTGAAAATGCCATGGAATGCAATGGGCACGACCTATCAGATCCCTGGAAACTTCGTCTTCACCATTCCCCACCCTAAGAAGATTCAGCAAGGAAAGGAAGAGGAGGAGGAACTGTAAAGGAAAAGCACACAGTCCTGCTTCTGGCTCATTCTCAGGGCTCTTACTCACTGTGAATGACAGGTTTTGTTTCTACCAAGGATCACCCTTATCTCACCTAAACCAAGACTCTGAACTAATAAGACCACAAAAAGCGCTGGCAGCCTTCTGCGAAGTTGAAGAGTTCAGAAGGAATCTTCCCAGCGATCAGCCAAAGGCATTCCAAGTGGAGGATTATACAATGTTTCTTTGGCACACAGAACACAGTATCAATTGAACAGTTTGACTTGGAGGCCACAGAAGTCTGACACACTCCACAGAGGGTTCCACGATGAAAAGCCCCTGGCTGACACAGGCTAGCACAGAACTGCCATAGGGCCTTGCTGTTTCCCTCAACCCCTGGTCACCATCATCATACCAAGATAATTTGGCTTGTCTGAATGAAACAATTGTTGAGGAATCTGAAAATCAGAATCCTTAAGTGTTTCAGCTACAAGGTCTGTGGCTCCCTTAAACTATGCTGAACAAATTTCATTTTTACTGATGACTTTATTACTTTGCCTTGTTCAGAAAAATATTTGAAGTGGCTATTGAACTAATTGAAGCCCTCCCTCTTGTCTCCTGAAACACTCTATTTTATCCCTTTGAGTCCTATGGTCCACTCCCAGCTACGGGCATTTCTAGGCTCTTACTAAGGCCTCTCCATTCTCACTGAAGATGACATACCATTGAAATACTATGCATCAGGGTACCCTGCCTTGGCTCAAACTAGCAGTGTGTCCCACTGCTCTAGAACTTCTGGGTTCAGAGCAGGAAGGTTAGCTCTCTAAGAATATAACAATGCTTCAGAATCTCCAAGTGAGTCTCATTTGTTTGTAATTTAAGGTTGTGTTTCTCTTTCTCCTACCTCACGTTTTGTTTGCTATTATTACTGTTTTGAGACTGTACTCCAGGCTGGCCTGGAAATATGCCAATCTTCCTGCCTTAGCCGCCCATGAACCACCAAGCCCAGTTACCCTATCCTTAAAATATTTGTTCCCCTTTGTCTATACATTCCTTCCTGCTAGAAGGCTCCAACTTTATCATGCATTTCTATCTTCCTCAAGATGGTGCCCAGAGGACAGAAAACATTATTAAATAACCATGCCAATGAATGGCTCATAAGTTACGAGGCAGTGCATTCTGGGGCTGGTTCATGATTGAGAAGGTAGACAATCAGCCTACAGTTAGAGGCTTTGCTCTTTCACCTGCCTGTGAGCGGGCAGAGACTTCACGCTGAGGCCACAGCACTGAAGCTCAATGGGAGGAAAGTCCTTTGAGAAGATGTTTGTTGATGCAGTCCCACAGAAGCAGACACAGGATGAGCACTACGTCCTTTTTGTAAGGCAATTCTTCTGAGAACTGAGACAGGCAAAAATGTTCTGCCTAGATAGCCAATTTGCCAAAAGAAAAGCTCCCCATCTTCTGGGATGAGCAAATGCTACCTCCCCTGGAAAGTTTTTCAGCCCTCAATTACTTGTTCTTTCCTCTGCACTTTTGCTGTGCTTTGCATCTGGGTTTGCCATCCTGTATTACCCTCCCCCACACCCCTCCATCCCAGTGAACTACAACTGGTACAATGGCAGTGTTGGGAGGCAGGGACTTTAAGGGATGGATTATTTACTGGAGGAGTAGGAGTTAGGAAGTGACCCTGCTCTTCAGAATTTTTCTCTTTTAGTTATACACTTGCCCTTCAACTTTCTACCTTGAGTTGAAGCAGCAGGGTCCCCAGCAGAAGCAGGCAGATGAGGGCACCACTAGGGTTTTAGATGACACAGCTCCCAGAATCCACTTCTTCCCCATGCGCACTCCCAGTCTCAGCTTAGCTGGGTCATGGTCACAGCACAAAAGCAACTAAGACAGTTCTTACCATGTGCTGCTTTCACTTATGATAATTCTAATTTTATTATTACTTGGTTTTATATGGCTGTGTATATTACTAAATTAAAAGTTAATTTGAGAGCATAAACTATCTTGTTAATTTATGTACCTACCTTATAATAAATTTGTGAGAACTCTGGGCCTTGTCACAAATGCTGCCCAAACCTGTTGTGGCAATAATTTCCTGTAAGTGACATTTTGGGATGCTCTTTATCATAAAAATAAATAAATAAATAGCTACAGAATCTCCAGAAGGTCTCTTGTCAAGCTGCCTATTTCAGGTGACGGGTCCCAACTGAAAACACACAGGCAGAGGAGACATCCAAACTGGGAAGTCCCAAGAGAAAGAATATCCCACTTTACAAATATCCATTAAGTTGCAATTCAATTAAAACATCTGAAAGGAATTCATAAGTATCAGCAGACCCTATAATTGCTTAATTAAGGATAGAAGCCCAGCAAACACAACCACAGCAACAGTCTGATTCATTAGCACCTCTATGATAGCAGAATGGGATTTCTCACTTAAACATACATTGGCTTTAATTGTGTAATTTGGTTAGGCACTGGTAATCAATGGGGATCCACCATTCCTGGGGCCCGGAGATGAGAAGGATGTTCCTGTTTACCTTCCCTCCCTTGCTCCCATTACAAGTTTTTGGTCTATTGCAACAAGCAGTTGATATTCCAATTACAACAGGCTGGAAGAGACTTTGAAGTGAAGGAAGGAAATGAAATGAAACACCATTCAAAGGCATTCAAGGTGGAAGGACAGACACATAGCCACACCTTTTGTGCATCGTGAACAAATCCACAAACGTAGACATCTAGAAGCTTATTGCCTAGCTTGCCAGAATGCATCACCAGGGGGTGGGGCAGGGAGCTATAATCAGAAAGACACAAAAAAGTAAAAGAGATGCCAAAGGGCAGGCAAAGGGAAGCCCCATTTTCTAGTCCTAGCTCATGTGCCTAAGTAAATGGTTAATTGTAAGTCACCTACTGTGATCCACATGGAACCCCTCCCAAGTGGCTGCTGCCATCTAGGCAGTTTGTCCCATGAGTCAGTTCTATGTAAGGTGAGTGCTATCTACCCCAGTCCCTCACCCTGCTCACCTTGGCTTGTAACACACCAGATTGCACCAACTTTAAGGCATAGAAGTGCAAACAATTTGTATGTGTCTCAACCTAGGTTGGCAAAAGATCCCAAAGACCTGATTTAAGATTCCTTACATTACTTTACCCTGAAGGTTCAAATTACTCTTCTCCTTTAGTTCTGGAGAAGGCATTTTGTTTACAGGACATTACCTTGATACCTGCTATGTTTAGTCAGTATGACAACTTCCTGAACTGTGCCCTCAGCATGGCCCTGATGCCCAAGGGGTACCATGTAATTTACAACAAAAACAAAAACAAAAACCTTCACACAAAGGTCATGGTAATAGTAGGGCACATACTCCATGTTCATAAAAAATAAGAATCAAGAGGCACATGAGCTGCAAATATATGCTTCAGTCTTTCTTAGACAAGATACCAAAATAAAGCTGAACACACACGGTGAGTGACTGAGCTAACGTGAATTCAAAGACTAAGGTTTGTTACTTTTGTTCTAATGGAAGGAAACGTGTGTGGCTTACTAAATGCTGCTGGAGGAAAACTGATGCCTTAAAAACAAACATAAGCTGCCTTGGGTTCTCAGGATACACCAACTGTGATTTGCCTCCAAGAGCAAAATAAGTGTGCACAGGAGGCACAGCAGCAGGCTTAGGGACCTTCAGCAGTCTCAGCTCTGATCGGCTAAGGTCGTCTGCTCGCTGACCAAACCTAGGCCAGGTGCTGAAAGGACTAAAGGGCAGGAGCTGTCAGGAGGCACTGATCTGTTAGCTGCAGCTGACTTTCCCAGCCCCACCTGCTATCCCATCTGACTAAACAATCACTTCACGTACAGGGGTGCAGGAACCGTGACAGAGAGACCAGCTGGCTCGGGCCAAATGCCACTCCCTATCAAGCTGTGGGGCCGTCTGCCCAAAAAAGGCCACATAAAAATGCAAAGTATCCACCCCACCTTCAAGTACAGAGAGCTCTCCAAAAGGCCAGGATTAATGAGAGCAGCAAGGAGGGATGGAGCTCAACAAATGTCTTGACTTTCCCCTGGCGAACTGCGATTGAGTTCTACTCTAGTTGTGATAGAGACCATTTTTGCAGTTCATTTCATATGGTGTGGAGTGAGTTGTGCCATGAGAATAGACTGTCCCAACTGTCACAGCTCAGGTCTCCAGGCCTATGCTTATGCTCACTCACCTTGAGGTGACAAAGGTCTCTCTGAGCAGACTCACACCACCCATGTTCTAGCGAACTTTCATCCTCAGGTCAGCTTTGCCTTGTTCACTCACAATCTCCTTGAATTCTCAAATTTGCAACAGGGCCCCTCATCTCTTTAAACTGCATGTTCCCTAAGATTTTTCTCCATCCTCCCTATCTCTGCACAACCTCTTTGGAAGACAGGGTCTCATGTAGTTCAGGTTAGTCTAGATATATAGCCTCGAACTGTTGATCATCCAGCCTCCATTTCCTCGGTACTGTGATTATAGGCTTTTACCATCAGCCTTGGCTAGTCTATCTTTTTGATATGAAGATTTTGTTGACTTTTAGCTAACAATTGAGGATTGTTTTAAGAAAAACAAACAGCTATACTAGATAGCTTTCTAACTCTTAACATACAACCTCATGACTTGACAGCATGTATCAATTTTAGAAGTACAGTAGATGCCGGCATTCTTTTGCCATGTTACCCAGTCAACTCTCATTCATATGTACTATTTTCCATTCTCTGATAGACTTTGAGTTAAGCAGTCTTTATCTGGTAAGTCTGCTCCTTACGAGCAGCCATGGGTATTTTCTAATCACCTGGAATCTGCCTTTGGTTGATAACTGATGAAAATATCTACAAAGGTCACCTATGACTTTCTGACTGATTAAACAGTATAACATCATGTCAGTGCTTTGCACACTTGATGTTTTAACTCTGACTGTGCTGGCTCCTCGGAGTTCTCCGCCTCCTTAGCCTCCTAGGACCACTCTCAATGGTTCTGTTATTCTCAGGGTTGTAGCTCCTGTCTGCATAGGAATCCTTAGCCTATGCTGGAGTTCCTGGGTGTTCACTTCACATATGGGGTGGAATAAACCACTCCTAAAGCTGTTCTGGAGGCACTGCACACATGCGGAGTACTCCATGATCTGAGCATCTGCCCCGGCTCTTCTGATGAGCCTCAACATTTCCATGGAAACTATAAATATTACACATCCAAGGCCAAACCAATTACCCATTCCTCTAATGAGTTCCTCCACTGTGTTAGCTTTGACTATGGCCTTCATATCTACTCCTAGGCTCCAGTTTAGGATGCCTGACTTCCTCCCATACACCCATCCTACACACAAAGGAAGTCTACCTCCCAAAGACGTGTGGTTATGCTTTGTAGCGTGTATTTGCTGCTATGTAATCTATCTTTCAGACTGGAAGTTAACTTAGACAATGTCTTGGAACTATGACGCTTAGGAGAATGCTAAGTCTACAGTAGAAATGATTGACATACTCAAGCAGTAACATGGCTTCCTTCTAAGCGAGGTGGAATGAGCAGCATCCTGCAGGACCTCCATGAGCTGAATTTAGAAGACAGTGTCTTTGGTCCTCTATGGATCTGAAGCCAGGTTTCTGAGAAACAATCAGACCTTTTCTGTTTTTCATCCTGGACTAAACTCCACACTGCCAAGATGCTGCTTTTGTTTTTTGGGTAGATAGAAGAATGAGCTGAATATATACCTTGAACCCCAGAACAAGAATTCACAGCCAAGAAACCTCTCAGCTACAGAAAGCTTAAGAACAGGGCACAAATATCCACAGGAAGAGACTCGCACTGCCCTGCAGCCTTCCTCTACTACAACTGCCACCAACAGAAACACAAATTTGGCCCTCCAGAAAGGTGTGGATTTGATTCAAGCCTTCTTTCCCCAACTGTCTCTGAGGATGGAGTCCTCGCAGGAACCCTGCAGAGCTACGTAGGGACCATCAAACTGGTGCCTTGTCAAGAGAGGACAGTCACTCAGCAGCAGTGAGCTCACAGCCAGGTGGTCAGGGAGTGGTTTACTGTACATAACTCAACCCTTCCAGTTGGGGCCTGGCTTTAGTTCCCTTATCTAGACAAGAAGTTCTCAGTGCCTTCCAGGAAAAAGGGGCCAAGGGAATCTGGCTGTGGACGAATAGAAAGCAAAGCTCTTGCTCCCTTTAACCACAGCAAAGTCTATTCAAGAATTCAACAGAAGTGCTGAGGCAACAGGACAGTAACAGAGACGGCCCCGCCATCTGGGAGCACAAAAGCGCGTGTCCTTTGTGAGTGGATGAATGTGTATGAGGAGTGGGAGGATGAAGGGACAGCCTTCCTTCAAAGACCGCAGCTTCTGTAAGGGCTGACTGGAAATAAATATCTTTATTATTTGCCAGCAGCGAAGAAATGAAGCGGTTTATACTCTGAATACATAAATGTAAGTTGTTCAAAGAGCACAGTTCATACAGTCTTGCTGTCTGGGGAAACATTAAGCTACCCAGAAAGGCAGGCTACGAGAGGTGAACGTTCAGGTGGCAAGGAAGGAGGAAGGCTTGCCCTAGCACGTCATTCTCAGTCAACAAGAAACACTACTGATGGAGGAGCCAGTGAAAGTGGTGTCACTGCTAGACTTTTCTAAAGGACTGGGAACCTGATGACATTTGAAGAAAAGTAAAAAAGGGCCAAGAGGCACTGCCTGGGGAACTCCGCTGGCAGGGCAGCTCAGATCCTGAGGCTGCCTACTACTGACACGGCAGGGGCAGGTGACCTTAAATGGCTAATGCCAAGTATGGAGATCCTATTATTTGTTTTCTGGGCTTAGAATTCCATCCATCTATGCAGGATGAGGTTCAGTGCTGTCTTTCAAAGTCATATGCTTGGCGGAATGAAGGAAAATCAGGAGGGCTTGAGGCTACAGGGAGAAGTCCAGGGTCAACTTCATATGAGGACGCATGTGACATGGAACTCACCGGCCAGCAGGAAGGTGATGAGGCAGGTCTCCTTAGGTAAATAGAGCTTGAGGCGAGAGCCACTGAAGACATACTCCACCACAGCCTCAGAACGGCCTGCCCGCTGAAGAAAGGGCAGGAACTGCTTTGCTTTCTGGGTGTCCTGATGGAGAAAAGGAGGAGACAATCACTGGAGAGCAGTGAACGTGAAAGGACACGCGCTCCTTTGTCTTTGGAGCAGTGGGCACAGATAGGTGCTCATTTGTCTTCAGTTTGGGATAAAAGTCCAGAGGGAAGGAGCTAAGCAAGTTAACCACCTAAGAATCGGTAATTCTTGAAGGCACGGCCCAGGTGTGCTACTCATGTGACCTTGTTGCCTGCGAACTGAGCTTATTCCTGCTCTGGGGCAGGATGAAGAGTTCATTTTCTCTTAAGCTAAAACTGAGGTCAGAAAACTAATACCATTCTCCCATGGCAGCTAACTGAAACTTTAATTTTCTTTTTTTCTTTTTGGAAAAAAAAAAAAAAAGAAGTGGTGTTCAGGCCATGTTACATAACACTTATAGTCCTTGCTCAGGAAGCCATGACACACTGCATGAGACTCTCGGCTCTGGCTTAACCTTGTGTAGAACCTGGCCTTTTCTGGACATCCATCCAATTATCCCTATTTCATATGCATTTTGAGGATGGGGGTGTATGTGTGCTGGAGGATGTTCTCCTATCCAGGGAAATCTGTACGAGCAGGATATGTTCCAGAAAGACAAAGACCATATCACACCAGCTCAAATACTTATGGAAATAAACACACACACACACACACACACACACCCATCTAGCACTTTCCAAACATCTTTAATGCATCAGCACAAGTCCATGCATTCTGCTCTCAAGAGTACCAAGTGTGAGCATTTAGAGTCTCAGAGCTCTTGACCACATAGTCGCTGAGGGCTTTCAAATCCTCTCAGTCTCTCAAGCTAATTAAACAGATGATAGAGTAAGCAAGCATCAAAATATCACATCACATATGCTGGGGGAATAGTTGCTGGATTTGAGAATTTCTGAGGTTTTCAGCCCAGCCAGCAGAAGTGCAAACTCCCTCTGAGGACAGCAAGTCCTTTGGACTTTCCTGACTTCTGCGACATAGGCAATCTGCACTCAGCCAGGCTCTTCCATTTTGATGCTTCTCCTAGCAACATAGCTATTGTATCTAAATTAATGTACATACAACAATGAAATTTTAACAAGCCATCAAGTATTACAGCATTTCCATAGAAGCCAAAGATGCTCGTCTTATTCAAATCAGTGAGGTAGCCTGTGATGAAAACAATATTTATAGTAATAAGATCCATCCTCCCTTCAAAGGGAGAAAAGGATAGGCAGTCATCCATTCTCAGGCTTCCTAATGGCACATTGGTAGAAGGTAAGTTAACAATGAGCTGCAGTGGGCTGGAAACTCCCCCAGTGAACACTTAGGCGACACATATTCTACTATACACATACAGCAGGAAAAATGCCTTTCTGGTAGTTGGCTGAAGTCCAGGACAGTCAAGCAAGACAAATGCTCCAAGTGAACAAAAGCACTACCTGACTCAAATCCTTTTGCCATACTAGTCTAAATCTGGGGCATTATTCATGAGCTGAGCCAGTAAGTCAACAACAATTACCAAATTGATTATTGCAAATCATGAGGCAACCCAATATCACTGTGAAGGAATTCTAAATTTGCCAGAAATAGACTTTTGCTCACTCCTATCTTTTGGTTCTATATGGGAGAGAAGGAAAAATAAAGATGCTTATAGGAGACAGACAGACAGACAGACAGACACACACACGTCTTTAATGTTAATACTGACAAGGAAGTTGTGTCCTTATTCTCCCTCTGGCTAAAGAGCAGGATAAAACATTCCCTGCTTTATCAGGAACATGCTTCCTCAGAACAATCAAGGAGATTCAAGAAACCTGACTGGTCTCTATGCAATGAAATCCACAGACCTTCACTTCACTTATGTCTTCGCTCACAATCTACCAGGCCGCCTCCAGAAATGAGCCGTGGGAAGATGACAGAGAAAGGCATGCCACTGACGATGGTAGAGATTAGAAGAGGAGGTCAGCAATGAAAGCTGAAGGCATGAAACTTCTACAGCTTACCATGTTTACTTCCAGATGCAAAATTGTAAAATAAGACATGGGGCACCCATATTCTTGAGGCAAGGATTCAAAGGCTTAGGAGATGAAATAACAGGGAACACCCACTATGAGGAAGAATGGAGACTTCATCCAAGCTGACAGCATTTTAAGAATGAAGGGATCTTATGAAGTCAATTAAATTGTCTGTAATAGGCAAGAGATGTCAGCTCTTTCGCTGCAGTCACAGCCACAGGACGGTGTCTGTCTTTCCTTGTTATGGCGAGCGCATCTTTGCTTAGCTCCTTTCAACAGGAAAAGACTTCAGACTGCTTATTTCTGCGGCTCAGATGAAAAGAATGACCTTCCTTAGGTGATGTACCTACAAATCACCCTAGGTAATTTAGTGTAAAAATTATTAATCTTAGGAATTCAGAGTATATTACAAAAAAAAAAAAAAAAAAAGGACTGAATGTGGCTAGGTAAGTTGCCTTTCAAGGAGCTTATGCAAGCATGGAAAAGAATTTGAGCCTCACATTGATGTTTAGGGTAAATCAGAGAAAGATAAAGAAAAGGTAAACAAGATAAAATTTGATTACAAGTAATAAGCAATAGCAGAAGCCAGTTTCTACTCTCTAGTGAAGGTCAAAACACAAACAGTTAACACAGGTGATCTTTAGGTTAACACTGTGTTGTGGGGCGTAGTGGTGCATGCCTTTAATCCCAGCACTCGGGAGGCAGAGGCAGGCGGATTTCTGAGTTCGAGGCCAGCCTGGTCTACAAAGTGAGTTCCAGGACAGCCAGGGCTATACAGAGAAACCCTGTCTCGAAAAACCAAAAACAAGCAAAAGAAAACCCAACGCACAGTGTTAAGGTCCAGAGATGCCACTAACATGACAGGTTCAGTTCTTTCCCAATAACACAGGAGCACAACACGCTCAAATTCGCTAATAACCAGTGATTTCTGTACAAAAAAATGTAGCCCTGAGTTTGTTTTTTTGTTTTGGGTTTCTCTGTATAGTCCTGGCTGTCCTGAAATTCAACTTTGTAGACCAGGCTGGCCTTGAACTCAGAAATCTGCCTGTCTCTGCCTCCCGAGTGCTGGGATTAAAGGTGTGCGCCACCACTGCCAGAGTTTGTTTTTTAAAGCAGACATTAAAGATCTCAGGATACTACTGAGATGCATTGCATCAAATGCTC
Organism: Mus caroli; assembly: GCF_978045245.1. Classification (NCBI taxonomy): domain Eukaryota; kingdom Metazoa; phylum Chordata; class Mammalia; order Rodentia; family Muridae; genus Mus; species Mus caroli. Next base: position 120,904,289 of record NW_028227262.1, read on the forward strand.
ATTTCAAGGCAACGTCATCTACTTGAGCTTAGATGAGTAGACAGTCATCCTCAGGTATTCCATGAGATAGCTTACTCAGGAAAGAACTGGGATCTACTGCCATAGTTCCCTGGTCTTATACAGGCTCAAGAGAATCCAAAGAATCCAAGCAGATAGATTCGGCATGGTTCTCTGTTATCTACAGCAATGCTCCTCCATTGGTGTGAGTAATACAGCAGCAGCTATAGTTCTGGGCAGAAGCTTTTCCTTCTGGTTGCACTGCTAGTGCTCACATTACCGGTGCTTCACAACAAACCATGCACAGGCATTTTTCTGTACTCTTGGAAGAGCTAATTTGAGGTTGTATTAGCCACATTTAACCTGCTACTGCAGATGGCATCTCTTTAAGGAATGTTTCTGCCTCCTCAATACACCTTGAAATTGAGAAAGTAACGATGCAACAAATGCTCTCATTTCAAAGCAGCTAGTATCTATACCTCAGATTTAGAGCAACAGGATTTAGAATGACCCCCAAGAAAGATTCTCCTTAGAGAGAATCAAAGGATATAAACACATCTTAATTATTGACTTCCATTCTGTCCTGTTCTGGCTTAGGCCCAATCTTCCAAATATGGAAACATCACACCTTTCTTTTAAACACATTTTTTGTTTGTTTGCTTTTTTGTTTCTCATTATTGGTGGTTATAAGCCATCATGTGGTTGCTGGGGTTTGAACTCATGACCTCCAGAAGAGCAGTCGGGTGCTCTTAACCAGTGAGCCACCTCACCAGCCCCTAAAACACGTCTTAAAAAACATTTATTTACTGTAGTTAGTTCTCAGTCCCCAGGACGAGGGAGTGGCGATGCACGCCTGTCATTCATTCTGGCACTGGGGAAGCTGAAGCAGGAGGGCAGAAGTTTGAGGTTATCCTCAGCTACTCAGTGAGTTGGAGAACAGCCCAGGAGAAATAAAACTGCCTTAAAAAAAACCCAGATAACACTAAAGCAAACCAAACCCAACAAAGTACCTTCCTGTGAAAACAACTAGTTTTTCTCTTTTTTAAATGATTTTTACAATTACCAGGTTTGGAAAAGTGATAACGTTGGTTGGAAGTAAGAGGGGCGATGAAACAGAATCCTAGAGAACAGGCACAGGACAGGGGCTGCGACAGGGGCTGTGACAGAGGTTCTTGGACAGTCAGGGTACTGGTCATAGAGAAAACAACTCACAGAAATGATAGGTTCATGAAGCTGTTCACATGCTCCTGACCTTAGCAAAAAGAAATCCTATCATCGTCCCCCTCAAAAGAGCACAGGGAAATGGGAAGAGGGTAAGCCTATTAGCTACCAGGTAACACTCAGGATTATCATGTGCAAGCCTCAAATGGGAACTGTTAAGAAGGAAGCTCACCAGTGAATCCCCATCACCACTATCACTCTTCCATTAACATCAAAGAATAACCTTGAGGCAGACCAAATTACACACACAGGTGACCCTGCTAACACAGACAGACTCTATCAGCACTGGGAAGGGAAGCGCCATGATGAAGAAACCGTCGGGCCCAAGGAGACTTCTTGGAAGCACCACAGATATTTTCCCTACATTAGAATGTCTGTGCAGACACAGATAAGAATGGAGATCAGAACTAATAGCTAAGGACATTGAAGAAAAGTTTTTTTTCACGTTAAAGACTATTGTGATTGTTCACTGCCGTAGTTAGCAATCTTCGCAGGGCTGAACAGAATAGGTGAATTACTTCTGCCATGGCATAGAAGACAAATCACAACTACATTCATCACTCCACACTCTTCCTCCATTCCACACAGTGGGTTAATTCTTGGAATGGGCTTCTGGTTTGTCTATGAGGAGCCAACTGTCCAGCATGCTAATCTCTGGAAGTAAACGGGACTCTGGGAGGGAGAACACCTGGGAACGCACTCAAGCTCTAGTGCTTCCGGAAAGCACTTACAATGCTGAAGCCAACATCTCCCGGCTAGTTATTAATATTTCACAGTAAGAGTGTGTGAGGGATCTGGTATGTGTATGCAAACTTTAGTGAGCTGCATATTTAACTAGAATAAAGGAAACGTAGAAGAGAGTCACACAGAAAAACAATCAAAACAAAACAGCATTCTACCATGTTTTTATAAAGCTGCTGAATCTAGGCCATCAATAATCTCTCATTAAGTGACATCTGGCTTACATCACCCTATGCTGTTGGCTTAGATGGCACATCACATCACTCAGGCTTCCCATAAGTCAGAGCAGAGAACTGGTTGTCCGGGCCTGGGTTCTACCTCTGTACATTAGTAGGGACGCGGGCTGGATTCTTATTTGTGGTTCTCTTGAAGTTAAAAAATTCTCTACCTTCATCTGAATACATCCCAATTTGCTAAACCAAATTTCCAAATGGAACCTGCAAGCTAAGGACAGTCTGAATTGAGTGCTAACCACTGGAACAAGGAGAAGGCAGACACCTTAGATCCAGCATGACTGCTCTTCCAAATAAGGAGGAACTAAATCCTCGGTGGCTTTGCTGACACAACTATTTCAGAAGTGCCACAAATAACAGGCATCTACAAATGATTCTATTTGGTTGATCCAGCTGACATGGGTTCTCTCTCCCATGTACAATTCCAAGGAAAGAAATGAGGACTTGGTGAATACTAGGAAGATAAGGCTCATTTTGCATTCAGGATAAACACATACCAAGTGGCATGCTAACTGACAAGCATAACAGTCTCAGACTGGCCAGGCAACAGGCACAGGGTATGTCCTGGACTGAATAACCACATAAAATGCAGAATGGCCTAACATTCACTAGCTTGGGATAACTAACTTGTACACACCACAACATGTAATAGTTCTACGCAGTAGGAATGTAAGCACAGTAGGCACTTTCTTTTTTTTTTTTTTGGTTTTTCGAGACAGGGTTTCTCTGTGTAGCCCTGGCTGTCCTGGCACTCACTTTGTAGACCAGGCTGGCCTCGAACTCAGAAATCCGCCTGCCTCTGCCTTCCGAGTGCTGGGACTAAAGGCGTGCGCCACCACCGCCCGGCTCAGTAGGCACTTTCTTAGGGCTATCATTGCTGTGCTGAAACACTATGACCAAAAAGCAAGTTGGGGAGGAAAGGGTTTATGGGCTTATATAGTCCATCAATGGAGGAAGTCAGGAGAGGAACTCAAACAAGGCAGGAACCTGGAGGCAGGTTCTAATAAGGGTGCACTGTACACCATGAAGGGGTGGTGCTTACTGCTTATAGAACTCAGAACTATCAGCCTGGGGTGATATCATCCACAATGGGCTGGACCCTCTTACATCAACCACCAATTAAGAAAATGATGTAAAGACTTGCCTACAGCTAAATATGATGGAGACATTTCTCAATTGAGGCTCATTTCTTTCTGATGGTTCTAGCTTGTGTCAAGCCGACATAAAACTAGCCAGGACTGAACCTGAGAATTGAGCCAGGTTGGTAGAATGCTTGTCTAATACACACGAGGCTATGGGTTCCATGCCCAGGACCACATAAAAGTGGTCATGGTTTGTAGCTAAAATAGCACTCTTGAGCTCAAGGCCAACCTGGGATACAGGAGACCCTTTTTCAAAAGGGAAAATATGACGGGGCCTATTTGTCAAAGCTCACAGGATTATATGGTGAAGATAGTGTGTTTTAGCAGTATATATTTTAAATTTTAAAAGGTAAAAATAACCAGACTATGAAGAATGCATTTCCTTAATTTAAAATTCAAGACAACTTTTACCCTAGCCAACTAAGTTACCATTAAGTAGGAAAAAATGACAAGTTCGAAACTTTTAGCTCGGTAGTTATTTTTTATATGAATTGCTTTAATGTAATAAAAAATTGACTGTACTATAGCACTTTAAAACTTTTAACCAGAAAATGGATGAAACAATGGTTAGAAGACTAGGGGAAACAATCTTACCGGGTTTTCCAAAGTTGCATAACAAAATGTTAGCTCTCAGGCAACAGCTAAAAGAAAGCAGGAGAATAAATGCCAGGCTCAGCTAACTAGAGAGGACATAGGAACAATGTTTCAGCCAATCACTGTCCATGCTGTAATCCCAGCACATGGGAGGTGAGCCAAGGAGTTCAAGGCCAGCTTTATCTTCATAGGGAGTTTGAGGCCAGCCTGAGCTACATGGACCTGTCTTAAACAAAACAAAAACAAGTTACAAAAGGTAAGAAGTGCTTGCTGCCAAGCCAACTACTTGGGTCCAATTATGGTTCAATTGATTGTCATGCTTTTGTCCTATGATACCACACAAGATAGCTGTCTCTTTGGAGAGCCTTTAGCCATGGGCCTCCGCATGGGGTCACCAGCCTTTTCCTCATGAAGACCCTAGAAACTCCTTCACGCCTTTTCCTGGAATGTGATTTTCTCTCAGATCCATATCTTCTACTTTTTTGTTCTACTTTCTTTTCCAAAAAAAAAAAAAAAAACATCTTTTCAAACTTCACAGGTGAAACATATTATCTCTCTAAGGTCAGGTAAATACAGATTTGCTTTTATATTTCTATTCAGGAGAAAGACTATCCTATTTGGATAGCCTTGAATCAGTAATAAATCCCTTTCATTATTCAACAGTGTAGTAACACATTATACTTTTGATAGTGCTGAATGTTTTAGCTGTGATGTACAGGAAAGTTATTTTATTATAAAACAATGGTAATTACTCTAAAAACAGGCAGGAGACATGGCAATTTGTTTTCTGGTTCAGAAATACCAACATATATGGGGAAAAATGTCTATAGGCAGAGCGTAACAAACTAGGAGAAACACCTTTCAATTATTTTTTGATTAAATATTCTGCCCAGACATGCAGCTTCTTAGTGTAAATGCCTCATTTATTCAAGCACACCTCTAAACTGATGAGGCTGCACTGAAAAGCAGCAACCACAGCCAATGGGAAATCCAAAGGCTTCCAACAACTTCTAACAATTCTTTTGCTTCTTTTCTAAGCATGGTACAATGAGTGTAGCTTTACAGCCTCCCACCCTAAAAAAGCCAATTGGCCTTGTACTACAGGGCCGGTCGTAACCCCCTCCTCCCTGTTCCCCTCCTGTCATCCAAAAATGCGGAGGAATATCCACTCAGTGTTATTCATAATAAAGTGCATTTCAAATTCGTACAGTCAGTCTTCACCAAGGTTCCAACGCCCTAAAAAGACCTTGTAGCTCACTACTCGGCATTCAGTAAAAAATTTTCAACTAGGAAGTTACCTATTCAGTACTAATTAACATTATAAAGTCAGAGCCTACAGCTCAGGGCTATTCTGCTAGTTGCTTATTAGGTCAAAAAAGACAGTCTTATCCAGATGCGGTTTACCATAAGAAAAGTTAAAAAAATCCCACTGAGAAAGGTTTCTTCCTTAGGCCCTAAAATTCAGGCAAAACTATTGAGCATAAATAAATTTTATGCCTCTGGCCAGCCTTTTCTTTTTTTATTTACAACAGGGAGGAGATGTAGCCTCCCCTCCCCAGCCTGAAACCTGCTCGCTCAGGTTTCACTGTATACATCCGGGTAGAGCTTGCCACTCAATCTTTAGCCTGCTGCTTTGCTGTTCCAACCTTACTCCAAGATGATTTGGCGGGAATCAGGCCCCTCTCCCTGCTTCATAACTGCATGTCGGAATAGTAAAATTGAGCTTTGATCAGAATGACTGTCTTAGCTACATCTTTATCTTGCGCCGCCTAGTTCTCTTCTCTTCCAGGTTTCCAAGATGCCTTTCCAGACTAGAACCCAGACATGTGAGCCGCTGGCCGGACACAACAAATGAGTATTTAGTTATTTATTCAGCATGATGTCAATATGCTGCCTTTGTTGGCCTGGAACTTTTTTGTTGACCAGGCTGACCTAAAAAATCATAGAGATCTGCCTACCTCTGTCTCCCAGTGCTGAGATTAAAGGCCCACAGGCCCTGCACAAGTAAGCTTTATGACGACACAGTAATGTCTTCAGGAGTGCGGCATGAGTGTGACCTAGAAACACAGTAGCCACAGTGTGTGGCACTAGGCTGCAGAACAAAGTGTGTGGGCCAGAGGCTATAGAAGGGTATTTATTACAAGACTAGATTAAAAATAACTTACAGGTGTGAAACATTATTTTTCTTTAAAAGTTTCAGACAGATTTTCATTACCTCCAATGTCTCTATAGGTTAGAGGTAAGACTGTATTACAGAACCAGAAAATGGCTCAAGAGATAATTAAAATGAAATGTGCAGAGAAAAGAATTTAAAATGGCCTGATGAAGCACACATTTTCATTTCATGGGCGAATCCAGAACTCAGGGGCAAGGAAATTGATGTCATGCAAAACTCTCCTCCAGACAAGAAGACAACTTCAGAAAAAGAGAAAAATGTCAGTCAGTAATCTACAACACAAAATTCAAAAACCTTAAATAAGTGTCAACTAGCTATTAGATGGAGACAAATGCATTTTTTCCTAAATATTTTCTTCATGAAGATCACTGATTGAAGAGATGCAGAATTCTAAATACTGAGGTCAAATATAAAGTAGTCAATGATACTATAATATTAAGCAAAGTACTTTTATTATATTTAATTAAGACATTTCAAAGTCTGGTGTTTTAGAGTTAATAAAAAATAGATAATTAATTATACAATTTGGAAGAAGTTCTAGTTTCCTCAATATGCAGACAAATGACAACCATTATGGTAGAAACTTATTAAGGAAAACAGAAGGTAATATTTTGAATGACTCAAAATGTATCAAATTAAAAACCCACCTATTTTACTCAATAGCTTTCCAGAGTGATAAAATGTTATTCTTTGACCTAGCTTTCTGCTTTTGTGGTATTGCTTTAAAAATTACAGACTATGATTTATTCTCTCTCTCTCTCTCTCTCTCTCTCTCTCTCTCTCTCTCTCTCTCTCTCTCTCTTACTGTCCTTAAATACAACTTGAACAGGTAGAGTAAGGCAATTACGATATGACACTTGAAGCCATCCACCCACCCAATGGTACTAAATACCACCTATGTCCTCTTCTAGGAACTGATTGTACAGCTGAGATAAAGACACATCTTAGCTATTAATCCTGTAGGAGGGTTAGTCAAGATTTCCTCCCATTCTAATATCAGTCTGGCCACTCAGTTATTTCCACTGGTAAGCAGAAATTTGTAACTTCATTTTATAAACTCTTGGTTTTATTTTCTGAGAAATTGGAGTCCTTCAAACAGTGGTCAAAATATAAAAAAGAAATGGCCTTTAAACACACAAAAAAACTGATAAATGTTCCCATCAGGTAAATGCAAACTAACTCTGCATCAAGAGTCCAGATCTCACACCAGTCAGAACAGCTATCATTAAGAAAACAAATAAAAGCTGGTGAGGTGACTCAGTGGATACAGGCCAAATGTCTGACTTCAACCCCTGGGGCCCACAGGGTGGAAGGAAAGAGCAGACTCCTTCAAGCAGCAACATCCAGTCTCTGAAAAGAACTTTATCAAAAGGTAAAAGAAACAGGGAGGGCACAACTGCTTAACTAATCTCTTTCCAGCGCAGAGGCACAGATGATTTTTACTTTCTTCTGTAAAAAACCCAAAGTTTTTCTATGTAAGGAAAAAAGGTTTTCTTATTTATTATTAACATTCAAGACTAATTCTACTTTGTCCAGATAAACTTACAAATCAGTTAGGTCAGATAACCGTCCCTCTAGCTCTGGAGCCCTCTGCAATAAATTTGTTCTTTATCTTTTGAGACAAATACTTTTGATGTTGACTAGTCTGTAAATGATGTGGAAAACATCACTGGGAGCTGATATGAAATTTGTTCTGACTCAATCAAAGGGCTGTACGCAGAGTGCTTCCCAGGACAGACAACAAACTTAGGAGTTCTTCTTCAAAGAAGCGAAGACTTTACATAGATAATTATGGTTCAAAGTCAGAAAGGTACAAAATAAACAAAGCTCACATATCAGACTGGTTTGAGAAGTTAAAATAAAATGTGTTCTTAGTAAGGCAGCACTACGCTGTAAAATGCCTCAAAGCCATGCTCAGCAACAGATTAATGAAGTGTACCCAGGACTCTACACAGTGGGAACAATTGATAAGAAGCTTATAAAGCAGAGAGCAACCCCTACAGAAAAACCATCTTTATGGTAGTTTACTGTAGATCGTTTGTACTGGAGGTTACACTCTTGTGAAGCTGGATGTAGCACTTACTCCAAGCCTCAGTTTAAGTAAACTGCACGTGGACTATATTGATGATCTGCTGTGCGTGAAATCCACAGTGATGAGTGATGCAACTGAAATGCATTTTGGTGAGGTCACAATTGGTGTGTTCATCCAAGGAGCTCCAATCTCACTTCCACTGTTCTCTCCCTCCAATGGGGCATTACACTTGTAGGTGCTCTCAGAGTTTTCAGGCACTATACAGGTCCCATTATCACATGTACACACTGCTGGAAAGTATAGTAGCTCTTCTGCTAATCCAGGTGGGTTGTAACTTCTGCCACCAACACCTCCACCTCCCCAACCCCCACCCCCGACTACCCTGCTTCTGCTACCCTACACAAACTAAGAACATGGTGCCAAAATACCTGTTGAGCAATTCTTAGATCTTCATCTCAAGTAACAGTGAAACAGCAGGGTTTGTATAGTGACACTTTTTAAACACTGGCACTCTTGGGCAACAGGATTTTTAATTTCCTTTGCCAGAAAGTCCCTCATGCTGCTATATGACCTTTATATTTGAGAAAAAAGGCCAAGGCCTAGGGATTCCTCTTCATGTGCTCTGTGGAACTTGTAGGATGGTTTGAGGGCAGAGATGCTTGTCTCTATTGAGCAAGATTCTTGGAATTCATGGAAAGAGAGCTCCAACTCCTGGACCAGGCCCTCTGACCACCCCATGTAGGCTATGCTAGGTGTGCAGCTACACATACACAGATATCTCAGATACATTACAATTTAAAAATTAATTTAAAGAAAATTATGGTATTGCATATCTTTAATCCTAGAGCTTTGGAGGCAGAGGCAGGCAGGCAGAACTCTGTAATTCCAGGCCAAACAGGGCTACATATTTGAGACCCTGCCTCAAATAAAAATAGATATTTCTTATACATATATGGAAATGATGTGATGACTTAGTGGGTAATTTAATTCCCAGAATCCATTATAGGAGAGAAGTAACTCCAAAATGTTGTCCTTTGACTTCCACATTTCTGTAGCACCAATTTACACTCATGCTTATCATATGTGCATCATAATAATGGTAAAGTAGAATTTAATTTAAAAAGGATTTGAGGCAATTATACACATAGATATCTATGCATCCAACAGCTTTCAAACCACTGACTTAGAAATCACTGAATGGTTCATGCATGCTTAATATTAACATGTTCAGAAATTTCTAATTTCATTCTCAAATCTTCTCTGTCGAAGTCTATCGTATGTGAAACAAATATACTTCCACAGAGAGTTCTTTGTGACCTTGTCCATACTGTTCATGCATGGCAGCTGGCTTAAGTCTCCCACCCTGTCCCCTCATCTCCTATCCAGTTCTCTTTGTCCCTTTCCTGATCTAGATCCACTTGTCTTGCTGCCTCCATGGCACAACTCTAGCTCCAGCTACTGCTCCCTGTCAGGCCATCGTCAACAAACTGTGGTCATTAGTATATACTCCTGGGATTCTGCTCCAATCCTCACAATAATTATATAAACAACTATCTAGATCCATAAAGAATACATTGGTCTGGTCCAATCCTCAATATCCAGCACTGTGTCTGGCACTTAAAAAGCTCTTACCAAATACATACAGTTTAATTGTTCATTCATTGATTTTACATGAGAAATGCATGGGGGATAAAGCCCAAGATGAACACATTCAACATCAAGAGAGAGATAAGGCAATGGTAAAAGAGCTTGAGGAGTGATTTTTGAACTGGAATTGGAAAAGGAGTTTGATAGAAATACTACAGATGCTGATGTGTCACTCACAGAGGACTTCCTGTGTGCTATATAGAATGCAAAGCAACTTAGTAACAACAATCAACACAAGGTACTAACCACTGATCTCAGCTGAGCTCAAAATATGTATGTATTAATTCTAACAACTACTCCACAACCAAAGAAAGCAAGCGCCACCATTGCACCCATGTTATAGACTGGAAAGCTAACAAAAACATTAATAACTTCTTCTTCAGGGTGACACAGTAGTAAGTAATGGAATCCTGACTTGAATTTCAATGAACTGAGACAAGAGCCTATGCTGCCCGTACTGACTCCATTCTACAGCACATACTTCTGTGCATCTCTTTACAAGCCTACCTAGTTGGATAATGTACTGGCTAGTTTTGTGTCAACTTGACACAGCCGGAGTTATCACAGAGAAAGGAGCTTCAGTTGAGGAAATGCCTCCATGAGATCCAACTGTAAGGCATTTTCTCAATTAGTGATCAAGGGGGAAAGGCCCCTTGTGGGTGGGGCCATCTCTGGGCTGGTAGTCTTGGGTTCTATAAGAGAGCAGGCTGAGCAAGCCAGGGAAAGCAAGCCAGTAAAGAACATCCCTCCATGGTCTCTGCATCAGCTCCTGCTCCCTGACCTGCTTGAGTTCCAGTCCTGACTTCCTTTGGTGATGAACAGCAGCAGGGAAGTGTAAGCCAAATAAACCCTTTCCTCCCCAACTAGCTTCTTGGTCATGATGTTTGTGCAGGAATAGAAACCCTGACTGAGACAGATAACCAGTAGTTAACTCTGAACTTACAGAGCCAGCATTAATTTTTTTCAAATATAAGTTTACCCCCTAAGGTGCATTACTTGACATATCAAATCTAAATAAGGAACTGTAAATAAATATAAAAGCAATTCATTCCCCTTAGGGATTTAGAAGCTAATAAGGAGAATACCTCTAACCAAGTTGAAAAGTTACTTATTTATCAACATACGCAAGATCACTGTAATGTGATCTGTCAGTGCTAAAAAGGGGCATGATCAAAGGGCAGGCTGGATGCAAGGGGACATAAACAAAAGGGGGCAGAAAGACTGGTCCTGAGGGGAGGAGACAGCACTCAAAAAAGAACTTGCCCTCTAGATGTGATAAAGAGGGAATGCAGGCAAAATCCTTAAATGAGACCACTAAACCGTGGACTAGGTAAATATGAGCCAACAGCAAGTAACCAGGACTGAGCGACTGTGAGGGAGGCATCCACACATCCTGAGCAGTGCACAGAGAGCACAGGGCTTTCTCCAAGTTAGAAACCTCGCTAACAGCTTATGTTGTCAGGACCTTCCAAATCCAATATGTGTCAGTAATTCTATAATTTCCTCCTGAGAATATCACTTTCTGAAGAAAAGACCTTACCTACTGGGCACTTCAAAGGTACCCCGAGCTCTAAGTCAAGAATATCTGCATGTCAACATTGCAGAGTTTCCAAAATTCTGTGCAACACAATCTGTAGGGAATTTTAGAAACATGCTAAATAAAGGCTTAAAATACAAGCAAGCAGAATGTCTATGTTAGTAAAATGACTTACTTTGAAATGTTTACATAAGCAATAGCCACAGGACAAAAATGGGTTCAGTCTAGGGCTAAGCAGTTACGATGACAAAGCAGAGAGTGGAGCCAGGGCAGTACAGGAATACTTCAGGTTTGGGATAGATGCATCAGACAACCCAGTCACATGGCAACTCAGGAACCAGTAACATTAGTGAACACCTTCAAAATACCCTTACTTTCATTTGTTTTTGCCATGTTGGGCTCATTTAACCAATCTTGATTACTGAAGTAGAATCAGAGAGTAATATCCATGTGTTCAGGGAATGGGAGAATGAGAGGACATGAACCAGTGACAGCAGAGTCTATGTGCAGAAGCACTTCTCTTTGAAAAGAAAGAACATCTGGTTCAGGAAAAATACCTCTGGACTCTCAATTTCCTTGCTACTTTCTTTGGACAAAAGAATGGTTATAGCTTTGTTTATTGAAATGGGATCTAGGACCCTGTGCTGGCAAGTTTCTTGTCAACTTGACACAAGCCGGAGTCATCTCCAAAGAAGGAACCTCAATTGAGAAAAATCTTGTTATTAGGGATTGGCCAACAGACAAATTTGTGTTGGGCTTTTTCTTGATTGATGATAGTTACAGGGTGCTGGGTTGGAGATAAGTTCAATGGGGATTGTGCCCCCGTGGACAGGTTATCATGGGTTGTATTAAAAACAAAACACCAAGTTGATTGAGCCATGAAAAGCAGGCAGAAAGCAACATTCCTCTATCGTCTCTGCATCAGTTCCCACCTCTAGTTACTCTAACATGCTTTCATTATAGATTGTAAGCTACAAGATAAACTACAGCCTTTCCTAAGTTGTTTTTGGTCATGGCATTTATCACACCAAGACAGCAAACTTGGACATATGTACTCCTATGTAAAGTCACGGTTAAACAAGAAATCAGAGGGAGCATGGGAAAAATTATAGGTCAGTCTGTCTATCTGTCTGTCCATCTGTCTATCCATCCGTCCATCCATCCATCCATCTATGGCAGCAGAGAACTTTTCTACATCACAATTCACGGCAGAAACCCACCATCAAGGTTCATGAGTACACAGGGATGAAAAGGTCCTCGTCATATGAGGTAGCAAACAAAGTGTCCTGCCTCTAACAGTGATCTACCTTTCAGGCTGGCCACTTGACCCAGCATTTCTTCAGCGGTATTAAGCAGCAGAGTCAAGACACAATCAATGGTCAAGATACCGTAACTTGCCTTCGATGTCTAGACTTCCAACCCCTAATCTTAACTGTTGTAGTACTTGGATTTTCTACCAACAAAAGGTGGCCAACGAGAGCCAGGCATTGGATTTCATTATATATTTCACTATTAAGGAGAGAGGCAAGAGGATGCCATAATTAGACCCTGTTCTCAAATATCCCAAGGCCCAAGACTTAGCTCAGTGGCAGAACACTTGGCCTTGTCTTTGATTTCAGACCCCCACCTGGTAAATCTCCCAGTGAATAAAATGGCAGGCCAAACAAGTATTATGGAGTCAGACAGTTTAGAGCTTCATTTTAACCCATTTATTGATGAGGGAAAGATTGAGAGGAAAGTAAGGAACAGACATATATAGGTTACTAGTAATGCTGAATAAAACATTCCAAGTCTTACTTTATGAAAATAGAGAGTGAAAATGTCAAATCTGAACACATTTCTCTCACAGCAGTGTCTCTAAAGGACATGTCGTCAGGACTTACATGCATCATGATGAGCCCTTCACAAGCCATCTTCTCGAGCCACAAAGGTGCAAAACAGACCAGGAAAATCCACAAAGCAAAACTCCCAGAATTGCATCCACACAAAAGAGCTTATAAGGCTGTGTCCACATTCTATAGAAAGTACACTCAGTAATCTTCCTGCTTATTTCAGAGTCTTGAACAATTTTCCTGATACTCAAAACTAAATAAAAGCCAGAGACCATGTCCTAAATTTGGTGCCCTACATTGTACAAAGAGCACAAAAGAAATACAACTCAGTCAAAAAATGTATTAAAACTCTCTAAGAAGTACTTAAACACAACCACCACTGACTGTAGTCAATGCTGAAATATAATCCTGGCAAAGTTCTCACAGAAACCATAAATGCTTTCTGATTTATTTGGAAGAGTGATGTTCCTGCAATTCTGGGAAACTAAATGAGGGGGTTGGGGAGGATTAGCCACACAGGACTCATGTGGCTCTAGAGCTGAACCCTCCCTCCTCCTTCAAACCAATAGAACACTGCCTTCCACAAGTGTGAGGGCAACTGACTAACTCCAACTTTCTGCCACAATCCATGTCTTCTTGATGACATCCAACTTTTCTATAGAGATGGTGGGGGCGGGGTTAGAGAAAGGAAAATAAAAGAGGAAGTAGAAGGGGAGAAAAGGAAAGATCAAGGAAACAGCAAAGACAAAGAAATTACACATGAGAGAACACACATATAATCTCAGCAGTCTTGGTGAAGCAAGAGATGGCAAGGCCAGACAGGGCTACACAGTGAGTGAGCTTCCATTTCAAAACAAGACAAAACAAAACTGAATACCTCAGACCTCTGCAGCCTGGGAGAGACTGCTAATCTAGCAGTCCTCCTGCCATTAGAGATTCAGAGTGCTGCAGAGCTGTGGGGCATGTTTTTTTGTGTGGAGAGAATGCAAGTCAATTAGCTGCATACTGCAGGTCAACCGTTTCAAAACATAAGAGAATGGAGAAAGCAGTGTCTTCTCTTAAGTGAGGAAGAACTTGAACTGTCAAACGAAGCATGGATATCAGAAAGCCAAGAGAGCTGAACACTGTCACCACCACAGCTCTGAACCAAGATTCCACCTTTGTTTATGGAACACAACAAGAGAGAACATGGATTAGACAGTAAAGTAACTCAGGACAGCAAACAAGGAGCCCAGCAGTATAGCTAGAAGAAACATTGCTGAAGAGGGTTTGGGCACAGGCTCAGACCACTCTTTGTGTCAGCAATCAACAACACCCGATCATTAAAATTCCTTGAGTATCAGAACAAAGAGACCAGAGATGACAGGAGAGGAAGTCTCAAATACACACCCCGACTCATTACAACTCCTAATGCGCAGATGGGAGAGGAAGAGATGGAGGCAGAGGAAGCAATGTGTACTCGAAGCGCTGGCTGCCCTGGAGGAGTGGGAAACTTGCACTCTCTTGCTTTTGAATCATAATTGATTTGTCTCATCTATCAGAACAACAGTTAGCCATGCACCAGCCCCATTTGATTTTCTGTTTTATATTCTATCTACTGTATTTACTGCAGAACAGGCTGAGGCAAAACCAATAATACACTTAAGATATGGAACAGCAGTATATTCTATGGATATGTAAAGCCCAACTTTTCTATAGTAGCAAGGAAAGGAGGACAGGCAGACTAGTTTAGGAAACGGAGCGCTCATCCTAGGACTTCCCTTCAAACCAGGCCAGTCACATTTGTGCCTGGGTTACCTTCAAGGGGATCTTGCCCTGAAAGAAAACCAGATTAGAGAAAAGTAAATGGCTTATGCTCATAAAATCTACTCTCTATACCTGGAAAATACAGAAAATGAGAAAATGAGGAAGTACAGAAGCATGCCACTTCTTGTATATGAGACAGCGCCTTACTATGCAGCCCTGGCTGGCCTGGAACTCACTGGGTGATCCTCTTGCCTCTGCCAGCTCACCAATCATTTCTTTAGAGCCTAAGTTTCTAGACCAACAATAAGCACTTTACTTCCTTAGAAGCCACTCTGAAAATAAATGCAAAAGATACACTTGGGTCAACTTTTTACTGCTTGGTAAAAAGTGTCCAACTAATTGATATGACATAGGTAATCTACTGATCTTACAAAAGACTCAACTCAATGCTAAACATACCTGCCATTCGTAAACAAAGATCTGCTTCTTAGATTACACCAGGCTAGAGTCTCACTTCCTAAGAAGCCCCATTAATCGCTCACTCCCATGCTGTACTGGCTAGTTTTGTGTCAACTTGACACAGCTGGCGTTATCACAGAGAAAGGAGCTTCAGTTGAGGAAATGCCTCCATGAGATCCAGCTGTAAGGTATTTTCTCAATTAGTGATCAAGGGGGAAAGGCCCCTTGTGGGTGGGACCATCTCTGGGCTGGTAGTCTTGGGTTCTATAAGAGAGCAGGCTGAGCAAGCCAGGGGAGGCAAGCCAGTAAAGAACATCCCTCCATGGCCTCTGCATCAGCTCCTGCTTCCTGACCTGCTTGAGTTCCAGTCCTGACTTCTTTGGTGATGAACAGCAGCGTGGAAGTGTAAGCCCTTTCCTCCCCAACTTGCTTCTTGGTCATGATGTTTGTGCAGGAATAGAAACCCTGACTAAGACACATGCCTAGATCTTACTTCCCACCAGCAATTTAGCCAAGAAGATACTGCTTTTGCTAAATCTCCATATGAAAGTATTCTAATGCATCTAAGTATCCTATCCTTGGCTTGGGGAAACTAAAACCAAGAGAAGATAGGAAGAATGGGTACAGACTTAACTTCTAATGCAAGATGCCGTCAACTCTGAGACAAACCCCATTGGCTGTTTGCCTCGCCGCAGCCTTTGACAGGACATCTTCTGCAGAGAGCATCCCTGGGATATCTTTAGGGGACAGAGTCTGTACTTATTCCTATCTTCTTTTTTTCTCCAAAGATATGTATTGTGGTGGGAGACGAATAGAGGGAAGAATTAGGCAGAAATAACAGTTCACAGTAAATTATTTTGGCATCATAGTGCATACACTGTCAGCTCAACAAAATCTTCCATTTATCATGACCTGAAACTATGGGGCAATGGGGGGACACAACTGAAAATTTAAAAGAGATTAAGATTCTTTTGTGAAGCTATTATATAAGTGTACATTAGTACACTGTCATTACTCAGGGGTCTATTTTCCATCAGCTGCACACCGCTTGCCTATGACCCTACATGCCTACCTGTCCCTCAGACAGTAAAATTGCCAGCATGCTCTAGGTAGCAGAAAACCCATACATCTCACTTAAATGGCACAAGGGCACCCAACCCATACTCACACTTAACACTGAGATGGAGGGACTGGGAGGTGAGAAGGGGAAAGACAAACTTCTTCTATTATACAGGGCACAAAAAAAATTGCAGTCTTAGCTGACTAATTTGTGATCCAGGCAGACAAGGTCATATCTGACATCTATTTAAATTGAATAGCTTTTCACTTCCAGTCTTCCACCTGCTCAAGCTTCCCTCTTTTATTTATGTGGTCACTGAGGGACATTTAACTGGCATTTATTTCTAAATAACTTAAGAGCAAACCATTTTTTCCACACAGAAAAGAGACTAAAGATACGTACAACAAATGAGCCACAGTTTAGCGGTGAGTCGGTGGGTTAGGAATAATACTTGTCAATCATGATAATGATAAAAAGGAAGGCAAGGCTGCACAAGTACCACTGACATCTACAGCAGCAATGAAAGGGTTAAGAAACACCAGGGAGCAGCAGGGTTAGAGACAGCATGTAATAGGGAGAGGTAGCACCAAAGATTTCCTGACCCTGTCCTCTGGGGTCCTAAGAGGAAAACCATGGCATCAGACCTCTGCCCTGCTAGCTTCCTTAGGAATTCACTGCCAGGGCAAACTGGGAGCCAAATGTGACCTCGGGCTACCATGAAAGCCTATCATCAAGCTGTTCTTTTACTTGGGGGGTGGAGGCACGGTGCAGTGCAGCTTATACTAGTGTGATTTACTAATCTGTTTAAAATTTGTTTTCAATTTTAAATGACATAGTTTCCCAAGGTTTCATTGAGCTCTAGAAAGGCCCTAGAGTGTCAGTTTTACAAAAGCATTTCCATAGGCAGATGGTCCTCCATTGTGTTTTACAAAACAAGCATTTATAACATTTTCTTTCCCTGGAGCTGAACAGTCCCCAAATTGCCTTATGATTATACCAACCTCTTCAGCAAAAGAACATTATGGAAAATATTGTTGACAATACCACAGCTCCTACCTATAGAAATTAATAACATGTGTGCCAGAATAACTCAGCAGGCTAAGCCAGAGAAAACAGGCTGAACGCACCATCCCTGGCAACAATAGTCTTAGCAGATGCACTGCAGACACTAAGGGCTGAACGGCCACTACCACTTCACCTTCTCAAGATTCTAAGTCACAAAACCATGTGTATCACTACATCTCACCTAAGTACAAGAGTCTGTACTTACCTGAGACTGACTTAGCTCAGGGGAAGTAGGTAACCCTGTTTAATCTGCTGCCTAAGCTAACTAGCTATAATCAAAGAAAAGCTCACTGCAGTATGAGGACACCCACACATGGGAGATCTAGCCAGACAAATTTTCATAAACTACACTAGTAACAAGAGTGACCAGACATGTAAACATGGCATACGGAGAAGGCATTATACTCCAGTTCTGCCCTGCTTGGGCCCAGGCTGAGAAATGGAAGATCTGTTTACACTGGTATTGTCATCTTGAAGTCCAAGGCACATCCCTTGTGTATCTATGCTCAGAATCACGGGTCCTTTCTCCTTCAGTTTCTGATGCAATGTGGTCCTCCTCACCTACGGCACACACTGTGCACCCTAGGTGCCGTCCTTGGTCACCAGAGTGAAATCAAATCAACACTGGCATCATTCGCCTCCTCTTAGCTGGCAGTGCTTCTCTTCATAGCACTGCTTTCTCTTTCTCCCTTGAATGTAGGGTCTCTCTCTCTTTCTCTCCTTCTCCCTCTCCATTGTTATAGTCACAGTACCCAGAACAGAACCTACACATAGTAGGCAGTCACTTAGTCTTTCTACAAGAAATCCTCTACAAGCAGGACACTGCTCAGTCAAAAGAGATCTTAGCAAGGGCAAGTCTTTAATGCAAAATGTTGCTAGGGACAGAGCCTGTTGGGAGCTCAGAATTGTTTGTAACTGATTCTTCTATATATTGTCTTTATTTATTATCTTTAAGGATGGTCACTTATTCCTCCATTTTGTTCCAGGAATAGACAAGCTGCGAAAAGAACTCATTAAGATGTCACAAGTAATTCTTAGACTTTCTCCTATAACCTACACTTGACCTTTTAACACGAAGACTTTTCATTCACAGAATAAAATAGGTATTAAAAAACCCAGAGAGCTAATTTTACTTCAGTACAACGAGGAAGTATAAAGTATCTTCTAAACTCATAACAGTTAATAACGAAGAAGCAACATAGAGACAGCTCAGGTAAAGAAACAGAATGGGTGCTTTAAATTACGCTTTTCCACAATGTAAACCAGAGTTACTACACATGCCTTAAACAAAATTCACATTGATGGTTTGAAAAGCACAGAGCTACAGAAAACAGATAAGCAGAGTCCTTTAGTGAATAAGAAACACATAGGCTCTTGGAGGCTGAGCCAACAGTTGGATTCAAGGCCACAACTCACCCCAGAAATGTCTGCAACTCGGTGGATGGGCACTTCCTTCTTGCTGTGTAATCCTTTGCCATTCTTAATAGCTCTGTAAGGGCAGGAGAGAAAAACCTATGAAGATAAAAGCCATACCAGGGAAGAGTCTGGGGCTGGGGTGTGGGGAAAGGAGCACAGACTGTTGACATGGGATGTTCCACTACACAGCCCCAGTGTATACCACTGAGAAGCCAGACTGTGAGGAGCAGCGGCTGAAGGGGAGAGTGTTAGCTGTGCTGCTGTCCAGCCCAGTCACCAGGACTTGGCTGCCAGTCTCAGCTAACTGTGTGCCTGGTAATCAGAGAACCCCCTTACTTGTTTCCAAATTAAAGGCATTGTTCAGAGGACAAAGGAAGAATCAGTTGGAAGCTCACACTCCTAAGAAGCACAAGTAATAATGTTTCAGTGCTTAATCACATGAACCATTTTAAATGCAAACTATGTAGCTAGTGTTCCAATTCTAATGGAAATAACTTCCTCCCAGGTAAAAAAGATAAACTGCCTGGAATGAAGCAATATTGTACAGGGGCGGGGGGGGGGGGGGATGATTAGGGAATACTATATAACCGATATTAAGCTTCATTCCAAATAGTTTTGGGGTGGCAACAACAGGATTTCACAGGTAACTCTTGAATTCATATATTTGACCATGAGTTGGTTGGTACCAATCTCTTACCTCTCAACTACCAGCACTACTGGGCATGGTCACTGGTGATACAGGAAGAGCCATGGTGCAGAGCTGGTTGGTTAAGTTATTAAGCTCTTTCACTACTAGAGAAAGCCCATGTGGGTACTGTTACCTTCAGGCCTCAGCACAGTAAAGGTCCCTAACTCTAGCCTTTGTAGGGTTTCTAGGTTCTAAACAAAGTTGGTAGAACAGGACCAGAGATATGCATGGACCCTTGGTCACATTTCATCCTTGGGCCTGTACTGAAGTGTTGGCAGGAACTTCTAAAGAGGTTATTCTCAGTGTCACAAGTCTTTAACCTCAACAAACCAAGTCAGGGAGGCACCGATCAGTGCCACTTAGAATAGCCACACCTTTTACATGCAGCTGGTGCTCTGACAATTCAGTGATCCCCTCTGCCATTCCAGGTCACCTGTCACTCACCTGTCTGACTTGAAATGCTTTTCAAAAACACACCAAAGGTTTCCTTTTTTGGTACGGCTGTTTCCACCGGCGAACCGTTTCTAAGGAAGGACTATTGAGTGAGAGAGTGGTACAGTGCCTGTAAGTCTGCACAGGGGAATTCTTGGTGGTGTAGCTGTTTTTAAATGGCTCCTGTAAACAACCCCTAACAGGTTTACCAAGATGGACTCAGGCAACAGTCTTTCTGTGGTTTGTGGGTAGCCTCCCTATTTGGGGTAAATAGATACCTATTTAAAAAAAATTATGCTTATGTATTTATTATGTTAGTGTGAGCATGTCAAATGGCAACGTGGGTAGTAAGTTTTCTCCTCCTCCCATGTGGGCACAAGGAAGAGAACTCAGGTTACAGGTTAGAGCACATGTTAGAGTAATGAATGGGATCTACCTCTAGAAAAGATGCTCCACTTCCTCCCAAGACTTAATTCAGTTGGGCAGGTCAAGCTCCTGACTAGGGAACCACCCCAAGAGAGGCAGGTTCACCCTAAGATAAAGTACTTCCCCTTTCTAGTATTCCCATCCTCTAGTGTAGTCTTTAGGAACTACCAAAGGGTTTGGCAGGGTCTGTTTAACCTACTGAGTCCTGTCTCAGAAGGACTTAACTATTTATTTTTTCTTTTCTCCTTTCGTTTGCTTTTGGATACTGTCCAGAGCCCAAGTATGCTTTGAAACTCCCTAATGCTTTGAGCTTCCTTATTCTTTTTTTAAGGCTCAACTCTCTGCCACTGGGCTGACCTCTTTGGCTTACATTTTCCATTCACCTCCTCTGGGCAGATGCAAAAACTAAAGTCGGCCTACTGTGTGGTTTTTCTTTTAAACCCTCATAAATTCTTCTTGCATTTCTATTTGAGCCTGTTCTTAAGTTTTTAATTAAAGAGGCTAAAAACCCAAGAGTAGACATCCGACTTCCTCCATATTGTTCAATTGGAACTTCCCAAGATTTCTCTTACTACTTTCTTCCTTCATTGACATCTTTTAGTTGGTGGAGAAAGCAAGTGTGTTGCTATAGACCTTCATCAGTAGATCCATCACACTAGCCTCTAGATTCCTCTAGACTGCTCCTTATACCCTCTGGGAAGTCATACAACAGTCCACTTCCTACTCTACACTAAGGATAATACACAGTTAGCAAGAAAAAAAGAATCATACACACACACTGATATGCCATACAACTCAGAAGGCATTTCAAAGTTCCTTGAATGCCAAGGTTACTCTTCAGTTGGATTCAATTGCAATGGATAGTGGGACCCACCACAGTGAGTTTGTACTGTTCAGGATTCTATTGATGGCTACTGACAGGACTGACTGCCAAGGAAGGTCTGTGCCTCGTTCTTAAGATTTGCAACTAATAGAACATCAAGACAGAAACTAGAAGCCATAAACGAGTCTTTTCTATTTCCTAAAGCCCCAATTTCCACAACCTTCCCTACCAACAGACTCCTGATTTGGCCACTATGAATTCAGTGAATCAGACATTAGAAGGCCTGGTAAACCGACTCCTACCTGGGTGCTCCTCACCATAAAAGGCAAGACAAGATGAGGGTTCTGAGCTTTCACAATGTTCACCAGGGCACCAGGTGTCTGAAGAACCATCAAAATAAATAAAAATGCCCTCTGAACAGTAGGTTCATGTTAAAGGGCTACTGAACTGGTAGACATTCCTGGACTAGAAAACAACTCATATACATGAAGAGAACCACAAAGGGCTTGAAAAGTAAATTAGAAAGTCAGGCAAAAAGCAGTGAGGTACATAGCTAGCTTCACTGATGATTTCTTTATGTGGCCTAGAACCAGAATTTAACCAGGAGAAACAAGCAGCTACCGGCGTGAAAATAGAAAATGTGAACAACATTGTACAAATAACATTGACAACAAGGCAGTTCTTTAAAACCAAGTCCTAATAACAAGATGTGTTCTGCTTTGCTCCTAAAAGTGAATCTCAGGCACTGCCTTGCATCCAGGCATTCATATGAAAAATCTTCAGACAGGTTGTTTTATACTTAAGCTATGATGGTTAAATTAGATCAAGTTTAGGACATTCAAACGCTAACAGTGAAGGTACACTGTAACACTGGGCCTGCTTTTCATTATTTAGAAAATATTACTTTCCGTAATCAAGCCTGTACAAGATCATATACATTTACGTGTCAGTGTGCTATCCCTGCACAAACAGAAAAACCTCAAGCTAAATGTTTCCAGACCAATATGGTTGTCATTTTCTGTTTGGTGTCAATTAAGCATAGTAAACTGAAATTCTTTTTTCCAGAGTTAACAGCATAACCAGTTTCCAAATTATTATTCATGTGAATATTTTTACTAACACTGAAGACCAATAACAACATTATACTATGCATCCATCAAAGCAAGAACTTCTTGAGGTACAACACCAAATTCTTAGATTCCTCTTCATTTGTAATATCAAAAGACTGGGGCTGGTACTTCAGCTACCAGGGAGGTGAAGCCCAGGAGCTCAAGACTAACTTGGCCAGCATGATAACACACACACACACACACACACACACACACACACTTAAACTTGAACAACCTGAAATTGTTCTTTTTGTTAGTTCTTAACAATGAATAAGAAACTGACAATTCACAGTAGATAGTCACTGATAGGTGACATCAGAAAGTACATGGGATGCAAGCCAAAGAGCAAGAGAGATTTGTGAATCTGTGGGGACTGGTCTGAGTTGGGGCCAAACCTACATTCTTTGCAAAGCTGTAAACATCCTTACTTCATGTCTATAAGAACACACTCCAGGACCAACTATAGACATTGTATATATGAAGTCAAGAAAAGCCATGCTTGGCTGAAAGCCATGTGTGCTATCGAGATGGCACTTCTCAGAGTTGCTCTCCCCAGTTATCGCCAGGATACTGGTAGGTGGGTCAAATGCAGGACTGCATGCACAAATACCTGAGTGCCACAGGGCACACTGACACTGTCCCACAGGGCACACTGACACCGTCCCACAGGGCCTTGCCCTACAGGCTATAAGCACAGCTTTCTATCCCTTTTCATTAGGCAAGGGATGAACTCTTGCCTTCTGAAGTTCTGCTGCTTCCCCTCACCATGCTACAGCATCACCATGGAAAGCTGGTGTTGAGACCAGCCAGGGGGAGATGGAGGCGGGGGGGGGGGGGAGGGGGCAGAACACATCCTGTTACTCTCAGAAGCTTTGTTCTCTGAGATGCAGCAGTATGAAGCCAGAAAAGCCAGCAGTGTCAAGAATGGACAAAAGCTGCCGCTGGCCAGAAAGAGTTGATGTAGAGCCAGATACAAGAAAGGGTGATGAACAGAAGAGGAATGAAAACAGCTTTCTGGGGTTCTCCCTGGCCTGATCAGACTGTTTGCGGCTACAGTGTAGAAGATAATTTCCATGCAGGTCACTGGAATCGTCTCCGTGTTACAGATATGGACTCCACATGCATTAGTGCTATGGTCCCCCCACTCCGAAGGAAATAAGACCTTTTGCAAAAACAGATGACAGCTGTGACCCTAACATCAGCCACACTGCCTGGGCACACCAGAGACAGGACCTTACCTGCCTTCAATGCACAAGAACCAAGACTACTCTTAGATTGTGTGCTATAGTGCACAATAACAATTTCCAAGAATGAGCTATTACTAAGGCAGAAGTTGGTATTACAGAATTATTCTAAACTGGGCCAATCAACAGGTCAATCCTAAAGTAACTGCTACAGTATCAATTAAGGAACAGCAGATTGTTACTCTGAACAAACATTTTTGTTAATTTACAATTTTTTTCAATAAACAAAGTATTTCTTGAAATCAGATAACTGACTGGCACACAGTGAATTCTTACTTTAGGTACATATAGGAGCTGCAGCAAGGATACTAGAAATATCTATTAATCAGCTGGGGGACCAAAAACTACTGGATATGTCTATGAATTTTCCTAAAGAGCAGTAGCATTTTGTAGATTTGTAAAGAGGCTGCTTTCATACAAAAAAAAGATCTAAAGACAATACTCTAATGGAAAGTAAAAACTGTGTATAATAGAGGGGACCAGTAGCGGGGAGATGATGATAAAGAACGGTTGACTGTCTCAGCACCTGCATCTTCTGCCTCTGTCATTGGGTACCAAATGCCCTCAGTTCTGCTTGTTTCATCTGCTACAGGCAGCACTTCTTTCTTCACGGTGCCCACTTTGTCCTTTTATAACGCTCTGGATTCAGAGTGTAGCCCAAGATAACGACACAAAATTTAAAATGAATTTATCAGCCATTTTAGATGCTGCGTACTGATTTCTTACTGCATATTACCACCATGACCTCTACTTCATCATTTCATGCCACACTTAGCTCCCCAAGAGAGAGTGAATGGGAATTCTGTTGTTGACGATGATGATAGCAGTAGCAAGCAAACCTAAGACTTCATGTATGCTAGGGAAGTGGTGTACTCTAAGTTAATGTAGCTTTACCATACAAAGAAAAATTTTTATTTCTTACAATTTACTTTCATAAGTAACCACATGGTAATGTGGTCCCAGATTATATTTTCCTTTGGTTTCAAAACCACAGCCTTTAACAGAATTAAGTCCATTTTTCTTATGAACTCTTATGCTACTAGCACTTCCTCTATGCTCTGCCCAACAGTTACCTGGCAAAAGCCAGGTAGTCCTGGCTTACTATAAAAGGGTCTGTTTGGCTCCTCCTTGCCCTCTTACTTTCCCTGACTCCCTAACCTGTTTCTCCCTCTCTCCCCTTCCCTTATCCTCTCTTTCCATGTGTTCCTGGATGGCCTCTCTTCTCCTTTCCCCCAGCTCTCTGCCTCTATTCCCTTTTAAATTCTCCCTTTCCATGCCCCCCAAAAACTCTATACTAAACCTATCATACGGCTGATACCTCAGGGGGAAGGGATGCCTCCGCATGGGCCCCACTGAGGCACCCCTCCCACTCTACCATACCTGCCTGCGCTCTACAAAACATATGCTTGGCGTGCGCTCTCTCTCTCTTTCCACCCACCCACCCACACACACACAAACACAACATTGGTGCACTCTACATATACATTTTGAATTATCCTTATCCCTAGAGATTTGCTTCTCTTCTATCTCATCTGCCCTTCAAGGCTCTTCACTACAAAATGAAAAGAACAGCTATATACTTGAGAGCCAAGGAGGTGGTTCAGTGGTTAAACCCACTCACTGCTCTTGAGGAAGACCAGAGTTCAACACTTAAGTCAGATGGCTCAAAACAACCTGTAACTCTAGCTCCAGAGGACCCAACAACCTCTCCTGGCTTCTTTTTTTTTTTTTTTTTTAAGAAAGATTTTACTTCGTTTTCGTTTTTTTTTTTTTTTTTTTTTTTTTTTTTTAGATTTATTTATTTATTATATATAAGTACACTGTAGCTGTCTTCAGACACACCAGAAGAGGGAGTCAGATCTCATTTTGGGTGGTTGTGAGCCACCATGTGGTTGCTGGGATTTGAACTCTGGACCTTCGGAAGAGCAGTCGGGTGCTCTTACCCACTGAGCCATCTCACCAGTCCCCCTCTTCTGGCTTCTGAGGGTACATATATATAAATAGACATCTGCAGCCATGTCTCACCACATCATAAAACATGTTACAGCTAGGAAAGATGACTCCTGCTTATAATCTTACCAGTTGGGAGGTGACAGTAGGAGTTCAAAGCCATCCTTGGCTATGTAGCAAGTTTGAGATCAGCCTGGGCTACATAAAACTATGCTACAAAGTACAACAATGAAAACACAAACAAACAAAAAATCCTGCTTTAAAAAAATAAGGAAGGAAGGAAAAAAGCTGCTGCATGAGTAATCCTAAGGATAAAGCTGGGTTTGGGTGAACCGTGTTTTATATTCAGAAGAATCTATGAATTCCTCTGAAATACAGTGTGTGTGATCCTGTGTATGCATATTTGTGTGTTAGTTTAGTTTAGTATGAACTATAGACGGCAACAGCTCAATCCGCATTGCCTCATGTTCTAGTCTTCCTTTCTACAGTTAAACTGCAGGCTCGTTGAGGATTAGTTAGGATAATGTTCTTAATGTCTTATATATCATTTAACACAGATCTGTGCTTTCATTGTTATATCAGCAAAAGGCCATCAGGTTGAGTTAAAGTGTGCCTCATAAAAATGAGCAAATAAGTGCCTCTGTAGAATGATAAAATACTCAAATTAGAGTCGTGGAGAATGCCAAAGTTACTAAAAGGCAACTATTTGCTGCTTGCTGGTTCCTCTGGAAGCACCATGTCATGATCCAAGCCCTAGGGCAGAGGACCAAGAATTCATCTCCTTCTCACATCCCAGGACTCTGCATGAGCAGGAATCTGCCAGGGAGGAGTCACAGAGTCCAGACCACTGTAAATAATACACAGAACTACCTGATTGTGATGACAGTTATGACAGATGACTCAGAAGAAGTGAAAATAATCTCAACATAAAGGTTACAAATCAGAACAAAGAGAGGAGACCTGCTAACTCTAGACACCTCTCAGGGTTTTGGGCTACACTGATGAATACGGTGCTTCAGCATGAACAAACATAGATGCAATAAACAATTCCTTTGATCTCTCTACCGGTTCCTGGGCAGCTGGAGAAAGCTACAGGGTTCTGCTATTCAGAAAATGAGGCCCAGAGCAGACACAGGTGCAGAGTGGCAGGTGCGTGGGGGACAGGCTAAGATTATGCAGCTGCACTTTCAACAAAAGTGAGCGTGGCTGATAAGAAGGACAGAAGTGATGGAGAGCACACAGACTGGAAATGAGGAAATTGAGTGCTCCAGTCTAGGGAGGTGGGTGGACTAATGAGTCAGTAGGTATTATGAGGCAGTGAAGCAAATAACAAAGAACTCCAGGTCATTCTCTCATCTAAAACTAATCTAAGATAGAGATGAAGGCACACGCTACTGAGTGGGGCATGACAACAGTGAGCAGTGATGGGAAAGGAGGAGAGGAGGGATGAGCTCACAGCAGCAGGAGGGAGCAGTTGTTGCAGATAAGCAAATGCTACTGGTCTCACATCAGGACAAAGGAGTACTGGTGTTAGGTAGAAATCAGTGCTCATCAGGAATAAAAAAGGACCAACAAAGCAGACTTAAAATTGTCTTAGTGTCGCTGGCTCTATAGTTTTTTCTTTTTAATCCTGATTTACAAACTCCATCATTTATAAAAAGGAAACACTGACTCATAATTCTATTCTAATATAAAAGTTCTTAATGTTTTCTAAGTGCCAACACACGTATCTTCCCACTTATACATTTAAAAAATGGTACCACTGTAGATAAAGTTTTGTGGCCTTATCATTTTTTTCCCCAGTAACAAACAGTTAAATGAACAATTCCCTGTGTCACTGGTTCTTTACTTCATTTTTAATGGTTCTACAGCAAATCCATCATATGGGTCCATTTAATCAATCCCTTATTACTATATTACTATTTCCACGAGTAGGATACTTACATTATTATAAATAATGCTATAAGGAACAACTCTTAAACGAACTGGTGGGCAGTGCGTGAATTACGTCCTAAAGATTCAGAGGCATGGAACGAGTGCTATTGAACAGAGGAAGAAATGCCTTGTCTTTTGTACCTCCCTTCCAAGGTCAACCGGACAGAGCCCGCTGGCTCCCATGGACACTGTGTGTGAATGCTCTTAGATTCAGGGCATTCTTACATGGAGCTCACTCTTCACATGTACCTTTGCCTTTGCAACTATTTACTTATCCGTGTAAGTCATCTATATATTTTGAATTACTGAATTTATCACAATAAACTTGATATGGTATGTTTCTCAACAGACATAAGGCAGATACAGAATTGTTTACATTACTTTTTAAAAATACATTGACTTATTTATTATGCAGGGGAATTTAAAGCTACTTCTATTCCTTCTTTCCATGTGGGTACCAGGGAATCAAATTCAGCTGATCAGCCTTGGTAGCAAGCATCTTTAGCCACCGAGCCATCTCACCAGCCCAGTTATAGGAAAATGCAATGTGTCTTTTGAGTTGAGTGAAAAGCCACACATATTTAGCACAGGTTTTTTAGAAGATGCTTTTCCAGTGTAAGCAATGCTGACTTGAACTGGCTGGCATCCTCTGGAGATTCAGCTCTCTGAACTTGATGCAAAAGCAGGAGGAATGGGAAGTAATCCTTCTCAATTTCTGGGTCCAAAGCAGGAGGGGGAACAGAGGCAGCTTAAGATAAAAGAGAAAAGCACAAGGGAGGCTACTAAAAGTGAGAAGCAAAGAGGCTGGCAAAGGAAAGACAGCTATGAAGTGGATTCTCCAGCAGCTATAAAACTGGGCACTGATGGATCAGTGTTTAATTACTCACATTATCAGCCCTCTAAGAGATTTCTAAGGATTATAACCAAGTAGGCTAGGGATATAGCTAATATAATCTCAGCTTGCAGAACCACTCTGGCACCTGCCATTGCAGAGGGGCTCAATCAAGCGAGCATCATTGCATCCTGATTATTTTCACTTTAGTCAGGTGGTGGCTACGCAGAAGCAATAGAACTATGGAGCCAACAAATGTGTATAAAGGAGACCAGAGTCAAGAGCAAGAAAAAAGTCAAGCATGCAGAGAAATTTAAGCTTGTCTGCTTCATGCTTGTTCTCTTTGCTTATAACCATGGTTACAATTGCTAAAGTAATGAAGATTAAATCTGCCATAAAAGGTCACATAATGGGATTTGCTTTACAGTACTTAGGAGTTGTTTACAGCCGTGTTCCTCAATCAGTTATCACTTCACTGTTACAGTTTACTTCAGATTAAAATTATAGCCACTATATGTTGGTCTTCAAATGCATGAACATTTTCTGGAAGGACCAAGAAGTGAGCTCAGGAGACAGTAAGAAGGCATACAGCGCACAAGCTCTGAACGGACCAGATGCATGCACTGAAGAATAGTGACCGTGATCAGACAGTCCAGAAAGACAATCTGGACCAATGTCCTCTGAAGGAATACAGTCAGCACAGACTAATGACTGCAGGAAATATTATGTAAGATGTACTTATTAGCAGCTTATTATCTGACCATGACTGCCTGAAATCTCTACAAACCTAGGACCCAGGGGAGCACACAGAGCAAATGGGCTCCAGCTTAGCCCCCTTGGTTACCAGTCAGCTCTCACAGCTTACATCAAAACCAGGGGAGGGGAAGGAGGAAAAGAGGATGGAGGGAGTGAGCAGATCCTCTTAATATCCTAAAGGAGAAAACTCAAAACTCACTGGGAATGGAGGCATTATCCAGCTCTCCAGAAGTGGCCATTTGTGCTGCCTTAAATGCACATTGATTACTGCTATTTGGATGTTGAGTGCATCATCTTTTCTGAAGAAAGGGAAAAAGCTAAATTTCCCCACACTCAGCTGTGTCTTCAAATCACTTCCCCACACCAGTTCTTTTAATGCATTTTCCTGTTATCATATCCACTTGCAATAGCTGATCTGCCCTACTACCCAATACTGAGCCCTCCCCCGAAACCCCACCACATGTTGAAGCCAATTAACAACCTCATGACTGTAACACCAAACTGCAATCCAAAAATGGGGGGGGGGGATGCCATCTCCAGAGTTAAAAAGAAAGGAAGCCAAAAGGCTATTTCAGAGAAAGGCTACTTTCCATTCCCAGTGCTGGTTTCCAACCTGCTCTGGCATGAGGTAATACACCTGGTGAAGAGGCCAGACAAGCATTCATCTACTTCCGCTTTCTATGATGCTCAAGCGAAAAGCCAGAAGCACCTTGGTGTTATACAGACTGTAGAATAATCAGGGAAGAGAAAAGCTGCTTTTAACACTGTTCAGTAGTTCCAGTTTTATTCAGAGAGAATTTTTACTTGTTGAGGTCATTAGATTCAAAGTGAGAAATCTTGGTTTCTTTAAAGCTGTCCCACTAAACTATTGAGACGGTAAGAACAGAGGCCAAACAAAAATGAAGAATTTCAAGGAGATACTCTCGTGGGAAAAATTAATAGAAATGAGAGATGGAATAGAAAAAGATGTAAGGCAAGCAGTGTTAATAATAAGTAGGATGAAAAAGGAAGAGCGAAGAAAACAAGTGAGAAAAGCAAAGAAATAGGAGGTACCACTCTAGATATTTAATTATTTAATGCCCATCCTTTTAGGACTGCATATTTTGTAAGAGTTCAACCTATTCTCTTTTTTTGTTCACCACTATTATTCTTACTGCCTGTGATCCAAGATATGTGAGAGAGAGAGAGAGAGAGAGAGAATGAATATGAAGATAAAGAGTAGAAATGGATCTAAACCATTCCATGCAAAATAAAACAGAGCTGAAACAATTGATCCTAACAGTAAGATCTGCTTTCTGGGAGTTTGGATAAACCCATGTCATCTATACCTTGTGTGCTGGCTGGTTCTGTGTGTCAACTAGACACAAGCTAGAGCCATCACAGAGAAAGGAGCCTCATCAGTTGATGAAATGCCTCTTGAGATCCAATTGTAAGGCAATTTTTCAATTAGTGATCAATGGGGGAAGAGTCCAGCCCATTGTGGGTAGTGCTATCCCTGGGCTGGTTACCCTGGTTTCTATAAGAAAGTAGGCTGAGAAAGCCAGGGGAAGCAAGCCAGTAAGTATGGCCTCTGCATCCGCTCCTGCCTCCAAGTTCCAGCCCTGCTTGAGTTCCTGTCATGACTTCCTCCAAAGATGGACCATGATTTGTAAGTGTAAACCCAATAAACCTATTCCTCTCCAACTTGCTTTTGGTCCTGGTGTTTTTGTTGCAGTAATAGAAACCCTAACAGAGAAAACCTGTGATACAACATAGCAACTTGTGATAAAACATAGCAGTTAGGGCTGCTATGTTCTATCATTCCAAAGTACACAAATATTTGCAGGGAACACACATTCAAATTTGCAGGGAGCACACATTGAAATTCCACAGTATACAGTGATGAAACTTGCTGCTTTTTCTGTTTAAGATCTTCCAACAAGTTGGAAATATGTCATACAAGTACACTGACTTTTTTCATTTACTAAGTCATAATGTGCTACACTGTTATTGCTTATTTACATTGTGTGTGTGGTGAGGTGGGGTGGGGGTGGGGAAGGATCAGAGGCCAGCCCTTGGGGAATTTCCTTCTTTGCTCTGTTGTGGCAGGGTATTTGCTATTTTTGTGTGGCATAGCTGCATACTCCAGGCTCCAGGGCCTGTGGGCTTTTGAGTGATTCCCCTGTTTCCATCTCCCATCTAAGCAGGAGTGCTGGGATTACAGATATCTCCATCACATCAGGCTTTTAAAATCTGGGTTCCAAGTACGCAATTCAGGTCTTCAAGGTGGCCCAGCAAGAGTTTAATAACCCTCTGAGTCTCCAGGCGTGGCGGTGCATGCCTTTAATCCCTGCACTTGGGAGGCAGAGGCAGGCAGATTTCTGAGTTTGAGGCCAGTCTGGTCTACAGAGTGAGACCCAGGACAGCCAAGGCTACTCAGAGAAACCCTGTCTCAAAAAAACCCTCAAAAAACCAACCAACCAACCAAACAAACAAAAAACCTCTGAGTCATTGCACTGGCTGTGTTATCTGGTTTTATGCTGCTGAGGACTGGTCCTGACTTGAGTTCCTGTCCTGACTTCCTCTAATGATGGATGATGACCTGGAAGTGTAAGCCCACTAAAGCCTTTCCTCTTCAACCTGCTTTCGGTCATGGTGTTCATACTCGACATGGGCTCATTTTCTGAGCCGAAAGGTGCATCCTCCTATTCTGTTCATGGATCCAGCAAATGGATGCCAGGACAACTGAAGATTCAGCATGGAAGGCGTCACCATTTCTTTTCTTTTTGTTTTCCCTATTCCTTGAGAGTTTACAGAAAACATCCTGATGAGTGAGAACACCAGGAGAGCAGCTCTGACTGAGCATGTGCAGAACAAGGGCATTTCTCTCCCAGTGGCCCTGAAAACACTTCAGAAGATTTTAAATATGCATCCACTAAGTGATAGCTACCAATGCATTGATACTGGCAAGACCAACATGACCCCTAACTCAGCAGGAGTCACCTGATGAGAGCTGTATCCATTCTAATAATGCCCACTGATATTGGCTTAGCAAAATCAACAAGAATCATCAACAAGCATATAGCCTTTGATCAGACTCTCATAGAAATGCTAGTACAGTTTCCTAGAGTTTCGGGTACAGAAGCCGACAATGGAAGTACTGCCAATCATACTAAAAAAAAAGTGAGGCTGATGCCTGTGGGGTTTGGAGACTGGAGATACAGAACTCAGCAAGGCAGGAGCACTTGTTTTTTGTTGTTCTAAAGAGAGAGTTTGCTCAATCAGAAAAATGAGTTCTTGGGGGAGCTATGCAATGCAGAGAAGAGGGCAGGTTTGTGCTTGCGTCTCAGAGACTAAGGAAAGCACCAGTTTTCCAAGCCTGCAGTGTGCCACAAAGAGACAGAATATACATGAAAAGGGAAGAGATGCCTGCCCTTTTCTCTAGAGATAACACTAACTTCATTTCATGTCCAGAATGAATCTAAACTCATTTAAATCTGCTCAGGTGCTAGACTACTCAGTACAAATGTTTCCCACAGTCAGGCTGGGACATCAATTTCTTTTTTTTTTTTTTTTTTTTTTGAGTATATAAATCCTATCCTGAAATCACAAAAGCTGAGATGAAAAAGTGCCTTAAATGAGTAAAAAGCCCTAACTTCTGTGGTTTTCTGCAATAAGCTACGAATTCTAAGAGATTCCAGAAATAATTAAAACGGTACATTGTAAGCCACGTATAGTAGTGCACACCTTCAGTCGCAGCATCTCAAAGACAAAAGCGGGCACATGCGCATGAATTTGAAACCAGTTTGGGCTACACAATGAGTTCCAAGTCAGCCAGGACTCCATAGTGGGACATTTAACAAAAAGAGAGAACTTTGTCTTTTGTTGTTATTTTTTTTGTTATTTTTTGGTCTTATTATGTAGACCAGCCTGGCTTTGAACTCCTATTCCCCCTGCTTAATACAGTCAACTGCTGGAACTACAGGTATTTTACAGTTTAGAATATTATAGTTCTAAACAAAGAGTTGGATAGCTACAGGAGAGAGAACACACATCAATGTCATTCCCCGTTTGTATAGACCAAAGGAAGCAGGGCACTAGTCAGGCTTTGCTCAGACTCCAGATATTACTTCAATGTAAGTAACAAGTTCAACAAAAAAACCATTGGGAAGGTAGGTGTGGTGGCCCACATCCATAACCAGCATTCTACAGACGGAAGCAGGCTGACCTGGCTGCCATCGGGAGTCTGAAGCATTACAAGGCTAACAAGAAAAGCCCATAGTAATGGAGTCTACCACTGGGATTAAAATTCCATGTTGGCCTTTCTAAAATCAAACTGGATGAATTATAGCAAATATAGGGGCTAGAGTATGGGACATTTTATAGCATTTTCAGATAAAAAAAATATGTTGAGGAAGGGACTTGGAAATACTTCAGAAGCAGGTAAGGGACATCTCCTCCAGGAGTCAGATGTTCTGGCTAAAGTCTCCTCCAGACTAGCAAAGCAAACCAACCTGAGGACTAAACATTTGAACCATGCAGATAAGAACTAATATGGGCTGCTTCCTAGGGGCCCATGGGGGGGTGGCGGGATAAAATTCAGGATGTCACAGTGAACCATGGGTCAGGTTCACCCAAATTCGTTTTGTAAAAAATTCCAAGGACAAGCAACTTGGATCTGTCAGACCCTAGGACAAAAATCATGGGCTTCTCAATGGAGCCCAGGAGAGAAACAAGGCCTGAGAGAACCCTAGGAAATGCCAAAACCTTATCTTGCCAGGACACAAGGTAATGGAGGAGGAGGTGGCTGATGACGGACACCTGAGCTAGAAAGGAAGGCTGCCTTTGGGGAATTAACAGGCTTATTTAGTCTTTAAATAAAGAGATGTGGCTTTCTCTAGATAGGCCAGGCATTTGAGGCTTTATGGGGGTTGCCCATAAGCAGACAGGCAGCTAAATAAAGGCTCCTCAAAGGGTCAGCAAACTGAAGAGAAAGCAAAGGCGATCTTGTTCCACGCAGGCGAGTGATGGCTGGCTGACTGCAGAGGAACATCCATCCTTGCCCCTCCTCTCGCTTGGACACCCAGGGAGTGCCTAAGTATCTCTACTGGTATCAGATAACCCAGCCTGTAGGAGCTGCAGAGCTAAGAGAAAGCTCATCAACTCCTAGGCAGGCAGCTGTGCTGACCCAAGAAGTCAGACAAGTTAACAGGCTGCCCTTTTACCAAGGCTTACAACGTTTCTCTAAAAGGATTAATGGCCAAGCAGTGCACTGGAAAGCAAAGTCAATGGAAGAGCACAACTGTGCCACTGGCGATTGGAGCAGCGATAAGCAGAGAAAAGCAGGTAACCAAGGTCAAGGGCTGGGACATCGGTGGCAATGACACCATTGTAGGGAGAGACTAATCACAAGCACAGCCTTGTACAGACCTGAGGAGCTGCAGCATGAATGACTGACAGGAATGCAGCAGATGTTACTAATCTGCCCTTTGCTAAAGCCTTAGCTATAGTAGCTCAAGAAAATTTCCTTGGGAAATTAATTCAAATTGGCTTGGTTCAGTACACAATCACTGAAGATTAAAAAGTGGCTGAAGGAATGATAAACAAAAGACAGTCCATGTTGTGAGAGACTTGGGGGTCAACACCAAAGCCTTTCTTGTTGAGGGGTTCTATTCATGTCCCAGAAAAGGAGTAAACAACTCACTAATGAAATCCGCAGAGGACATTAAGCTGGGAGGTGAAGAAACCTAACAAACTGGGTACCAAATCACACAGCAGAGTGCAACTGCTGTGGAAATGTAAAGCTGGTCCACTGGGGGAAACAGCCCTAAACCTGGGTCATATTCAATAGACAGGCAGGATGCAGGACAGAGACAGCATGCACAAGACAAGCTGTGCAAGGACAAGAGAGGATGAACTGTAGGCAAACTAAAAGAAAACAGTGTCAGCAGGTACATAGATGGGGACAGAGACTGGCTTGATTATTTGCAAAACAAGCCTTCTCTACATGAGAAATCTTTTCAAATAGCTATAAAACCACCATTACTACCTAGCAGGAATCCTGGTCTCTCTTAACTCTCACTTCACCTGACTAGGGGCTAGCATCTGTGAGTTAGCCTTGGGCTATCATCCCAGGGATCACTGACAATGGTGCTCCAAAGGAAACCCTACTCTAGCTCATCTTGGCTGTTTCTCATAATCCTTTACAGGGCCTGTATTGCCTTCCGGCATGCCTCCTGGCCCCGGGGAAGTGGTTAATTTCTCTCCATTTACTAGCAACAGTTCAAGGACCCAGAAGCCAATTTTTCCACCATCAGTCTAAAAGCAATGGCTTACCACAATTATCTCTGGGCAAGGCAACTCACTGCTTTAGCAAGCAAACATATTGTTACATTTCTTCAGCACAAAATCTGTACTAAAGAGGCTTGTTTTCTTCCCTAAACCCCAAATCTTCTCCAAATTTCTCTATATATGCATGCTCATTAAGCAACATTCATGACAACCTTCATACTCTGCCTATTTCTAACAATGTAATAAAAACCGACTCGGGCATTCTTGTCCTGAGCTCTTTAGCAGATTATGTCCATGCACACCTGCCTGTTAGAATGAAGTGTTTCTGTGTAGTTATGATGGGCCCAGACCTGGAGACAGGGGTTATACATTCCACTGCTCTGCTGTGTGATCCTGACACTGTGAATGCTTTACTTGTTCTTCAAATTGCATCAAATCAGAAGGACCAAGCTGCCCATAGGCCCACCCCACGAATTCCATCAACTGGTGAAGTTGTTTCCTGGAGGGTAACATGTAAGGTGTTAAGAAAAGTGTGTCCACATTTTCCCATCATGGGGGTTTTGAGCTCACTGTCTCCATATAACACCAGAAGGAAGAGAAGGCCATCTATCTTTTCATAACTATCTATTTTAAATCTATATCACATCATTACTTTATTACTGTTATTTGAGACAGAGTCTACTTATAGCCAAGGCTGGCCTGGAAGTTGCTGTTAAGCCTAGGATGGAACTCAAGATTCTCTTGCCTTGCTCCACCTACCATGTGCTGAAATAATAGGCCTGGGGGGCCTTGTTTTTTAATGGATACTAATAAGCATTATATCAAAGGTCTGAAACAACCCATTCCTAGATAGGACAACTGAGAAAAGCCCATAGGAAAGAACCTGATAGGCTGTCCTCTCCACTGACATTATGTGTGACATTCTATAGGTGCTCTATCAATCAGGATATGATGTAGCATTACAGGTACATGTTGGATATTACAGCAATGTTCAGAGCCAAAGAGCAAGAGAAATGATGTTCCTGTCAAGATGTGAAACCAAAATTAGGTACTATGTGCCCAACTCAAGCCTTCTCTAATGGAATGCACAATCTCACAATGACCAAACTTCTAGAACTAACAGGTTCTAGTGGCCATGAAGACAGCAATCACTCTGATCCAATGGAGATATTCTGTGGGTCTACACGGACTGCTGAGCATCAGTTCAGAATTAGTCAGTTCTTAGAGCTTCTCAAGAATTTGGAGAACTCCAGGACTACCAGCACCAATGCTCAAAGTCTCTTAGAACATGAGCCGGAGGATGTCAATGGCAAGAAACCTAGCTGACCACTATGCTTTACTCGGGGTAACCAGCCACAGGGATGAAGGACAAAAGGAAAATGTCACAGGGCCTTTCAAATGCTCTCGTGCCAGCTCTCAGAAGTGTTTTCAACCAAAACTCATTTCCTAATAAATGTTTTCATTTCCTTTGTACACAACAAAAGGTCTAGAGGTGATAAATGTGAAAGGAGGGAAAAGGAGGACAAGGTGGGAGAGGCCTCTGAAGGCAAGGCACAGAGCCAAATGCATTGCACACATAAGCCAGGCTTCCCTGGTAGTGCCAGGAATGGTGGAGATGATTGTGCATGGTTATCAGATATGACATGCTCACACCTATGGCTCTTTCCTTTTATAATGTCAACACAGGGTGGCCACATTCTGTGTGCTGCTGCTTGGGGTGGGAGAGGCTAAGTATGCTTAATCACGGTTTGGCAGAAACTTCAAAGGATGTCCACTGGTGAAAGCTGAAGAGAAAAATGATCCAGACTCAATCTGCATATTATTTCCAATCTACTTTGCTCAGGTAGAGATGCAACAGTGACACAGAAGGAAGTACTGCTATGCGTCCCATTATGTTTAGCAATTTCACAACTTACCTGGCCTCTGCAGCTAGCAGCTCATCATAGTGTGAAGATCTCTGGTCATCATCCTGCCGGTATCTGATCACTGTGGCCAGGCCTTTGCTGACAAGAGCCTCAGCAATGTTTCTGCAACAGAAGAGGTAGGTCACTTAATACTGGGGCTTCAGATGGCACTCAGTCAACAGAAAGAACAACTGTTGGTACCTGGAGGTCACAATATTTTCTGGCAGGAGGAGGGAGAGGCTGAGGATGTTAAGCTGGAATCAAAACAAAACAAAACAAAAAACAAAAACAAAAACAAAAAACCTGGAACAACAAAAATCCCCAACTCAGCATTTTTGTTGTTAGCAGCATGAGATGCTACATCAGTCGACACACACAACCAGCAGAAACTATCCGTAAGAAGCCCACATTAGGCCGGCTATTTACAGAATGTTATAAACAAGCTACTACCCTCAAGAAAAGTCTGCTCTAAAAAGACACACACGATAAAAAATGAGCAAATAAAAGCATGACCTAAATTTCTCAGGCTCCTTCCCAGCCTATATGAAAGCTAGAAGATGCCTACTTGTACTTCCAGCATTACAAACACTGGTGTAACACAATATTCAACATGCCTCTCTTCTCACAGCTCCACACAGTAGATTTTCCACTCTAAGTGAGCTTGGAGAAGAGCCAGGAATGAACTGGGGAGAAGGAAAGGCAGAAAAAAGTCATTTTGGTAGGGGGAAAAATCCCCCGCCCCCCTCAAAACAAACCCACCAGGAACAAACAAAGGAGGAGGAATAAAACCAGAGGTAACCAGTTTTCAATTGGTCCAACTGACTATATTCAACACCATTCTGACTGACTACCTGCCTCAGATGAGAATCTGCCTTCAAGTTACTCTTATGTACACTATGCCCACTATAGAATGAGACACACCCTTTTCGACCGTGTCCGACTCCCCCCTAAGTGCGTGGGAAAGAGCACTCAAATGACTAATGCTGCTCTTTTCATGGTTCCTCCCAGCCTGGAAAGAGAACTTTGATATGCAAAGCCAACCGAAAAAAATTTAACAATATCATTTTTGGAAAGGAAGAGATATGATATTATTGAGGGAGAGTGGTGGTTATGTCTTTCTCTGTGTCTGTCATAATTACACCAAAGGCCCCACTCATACCATCTGGTTTGCTGCCCTTTAGGGAGAGGGTACAGTAAGCAATAGGCTACTGTGCCATATGCTGTGATTTAGTACTGCTTGAAAATGTATTTAACTCTTAGCACACTGGTGATCCTCAGCATGTAACAGTATGAGGTCACTGGCAGCTCACCTAAGCAGTATCTGTTTAAACCAGTAAGGATTCTATTAATCTAAAACCTAGAAGAGCAGACTTCTCAAAGAAGCAGCACAAAACACGGTGGTTAAGAAAGGAGGAAAGATGTCGTGGCTGATTCTGTTCTATTATCTGCCCCTCTGCTGCCTGTTTATCTACTGCCAGCACGATATTAATATCTCCAAACTGCCATGGAATTAGCACTTCTTAAAATCCACTCCCACAAATAGGCTGCTCTGCTGGCCACCCTGTCTCCTGAGTCACTGCGTAAGCGTGCTGGCAAATGCTGTCATTATCACAGAGTTGTGTTTGGCAGCACAGAGAAAGCAACAGCCCCAAATCAGCAGATGTAGATGTTGATTCATGGTGAGGATTTTAACTAAGGTTGTCACCAAGGAGCCCTACTAGGGCAGGAGAGTGGCTACACCCACCGAAGAGCTGTCAAGCTAGAAGGCTGGGAGTGGCTTGCAAGACAACTCCACTTTTGACAGGCAGAGATGTCGTGGTGATTTTAAATGCCAGGAGAATAAAGAAATGTTTGTTACTGCATTTTGAATTACCGAGCATTGACATTTTACAGTCAATGCATGAGGTCTAGAGGAGAAAGCTGGAACAGCAGAGCAAGTAAGGAAATTTTCCTAAGAACAAGATCCAGTATGAAAATCTAGAGAATACTAAGCAAAACAGCACAAATATTAAATGATTCGGTTCCGTTACTGCACTCAAATTAATTCCCAGAATTATTGAGTACCTGCTAGGGCAACAGAGACCATGGGTACCATCCTTCCCTACTTGCCATCCTTGCCCTGTCCGTCCCATCAGCAAACTTTTACAGACCGATTTAAGCCTGCCACAGGACTTTCTGAGGCCTCGGATTCCCAATTCACTCCACACTCTGCTCATTCTTTCCCCTCCCCTAAAGCTCTGCAGCTCTTAGCTTCTTTTTCTAATCACAGATTTCCCCTGAAGGAACAGTTGCCAGTGCTCAGCAACAGGAGAGGAAAGACACAGGAAACGGTAACAATCTCATTACTGAGTATTTATTTACTACATTCCAGGCATGTGAGAGTCACATGGGTTTCTTCTTGGTGATGAAACATCAAGCAATCACAGTTCACCTATTAAGGCATTGCTGGTCTGCCCTGACTTTTGTGCTATGAGTGAGCAGGGTTCCTGGCTGTCTTGCACACCCCTTTGTACATGAAGGAGAGTAATTTTTTGATGGAATTATCATATTTAGAATTTTTTTAAATTAAAGTAAAAAAATTATAGCTAGTTTTTAAAGTTAGTTTGAAAACATCCAGAAAATGAAGATACTCTGAAGCATAAGAAGAACTAATCATTTTGTAAACAGTGCTGGAATTCTAAAACGATTCTCTTAGCAAAGTTTGCCTAGAATAGAAAAAAAGACAAGAGGTTTTACAAGCTCTCTCTACCTTCTCCTGTCTCTTTTCCATGATCTGAAAATACAACTGGAAAAAACAAACGGAAGAGAGCACAAATAGAATTAGTCTAGTTCTAGTATTTGACTGTCTCATTCATTCTCCTGGCTGCTAAGAAAGGGCTAGGAAGATGTTGTGGCAAAAGATGGTTTAGAACCTAATGTGAGTGCACTAATCAGAGAAAACGTTAAAGCATATTCTGTAACATTATATTGCATTCTTGAGTGTGTCAGTAATTCCACCACAATTACATGTCTGGTACAATGGCTGATTCATAATCAGCACATAAAAAGAGACCTAACCAAGCCTTGGATGCTCAACATTACATTACCTTTCTCTGAATTGGCTAGAAAGAGAATTAATACTGGGATTGAAATGCTTTTTCAAACTAAAGGAGACATTACGGGCTCTCCCTATTAAACAAGAACTATTGTCATAAGGCAGAGTCAGATATTCATAGAAATGGATGGCATGGGGTCACATGCAGGGTTTTTTTCAAAGTGTCTACAATAATGGGCATCTTCCTCACCCACTTCATTCCACACTGCATGCAGGTTATATCAAGCCCAAGCTCCATCTGGAAGATAATTTCAAACCATCAGGTCCTAGATTCTACAAATGTGAACAGGGTCCATTAAGTCCATGAAAGAGAGTAAAAATATTTAAAAAGTAGTATTTTAAGTACACAAAACTCTAAGCATTGGAGCATATTTTTGTCTACCTTTTCCATTGCCTCCCTACATCTTAATATTGAAAGTAACAGAAAAATATATTAATGAGTAAGTTAATTGTCTACAATTGTTTGGATTGCTTTATAATATATGTATATAATTCACAAGTCTACAGTGTTCCAGAAAAGTTGCATAAACTGTACAAAGAAGAACCATCTGAGAACAAGTGCCTGACCTGTTTTGTTATCATCTCCCAGTTCTTAAGTGTGTAATTCCTATAAATGAGGTAATTTTCCTACATTCACAAGAAAGCAAAATCAAGTTATTAACAAAAATATCACTACACCAGTACACAGACACATCAACTTGCTGTAAATCAGGGTTCTCATGGTGTCAGCCTTGAGTTACACTAATTTCTCCTGGAGAGAACTGTTCTCCCAGGACTGCTGACACACAGGCTTGCAGGAGGAACAAGCTACAGTCAGAGACAGCAAGACCAGCTAACACCAGAGATAACCAGATGGTGAGAGGCAAGGGCAAGAACATAAGCAATAGAAACCAAGGCTACTTGGCATCATCAGAATCGAGTTCTCCCACCACAGCAAGCCCTGGATACCCCAACACACAGGAAAAGCAAGACTCTGATTTAAAATCACATTGCATGATGGTGATAGAGGACTTTAAAAAGGACATAAATAACTCCCCTTAAAGAAATACAAGAGAACACAGGTAAACACATAGAATCCCTTAAAGAGGAAACACAAAAATTCCTTAAAGAATTACAGGAAAACACAAACAAATAGATGAAGGAATTGAACAAAACCATCAAAAACCTAAAAATGAAAATAGAATCAATAAAGAAATCACACAGGGAGACAACCCTGGAGATAGAAAACCTAGGAAAGAGATCAGAAGTCACAGATGCAAGCATCACCAACATAATCCAAGAGATAGAAGAGAGAAACTCAGGTGCAGAAGATACCACAGAAAACATTGACACAACAGACAAAGAAAATGCAAAATGCAACAAGCTCCTAACACAAAACATCCAGAAATCCAGGACACAATGAGAAGACCAAACCTAAGGATAATAGTTATAGAAGAGAGTGAAGATTCCCAACTTAAAGGACCAGTAAATAAAAGCATTAATTTCTCCTTCTTGGGGAAGCTGTACCAAAACCAGCAGGATGTAACACAAGTCCTGCACAGTGTTGCTCTCCATCCAAGGAAGAGGGTTATCCTTAGTGTGCTTCCCTGCAGGATCCACATGTCTGTCTAGAGCCAAGCTGTATCACTGCTGTCACTTCCTCCTGTGTTGCCTCAGAGCCACATTCCTACATAGATGTGTGCATCTGCCACAGACTCTGCCCTGTGCAAGGTCTATAGCCTCCTCCTGGGCCTTGATACTTCAAGTTGGACTATTCTCTGAGCAGACATGCCTCCTTAGAGTTCTATGTACCTTCAGATGAAATTATTTCCATTTGTCTACAAACACTAACCATACTAACTTTTCAGAGCTAAATTATGAAAAGCCTGTTTCTCAAGAATGTTAATTCATGACTTAACTGATTAGACATGATGCCTTTAGATGTCTGGCTATCAATACAAACAAAGCTCATGCATATGCAACAGGGAGAATACCTCTCTCACTCACACACTATGTGACTTCCGTGATTTGGTGCCTAGAAGTAGAGCTAACTAAAATACGTAACCGTAACCGTAACCGATAAATAGAACCTGGGCTAAAAGGATAAGGACCTACAGAGCAGGCAGGGGAATAATAATAGCTCACACCTCTGCAGGCCCACCCCCGCCACTCTCCATCTGAAAAGGATAATAGATAGCTCAGTGCTCCAGGCGCCCAGATTTCTATCTAGGCCCTTTGAGCTTAACATTTTCCACTTAAGAGCCATCTTCATTTTATCAGCCACTGAGGTGCCTAGGAAGATTACAAAAGGAGAATATTTTCCTTAAGGCAAACACATGTGGGCACATATTTAAAATAAAGCAAACCCACAAAGAAATACTTTTGCAATATATCTTAATGAAACTTAAAGGAAAGGACTGAATGGTAATTAAAAGCTCAGTATATTCAGCAGTCACCTTGTCTGTGGGAAGAAATGTATCCTGTGTGTGTGTGTGTGTATATGCGCATTTACACACTCACCATACAACTTGATTGTAAATATTATTGTAATTTCAAGACTTGAAGGTCAAATGCCGCAGACAACACCCACTTCATGTTTGTATACTGTGGGATATTGAGGCATATAGCTTAGGATGTGTCAGCTATGATTCCCAAAGGCTACAACAGTATGATGCTGGAAGGCTGCTGCTACTTCCTTTTTGTACACTGGCTAAACTTTTTCTTTAAGTGTGGGCATTCTCACAAGCGCTGGCCTAGAGGCCCCAGAACTCTATCATAATGGCTGGTCTCATTTCTTTCTCATCAGCTGTTCAGACAAATGCTACAGTGGGGCTGATGCACAACAGAATCTACAGAGCTTATGCCTGTCTTTGCAACTCAGTTAAGGCAGTAGAAAGCAAAGTCTCAGTATTCAATGAAAGACTCAACAAATAGACAGATCAGAAGATTCTTCAGAACATATGGAGAATGTGAGCTTTCTGTCCATATCACTTACTTTTCTTGAGGCTATGAGAAAATACCTACAAGAGCTACTTCAGGCTGACAATGTGAGGATACATAGGCCTCTGTGGTAGGGAAGCCACAGCAGCAGGAGGGTGAGGTGGCTGGTCACACTGCATCCCAGAGTCAGGAAGCAAAGGGCAATGGTGCTCAGCTTGCTTTCTCCATTTTATTCAGCCCCAGGTTCATGCCAGGGTGCTGTCCACATTCGTGCATCTTTCCTGCTGTCAAACCTTACTGAAGCTACCCTACGTTCCACAGGGTTGGTAAAGAAGATTAATTCTGATACCATTCGAAATGCTTAATGCTCACAGTTCCTCAAAGGAGGCTCCACAAAGATCCTCTGTTCCCACTAAGACCTCTAGCACTCATATTCTTAGAGGCAGGAACCCAGCACTTCAGGCTGGTGACAGACTTGGCTTCTTAAAGCTGGAAAAAATTGCATCTATAAAGGGTAAGAACAAAAATTCAGCACAAGACAGACTGAGAGAGACAATGGGCCAGGAAGAAAACCTTACTCTGGGTATTTTCTAACCAGAGTAGACCTCAAAAGAGGGAAAAAAAAAAAAAAAAAAAAAAAAAAAAACCCACTAAGTGAAGGAGAGCTTTTAAAAGCTAATAGGATCACCTTTCCCAGGACCCACATCACACATTTCCACAATGGTGTCTTTGGTCTCCTAGTTTCTACTGGCTGAATGGGTCCCAGCTCTACCCCTTTCCCACCCAGACAGCCAAGCACTTCTCTTACAACCCAGCAGCACGTGCACACAGGATATTTGTTTCTGAAGCATCAATAATTGGAAATACATATCTTCTATAGATTTTCTAAATTCTCCACCTCCATCTTACCTACCTCCTCTTAATACTTCCTCTTAAACTTACCCCGTTCTAAAATTGATTCGAATTGATTTTTAAACCTTTTCCTTTTAACAAATATCATCAGAGCCAGACAGTGGTGGCGCACAC
The DNA here is from genome assembly GCF_978045245.1 of Mus caroli. Classification (NCBI taxonomy): domain Eukaryota; kingdom Metazoa; phylum Chordata; class Mammalia; order Rodentia; family Muridae; genus Mus; species Mus caroli. The sequence continues at coordinate 120,948,595 of NW_028227262.1, forward strand.
CTTTAATCCCAGCACGTGGGAGGTGGAGGCTGGTGGATTTCTGAATTCAAGGCCAGCCTGGTCTACAGAGTGAGTTCCAGGACAGCCAGGGCTACACAGAGAAACCCAGTCTTGAAAACCAAAAAAAAAAAAAAAAAAAATCTTGACAGTGCTAGGTGACTCTCTAAGCATTCACAATACAAACTGATAACAAACTAGAAGATTTTATTTAATGCTTCTGTGTTCCTCTTCAGCTTTAGTGATGAGGTCAGGTGAAGTGGAAGGGAAATCATAAACTATTAAGGGTAGAATTAAGATAGCGCGAGGCCTGCAGCAAAGCATCCACATTGGAGGTTCTTTGACAACCCACCAGAAAAGAGCCTGGTCTCAAATCCCTCAACACATCAACAGGCCAGTGTAATAAATTAGAACTCCTGGGCCTAGTGGCCCCGTTTATAGCCACTTGGAGGCTGAGGCAATTCTAAGTTTGAGGCCAGCAGAGACGATAGAGGAAGAGCTTGTCTTCACTGCCAAGGGCTATCAAAGTATACATACACTGTAACCTAAAAATTAAAATGTCATTATTATGTCCAGGTGTGGGATGCAAACCTGTAACACCAGCACTCAGGAGACAGAGGCAGGAAGGGACTAATGTTCCAGGTCAGCCAGAGCTACACACTGAGAGCCCATCTCAAGAACGGAGGGAGGACTGGGGGAGGTAGGGCAATAAATGGTTTATTGTTAAACAAACAAACAAACAAAAAACAAAAAGACGTGAACCAACCAATAAAGAAAAAAGGAAAACTCCTAGAAGCAACAATTATGTGTGTTACTAGGTCAAAAATCACTTTTCCTGGGGGAGGGAGTGGGGAGATAAGAGTACACTTGCAAAGCAGCAGAACATCTGGGCAAGGAAGAACAATACAGTTGGAAAGCAGCTGTAATGAAAGAGCACCCATCTTCAATAGCTAGTATTTTCTCTGCTCTTTAACCATCGTAGCAAAAGGAAAAGATCACAGGAAGGGAAAGATAAGCAACAAGAGTGGGATTCAGACTGGTGTGAGTAGACTCAGTCTGACTGTAGGCCACTTTGTGAATGAAGGCAGGAAGTGCAGGATGGAAAAGAGGAGGACAAGGCTGCCATGACCACTGCTGCCTTACACACAGGCAGCCACTGACCTGATATAGCTCACAGCCACGGAAACGTCTTTATCAATCACTTAATGATGATTACACTTCAAAACTAGCCTTATATTTGAGCACTAATCAATGCCCCCAGCCACAGAGGCCATGCTCCGCTCAACTCCAACAGCATTCTTCAGACTGGGGTTAAAAAAAAAAAAAAAAAAAAGGAATAAAGGAAAAATCAAAGAGGTCCAGGGCCCTGAAACACTGAGTACTGAGGAGGTGTTCCTTCACATTCGCCTGCCAAATAGCTAACTTCCATGCCAAAGTATCTATGAACCACAAAGATGCCTGGTCCACTCATGTTCCATTACTGCAGTGGGCATACTTTCGTTGATTTCCTGAAGGAGCAACTGACAGGGAAAGCAGGAGTCAAACACTATGGCTGGAAGCCATAGAATGAAGCCCCTAAGGCCACATCATAAATCTGGCTTAGTGGAGGGTATAGTTCTGAAAATATGGCTGAAAATGCTTTAGCAAAAGAAGGGAAGAAACACAACATCAGATAGTTCTGCTTAGTAAACAGACAATTTTACTCTGCCCCAGGGTTTCTGCAGTGCTAGAATCTTATCGCCACCTCTTATTTGATAGTCTCACGTATTCAGCAATATCATGGTTATGGCTTTATGAAACGAGTATAAATAGCATTCTGCTCATGATGACACTTCCCCTCCAAATACCAGAGTACTTCCAAGGTGACCAAATACCTGAGGAAGTGAGGCTATTGAGGAAGGAGGAGCATATTAAATAAATAGCAATAACACAGATACCACCCACCTTCAAACAGTTAGCATTCTCCCCCAGTCTACAACTATCCCAGTCAAGCACAATAAAACTGAAGAATAACGAAGCATGGGCTGGTTTGAATCTTCTTCTATGACAGAGGATATGACAGTGACCACCAAAGTTATTCTATGGAAGAAATGGAGACAATAAGTGCCTCATAAAGAACGAGAGCAAAAGATATGATGATATGTGGCCTTTTAAAATTATTATGTGTACAGACACGGTGCTCCTGTGGATGGGTATGTGCATGTGATGGTGGGTGCCTGCAGGGGTCAGAGGCCGTAGGTGGTGGGAACAGAACTGGGGATCCTCTGGAGAGTAGCAAATGCTCTTAATGGTTCAGCCATCTCACCAGCCCCTAGATCTAGCTAAAAAAAAACAACAAAGTAAATGGTCTAACAAACACGTGCTTCCAACCCAGCCAAATTGGTCTACTCATAGCTAAATATGCCATGCATTCACATTTCCAACTATTTGCAGGACATGTGAATTTGTGTGAGTCATCCTCACATAAAACTCAGCATTTCAAAAATAAAATGCAGTTTCCTAGATTAAAATTTTTGCTGAATTGTACCAATCACCTCCTCCATCCTGCAGTCCCACAGGCCTGCCATGTTGATTGCAGAAGAACATCCTGGCAGGACTCAAACCTCCATGCTTTCTTTCTCTATTCTTCCTCCCCACTCCTGCTGAGACCTCCACTGTCTCTTCTATGGTCTATACAGCATCCCCTACCAGATCCTTAACACTGCCAGCTCAATCATTTCAAAAACACTTAGATGCCAAATAGTCCTCCTCCTCCCAGTCACCAGCACCAGCCCCACCACCAGAGAATACACGCTTGGAAGGTTTCAATATAAAGACAAGCATGGACTTCCTATGTCTGAAATGATGCTGGGGAGGGGAAGGAGGTGTGAGAAGACATCAACCGGGTGATGGGGAGAGGAACAGTGAAGAGACAGAAAAGGAGAAAGGATGTAAGGTTAGGGGAGGCTAGGAAGACTGGTCTTTACTGAGTCCTTTTCTAAATACTTTAAAATAGTTATCTCATTTGATCAGCACATGAAACTTGAGGCACCTCTTATGAGAAATAGAGTCATGGCATAACCAAAAGGCTGGAAATAGAGAGGCAGCATTTTAGTATGACAGAGACTTTGCCTGATCCAACACCCAATCTATCAATGTCTGATGGCACAGCTTACTTACAGTCACTGAAAGACTGTTGTAGCTGTAGCAGACGTCTGTGGGGGCTACTAAAGGACTGTCATTTTAACACACAATATCTTACCTAATCTTTCTATCAATACAGAGGCAGACATGCCTTTTGTTTCCCCAAAGAGTAAATCCTTTCAGATTTGCAGCATGATATCCTATTGTAAGTGGCAGAGCTGCAACCAGAAGCCAAGTTTTCCCATTCTGAGTCTAGTGTCTTTCTCACTAAGCAGTGTCACACAACAAGCAAGAATATTATGTACAGTCTAGCTCTGGAGACCTCTCTAGTCCTACCTCAGGAAGTCCCTTCCAACTTTACTGTGCTCACCCACGCACTTCCTGGGGGCTCCCAGACCTGGCACCCACCCATTGTGCTCTATGGTGGCACACAAAATTAGCAGGTGTCTGTTGATGCTAAGTATTATCGTCTTCCTTTCTGAGTGTATCTATTTGTGCACCTAGACTATATTCCGTCCTGGTCTATGAAGAGTCACACACTTAGTAGGCATTCAATAAATATTTATTGGCTAGCAGATTGATTTCTCAGAGTTCCCAGAGGGTTCTGTGGGCTGTCAGATGAAAACAAAGTAATAACTGACTGAGTCACAGAATTTTTGAGCAAAAAGAGTCCTCAGAGATAAACTAATCTAAATGCTTCCATATAGAGATGAAGACAGATCCAGAGATAAATTGTAAGCAGATGTTTAAGGGAAAACAGACAGACACCATCACAACAGGCACCTAAGAGCCCTCTGAATCTCCGACCATTTCCGTTATTATACTGCTGTCCTTTAAAAATTCTATAAAACAGGAATAAATATAATGAATTATCTAAGATGCCTTTAATGCATTAAAAATATATCAGCACATTAAAAATAATCTATTCATATTAGATTATAAGTTTGACCACTCTAATAGTAATAAGCTTGCTAAAATACACATTAGACATTTAACTAAACGGTTTGTCTGCCAACAAAGGAGATTCAGTGGACCGATTTGGGAAATGGATGATTTGAAAAGGACCAATGTCTTCCCTTTCCCCTCAACATATATTCCAACATAAAGCAGAACCATTCACTGGAAACAGCAACGTTTTCTCCACCTCTTTCTCTGCCCTTCTATCCTTTGAGAAATAGTATTTCACAATACATTACCTTGTTGACTTTGAGAGTGCACCTTACTGATAGAACACTTACTTAGATGCTCAGAAGGCATTAGGAACTGAGACTGCTTTAAAGAAAAAGAAGAAAAACTGTAGTGTGATGAGTGTGGACTTTCACATGAGGGAAAAAATTCTTGCCTTCTCTCTCTTAGTGACCATGTAGACTCCCCTGGGCGTGTTCAGTCTGACTGCAGGCTCACTCACTCTTTTGCTGACCACCACCCTACTCTCTGACAAGTCACTAAACTAAGAGGATTCTGACTACTTGGGTACAATATGGCATAGAAATGTGTGAAAGCTACCAAATGCCATGTTCCTTACACACAGCTCACAGCCACCGTCTCAATGGGATGCAGTAAAGCCCCACATCCCACGCACATCATCAGTGTACAATGATGTTGTTCTCATTCCTGGCAGATAAGTCATTTTGACACTGACAGGTTGACAGAACAGTTAGAATTTTACAATGGAATCTGGCCCCTGCAGCAGCATCAAGTGAAGCTGGTAAGGGTGCTTAGGCCGACTACATCTAATTAAAGCAACCGTAACTGACGCTTCTTGATTCTTGGCATTGTGTTGCTCCCAGCTATTTGGTTCTATCTTTCCATAATTCTCTCACACCAATAACTCCCTTAGTAGTACAGTCAGAATTGTTACTGTTCTTTGCATCCAAAATCATCTTAATAGATTTAACAGACTCTGACATCATGAAGACTCATTTGTAAGAGTTTAAAACAAAAGTTCTTGCCAAGCCTGGTGGCAAAGGCCATGATCCCAGATACTTGCCACTCAAGGGGCTGATTCAGGAAGATGTCATATTCCCAGTCTACTTGAGCTATAGAGTAGGGTGTTTGCCTAGTATGAGACTTCAAGGTTCAAGCTTTAGTACAGCAGCTCTTGACCCCTTTGGAAGGAGGGGTGTGTGTGTCACTAAAACACAGACATTTATATTATGATTCGTAATAGCAGCAGCAATGAAAATAATTTTATGGATGGGGGTCAGCACATCATAAGGAACTGAATTAAAGGACCATAGCACCAGGAAGGCTCAGAACCACTCACTGCCTTAGTACAAGTATCCAAGTAACTAAGTAGCATGGCACATGGACCACACTTTCCTCGAAGATGACAAAGGTAAGTGACATCTTCAAGGGCCCAGGAGTGCTGTCTGCTCCAATGATCCCCAATTCCTGCTGCAGTGCTATGGTCCAGGGCAGGTAGCTGGACAGCACTTAATCTTTAGCCTTCTTGAAGAAGAAGGAGGGATTGTGCTGTCCTGCCACTTGAGTGCTTCTCATGTGTGCTCTCCATCTAAATGTGAAATGCTATGCGGGGTCTCAATGTCCCTGGAACCCAACGGCTATGGCCACTCTGCTAAGTAAAAGCAAATGGGAAACAAAGAAAGGCAGACGGCTTAGAGACACTAACTCAGAGGTAAGCAGTGTAAGTGTAGTGTAGCCACATCCATGAACAGTGTATTAATGTGAACAATACATACAAGGTAAAAAAGAAAGCTACTCTATTTAGGCAATGGGTTGTTTACAGGAGTCTATAAGAAGGACCCGGTAGGGCAGGCGTGAAGGTCTGCTGCTAGTTTACAAACACAATCTATACCCCAACTACTCACTCTGAATGGACAAACAAATCACAGGCCACACACTCCTTACCAGTTAAACATAGCCGTGGGCACTGAAAAGATATTGCATTGCAGCTTTGTCTACTTCACTTGTTTTCTAAAGCCATGCAAGAAACCAACTTCCTTAAAGACATTTTACAGTGTGGCAGACTTCTTTTAAAGGTCAGTCTTATACAGACACTCAGAGAGAGAACACAGAGAAACAGTTGCATATGGTGAAACAGGAATTTCTGGAATAAAAGTGGCCTATCATCCTGAAAAAAGAGAAGCCACCCAGCAGGGACACTTGTCTTCCACAGAAGCCTGTTAGGCTCCCTCTCTCACACCTTCCAGGGCCACCAGGACATCAGTGAAGCACAGAGATCTGGAGGTGCTAACACCCATTTACTCCAGCTCTGTGTGTTTAAGCTTGTGCAGGTTTCACACCCCTAAGATGAGAAATTCTATGAAACATATTCTACCTCACATATTGTTGATTTTTTTATCTACATGAACTAGGGCTTACTGATCAGCAGTCTTGGAATATACATTCAAGTAGCCATCTTTTAATAGTTGGCAATAACATTCAAAAATAACCAGACAGCGTCGTTTCAATAGATATTTAACATAACATAGGTTATCGAATGCTGTAGAAGTATTAAACTTCACTTTAGGCCTCCCATTAGAGATGCTGTGGGCCCTGTCTGCTGTGGAGGTTAGAATGCCCAGCAAAGTCATGAGATCCCCAGCATCATGTTTTAATATGCACTGCTTGCTAAGATACGCTATATCACCCAAACACACTCTAGCACAATAAAGAGGAGAGAAAATGAGCACGTGGGGAAGGGATAAAATATTATTTCTCACTAGGGAAACAGATTCTCAGACTTCAGGGTTCCTTTTGGGATAACTCAGTTTTACCTTGGCCAAGGATCTTTTTTTTCATCTGCATCAGACCAAGCTCATTAACAACAATGTGTTCAAGGAATGGATTTAAAAAGGGAGAGCTGACTTGAACAGCTGACATTCTGTTCAGCTGTCCCTCATTCATGTACCAGCTCTGTGTACTATGTCAACTAGGATGCTTACTTATATCTCAGCACTGAGGATGCTGAAAATGAAGCTTCATATTCACACAGCTTGTCAACTGGCAATTTGGCCTATTACTTTATATTGAAAACTGTAAGTAGCAGCAGTATGTGCCTAGAACCGTCACACAATGCCTCTTCAGTGATGACTCGGAGCCCACAATACACTAAGGACAGCAGGAGAGACTACAAGCAGGACAGCTTGAACATAGCCAGGAAGAATCAGTTTCCTACTAACTAAACAGATACAGGCAGTTCAACCGCTATCCTTTTATTTGGCTATACAGAAATGAAGACACACAATCACACAGACACACACACACACAATTGAGTGACAATCTAGACTACAATATTTGGGTCTCCTAAAATCATACATACAGATCAGAAAAGGTGGACAGGAATACATACTAATGCCAGCCATGGCTTAGACGGATTTCAAGAGCATTACCTTAAATAAAAAGGCTTACCTTAGAAGACGATATCTAATGTATTGTTTCATTTACATACAGACCTTAAAGTTATGAAGATGAGAAGCAAAACTAGAGTCAGGAATGATGGGAGGGGAAAGAATATAGGGGGCAACACAAGGAGATCATTATGATGACTGAATAATTTTCTTCTTTTACCTCACTGTATAATAAATGGCACCAAAACATAAATGTAAGTATATTAATATCAATGCCCAAAATCTACTTTTAATACTATATGAGATAGAGCCACTAGCAGAAAATGAGTGAAGGGCACATGGAATGCACAGCGACTGCTCTCAATGCTTTTTAAAATCCATCTGTAATTACTACAAAATCAAGTTTTTAAAACATCAATAGAATTTGAACTTACGATCTTTCACCACCCTAACTTTGCTCGCTGACCCCAGCCACAAATCTGCCTTCATTGTCCAGGTCTCCAGGCACAGCAACTGGTGTTTAGTTTGCCGCCTTCTTCTTTCTTTTCTTTTTGTTTGTTTTTGAGACAGGGTTTCTCTGTGTAGCCCTGGCTGTCCCGGAACTCACTCTGTAGACCAGGATGGCCTTGAACTCAGAAATCTGCCTGCCTCTGCCTCCCGAGTGCTGGGATTAAAGACATGGGCCACCAGTTTGCCTTCTTAACACTTTGTGCGCCATCACCAGCAGTCCAGTCTTATCATCAGTGAGGCATCTCTGGACGGCCTAATGGAAAACTACCTTCCCAATCCTGTCACACCTCTTTTACCCTTCTTAGCTTTATTTTTTCTCCACAGCACTTTTTAGTATCAATATGTTTTCATTATTTCTTTACATGCTTTCCCACTGGAAATATTGTCAGCTTAAAAAAAAGTCTCTGAATTGGATTCACTGCTTTAGTTCCAGTGCCAGGAGATAAGCCTGACAACATAATGTACTAGATAATCGACAAAATTAAAACAAAACTAAAAAACAAGAACTGAATTGATGATTATGTCATATGCTGTGGTACATAAGAAAACGGTACATGCTGGGGAGGACATGGAGATGAAGTTGAATTGGCTATTTAGGAATAGAAATTTCACAATTTGGTTCTGGCCTTAATTAGAGAAACCTATGAAAAGGTGCTTACCTTTTCAGTCATATTCTGCTATTCTATTATACCAAGGAGACTAACCTGAGGCACCTCTAGGGTCCCAAACTAAAGTCCGAAATGATGCCACAGAAGGCAATGCCTGCCCTCATTTCAGGTATAACGGAGCTGACTCTAGGAATATGAGATAAGCCATGGGGAACCATGGAACGCACCTGAGTATTTATTAACTCCAAAGATCTACAGGGCAGAGTATGCATTATATAATCAGGCCGGGCGTGGTGGCGCACGCCTTTAATCCCAGCACTCCGGAGGCAGAGGCAGGCAGATTTCTGAGTCCGAGGCCAGCCTGGTCTACAAAGTGAGTTCCAGGACAGCCAGAGCTATACAGAGAAACCCTGTCTCGAAAAACCAAAAAAAAAAAAAAAAAAAAAAAAAAAAAAGCATTATATAATCAGGCACGGGAGATACCTGTGATTGAGTGTTGTAAGGGCTATCACAGGGAAGCAAGGGGTGCTGGGAATGTGCAGCAAGTGACCAGTTCTGGGTTTCGTTTGGCATGATGCCCAGGCAATATTTAAGTTAGCAGTGAGCTGAATGATGAGCAAGTAGCAGGTAGGTGGGATGTAGACTCCAGACAGACAACATACCAACTCAAAAACAGTGAGTCTCGGTCTGTTTTGTTTGCTTGCCCAGAAATGATGGATGAGAACAGGGAAATGATAAATATAAACATGAAGATAGGCATGGGCCAGATCATAGATTTGTATAATCCCAAGGGCAAAGGAATGATGAATGAAGACATTGAAGTAGGAAGATAACAATCAGATTAGTTTCAAAAAATAATTACAACAGTCAAGAGAAAATGGATCAAATAGAATAAAACCAAAAACCAAAGGCTAGTCTATACTGCTATGTTGTTAATACAGATGGGGAGAGAGAATGGACAGTGTCACTGGAGCTCACCAAGTAGCAACCAGATCCAGGAAGGAAGCACGGAGGAGTAGGGGGAGTGTGTCTGAGCTACACTGGATGGAACGATGGACCACAATAAAGGAAAAATCGAAGAGGAATGGTGGCACCATGAGTAGGAATAACGTCATCCAAGAAAGGGAAGGACTCTTGAAGCTCATTTGTAACTATACTGCTTCAGCACCTAAAGGAGGCGGTCCAGGCAGCAGCTGACTATGCCAATAGGAAGTAGGATCAGAGGACTTGGTTAACATGGATAATGGAATCTGCAACATCTATTGGAAACTGAGACAGGATGGAGATTCATAGAGATGAGGCTGGAGTAAGAAGAAGAATGAGAAAGGCCTATAAATAAATGGCTGTTTAGGAGTGCTCACAACTGCTGTCTGAGAAGGGGCCATCAAAGCTGCAGAAACAACTCAGGAAAGTGGCTTACTGAAAATGAGAGACAAGTTTTCCTTTTCCCCCCTTCTTTTCAAAGAAAAATAGAGATGCCAAAAGGTCAATTCAAAGTAAGGATTGCGGCATCACTGAGGGAAGCACCGCTGAAAGATGTCATCCAAAGGATCAAAGAGCAAAGGGGACACAAGAGATACAGTTCTTTAACTCTTTTAGTAGAAGTGGCCATTCAGTAGTAAGGAGAGAGACTTAAAGTAGAGAGGCCAGCCTGAGCTACCCAGGGAGCCTGTTTTAGCAAGACAAACAATTAAATGGGCAAATAAAATGGGATTACTAATGGTGCCAAGCCCTGGAAAAGACTAGATTCTAGAAACACAAATGGTAGAAAACAGAGCGGAAAGGAAGAGTGCAAAGTCTGAGTGGTAGGAAATGGAGATAAGAAAATTAGCATGAAGAAGTCATACTGGGGCACAGAAAGCAGGATGCTTGAGACAGGTTCTTGTCAGTCTATATTTTCTCCCAAAAAGTAGATGACAATGTGATAGTGAAGGAACATGTGATGGTAAGAGGTTTGACTGGAATTATCATGAAGGCTTTGAAGGTGGTCATGGAGATAACATTTATGAAAAATTAACCTAGCAGCATTATATAGTTAGAACTAGAAAGGCTTATGGTTCAAAGAAAAAACCTAGAAGACTATGTGTTCATTTTGATCTGATTTGTCAAATTGCAGAATAGTGACAGAAAAATAGTAACACAATACTTAATTACATAAAAAAGTAACCCTCTTACTTAGAAGTTTGTATCTTCATAACAAAATTTGTTTTCTATAAGACCCTGCTGATCAAAATAGCAGGATCAGACTGTTCCTAAGTGCAGCCAAACATATGCATGGGCAAGCTCATAGCTTTTAGAATTCCCTATCTAAAATACTTCTAACTCAATTTATCAATCTAAACTGTTCATAACTCAACCTACCAATCCAATAAATTGGAAAGAATTTGCCTAGGTAAAGCATGCCTGGAACTATTCCCTGTAAAAGCCAATAGTCATCGATTGGTTCTGCCTGCTGTGCATTCAGCCAGAGAACACCTCAGGCCATTTGCTACCTGCTCATCACACCCCTGACTGACAGAGAGAGGGAAAGAATCATTTGGGAGGAAAAGACAGCAACCATGAGGATTGCATAACCTGGTTGACAGACCACTGTCTGGGTGTGCTTTTATGAGCTGCACAGGTGACTTTGGTGACATAAATAAGTTGAGACCCTTATTGAATAAGCATTAGTATTAAGCATGTTGGCCTTGAAATAAGAGTAGTACACACAAATGGAAATAAAATGCAGGTGTGTTAAGCTGAGTACAGAAAAATAAGCAGCAGAAGATGGCGAGCACAGAAGAGGGTTAAGCGGCACTCTAACTAACCAAAATACCCTAGTTGGGGGAAAAACAAAACAAAACTGCAGGATCAGGACTGCCCCTTGAAGAATGTAAAGCCAAATAATTTACCTATTATTATTATTATTATTATTAAATCCTGAATTAAAGGCACATGGGATTTGCCCAGCTCCAGCTTCTCATTTTATCTCTGAAATTCATTTCTCAAGATTGACAACAATGTTTTGGTATCAGTTTGGCATCTTTCTTTGAAGAGAAACTCTAACAGAATGGTTTGACCCTTATTTACCTAAACCCTTCCAGTATGGGCCCATCTCAAATTCCTTACTTACAGAGAGGAGGAAAAATGTCCTAAAACTTAGAAAGAGCCAGGGCCAAGAACATGTGAACAAGTGAGAAATCCAGGAAATCGAGTTTAGCGCATGCATCCTCAGAGGAACAAAACAGTGCAGTCACAGTGGCTGTGTCTCCCTGAGCTCCTGTCTGACTACTGCTCTGGCACAAATTCATTTCCTGTACATTGAACATGGGCATGAAGACGACTGTTCTCTATCACATTTCCCAAAATTATCACAACAGATTGCTTAATCCCTTTCATTAAATAAATACACATGGCTGTCCACCCACACCTCATCAAAATTGGTTTTCCTACTGTGCTGGTCTGGGATTGACTCCTCCGTACCTTGCAGGAAAATCAAGTACTTTTCAGATGAAAACCTTTCTACTGTGCCTGACATAGGACTGGGCATAAAGCTGTTATTCCAGATGCAGCTAAAATAAACATGCTGAAAATAAAGAAGAAACGCTCTCTATCACACCAGCAAAACTTACTGTGAAGGGAGTTATGGTATCCTACCAAAACTCCCAACAGTATTCAACAAAGGAAAAAGCAAGCCACTGCCAAATCAATTTTCAAGAGAAACAAACAGGAGAAAGATCTTAGAAAGGGATAAGGAAAAGCGACTGAGCAGCAGCAGAGCACTAAGACTCCGAGAGGGAAGACATCGTGTTTATAGTGCTCGGCATAGACACTACCAGGTGCTAGTGACAAAGAATAAAGAAATGAATACCCAGAGAAACAGAAACAGTCTTGTGGGACCACGGAACCAGGAGAACATAATCAATAGGAGAGGGTGGGTGGTAGCCAGCCTGGAAAGGGTTCAAATCAGCCTCTTCCTTGCAAGCCAAGAGAGCACATAAAATGTGCTTGCATGAAGAGCAGTGCTAGCTTAAAAAAAAAAAAATCTGGGTGAAGTTTCTTGTTAATCTGAAAAATATTTCTTTATAAAATTCATTAGTCTATGAGTAAATTTTTATTTAAGCCATTGCATTCAGTTTCATTCATGTAAATGCCTGTAATAATAATAATTCATGTAAATTCTGTGATGGAAGATACATTTCACTGTCAGAGACGGTTTTCTTTCAGTTTCTCTATCTACAAAGTGATGTCTAGGTATATGGTCACCATAAGTAAGTCCGCAAACAGTGGCTTGCAAGCACACTGCCTGCCTCTATAATCACAGTCTAATGGACACAGCCATGCTGTGGATCTATGTGCTGACTGTGGCAGAGTTGACTAGAGACCATATGGCTCTGAAAGCAGAAAATGTTTACCATCTGATTCTTTATGGAGAGAGCATGCCAGCCTCTCTATCTTACAACACTGCCCTTTAAATCCACTCTCAAGAGGTTACTTCCTTAACACTAGTCTTAAAATTAGGAGGTCACACCAGGAGAATGACTGTTGTACTGAGTTGGGGGAGAACACGCTTCAAGTGACCTTCACATAGTACCTCTGAAGCTGTCTCAGGCTGATTCACGTATTCAAAGCAAGTGAAGAAGTGCTGTGAAATACAGCAACCTCTATGGACACTTTCAGGATAAAGGTGACTTCTTTTCTCCTGGAATGATTTTATGAGGAGGTGGCAAGAACCTGGCATTTATTCACAGTATTAACACTTTGGCCAAAGATACCACGGTAAATAACCCTGCACCTCTCTTTCAAAGAACACTCAGTGCTTCCATTAGGAAGAAAGAGAGCAACTAACACTGTCATCTCTGCTTTTAGCAGCAGCAGGAGATCCAGAGAGGAGCTGTGTGGAACACCGGACTTGCTGTGCAATGCTACCTCCTGAAGCTTCTCTGAGGGAAAAATGAATGACTATATTTAGAGCCTGCCCGGCACACAGGAAGCCTGGGAGGTGCTGGGGATCACTACTGTTGTTGGTAATTTTCATTACTATTAACACTGCTCTGGTTGGGTTGCACCTGCTGCTGGACTCCTGTCTCCTGTCTGTGGATAGGGAGGGGTGTGAAGCAGGGCGGTGGGCAACAGACACAAAAAGGACAGTCTTGGAAGTGACTACCAACTGTATCAAAGACAGACATCATGGTGCATGTTCTCAGAGAAGGCACCTTTCAGAGAGTGGATGAAGAGGCAAGCCCTGACTTCACAAGGCTAGAGAACTGTCTAGGAGATGAAGCTGTCAGAACAGATTCTTATTTCAAATCCGATGGTTCTGGGAAGAGGTCACCCTGAGCTGATAGAGATATCATGGTCACCTCTTAGCAGCGGAGCACGGCCTGGGAGCACACCCAACCATCCGCAGCACAGTCAATCACACAGGCCACTGCAGTGGCAAGATTCATGGCTCCAGCAACAGTCCAGTGTTATCCAATATGCATGAAATCAAAGTTTTCATCATTTCCAGTGGTCAAAGGCCAGTGAGTGTTAAATCCCAGAATACCAGGATTAATGAAGGAGTCATTAAAGAGCCAGCATTAAATCACTACGGTAGCCAATGCTGAGAGTGATGTCTGTAATACATTACAAGCCTGATTCAAAAGAAACAAGTTCCAATTTAGAAATGAATTGCCTGATCTTCTTAAAACAGGTTGGACAGCTATCACGGCAATTTTGTTATTATAGGAGGAAGAGACAGTGGGCAAAAGAAGTTATGTCAGTAATGAGAACTCATCATCCTCAGATCACTGGGCAAAGAACTTCCAAGAAACAGATTAACAGTGTTATGACAGTTCTAGAAAATTGTCCAAATTTTACTACCGCCTTTGACTTTTCTCACAGAAAAGTAATTTTGTAATTTTGAGACTGAGGGTCACTAACACTTTATGCCCAGGAAACATAGGTTTAGGTTCATTATGCTTTGTAACAATGTGATTCTGGTTAAAGATCTGTAATCCCTGCTTTCTTAGCAGACTCTATAATGAAGCTATTCTTCACTGGTAGGCTTTCTGAGTCACGATGGAGAGAGAGAAACAGAACCTAGTGAATAAAACCAAAGAAAGCTCTAAGCACTGCTGGGAGGGAGGGAGGGAGGGAATCAGCATGTGCTGACCATCACAAACTCTTTGAATCCACAGCTAACACCAAGTGGTAGACATCATCTGTTTATGCATTCAAGTTACCAAATTTCTTTTTTCTTTTTGGTTTTTTGGAGACAGGGTTTCTCTGGATAGCCCTGGCTGTCCTGGAACTCACTCTGTAGACCAGGCTGGCCTCGAACTCAGAAACCCACCTGCCTCTGCCTCCCAAGTGTTGGGATTAAAGGTGTGCGCCACCACTGCCCGGCCTACCAAAAAATAAAAAATAAATAAATAAATAAATAAATCACAGCCCAACAGAACGGCACCTATAGTGTTTGGTTCTACTTTACAAACAGTTATTTATTCTCAGAGATGCTCTGGGTAAGGTATTGAAATGCTATTAATATAAAGAATCCAAATGAAATTTGAGAATACATTTAGCCCTCTGTATATGTGGCTCCCACACCTATATATCTAACCAACATTCAAAACTATTCAGAAAAATAGAATCATGCCTACAGTATATACACAGACTTCATTCCCTGCCATTATGCCCTTTACAATGAAATGCAACAACTACTTACTCGGTGTCCAACTGTGTCAGGTATTATACACAGTCCAGAGAAGATCAAGTACATGGGATTATAGGTCCAGGTTATATGTTAACATTGACTGTGTGTGCATCTGGATGTCTAGAGGGGTCCTGCAATCAATCCTCTGTGGATACTGAAGGACAGCTGTGGTATGCTTGACAATCCTCTCTGCCAACAGTTAAGAATGAGATTACATCTCTCCTTGAAGGGCTCTCTAAGGCCAAGTGATCAAATCTAATTCTAAAATTTCTGTTATATAACCATAAATGGTACTCAAAGTATTTAACATTAAGGCCCTGGATAGTTTGTCCTATCTGTTCTGGGTATGCTGGCTGGATGAAAAACCTTTTCACAAATAGAAAGCCATGATAGAAAGAAACCAGGGTTATAAATTGGGTTGTATCTAGAAGGGCATCAACATAAAATAGTAAATCTACTCCAGGAAATTAGTTCGGGTTAAAAGCTGCCAAATAATCAAGCTTTAGTCATCAAAATACACATTATTAATTTCAGACACACCAGTCTATCCCGAATAGAACACAACAAACTATTCCTCATGGCTGTTTTACTGCCGGGCTAAAATGGAGTAAAGCCCACAAATGGTGTTTACTGAACTAATACATGGATAAATGACACTGGAATTATGATTGGGGGATGCAGTTTGAGCTAATTATCAACAGTGGCAACAAATGAGGTTAAGAACAATAACTACAAGCTGAGAGTTTCTGTTGAGGAGGAAATTTTACAATTCATCTCCTGCTATCCAAAATAAGTAACTAAATTCATAAATCTGAATTTGATGACCAGGAAACACACCACTACACTCTCAGGAAAACATCTTAACTAGGGCCATGTTGGCAGCTAATGACAATAGATTATGGAGGCAATTGATAGAATTCAGAGGAGAACGTGTATGGTGACCTGTGCCTTTAATTCTAGGGCTCCAGAGGCAGAGACAGGCAGACAGATTACAGGCCAGCCAGTGAAACCCATCCGAAAGCAAAGCAAAGCAAAGCAAAGCAAAGCAAAGCAAAGCAAAGCAAAGCAAAGCAAAGCAAAGCAAAGCAAAGCAAACCAAACCAGAAATCCCCTAGAAGATAAGTGACTGCTTAGGAAAGCCTGAGTGTGCTCATGAAGGGCGGGGACTGTGGGTAGACTTGTAAATCCCATGTCACAGGTAGGACAGTCACTTTATGGTTACTGTGAAAGAGTATGGCTGTTGAAGAAAGAAAGAAAGAAAGAAAGAAAGAAAGAAAGAAAGAAAGAAAGAAAGAAAGAAAGAAAGAAAGAAAGAGGAAAAGGAAAAGAGAAGAAGGAGGAGAAAGAGAAAGAGAAAGAGAAAGAGAGAGAGAGAGAGAGAGAGAGAGAGAGAGAGAGAGAGAGAGAGAGAGAGAAAGAGAAAGAGAAAGAGAAAGAGAAAGAGAAAGAGAAAGAGAAAGAGAAAGAGAAAGAAAAAGGAGACAAAGAAATCATGGCAAGATGCTCAAACCAACTGGAAATTTGCTTCTCAATTACTGGTTCTTCCACCACCAACACAGCAGAAGTGATTACCCCATCTGTCAGTCTTAGATGGCCAAGAAGAAATACATGAGAGAAACAGAACACCAACAGTCTCATGACACTGCTTTCCAGAAGGACCAGGTACTTGGCAAAAAGAGAGTAAACAAAACTTACCAACATCATGGCTTGAGCTGGAGGCAGTTTACACTAACCATAGCAGCTCAACCCCTAAATAGAGTTGGAATAGGAGAAATTAACAGATCCATAAAAGGCTGTTCTTACACATGAGGAGTGATAGAATGAACACCTGTAAGGGTTTCCATTTCCCTTGCTACCTGCAACTTTGCTGGGGCCTGATCTGTGAGGACAGGAAAATGCTGGTTTGGGAGCCTTCTGTTTCATCTACAGGCGTCCTCTGTCACTTAATGCCAGCTCTGCTCCAGAGCTACAAAGCAAGAACCCATAGGCATAAAACCACTATTTCTAAAACTCCAAGCTTTAGTACTTATTTTTAATTGGGGGCATGGTCTATTTTTTTTTCCAAGTGTCTCACGGGATTCTAAATAAGCTTTGTGAAAAACAGTAGTCAGAATCTTTTTTAAAAATATACTCAAGTCCTAAAAAGATGAAAGGCCAAGAATGACTGAGCATAACTTAAGCCCCACCTCCCTGAAGAATCATTGCTAGTTGCTAGTACACTTGATCTTCAGAAAGATGTATAGGCAGGGAACAGACTAAATGCCATTGATTGTTTCAGAAATAGTGATGCACTCCGGATGCAGGTTGCAAGGAAGTAGAGAACCAGTTGTATAGCAACAAGGGAGGAGATCCCTCATCTTTTACTTCTTTACAATAGAACTCGACAGCTGCCATACTGCAGTTCCTAGGCAGCTACAATGACAAGAACACCCCCCAAAAGTGTACACATCATTTGGAGTAAGGGAGGCTAGTTCTCAGCCTCTCTGAAGAACAGAAACAAATAACTCATGGCCGCTATGACAAAACCAGGCCTACATATCTAGTTTATTATTAGCCTGACATTAAACACCACTTAAAAACAAACAAAACCACCCACCCACACAAACACATACCCTAAGATGGAAAATTACACAATGGCATCTGGAATGATGAACTCTGATGAAGAAAGTGGAACCAGGCAGATTCCTTAATGTCCAAAGTAGGGATGGGACAGTCTCAGAGCTCCTCTCACATTCCTGAAGGTGTGTGCAAACACTGCTTCTGTCACAGTAAAGGACTGTAATGACAATCTGGATTCTGGAAGGCTATCAGGAGCACCAAGCACTACTGAACTCAATCATTTTTGATAAGATAGAACAAAATTGTTTTGGCACACATTGATTCTCAGGGAGAAAACTTAAATTAAGTTTTTGTCTTGTTTGGATGCTAGAAAAAAGGCAGACTTCTCCACCTTGCCCCATTACAGTTCATGGTCACAGCCCAGTCGGCTGGCACAAGCAAAGGGGGAGTATGCTTTTGCTTCTCCAGAATTTATTAGCACCTGGACCAATTC
Source organism: Mus caroli (assembly GCF_978045245.1). Lineage (NCBI taxonomy): Eukaryota > Metazoa > Chordata > Mammalia > Rodentia > Muridae > Mus > Mus caroli. Next base: position 120,966,874 of record NW_028227262.1, read on the forward strand.
CAAGGTCTACCTTTATTGAGGTCTAAAGGGTGGCAGCTTCTGTAGACTTTTACTTCTATACAGTCTAGAAGGTCTATAATTAAGAGTTATAGAAATAAGAGCCAGGGAAACTGAACTATACTCGGAAATGAAAATATGGGTGGGGAATCAGGCCAAGGGTTTTCCTAAGAATTGAAAAACAGAATTTTCTGTTTTACTTAATGAGTTGTCTTTCTAGTGTGAACCACAACCGAGCCCAACAAAAGGTTATGGGGTTTTCAAACATCCCATTCCTTCTTTCCTTTCCTTTGAGAGAGAAGTGACTTGGCTCCCTCCATGCTTTGAAGTAGAATAAGCCACTAAGGAGACTCTGTGGTTAACCTTCTCTTGATCTGATGTTTCCAAAGCTGCAGATTGTGCTAAATGACACATGATAACACAAACATTTCAGAGAAGGAAGGTTTGAACAGTGTCGGGGTAGAGCGCAGCACAGTTACTTCTTGGTTAAAAAAGAAACTTGTTTTTAAGGAGGAGGAGGATGGCGGGAGAACTGAGACATGCTCCCCTTGCTACTGACTTGACACTGATAGTTGATAAATCACAATTTCAACACAAAGGAAGCACAAATTAGAGCAACAGCCTGCTGATTCACTATTTATTTGTAAGCAGATACATCAGGAGGCCAAAGGCTCTACAGAAAATCCACAGAAAAGCCCTGAAAAGGCAGGCTCAAACTCCTCCACTATTGTCACTGCTCTCAGCTTCTACCTTTATGTCTGAGCCAGTCATGTTTACCTAAATCTCTCCCTATTTCTTATCTCTCCATATTCTAATTCATTTTCACTGGAGGCAGAAAAATTTGTAAAGACTTCAAGACAGAGAATGTCAGTCTGCCCAGAGCGTTACACTGATAGCCGTCCACATTTGCCACTTCTTAGCTGGCAGGCACCTAGTGCACAAAGGGAAGGCAGCCAGCACGGCTCCTGGCGTCGTTAAAGTACAATGGTATGTGAAGTTTCCTGAAATGCTGAGAATAGCACAGGCCACTTGTCTACATTTATGCAATAACTTGGCAATCATTACTGTCTATGTGAACAAAGTGCTTTACTATCAAAAAGAGAGTAAAATCTAGACCATAGTCCAACAGGACATGTTTGTTTGGTGGTCTTTGGGAGGCAGATATTGAGGGAGGTGGTGTAGGACTTGAACACAGGACCTAAATATAGTAGGCAAAGAAGCACTCTACCTCCCAGTGAGCATTCAGTTCAAGGAATATGCTAATGAATGTTCTGATTTATTTGTTAGGGAATAGGATGCGTGGCTGGGCTCATAAGTAAATGTGAGAAACAAGAAAAGGATAGCACATAAAATATGGAAGAAATTTTGCTGCAAATCAGGAATAGCTGAGGAAAGGGATTGGCTAGAAATGTGGGAGGTGGGGGGACTGGGAGAAGAGATGCCCTTAGGTCACTAGTGACTGCTGAGCGGAGAGAGTGCTGGGCTGAACACATTACCACATTTACTCTTTATAAAAGTGGTTTTATAATAGCACCATTAATATCTCTAACTTACAGACAATAAACTGAGACCCAAGATTATACAGCCATCTAATAGTAAAATAGAGGTTTTTGCCTTCATGCCTGTTTACCTTCAAAGTCTACCTGGGAATAAAAAAACCACAGAGATCCAAATTTCTCAACTGTGCTACTATTGGGCTTGGGAGAGACAGAGAGAAATCAAACCTCTTTTTTTTTAACCTTTCTGAAAATGTTTCTATAATTTCTATTACTTTTTTTAAAAAATTTTTTTATTAGGTATTTTCTTCATTTACATTTTCAATGCTATCCCAAAATTCCCCCATACCCTCTCCCCCACTCCCCTACCCACCCACTCCCAATTCTTGGCCCTGGAGTTCGCCTGTACTGAAGCATATAAAGTTTGCAAGACCAATGGGCCTCTCTTTCCAATGATGGCCGACTAGGCCATCTTCTGATACATATGTAGCTAGAGACATGAGCTCCACGGGGTACTGGTTAGTTCATCATGTTGTTCCCCCTATAGGGTTGCAGACCCCTTTAGCTCCTTGGGTACTTTCTCTAGCTCCTCCATTGGGGGCCCTGTGATCCATCCTATAGCTGACTGTGAGCTTCCACTTCTGTGTTTGCTAGGCCCCTGCATAGCCTCACAAGAGAAAGCTATATCTGGGTCCTTTCAGCAAAATCTTGCTAGTGTATGCAATGGTGTCAGCGTTTGGAGGCTGATTATGGGATGGATCCCCGGATATGGCAGTCTCTAGATGGTCCGTCCTTTCGTCTCAGTTCCAAACTTTGTCTCTGTAACTCCTTCCATGGAATACCCAAGATACAAGATACAATTTGCAAAACACATGAAACTCAAGAAGAACAAAGACCAAAGTGTGGACACTTTGCCCCTTCTATTACTTTTTAAAAGACCACTGCAGCCAGTCTCTTAAGCACTATCACAAGTGGGAGATAGAAAAATCTGTAAAAACTCTATTCCTGTATCCCAACACATTTTAACTATGCTCACCACAGGCATTACAAAGAGAAAAGGTTTGAAGAACAGCAGTTAAAGATCCAGATAGTGTGCTTAGTGATAAGCACGCCACAGTTCCTTCTTATTCCAGCAACTGAGGCAGTCAGAGAGATAAAGTGGAATGCTTGTGGAGGTCAGAATGGCTAGACTGAAAACTGTCCATGACTTGTCCTTTAGAAGGTCCCAACAAAATAAAGCAAAGATCAACCCAGAAAAAAACAATAAAGCTCTAAAGAAAATGGACAGGTAGAAAGCATATCAACACCACAGCAAGAAACACACGTAGATTCTAAAGGATCTAAAAGCAGAGGGGGAAGGACTGGAGGAGAAATGGCACAAAAACCAAGAAAACAGGAAACTGCAAATACAAAGGACCACACTGAGGAGGCTCTGAAGACAGCAGTAAACCACCAATCAGAAATGCCATCCAGAAGAGCTGCACAGAGGGAGCACTCCTGGGTCTCCCTGAAATCCACAGACTCATCAAGAACAGGAAGGTTTGGTCTACTTGGTAAAAACTCAACAAATACCTTTTAAGCAGATATGTTATTATAGGCATGTCTGCTATTCCATAGTTGAATGTGTGATCCATAAAACAAATGTTGCTTGCAGAAAACACTAAAATAATAAGGCTCGTGAGGAAGAGCTGAAGATTTTTCATTTAAGGCCAAGGGTGTTGTAGACTATGACTTACAAAAGCACATCAGTAAATCTGCCATCCAACACAGAATGTCTACCAGCGAGTGCTTTGAGTTCTGCAGGCTCTCTTGTCTCCTGCTCCTTCTACATGAGATTTGAGAGCTGGGTGTTTTGGAAACAGACCATTTTAATCAAACTATAGAAAATGACACAGGGTTAGTCTTCCCCATTAGTCCGTTGTTTTCACATAAAGGATTCACCTTCACAGATTTTATGCCTTCCTTGAAAGTTTGCTACAGAGGTCACCCATACAACAGAAGACTAGACGCTACTAAAGTTCTTAGGCCTAGTATGAAAAGAAGTTGAAACTATAAATTCCTCAATTTAGGGCTCCAAACTTGTAAGTCTTCATTACTCCACAACTCTCATAAAAGGCGAGAAAGGTAGCCTTCCTTTTCAGTCTTTGAGAAAAGTCTATAAAAGAATGTGACTTCCAACTTGATAACAAAGCCAGACTCCAAATTATCAATCAGCAGGCTGTTTGTCCCAAAGAAACATGTGGTATATGCAGCTAGTAGGAAATGTAACTTTGGAACTACCAGATGGCTTCTGTGGCCTGAACAAAAAGGATGGGAGAGTGAGGTACACCGCAATGGAGCCAGTTTCTGCCCTGTCTGCCAAGACAATTTTACTGGGCTCTGAAATTTCCTGCTCTGGGGCTGATGTTTGGGAAAGCACTTTGTACAGAAGGCAGCTTCTGACACAGCCTGCCCACCTCTCCCTTTCGCATCTGAGATGGTCTGGGGAGCAGCTCTGCAACAATGCAGAGAACAGCGTCGGACTTCAACCAGTAAGCATCTGCCTGCCTCTGTAAGTATAAGTCAAAGAACACAGAACACTTGGGGACTTGAAAAGAAAAGGAACAAAATAAACAAAAGGGAACAAATCAGTCACAGCTGAAACAGGTGTTCATTCTTTTAGGTAGTACTCAGAGATAATAAAACTGTGTTTATAAACTGAACTGGAAAGATGGGCCTATAATAGTACATTTAAATAGAAATTAAAGTGCTAAAATACATCAACCAAAATAAAATGAGCTACATCAATAGAACAGTGTGTAAATATTGTGAGGTTCGAAATATTTCTGGTTTTACCAATATAGTTATGATGCATTATACAGTACACACAATAAATACACAAGCACTCTATAAGTACATGAAGAGTTAAGCCATGGATAACTAAATGAATAAACAGATATGATGGATGATTAAGCACAAAAGTGAACATAAGTCAACTAGTATGATTGGCTGGGCAAACAAGGATGCTCGAGGATGTAGTTGAGGCATCTCTTCGAATACTGAAGGGAAATGTAAAGGAAGGTCTCTAGAGAAAGCCATAGCAGAAGGTCAAATACAGTTTACAGAAGGAGTTAAACAGGGAGAAAATAATCCAAGATCTGAGTTTCTAAGCGTCTCCTGAAATCCAAGTGTGTTGCTGTGAACACATGCATCTCTAGCACTCAGGAGTCTAAGGAAGGTGGACAAGTTCAAGGCCAGCTTAGTTACATAGCAGGCCATCTCTCAAAACCAAATAAAACAGAAAGTAAACTTTTAAAGATGGATGTTCTTTTAAACAAACCAGTATGTATGTAGCAGGGGAAAAATATACCTGGTAACGACTTAAAAGTATTTCAGTAAACCAAACTTAAATAAGAATATTGTAAAAATTCTAAGATGTCAAAGAACACAGAAGCTTTTTAAAATTCAGTTATTTTGAAGTTAGAATAATTAAGAGTTCATCCCATATGAAGATAGTCCTAGACATGTAGGAATTCATAAAGTTTGCTTCTCAACACATGGAAAAAAAAAAAAAAACCAACCAAACAAACAAACCGTTTTTCCAGTGGAAAGGATACACCACGGAGGAAAGCAGGAGATAAGTAGTAACTGAACATGAGGCACAGAAGGGAGGGTCGGGAGAGCCCAACGCACACTGCTATGCCACAGGGACTTCTCTGCCATGGGCTTAGTCACTATCTTACTTTCTGATCTAATAGAATCCTAATGTCTAATGCAATTATATATTATAACTACTGTGGGGCAGAGTTAAACTTTTAGGATAAGTTTATGGACAAACTATAGAAAGCAATTAGGATAACAAAAGAGAAATGCAATAAATGCTATATATCATAATCACAGAAGAAAATAAAAGTGTTTAAATGGAGAAAAGGAGTTTGAGTTTGCCATTTCCCTCAACATTTAGAATAGAGACCACACTAGTCTAATGGTGATCAGAAAGAAGTCAACTGAACATTATAAGCCGAACTATCTGAAAGGTAACACCTAGGCGCTATCAAAGTGGTTACCCTGGAGGCTCCTGAGAAACCTGGCAGGAACAATGGTAACTGAATGCATTCCCAGAGCTTTTCCACCAGGAATGAATGAAGACCATGATTGGGCAGGTGTCACTGAGTGGCACGTGACTGTTTCAGTAAGTTCCTGACTTATCTAATACTCATAAGAATTAGTTCTCCTATAATTATTCACCCTGTTACCAAATGGTAAAATGAGGTTTCTATAAAAGCCTGGCAAAACTGGATAAAAATTAACATTTTTATGCTTCGAATAAATAACATCTCTGTTTCTTGAAGAAAAACTCCTTATAAGCATTGTAAAGCTGGATAATAACAGGAGGAGAGCAGGTGGAGTATGTCTGAAGCCCTATACTTAGGCTCCGGAAGAAGAGTTAAGGATACATCCTATAAACACAGGGCCCCAAGGGAGGAGCTGGAGAAAGCACCCAAGGAGCTGAAGGGGTCTGCAACCCCGTAGGTGGAACAACAATATGAACTATCCAGTACCCCCGGAATGAGTGTCTCTAGCTGCATATGTAGCAGAAGATGGCCTAGTTGGCCATCATTGGGAAGAGAGGCCCCTAGGTCTTGCAAACTTTATATGCCCCAGTACAGGGGAATACCAGGGCCAAGAACTGGGAGTGAGTGGGTAGGAAAGCAGGGTGGGGGGAGGGTATAGGGGACTTTTGGGATAGCATTTGAAACATAAATGAAGAAAATAGCTAATAAAAAATAAAATAAAAAGATTACATCCTGCACTACACATTAAGTTTGAAGTCAGCCTGGGCTATGGAGGACTGTTTTTTCTCTTTTCTAGAGAAAGAACAAATAGAAGAGGGGAGGGGAGAGAGAAGGGCAACTAGAGAGATTGCTTAGCAGTTACAAGCTTGTACTGATCTTACTAAGGACCTGAGCTAGGTTCCTGACAAACACATCTGGTAGCTCCTGTTAAATCTACCTCTAAGGGATCCAACAGCCTTTTAAACGCCATAAACACCTACACTCCCAAGTGTGCATATTCCGTGCCACCCCTAATATAGTCACATACTTAAAAATGAAAATAATTAAGGGGTTAAAAGGAAGACTCAGTGGTTAAAGCTGGTTTTCCGTAAGATCTGGGGTCAATTCCTGGCAGCTAGATGGTGCACTGGCTCATAACCATCTGTATACTACATCTAGGGGGATCTGACACCCTCTTTTGGATTCCATGGGCACCAAGCTAAAGAGTGGTGCCTAGACATGCATGCAGGCAAAATACCAATACACATAAAATTAAAGAATAACACCTAAGTCTCATGGTTCTTAAGCCTTAAGTCCTCCCTTGTTGGACCAGCATCTATCAATATTCCGAGACAGTCTTCCCTGAGGATTATCTTACTGGTCTGAGACAAAGACTCATTGTCTCTCAGGCTCTGCATGGTCTGCTCTGGGAAAAAGAAAAGGAGAGTTTTAAAATCAACTCAGGAAGTGTGCAACTCCTCCACAGCCAGGCAGTCTACTCAATTGCTACTGTGAGAAGAAGAACAGGGAAAGAGAAAGCTCTCACATAATTTCTACATCCACAGACGGGTGCCATTATAAAATGCTACACTGAAGTTCCATAAAGCAGTAATGGCTACCAAGTAACCTGAAACCAGGGGCTTTAAAGAAGTAAGACTTGGCAGCATGAGCTGTTCAAAGACAGTCACAAAATATTTGAGCAAAAGAGACAGATTTGTCTGAAACTCAGCACTATCTTCCAGACTCCGGTCTTGAATCTGTTCAACTGTCATGTCCTTGTGGGACAAGTCTCTTCAAATGATTGCTATCCTTGAGTTATCAGAGAAGAGAGTCAACTGTTTTCCCAAGTATTGTGAGCCACTTACTGACAGAGACAAAAACCCACTAATCAAGGAGTCCACACCTCCCAGAAAATACTCTAAGCATCTCTTTTAAATTCAGGTAAAGTTGGGGCTCAGTCAGAAAAGACACCTTCACAAGAGGCTACTTTCTTTCCATGTGTAGGTTGAAAGAGAAATGGTACTGCTGTAATTTAGGATTTAGAACTGAGGGGGAGATTGGCTCACAAGGAAGGCTTCAAAGCTACAGACCTCTGGAGACTGTATGATATTCTTATTGTGATGGGGGAGGGGGTTGTAGGAGTGGGGAGAATCAACTAGGATTAAAAAAGGCTTACTCTAGCAGAGTAAGAAAAGACTTAACCCAATGCTTCAGTGGAACAGCTGGAACAAAAGTGTTCCTGAAAAATCAAAAAGTCAGTCTTTTCCTTGCGAGTTCAGAAGTCTGGCTCATGTGACTATAGGAGGGTGAAGCAAGCTCTATCTGTGAAGAATCCACAAAGACAGAAGGGAATTCACAAAGACAGGTCTGCTAGATAGTACTCAGAGCAAAGAGGTCATCCAGAAGCCCTAAACACACATATTGTGGACAGATCCTACAATGCCAAGTCCCTACACTCAACACTGGTATCAAGATGAGAGGTAGAGGCAATGAAGGGGCCACGAAGGGTGAGGCAGGGATGCAGAGACACACAGAAACATAGAGCAAAACTGTTTGACAAACCATCTCTCTCATAACGCAAGCTTGTAAGGGATGAAGCAGCATCTTCCCATTGTTTGTTTTTCAAATTCTACCAGTGAACCATTTCTTACCTCCAACATTTCCCACCAGTTTAAAATATGCCATGTACTGAGAAACAGTGGGGAAATGGCTTGGCTGACAAATGTATCTTGATATATGACCGATTTGCAGGGATGAAGTTGGGGAGATGGTGCGAGACAATGTGTGTTTGTATGAAGCTAAACCCTTGCTATAATTTTAGGTGTCTTTTAATATAATCACGAACAAATAGTCTTATAATACTTTTCTTTGAATATATGATATGTAGAAAATGAGTTATGAGTTAATAGGTTTTATGGATTTGCCAAATTGGAGCTCAAAGTAATTGGGAAGTCCAGCACAGGGAAAGGTCACCCCCGAAAAATCGCACTTTTCAAGAAAGCACTGGCAAGAAGGAAAGAATGAGATTTTAATCACTGCAGCTAATTACAGAGAAGACTAAATCACAAGAAGAGTTATTTAAGTGTCTAAGATACAATAAAAAGTAATTAACAGGCAGCGCCATCTTGACAGCTTCACATCACAAACTAGGCCTAAAAAGATCAGCTAATTCCCAACCCGGGAGTCAGAGAGTGAGAAAGGACTCAGGTTTGCTCTTTTTATTTTTTATTTAAACTGTTTTGATTAACAGATAACAGTTCTTGCCAACTCCACAGTGAAGTTAATCAAAATTTAATCTATTAGGGGAATGATGAACCCTGTTTGCATTGATTCCCTCGAGGGGCACATGAGGAGCTGAAGCCCGGTTGACACCAGCAAGGGCCTACGGGGGCCTTAGAGGCACCTCCCTCCCATAGAAAGATCAAGAGGGAAACCATAAGGGTTCCACTGAGCCCTACTGAGAATACAGACAGAGCACACATTTTGCATGTGCGGTACCTCTGAAAGTCCCCTTTGAAGTAGCCCTTTGCAAGACACCATCTCATCTGCCTCTTTTTTCTTGTTCCCCTGGAATCATCAACTTCAAAGGAGTTCCTCCAGTCAGGAGTCTGAACAATGTGAGAGCCATGAGGTGTGGGGCAGGCCTCATGGAGGCATGTAAGTCTGCAGAGTCATTTAGATGGCTCTCTTCTTCAGGACACAGCACACACTGACAAGACAGGGCAAAGCCTGCCTTCCAAAAAGAAATGCTCACCACACAATTTAACCCTTCCCTTAACTTACCCACATAACCTGTGACCATAGCAAATACAGGGAAGGTGCTTGAGAGAAGAATAGAGGGCCACACACACAAACCTGAACACCTCACTGAATTTTTTCAGTCATTTGCTTTGTCCCTAAGTCACGAGTTTACTGCTTGTGTTTTAATTATGTGTTTCTTTAAATGTCATGTTAAACAGTGAAATATAAGCATACAGGGAATGTTTATGAAAATCTCACATGCCTTAAAAGCTAAATAGAGAGGAACAGCTTTCAAATGGCTGAAAATAAGTGAGGCACACAACTAAAGAGAAAAAAGACAAAAAAGAGTTCAGAGGTATAAGGTTCAGCTATTAGTTGTTTTTTTGTTTTTGTTTTTGTTTTTGAGACAGGGTTTCTCTGTGTAGCCCTGGCTGTCCTGGAACTCACTTTGTAGACCACGCTGGCCTCGAACTCAGAAATCCGCCTGCCTCTGCCTCCCGAGTGCTGGGACTAAAGGTGTGCGCCACCACACCTGGCTAGTATTTTTGAACCCTCATTTCAGATATGCTGTTCACTGGGGCACCAAGGGACCTGTGTCTCTCATGTACTAGAGATCTGAAAATATGAGCCATGCAGATGGCTCAATGGGTCCAGGAGCCACTAAAGTCTGACACCCTAAGTTTGATCCCTGGAACCTACATGGCAAAAAGAGGGAAGTCCTTCAAGGTATCTTCTGACCTCCCCACGAACACTGTGGCAGATGCAGGCCCTACCACCAACATACAAGAAAATCTTCGCTTCGGCAAAATCCTCCTCTCTACACAGTGGTTTAAAATAACTAAGCATTAAACCAGATAAAGGATTCTTAATACAGATTATTTCTGAATATAAGCTAAATGCTTGGATTTTATTAATGACTCAATTTTCTACAATATTATTTTAGGTCTATTTAAAGAAAATTCAGGGGTAAAAGGAGAAAAGTAAATACAAACTAAGATGAAGAACAAACCAAGCCCTTCCTGTGGGATGCAGAAAGCAAGCCTGGAGGTTCACCTGCTAGGGAAAAACCTACCTTTATCACCAAGCTTCTAGAACAAGGAAAGGAGGGAAACTTTTAGATCCTATTTCTGGGTACATAGAAACAAACCCAAAGTGGGCAGAGAGATGGTTTAGCCTAAAACCCTTTCCTTGGCAAGCCTGAAGACCTAGATTTGATCTCCAAAATCCAAGATGAAGGAGAACAGACTCCTGAAGTTGTCCTTTGATCTCTACATGTGTCCTCCCAAACACCACCCACCCACCCAACCAAACTGTACCATCAGGAATGAAACATTCAAACACACCTACATCTGCTTCATAAAGAGACCTTCACTGAATTACAGTTAACAAATAATTCAACAAATTTCTTGTACTACCATCCGATGGCTACTTGAGCTTTGACTAGAGTAGACGAGACAAAATTCCCCAATGCTAGAGTGACAACAGGTAATGCTAGGGAATGCTAGCTTCAAAGATATTGGTAATTTCTTGTTTTTGTGGGTTTTTTTGTTTTGTTTTGTTTTGTTTTTGTTTTTTCGAGACAGGGTTTCTCTGTATAGTCCTGGCTGTCCTGGAACTCACTTTGTAGACTAGGCTGGCCTCGGACTCAGAAATCTGCCTGCCTCAGTCTCCCGAGTGCTGGGATTAAAGGCGTGCGCCACCAGTGCCCGGCAGATATTGGTAATTTCTAATGTCAAGACTGTATCAAGTCTCTGCCTTCTGGATACACCAAGTACAGGATATATAAGAGACTCAAAGAATTGAATGGTCAAAAAGCAGGTGATTGAACCAAAACAGGCAAATAACTGAAATAAATATTTCTCAAAAGAAGGCATACAAGTGACCATATTAAAACATAATCACCATTACTAGTGACCAATCACCATTACTAGTGACCAGACAAAACATGTAAGCCAAAGGGACAATGAGGTATTGTCTCCACCCAATCAGAAGGGTCATGATCAGAATACTAACATTCCACAAAGGCTCCAAGCGCCAGGGGAAGAGCACTCTCTAGCACTGTTGGTGGGGTGTAAAACAGCACAACCATTACAGAAATACTGGGGAAGTGCCCCCCTCTCTTTCCACCTAGCCAGTCCACTTCTGGTGGACTAAATAAGACCTGCCCAGTTTGAGGGAGTGATAAATCAAACTTGAACCTGGAGGTCTGAGTCACAGGCATAGCCACAACTGTCCCAATGTGGAAACATTTTAGAGTTGGTGGACGTGGATTATCCTAAAAATTTAAGAATCCCCAAAAGCCAGTCCCCTAGTATCTGATTTTCGGGAATGTAAAGTTATTTTTAAATCTACTTTGGTGGTATGTGAGATAATCCACTCTGATGAAGTGTTAAACAATAGTGGAGACCATCTGCCAAATATAAAGATTATGTTTGTATAGACGTAAAACAGTTCCCCCAGTAATTAGGAAGCAGGAGCAGCAATCTACAGAGGCAAGTCCTGCTTCTTCCAGTCACAATTTAGTATAGGGGAATACTAACCACCAGCATTTACAAGTGCAGAGCCACTCACTCACTTTGAAGAATTGCTGATGAACTGGCAATAACTATTGTAAGATATTTGGACAGAATGATGAGTAAAATATCACCCAGTTTTCCACATTACTAGATACTATCTGGTCTGTGAGAAGCTGGCTCCTTATAAAGGCTGTGCTGGTGTGAAGGTAGTGACATCAATTGCCTACACTGAGATTGTCCCCCCAGAAATGAAGCCTACGATCGATCGCTGTGTGAACATTAGCAACATTAAAACTGAGAGCTGCCTAAAAACAGTCCTTTCCAAATGCAAAGGCAGCAGGGAGGGGAAAGAGGCTCCTGCCTGACAGGAGGAAGCTACATGGTGAACCACCGGATTGTGCGCAGTTCCCTACCCAGCTTCACTGCACACTCAATAAGTAAGACATTGCTTCATTGCTGCTCTGCTGAAAGCCCCATTCTTTGCCTTCCCTTAATGGAAGAGAAAAATACCAGTTTGGTAACAAACAGCACTTAAGAATGTTAAGGACAGAAACAATGACCATGCTGATATATTTTATGCAAAGTAAGAGTTGCTACTGGGGACTGACTGATTGTTTTAATATTTATTGAGAAAGCATGGCCCAGCAGGCTTCCTCCTTCCTCTGTCAGACACCTCCCTTGAAAGATTCTGCTCATCAGCCAGGCTACCCAGAGACCTTAGAATATAGCTGGGGCACAGCCACTATGCTATCTCTATACAAAGAAAAGACCGGCTAACCTCTCTCTCTTTTTTCTTCCCCAATTTATAAATGGGAGGAAGTATGTAAAACTCACCTTTCTAAAACAGCATGAAGAAGCTCTAACTAGTTTTGGATAGTACCTAGGAACAGCTTGATACTCAATGAATAGCATTATCAATAGTAATAATGTACTTCATAGGGCCAAGCACACAGAGCCCAATAAATCTTAATAATAACAATAATGGAAGTATATGATTAACTAATGAGTGATTATAAAGTGCTTTACAAATACAGTGCTACACAGGCACATAATTATAGTCCACTGGGTTAAGGGCAAGAGAAAGCAAGCATGGGGGGCAGGGGAGGCTGACTGAGCAGAGGATTCAGCTATTTAAAACCAAAGCCAAGACTCTGCCAGGTGGAACACTCACATTCCTCCAATGGTGACAGTGGCACAGGTACGCTCTGAAAAGGCAGGCACCGTTTCTGTGGCTGGGCTGGCTGGTCTAATGTAGTCCACAGTCACATTGACCTGGAAAGAGAGAATTAAGGGAGTTAGGTTTGGGAGTCTATCACAGCTCACTAGCAGCCATGGCACATGTACATTCAACTCAGGTGGGCTTTAAGGATCTAGGATTAAAAACAGCAACAACAAAAAGCAAACTAATACATAGCAGAAGGATCTCCAAAAGACATTGGATAAAGAACAGCACCCAGGATACAGAAAAAGCGCTTGAAGCTCAAAAGGACCATTTGATTAAGAAATGCCACAGGACTAGAACTCAAAGACAACATATAGTTGATGAGAAAACATTGGCATTGAGGGTCCACTCAAAATGTCACTAGGTAATTGCAATTTTAAGCAATGAAATATGAGCTGAGGACTGGACTTACTAATAAAATACTTGGCTACCATGTACAAGATATTTATATTCAATCTGCAGCATTGCAAAATTGTTCCCCCCCACATAAGACTATATGCTTAATAGTACAGACAAACTCTAGATCAGGCATCCCAATGGCTTTAAAAGAGGATGGAACAGAAGAATTCTTATTCCACCTGCTGGAAATGTAAAACACAACGGTATCAAATGTTGGAACAAAATTCAGTAGTTCCTTAAACAACTAAGCATAGATTTTAAGCGAAATATGAGTCCTTGAAATTTACTTGAGAGTTGAAAACTTTTCCACAAGAAATCTATACATGGAAGTTAACAGCAGCTTTGTTCATAGCTGACAATAATTAGGCAACCGTGATAACTAAACATGTGGAGATAAATAGAAACAGGCAAATCCTGATGGACATTATTTGGCACAGAAATGATGTGCCATGCCATAGACAAGACACAGAAAACCCACAAATGCCATCTGCAAAAGCCTCCTACTGCAGGATCCCAACTGTGTCTAACATAGGTCAATTTTAGGAAATATCCCTCCTGTTTGCACATAGGCAGAGGCTGGGGCACAGAATGCATAGAAAGCCAATATATTCTGTTCAATTTTGGTATAAACCTGAAACCACTGTCAAAGAATAGTTCATATTCAAGTGGAAATTAAGCTGGGCAATGGGGGTTCACACATTTCATCTCAGTGCTCAGGAGGCTGAGGCAGGTGGATCTTTCTTGTTCGATGCCAGCCAGAGCTATAAGGAGAAATTCTGTTTTAACAACTGCCCACCCCCTCAAAACAGAAAGCAAGAAAAACACTGATAACTCAAAGGAGTCAATTGCTTGAACAAGAAACGCTCTAAGGAAATTCCACTTGATTGACAAGGGTGGTAGAAATCTTTAGAGACCACCAGATGATATGGCAAAATACTTCTTAGACCATTTCTGCATCAAAATACCTGTGTCCAAAAATATGACTTGTCTCCTCAGAGAGACTGCATGCGATTTTAGTCTGCCCTAACTTCTTCTGGGCCAAGTGAAGAACTATCAAGAAGAACAAGATGGCAATCACAAGGATGCTTGGATCTGATTTCACAGTGTATAAATCAAAGTGACACAGCTAACTAGGTCTAATAGCAACCCAGATGGAGTCAGGAACGTTTGAGGGGGAATTCAGGGCATGCCAGGACAGAAGAGAGCAGGAGAATCTCTCAGTTTTCAAAGGACATGCGTACGAACAGGAAGCTGAAGGCATTAAATGAGAATACTGTACAATAAATAAGTGTGGGAATACTGAAAAATACTATTTCTTTATGAGATGGTTTAATATATGCATATTTATGTGTCAAAACCAATTACAAGGGATTAGGAAAGATTACAGGTCATATGTGTAGGCTTGGTTTGGGCCAAGCTTTATCAATTACACTAAAGACAAAGCCTGACTCAAGCACATGAAGCCATTTCCGAGTCCAGAATGCCTTTTCTAAGCACATTATCAGTTCTTAGCACCAGCCTAAAGACAGCATACTGTACCGGCAGGAAGTGTGGCCACATTTCTGGTCAGCACCATTCCAGTACTTTCACTTTGTCCTTAACAAATGTTTAAAAAAAACAAAACAAATAAGGGCTCAGGAAATGAAGTGCTTCCCACAAACATATAAAGATATGAGTTCTGCCTCTGGCCCCATCTAAAAGAAAAAGAGGCCAACAGCACATGCATGTAAACTCAGCACTGGGAGGTAGAGACAAGAGGTTCCCCGGGGCTTGCAGGCCAGTCAGTCTACACAAACTGGTGAGCTCTAGGTTCAAAGAGAGAACCGCTTCAAAAATAAGGAGAACTGAGGAAGACATATGACGATGACCTCTACCTACACACACACACACACACACACACACACACAATGTTCAAAAAATACAAAGAGAGAGGCGTCTTAAAATTTCAACTGTCAAATTACAAATCTGATCATACTTTTAAATTTGGGAATCTGCCAAATCAAAAAACAGGAGCCATATCAGCGAGCAGGCCCAGAAGGGCTGAGAGTAGGTAAATCTTTAGTAATAAGAGAAGCCCCTAAAATCAGGTGTCTGCATTCAACTTATGTAAATACAAGGAATATGGACAGACAGGAGGGTTAGCCAACAAATACTTCAGGGGTTTTAAGTTTCCAGGCATGTAGCTGATCTCAGTTGATATAGGACAGAGTCAGGACAAGGCATGGGAGGGCTGCACATAGAGAGGACGGGGGACTGAGTTACTAGGGAGAAGTACTATAGTACTTAGTTACCTGGAACTCTCCAGAAAAGGCCTCCAGCAATCTGTTAAAATGAGAGGCTAAGAAAATAATAAGAGTATAGAAAGCCATGGCAAAAAAACATATAGGGGGTCAACATGTCAGCTAAATACCAAAGTTGGCCATATCATGGAAGAAAAGTTATCTCAGGGTGAAGCTCTCAAATCTCATCAAAGAAGTTTCTTTGTGAACGGAGAGCACTTAAAGAAGCAACACAGAATTGGCCAAATTATATAAATTACATTAGCAAATGACTGTGAGGTACTCAGCCACAAATGGGAAGTCTTTATCATAGCCTTTGCCCAAGAATCAGGGACCGTCACAGAAGAGGGAGCAGGCAGAGTTTAAGAGCCAGGGCCATGGAGGAGTTAAGTAAACTGTCTTTTCAACGTGCAAGGGTGGTTGCACTCATCAACTCTTAGCAGCCCTGATGGCCTACTCAAGACATGCACAAACTCAACATCGTCTAAATTCTAGCATGGAACAGAAAGGGAGGGGTCCATTAGACCCACCTCAACTGATGATTTCTAGGGAAGGGGCAGTTCATTTCCCTAAATGGTGTGGTTTCTGGTAAGTTACTCCTATTCCAGTGGATGCTCCATATCCATTAACATCTGGGCTGCAAAAATGAGTTCATGGGCTTATGAAATTTAAGAGGAAAAGAGAAGGTGAAGCACAGGCTCTAGGAGGAACAGGGAGATGAGAATATGATCTGAATACACTGTGTGAATATTTCAAAGAATAAAAAGAATTTTTTTAATACATGGAAATGACAAAGTAGACATATCCCTGAATTTTGAATAACCCATCCAACAAGTTCAAGCCCCATCCAACAAATTAAAGCAGTAGGGGGAAAAAAATCACCACTGATTAAAAATAAACTATGTGAATCTCATTTACCTTGTACTGCCAATGCCAAGCTTGTTCCTCAGACAGGGAGTGGGGCAGGAGATGGGAAAGCAGCTACAAACCGAGAAATCGTCTGTGGAATACTCTCTCTAGTTCCACAGGGGCTGTGGTTGCAGTGGGGTAATAATGACAAGAAACCAGAGTGAACGCTCGTGCTTCCAGGTCAGGAGGCCAGCCAGAGGAGCTGCGCCCAGGGAACACATCTCCCACCCACACACTTTAATCTGCAATAACCAGAAGAAATAACAACTACATTCATCTTTCAATTAATTATTTCCTATATCAAGAGAAAGAGAATTGCAAATGAGTCAGAGATTAAAGAGCTCTTCGTGGCGGCAACATTATTAAAGAAAATCTCAGATACAAATGAGGCTCTGAGAATAGCCCACAGCCAAGATACACACCTGCAGGCTACTATGGCAAGCCAGGAATTAAAGTCAATGTGTAATTAGCATTTATGCCCCTCTCCTGTGGATTCTCAGATCTGTTCCCCTGCCTTGGAGTTTTTCATCTCCAGATATTCATCACTGACCTGCCAATCACTCTGAAAAGCTGAAGTTTAACCAGGTTCAATTAAAATGACAGGAAATGTTAGAAATGTCTGTCTGAATAAATGGTGACCTAAATTTTGTATTTGTGGTAAGTTCTTATGAAATGGCCCAAGTAAAAGAGAAGAAACTGATTAATACAAAGGTGGTCCCTTCTGTTTAAGGTGCTGCTGATAATGAAATGATAAAATGTAAATGATCTATTCTCTAAAGACAAGGTGGAAAGAAAAACAATTGCAGATGGTCCATAGATATTGGGTTTACATGTGTGGAACATCTTTATATGGAAACTAAGAACACTAGATTATGATTTTACAGTACCATTTAGCTCTAAAACTGTAAAATAACCTAGCCAAAAATGGTGTGTTATATGCTAAGTTCTTAAATCTTTGTAATGTATACCTCCCTTGTACTAATTAACTGCAACAGGAAGAGAGAAAGCACCAGGGGACGGATGAACATGTCTTTTGAATGGGCAGCGTACCTGCAGCTGAACCATACAGTAGGTATTTGTTGCGTGAATGTATGCAAACAGGAATATGTTCAGGCATAACACTGCGGAGGACATCTTTGAAATGAGAAGGTTGGGCGTTTTAAGGACAATCTGAAAACTTGGCGAATCTGCTGTTTTATATAACAAGAAGAATGATTTCAACTGTGGGTGATGGAAGCCTGAGGGAGGAAAAGTATTTTAAAATTGTGAAGAAACTCCAAAGTTTTACAAAAAAAGTAACTACCATGAGAGACAAACAAAGAAAATTATACATTATAGTATTTCTCATAAAATTTGTTTCTTGAAGCTATGAAAGAATAGAAAGCAATCTAACCAATCTTTGGACACGACATTACAAAACCTTCTTTGAGAGCAATTTCAGGAAACCTTAGAGGAACTCAGTTTACATTTCTGTTTCTTGTAAAGCCTGAAAGCAGTTACTGTAATAAAATCACTTTGCCCACACTTAGACTCTGAGCATCTATGGACATTCGTCACATAAGTAGTGACTAGAAAACATCAAATTGCCAAAGAACTAGATAGATGCTAATTAAATGAGAAAATGTAACATACCCAAGTATTAAAGATGAGGAAAGGAGAACAACTGCATACCCATAACATTTCCAGGTCACACTGTAGCCTTACTTTTAATATAAATAGAGCTGTTATGTGAAGCTATTTTGTATAATTACCACATAATCCCACCTATTAGTCCACACAGTGAATCATAAATTCACAGGAAGCTGCAATGCCCTGCCTTTAGAAATAAGCTCTGCTATGTGCTTGTTCTCATGGCAGAAGTTACAGACACATAGAGGATGGCATCATCTGGGCCTAAGCCCAAGACCCTCTGACTAGACACAAAGGTGAGTAAACTGGAGAGCTTGCAAAGCCAGGGCGCACCCAGGGCTCCCAACCTCCCAGAGCAGCTGTGTGAACTTAGAAGAGTCAGTCACTCAGTGTCTCTGTGTCCGCCTTTCTCTGCTTGGAAGAAAAGCATTAGTATGCATAAGGGAATAGAACAGGGCAGGACTCAAGAGAAAGTTCCAAGCAGCTTATTTTTAAATAAACAGGTACTGATTTTCTCAGAACAGAGCCTGGCACAGAGTAAGTGTTAAATAACTATGCAGGAAATAAACAAACACACCTATACATACATATATGCATAAATAAGACACATGTTGACTTAAGTCATTAGACTTCTGAAATCATTAGACAGGCAGACTCAATTAAACACACGTTTCTCCTTAAGGAGTCCCGGCAAACAAGAATGTGTACCTCATACATATTCATCCCAACTTTGAGATAAGTGGAGCTTATTTTAAAGAATGACACACTCTTTAGTATTTATTTAAACGTTTTAAGGATTAATTTCACAGGTACTAGTTATTGGATATTTTATTTACTGAAGATAATTGAAGCAGAATCTGTGAACCATCTCAGTTAGTAGGTTAACTGGAAAAAATCTGTACAGGTGCTTCTTGAATTTTTAAACGAGGAAGACAATAAATATGAAAGACCATGAGTACATCTGCTTTGGATTTAGTAGGGTCTTCCATACATAATAGTCATCACTATTTATATTAATTATGCATCCTTAATCCTTTCTTGCTAAAAAAAAACAAAAACAAAAACAAAACAACCTTATGTGATCATTCTGAATACAGTCATAGTTAATAATAATAAAAAAAAAAAACAATTTGAAACAGGTCAGTCATCCACTCATCTAGGAATGGAATAAGCTCAGAACAAATTGTTATTGATGAGGCCTCCTGATCCCGTTTCCAGGCATCATCTCTGCTGACCACCTAGCAAAATGAGCCTTTCACATATAGTCACTTATGGAGCCTCATAACTTCACAAGACAAACTTACCTGCTTCCTGTCAATATGTGAAAGAAACAAGTAAACCCCGAGAGCCACATGGGCATGCGCACATCGCCCCAGTAGGAACAGTAGTAATCTTACTTAGTTTACTCAAAATCTACAAACTACCACCATACTAACATACAGCTAAAAGAGATTTTTTTTTTGTATAAAGACTTTAATATTTGTATGTGTTGTATATAGAGCACGTCTCCATTAGTCCCTTGGTACTATATTCCTAGCCTTTTGTAGCACACAAAGACTCATTTGACCTGAGTTTGTTGTGTGAGTTTATATGTACCATGTGCATGCAGGAGTTTTACTGAGGCAAGAGGAGGGCATCAGACGCCCTCGAACTGGAGTTAGAGGCAGTTGTGAGCTGTCATGTGAGACATGACAAGTTTGCAAGAGCTCTTAACCTCTGAGCCCTCTCTCTCCAGGGCCCAGTCAAGATCTTCTTCCACTGTTAGGTGATCCTACTTTTTGGATCTAATTTCCTCCCTTTATTTTCCCCTGTGAACTTTTAATATCTTCTGATTTTATGAGTCCTTGGGAAAACTCTGAAAATAAGTATGAAAGGTTATAGTATAAAAAACATAAAATGTTTATTCCTTGTTTTCATTTTAAAAAATCTGACTAGACTACAGAAATGTCACATACTTCTGTAACTCTAAAATCTATTTCTGGTATTTGAATACATTTGTATAAGGGCTGTCTTCTAGTCTTCTAAATATAAAATATATCCCTGTCCAACCATTTTGTTGTTTCTGTTTGTTTGTTTTCCTGTTTCTGGCTGTGATTTTGGTGGAACTCGGAATCAAATCCAGGGCTTCAGCCTGTCAAGCGAGTGCTTTGTTCTATGCCCCGCTCCAGTTTGGTAGTTCATGAAAGTAATTTTCAATGATGTTTTCTAATTCCACAGCTGGACTTTTACAATTAACTCACTATTAGCCAACACAACTCTAGTCTTCTTTACCTTAAGGTCCAAAATTTATTCTAAGATAGGTGGAAACCAGTCTTGTTAAATCATGTTTACAAAAAATGCTGTTTAAGTTAAGATATATGTTGATTGCAGATATTATTATTTTAAAATGAGCTATCTTTAGATATTGTGACCTATTTGTCTTTTTTAAAGTTTTAATTATTAAAGCAGAAACTTATTTTATTTCATTCAGTCATTTTTGTATATTTATGTCTCTTAAGTTGAAATAGCCTTTATAACAGGCATTCACAAAAACTTATACATTATATTGCTTCATCTACACTTGAAGAGATTGAAAGACATAACCCAGTCTCCTGGGCTACCAGTGCAATGCAGCCTACTGTACTCTGGAACACCCCCTTGCACATCACTGTAATTAGATTCTGAGGCTGGCTGTTTATTCTCCTGTGCTTATGCTGTGCTCCAGCTACAATCACCCTCCCACCTCCTGCACACAGATCTATTTTTAAGCCCATCTCATTTTCATCAATGGATTGGTAACCTATAGTACTTACAAACCTTTAAAGTCCCAGAGGCAAATACCTTTCTTGATGTTTTTCTAACAAACAAGTCTTCAACATCCCTTATCCACCCCAAGCACATATATATCCCAACTTACATGGGCAGATAGATGCCTTTCTCTACTTTGAGGGGAAAGGTAACATATAGCATACACAGAGACACAGGAGATGCCAAGAGTCCCTACCTGACACTAAGGATTCATCTAAGTGGACATCATTGCTGGCTGATAAATGTTCAGCTTGATAAACATTTAATTAGAAGCATAAACAAACTCGTGATTCAAAAATACACAGTAACACTTTTTATGTGAGGGGTCATTTGAAATCAGCAGATTTCTGAAGCAGTGATAGCTAGCTGACAACAAATTGAAATTAAAATGACCTAAAGATATACTGTACCACTAACCACGCAAGCAAACAAAGATGCATAAAGACAATAGGGAAACAGGGCTTTGAAAATTAAAATTATTTTAATTAAATTTGACGATTTTAGAAAAATATATCACCATTCATTCAAAATATCCTTACAGACTCCAGAACATTCACTAAACTTGACTCTTTCCTTTTAAAGGATTTATTTTTATTTTATGTGCCCTGGTGTTTTGCCTGCACTAATGCAAGTTTGTATGAGGTGTCAGATTCCCTAGATCATGGGTTATAGACAGTTGTGAGCTACCATGTGGGTGCTGGGGAATGAACACAGGTCATCCTCTGGAAGAGCAGCCAGTGTTCTTAACTGCTGAGCCATCTCTCTAGCCCCAAACTTCTGTTTCTTTAAGTCTTTATAATCCTACAAATATAATTAAGGAGTGTAATTGGTGTTTGTCCTACCATTCTATTATCTCATTATTATGTCACTGTCAAAACTCCAACCCATAACTTTTAATACCAAACTGCTTGTCTCTAAAGACTGAAAGGCCCCAAACTGTCCCCTGTATCCCCTTGCATGTTCCAGCTTATTCCTTATCACAACTATAGCTTCTCATTGCTTTCCCCAGGGACAGAACTTGGGGTGGGTCTTTTTTCTCTTCTATACAGTGCCAATCAAAGTTATGTTTCTAAAATTCCCAAGGTCACCAGCAGTCAGGGGAAATTAAATCACAATGTCTAGAAGTCTCCCTGGAGGAGTTCCAGCCACATAAGCAGCACAAGAACATGAGATAGTTATGCCTTTGCCTTTGTGGAGAATGCATACAATGTCACCCAGGCATCAGTACTAAAACTGAGAGAAGATGACTAGAAGGAATATAAAGAAAGCAGATGTGCTTAATAGCTTATAAGAACTACTGGAGGAGGTGAAGGATGACAACGATGATGGCGACTAAGGCATGTGCAGAAGTAAAACATGTTACATCTGCTAACAAAGCTAGCCTATGAAGACTTGTAATGTGTCCTACTCACTATGAAGACAACTTGAAAAGCCTAGGCAATAAATGAATAATCAAAGTATTCATTCAGCCAACAATGTCACTAGCATCCCACTGCTGTGGGAGGGAGGAATGCTGAGCTGAGCCAGTGTGGAAAAGGTACCCTGTATCACCACAGTACAAAACACTCCAGCATGCTCATGAGCTGGTGCAAAGAAGCCATTATGCCTAGGGTTAATGCTTTCAAGAAAGTTAACTAAAGGCCAATGGGAAAATGGTGAATTGGCTCATAGAGCTGTGTCAAGACCTTAGAGAACTGCAGTGAAAGATGTAATCATTCTTTAGGAATTGTTTGGAACAAAATACAGTCTGATAATATGTTGCTTTGTATTAACAGATCACTCTGTATCTTATTCTTATTTCTGTAGCTAAGTAAACATTTCAAAATAATTGACCTTTCTGGGGACCAAACTCAGGGCAATAAGAATGCTGGGTAAGTACTATTCTACCATTGAACTACAGAAAATAAACTCTAGACATTTCTTTATATAGACAAATGAATCTTCCAGGCCTCTGCCACCCCTCCCCCTCCCCCCACCCCAGTTCTTATCTCTAAGTTATCAGATACACGAAGGAAAAAACACTGCTTAGGTTCCTCAAAAATCTAGTCTCACTATCCAATCCATCAATTCACTTCTGAGTATACATTTGAAAAACTGGAAAATAGGGTCTTAACAAAGAATCTGAATGACCACATTTGCTAAAAAAAAAATAGTCACAGTAGCCAAAATGTGGAACAGAGAAATGTGCATCAATGGATGAATTGATGAACTAAATGTGGCACATGGAATATCACTCAAGCTCAAAACTCTTGAGATGTTACAACATGGAGCTAGTGTGAAGGCTTCATGGGAAACAAAAACAAACTAGTCACAGAGAAGATATACAAAAGGACAGTGACTGTCACCACTTAAGCGAGGTGCCAAGAGTACTTAAGTTCAGAGAGGCAGAAAGGAGAATGGATCGTGGCAGGGAGGACTGGAGGGGAGGCTGTTTAATGGGTGTGGTTTCAGTTTCCCAACTGAGCAAGTTCTGGAAATGGACGATGGCCAGAAGAATCCAACACTGAAAAGCTACACTACAAATATTTCTGAAGATGAAGCTTTTACCACCATTAGACTCAAATATCCATGTGGACCATGGGTCAGCAATAGATGAATGGCGAGCTGGCAGAGACCAGGCAGATCTAGGCTTCAGTGTGACAAACTCATGAATATCTTGTTGCATCAATATTCCCAGGGAAAGAGATGGTTCTCAAAGGCAACTGATAATTAGAAATCATGTGTAATAACTTAGACATCAAAGGTACTAGATATTAAAACTTGTCTATTGTTCCCAGGATATAAACCTGCCTTTGCCTATTTTCTCACTTTCTGAAAAGGGCCAATCTTTTTCTGAACACACAGTACATAGGGGTTCTGAGGAATCTACTCAAATGGATCGTTATTCCCTGTGGCACCTGGAGAAGGGGGTACATAGCTTTGACTAAAGTAGTGAATTTTTTGATGTTGTATACCCTGACACATTTCCTCTGAAGAACAGCCTCTCCCTGTAGATCTTTCCTTAAGAATTTTCTTGCATCCCATTGTAATTTACACACTTCTATCTAGTTACTCAGCCACTGCATCTAATAGCTTCTATCTGCGCTTTTGTATAATAAACGTATGCTTTCATGTGCTCCTCCAAAAAGTATTTTCCATTGAGGTCCTGTTAACAAGTCTGATAACATTCAACATAGGATGTCCTTTGGCTGAGCAAGTACACTTCTGAAAACTCATTCTAACAGACCAAAGCAGCTGGTAAAAAAGCCATGTCCCTTTTGTACTGATGTGGCTTAACATAAATGTGTTAGCTACATGCTGAGTCCAAAAATCCATGTTGGCAGAACTGCAGGCTGTCTTCTTAGTAGTGTATTACTAGCACTTCAATGAAACCATGAAGCTGCTGAAAGCAAGAGATATCTACACAATCTAAGATGGGAAAATGTTCAGATAAAAATGTCACTGCTCAATGATACAGAGATAGAGTCCAGGTGGGGGAACAAAATTAAAGGATGTATAGAATCTGGAAGAACATTCTTGGCACAGAAGATCTTATTTCTAAAGTTGCAATTAGTGTAGTTCTTTCCGTTGGAAGTTAAAAAAAAAACCTTTAAAGAGAAAATAAGAGTAATGTTTTCATAAATTAACAGCAGGAGCCTGAAATACACATATGATGAAAAGATCTACCTTCAAATGTAAAACCAACAGCAACCAACTCACAACCAGGATCTTCAGTGTTGAATACCTCTATCTTCCCAATCCCCACTTGAGGCCATGGTCTCTGCTTAGTGGAAGGAGGTGATGAGGAGAGCTTTCGGGCACCCAGTGGTGTGCTGTTACCATGGCAGGTGGGCATCACTGTCTGCAAGTGAACTGCCAATCTCACTGCCAGTTGATAATGGTCCTGCAACCACCACCTGCCTGCCATATGTTTTCCCTGCTTGTCAGGGAACAGGGAACTGTATTGGCATGCCCATCAGTGGCAGTTTGATGCTATTGGTTGGTGTTTGTTATACTTCATTGCTGCTCTTCAGTTAGAAGAGGGACAGAGAGATATAAGATATTACTCTGCCCACTGACCATTCCCAGCGATACAACAGTTTGTGGCAGAGTAGTCAGCTGCTCTCCCTTTAGTTCTAGTGCTGAGACTTCTAGGGCGGTAGGGCTCTGCCCAGTGATCTTGTTCCTCATTAGGAGGAAGAAAAGAGGCTTCTGCTCCCACCAAAAACTGGACATCTCCCGTTATCCTTAAGCTATAAGATGACACATGAGAACGGGAGCCATGCAAAGAGCCCCTTTGTTTTTGTGATGCTTCTAAAGAAGCAAGCAGAGGGTGAGGCAGCAAGAGTCATAAAATGCCAACCGATGGAAAACTGCTCAGGAGGAGGACACAATGTGGCAAGAGATCACAATAGGAAAGTGTGGTTATATACCAGCAAATTGGCCTGCAATGTGCTCCTTTAATTAGAAGCCTAACTTTATAATATACAAGAGAAAATCTGAAAACACACGGTTCATTACTTCTGTGCCAACAAACTAGTATGTATGTCCTAAAAAGAGGTTTTCAGTAGAGTTTAGGTAACAGAGGCAAATAAGAGATTGCTGGGATTGGCTATGCATGCCACCCTAATCCCTTATGTCTACAACTGATAAGACCAATGAAAGGAATACATTCCATGAGTTTGAACATCGCTGCTTCTAAATGAGACCCTGCCCACACTTAACTGCTATTATATACCTTCTATATGCATTATTTAACACACTGAATAAAATGCCAGCCAACATAAGTACCAAGAAACACCAAATGTTTCTTCAGCAATTACTCCACCTAACAAGCAGATTTACCTTTTAATTTAGATAAAATTCGTAACAGTGATAGCATAAAATTCATCAGCTTAAATAAGTATACTTATAATATTTTATAACCATGGCCATTAGCCAATTCCAATATACATTTATCAAATCAGGAAACAGCCCTGTATCCATTAAGACACTCCTTTCCAATTGTAGCTTCCCCTAGCCCTTGGCAATCACCAATTTAGTTACTGTCCCTATGGATCTCACTATTCTGATTATCTAACAAGGAAACCATTACTTTGTAGATCTGCCTCTTTTTTTTTTTTTTTAATCAAAACAAGTATACCAGTTTTAACTGTACTGTAATATGTTAATGAACTTCAGTGCTTTCTTAGGCAGACGGTGTGAACTGAAAATTACACTGTAGGAAGTATATTAAGAGCCACTTTACTAATGAGAACCTATGTCAACACTGTTTTGACCACTATAAGAAGGGTGCACTGGGAGTCAGTAGAGAACAATAGACTGCATACATAGTAATACCTATAATGTACAAGAACTAAGACATCAGAATCAAGTCGTGTAAATAAATTAATCTCCTAATTTGCCAACTTCAGATAACCTTGACCAAATCCATAAGTGTGTGAGTGTGTGTAGTGGGAGGGGCTGAGTGTCATTCTCTAAATAATGAGAAATCAATCACTTCAGAGGAAAGGAAACTTCCTCCACAACAGTTATTTGTTTACCATAAACTAGATGTGCATTGTAGATAGTATGTAAGTTGATGTGGGTATAAAAATGGAAAGTCTGTCAGAGACAACAGCCATGGGTTTCTGTATTACTTTGGACACACTTGCACTGAACCAGCTGATTCAGGTTGATTCTCATTCTCTATCTTGGTCTTCTAGAAACAATATGCGTATATAGAACATGGGATCTCACCACAATCTGTAGCCTGAGGTCATTCCTAATTAATTCCATTCCTCTTCTGCACCTACCGCTAGGAGTTCACAGTGGGAAAACTTAAGGTTTTATTTATTTATTTATTGTTTTAATTTTTTACATTCTCTCTCCCTCCCTCTCCCTCTCTCTCTGTAAGGATAAACAGAAACAATCCACAACTGTTCTTAGTATGTTATCTTGAAAGTTCCTACAGCTGGGGAAGAGGCTTATTTGTTAGGAGCACTGTATGTTCTACCAGAGAACCAAGGTTTGATTCCCAGTATCCACATGGTGGTTCCTGCCCCAGGGGATTTGATGCCGTCTTCTGGCATCCATGGACACTGAGCACATACACGGTACACAAATATACACAGACAAAAACACCCATATACATAGAATAAACAATTTTTAAAGCTGATAGATTAGTGTGTATGTTTGGGAACTCCAGGTGTATATATGCAGGTCAGAAGATGGCTTTGGAAGGAGGTTCTTTTTCTACCATGTGTACCATGGGGATTAAGCTCAGGCTTAGCAGCAAGCAATTCTGAGTCATCGTGCCAGCCCTATTCCTGTGATATTAGAAAAAGTCTCGCCGGGCGTGGCGGCGCACGCCTTTAATCCCAGCACTAGGGAGGCAGAGGCAGGCGGATATCTGAGTTCGAGGCCAGCCTGGTCTACAAAGTGAGTTCCAGGACAGCCAGGGCTACACAGAGAAACCCTGTCTCGAAAAACCAAAAAAAAAAAGAAAAGTCTCTTTTAAAAACTCTGTATTTTAGCCTAAGAGTTCAATTAATATCCTATGAACAAGAAAGTTTTAAGCTATAAACTTAATATACTGGTGTCAAAACACCAAGTAGAGAGCTAATGATAGTATTATTTTTTAGGTTTATTTTATTTCATGTGTATGAATGTTTTTCCTGTGGAATTGGAGTTACAAGAGGTTAGAAACCACCATGTGGGTGCTCAGAACTGAACCTAGATCCGCTGCAAGAACAGCAAGTGCTCTTGTCGACTGACCCATCTTTTCAGGCACCTACTGGTGGTATTTAATAATATTCCATCACTAGAGAATTGCCACAGAATAGAGCGCAACTCTATGGAGAAGAAAACAAAGCTGAAGCTCCCAGCAGGTACAGAAAGTAACGAGAAGAGCATCCAGACCCAAGAACTCAGAGGAGACACAAGTACTACAATCCCAGGAAATCAGCAAGTATGGCTTCAACCACACACAAGTTTACTGCAATCATTACTAAAAACCTTCAGGTAAAACATGGAGATACATTTCTAAAGCCCAGACAACTAAAGTTCACATTGTAGTACAGCTAGAAAGTTCAGGAAACAGTAGTAAAACTTGCTGGTAGAAAAAGAAAATGACCAATATGTTAAAAGAAAATGACCAATATGCTAATTCAATATGTTTACTAAGGAATGAAATAGAACAGTAAAGTAAATAAAATTTTAAATGACTGGATTGTAGATTAATTATCTCCTAAAGTAGATTAATAAAGACTATTACGTACTGTCTCTTAATTTTCTCCCATAAAAGACAAACCAAGATGCATAGGCATTGTTAGACTAAGTCAAAAATTATAGTTATAAATAGAATCTGCATAATGAGTGATTACAGAGATAGGAGGTCATAAATTGAAATGTTGCACCAAGTCAAATTAAATGAGAACTATTTAGTGGCATTAGCTTAATCCTGATGACTATACAGTTTAAAACTGAATGATAATTTTGAAGCTAAAAGGTCTAGAAAAGTATCTTATGATCAAAAGGAACTTGTAGGCTTGCTAGAGCCAATATGACCTGGAATGAATGATAGCTAAAAGGATCAGCTGGTATTTGTCTAATAACTTCCAAACAGGAAAGGCAAAGAGCCACACAGAATAATTCTACAATATACTATAACTTAGCATCTGCACTGGGGACTTTATGCTTCTTGTTTTATCATCACACTTCTTTTTGAGCACTGGGTGAAATCTTTAGCTACTTAAGGAAAGTTGGACTGGAAAATATTAGGAAGCCACATTAATAACAGCAGTAAAAACAGTCATAGCTAATAGAGATTTGGAAAGTTACAAAATTCACATGGAAATGATGGAAAGGGGGGTCATCAGCAATACAAAAGATAAAAATTTTAAAGGACAGAGTCTATAAAAAGAAAAGAAACAAAAAAAATACCTATATGGTAAAAAGCATTAGATGTTTAATATTCAATTATATAAAAATTCTAGTAAGTGTTTATTCCCTTAATGTGCTACCTGCATTTTTAAGAAATAAACATAGTCTATTTTAAATGGAAAGGAAAGTGATCATGGTTACTACCTAAAGCAAGTTCACACTCCTACAGAGGGGACTACAGAGTTAGGAAAGACTCTAGACTGCTCCAAAAGAAAAATTCTAAGTAGATTTCCTACATATCAGAATAAATCAAGTCTGAATTGTGAAAGTAAGAACCTATACTAAAGAGAAGAGTATTAATATCACTTCAATAACTCAAGTCTGTTATTTGTCCGGATAGAATTACAGTCTAAGAAGGATGTCCCAAAGTCCTTCCAAGTCTGAATGACTGGAGAAACTGTTTTTACAATGAGCGCAAATGGTCTGAAGTCAGTCAGTGGTGAGGCACCCGCCTCTCAGAAGTGAAATACCAGCTTCGATCTCTATACCCAACAAAGTAAACCAACAAAACCCCGAAAGAGGCGAGAGGGGTTAAAATATCCACTTCCTGTTACTGACCCTGGTTCACTCTCAAACTTAGCATCCAACATCTATACCTCATTTGTCTACAGAAAACCAAACATGACAATTTTTTAAGATAAAAGGGAATGTTGTGTGGCTCTGTTGTTTTAAAATAAAGAATGAAGTTAAGAATTTAAGCATAACATAAAATTTAAGATAAAAATGAATAAAACTAAAGTTCAGAATAAGAAGCAAACCCTATGAAAGCACAGAAGCATGACTGTTCATGGGAGATAAAACACACAGGATTAAAAGGAGAGGTGCGCAACCCCTGTGCCCTCCTTACACCTTCCAGCCCTACAGGTCGTGGACTTTGTGCTACTTAATGAACACACATGATTCTGATATATAATATATAAACATTCTGTTTATTACAATTTAAAATAAAATCATATGAAACAAATTAAGATGAATAAATACTGGTTAAATAAATTATGTAATCAGAATATGGTGACAAAGCCATTAAAATATTTAACATTTTCTTTAAGTGTGTGGGAAGACAGATAATGTACTGTAAATGAGACGGTCATAGGCACTGAGTCATATATAAACAAGTCTAAGTAAACATCCCACAATACTGTTCTTTGAATTGCTCGGCCATTCCCCACCATGAAGTATCTATTTTCTTATTTTGTACCTACAAAACTTTTACTTTTTCTTTCTTTTGAGACAGGGCTTCTCTGTGTAGCCCTGGCTGTCCTGGAACTCACTCTGTAGACCAGGCTGGCCTCAAACTCAGAAATCCACCTGCCTCTGCCTCCCAAGTGCTGGAATTAAAGGCGTGTGCCACCACTGCCTGCCCAAAACATCTGTAGTTATATATAACATGTCAGAAATATTTGACCTACATTTGGCAAATATACTGCCTGAGACCTAAGTCAATGTTATTTACAATGAAAAATCAAGATATATGTAAAGCTTCCTAGAGTCAAGAACTAAAAAAATAAAATAGTGAGAACAGCCAAAAATGACAGCCCTATTGCCTATCAATTATCTTTTGAAACTCACTATAGATGAGGAGGTGGTGGTGTGTGCCTTTAATTCCTGCACCTGTGAGACAGGGGCGGATGGCGCTCCATAATTTTGAGACCAGCTTGGTCTACAGCATGAGTTCCAGGACAGCCAGGACTACACACAAAGAAACTCTGCCTAGAAACACCAAAATAAATAAACAAATAAAAAATAAAATAAAAATAGAACAAGACTTTGAAAGTGTGGAGCTTGCTGGCTAGCCACCAATGTAGAATAACCTGTGAATCCCAGGTCCTGATGAAAGACCCTGCCACAAATAAACCATGCTGGACTGCCACTGAAAACTCCATTCAGTTGACCTCTGTCCTTCACACGCTAACAGAGTTAACCGACATGTGTACAAGGCTGGGGAAAAGAATGACTACCTTGAGGAAACCTGTGTGTGTGTAAGTTGCAAAGAAGCTGCCTTCAGCACCTAGCAGACTACCTTTACCAAAGATAAGAAGGAAACATAAAATGTTTAGAGCAGTGAAATTCTGTATAAATCAGAATCTAATTCTGGGTAAAATGTTAAAGTGAATCTTGAACCTAAATTGGTTTGGTCTTCAAAGAAAAAGCTTATAGATTTAGCTAGCCACAATGAAACCCCCAGAGCTGATGCTAAACCTGTGTTCTTTCTCCAAAAAATAGAGAGATTTCATCTACTTCATGGAATTTAGCTTGAATGCTTACAAAACAAAGTGACATCAATGCTTTCTTGAACACGGGCCCCGGACTGCTGGCTGGAAATCACCGGGAGGAGAACAACCTGGCAGTGAGTTTTTGAGATTTAAAAAAAAAAAAAAAAAAGATCCTGCTGTTGAAAGTGCGTTAGAACTGGACATTTTATTTCAATTAAGTATTTTGGCAAATACACACTTAATTTTAAAAGTGATTTTATTTAAAGGTAAAACCATGGGAAAGGGGGAACACAGTAATAAAACAGCATTGTGTTTTCCTAACCATTCTGCCTTATACAGACTACATACATTGCTCAATAAAGCAGCATTTCTATTCCAGTTTAACTTGGAACATTCTCTGTATTCAATACCAGAATAAACTTCACTACTTAACCCTTGACTAGCCATCATCCATTAATATCAACCGTAACAGCTTACTAATTCAAAGCATCAAGAGACATTAAGCAAAATACGTTGCCTGTATGACCAGAAGTAACTGGCTTCATAATACTATTTCAAACGTTGTCAATACCTGAACTCATCAATGATAGCACAATTAACAGTGTTGCGTTTAAAAGCAAATATGTTAAAGCAGGAGAGAAAGGGAGTGAGGTTATTTGGGGAGCTCTTTCGAAATGTTGGGTCCATGCAGAAAGCACACAGGAAGGCATGTAGCATTTCTTCCTCACTGATGACTAGACGGTTAAGGTCAATGGATATGGAATCCTTAATTTTGAGCTGAAGACTTTCAGAGAAACTTGGTGCATAAGAACAAGTAGGAGGGGCATGTTTTGCCCTTTCTTCAGCTTCCCTTAGGCTACAGTCCTCAGATGTCAGTTCTCATGGGAACTCTCCAGGCTGTGATACAGGCCTGCAAACCAAGGAAGGCAGGGAGTGGGATGTTTAAGTTCTCTCCCACTCTGCCTTCCCCAGGTCCACTCCTCTTACTCTAGGATTCAGGAGAGCCCAGCTCCTAGGCAGCAAAGGCCTTTCTGAAGGACAAACAACTACCTTCAGTCTTAGATTGTAGGTTGTCTCCCTCCTAAGTACTCAATGCATCTTTCTCTTTCCCCACTGCTCATCACACATGCACATGCGCACGCTCACGCTCATTTTGCCTTTTTCAGGACATAAACTAGAACAAGCTCATTTTATTTGTCATATTATATACTGCTTTCTGTTCTTAATTTTCCTAAGTCCTGACTCAGAAGTTTGCTGATATCGATCGAGCAGTCAAGATGTGCCGAGCATCGCACTAAGTACTTAGCATATATTATGTCATTTAATGCTTATGACAGCCCAGGTTAGGTAACGCCACTTCGGGGATTCAAACTCAAGTCTATGTGGTTCAATGCCTACCACTAAAGCACTACAAATGGCCAGCAACAGGATGTTGATTAAACATTCACTTGGTATTAAATGATAAAAGTATCTCATGTCGAAGAGTACTTACCGACGCAGGGAAATCATCATGTTGAAGGTTGCAAAGCAGTAAGCACCATGCAATTACTAGTCGAAGTGAACATTATGCTAAGAGCCACGTGCATAAAAACACTGGACTGATAGACACTCAAATGTTAGCAGATGATACCTCTGGGAAACACAGCTTTTCCTGTATCCTTTTCTCTTGTTTTAACAACAACAATAATAAGCCGATACAATCAACAGTGTTGTTTTGTGACTGATGAAGTAGGCAGTAAGTGAGAAAACGGAAAACAGGATCATAAGCATGGATACAGTGGACAACAGTACCAGTGTTAAATTCAACTGATAACTGAATTTTCAAGTAGAAATGCGCAAATTAGGATGGAATCTTTATAGGACAGCAGCAAGCTTTCCCTGTACTGTGAATACCAAACAGGCTACGGTTCTAGTGTTTGTATATACACAGAAAGGAAACACACATGCAAAGACTATTCCCGGTCTACAGTCCCCGCATTTAACTATATTTATGGTACTAGCACATGTGTAGAATATAGCTCTCCTTCCCACAACCATGCTTAGATGGAGGCCTAGAGAATGTCCAGGAAGACCAATGTGGCATGACAATGTGGCTGCTTGTAAGGAATGCTCTGGACAAGGGAAGGCCCAAGCCCAGAGAAGAAGGTGAAGCCTCTCCTAATACTCTTTATGTGAACTTTGAAGGAAGTGTACTGTCTACTCAAAACAATGATAAAGAGACAGTACAGTGTAAGAAGTACAACTTTCCTAGTTAAAAACTGGGAAGGATGAGATGAATAAATTAAATGTCTAGTCGGTTTTATTTACCATCTGTGTGAGGGGCTAGAGGTGAAGATGGGGATAATCCCATCTCCATACTGGCCTTCTTGCCAGTAACATCAGGATGTCTGTTTCAAGTAAATAAACCAACAAAACTCAGACTTGTCTTAATCTGAGTTTAAAAAGCTTTAGAAACAAAAAGAATCACTGCTTGGTCCATGCATATGCTTTTTACCAGTCTATTTTTCTCCCTTCCTCTGTCTATTTTTAAAATGTAAAGAATTTAAGATACGCTATATAAAACAACCTTTAAAAAATTCTATTTAAAAATTAAATTATAAAAAGTCCTATAAAAAGTATGTTTGGTGGCTACAAAAAAATCCTATCAATGTAAAAAATAAAAACAATAACAAACAAAAAAATTCTTTGCAACAGAAAGAAAGAAGGAAACAAACAGGGAAGCAGTGAAAGGTGACCCACGAGGAGCACTGGCTCTATACAAGGATGACGACATGCAGCCAGGAAAGGGGCCATCCCAGTGAGAGGAGACCTGCAGCACTGTGGGCCCCTTCACATAGAGTCTGAAAGAGGCCATGGGTCACCTAAACAGGAGCAAGCACCAGCCTCTCTTTGTGCATGAGTACATTCAAGGTCACGGGCACCCTAGACCAACCAGGGCAACCAGAGCCCGAATGGTCGGGAGGGCAAACTGAGAGGATGGCTGACACACCGTACCCATGCTCAAATGTCCTCTCTCTTCCCTCAAGAGTAGTAAATGGCAGTTATGTCAGAGGCTCAAAGATACCACAATATTATCTGTCTAGCCTAGAGAACTCTGGGTTCATCCAAGAGACTTGAGCCTGAACAGGAACTGGAACCATTAGGCAAACTAGGTGGAACTTGAGAGGGAGACCCCAACTCTGTCCACCTTGGTAGTGAACCAAGTTTCAAGCTGCTGGAAGGAAGAACAGAAATAAGGGGAAAAATGACATTTAACAAATCGCTGTTTTCTTCTTAAGGCCAGGAAGGTCTCAGGGATCCACTCCAGCAGTTAAGCCAGGCACTGAAGCAGAGAGACAATACCCACCGGAAATGAGCGCAGCTTGCATTCTGACATAAACGGTCTAAGAATTGCTGAGAAAGGGGATGAAAAACGAAAACCAAAGGGAAAAGGAGGGAAAGAAAAGAGCAGAGGGAGAAAATAATGTCAGAAAAACAGAAAGAAAGGAAGGAGCTTATGTTTATGAAGTAGGGGATAATTGCTGCTATCAATATCTCTTTCAGTCTCTAAATGATGAGAGACATTATAAATCCATCTAGACTCAGCGATTTTGCTTCCATTTTCTCCTTGGAAATCTATGGCTAACTACCACAAAATCAGAAAAACTGAACAGCAGCAACATGACTCATCCTGTCTTTCATCTTCAAAAATCCTTGCACGCTGTGGAGTTCACACTGCGTGCTGCTTTTCTTCATATTCCTGCCGGCAAGCAAACTCCACACTGGAGAAACTGGAGAAAAATGTGAAAAGGCACCTGGAGTAAATCATCTGGCTGGATTGTGATTCCTAGAGCCATATTTCAAAATTTAGTGAGCAAAAAAATGGAGGGAAACAAATAACAGACCTCAAATATGGGGAAAGGATTCAGACACATAGATCTAGAGAGAAAGAAAAGAGGCTAAATTTCTAATTATAACCGTCTAAAAACTTCAGAGATGGTCTTTGATTGTAAGTCAGTCCCAGGAGTAGAGGTGGCAAAGATGGAGTTCAATGACAGCTTTCAGGAGTGGGGGGATTGAGATATAACAGAAGTTACAGCTGGACTGGGGGTGTGGAGCTCAATGACACAACCCCTGCCTGGCATGCAGGAGCCAGGTTTACTGCCCGGGTTGGGATGGGGATAGGCAAAATCATTTCATCCCATAGAAGTGAGGTTTAAAGTCAGCATCATTAATAAACAAGATCTATAACAATCAGGGTTCTGGGTCAGCACAAGGACTCACTGAGGGTCACAAGGCTCAGAAGTGAGGCACAACCCCTTCTCACATTAGGTACTTATATTCACCGATCTTCTAAGTAAAACAGATCTCTGAAACCAGAAAGATTAACCTTTCAGAACTGCAAATTAATCAAGAATATCAATCAACATAAAACAGGGCAACAAATGATCCTGAGGAAGTCTAGGAACAGCTCCTCAGTGCGAGCTAAGCCCTCGGGATGGAAGAGGTAGCAGGTGTGAGCACGTGGGTGTGAGTCCGTGTGTGTAGGAACTCTGGTCCAGGGCTTTCAGGATATGGGGGAGGACCAGTGTCCAGCAATGGAATCTGAGTCCTCCTGATGGCCCTCTCCAGAGACACTCCACATTTGTAAGTCATTGCTACTAGACTCTGATTAGAAACACCTTGGCAATTAATGAAATCTTGGCTTCTTTAGTAAGATCGTATTTTTAGAGGACAAAAGCAAGATTCCTTTGAGTTTTAGAAATTAAAAATGCTCATCTATATGGCTAAACCAAGGCCAAAAAGACTCAAAAAAGGAAGAAAAAAATTCTTCCCAAGTGCAAAAATTACTTCTTTCCCTGTCCTCAAGGTCACAGACATGCCCCTTCTCTTGATTTTAATGTAGCTGAGAACAGCATGGACAGCAACACAGGTGTGCATTAGATGTGCTAGCTGGGGTCTGCACTACTCCATCTGAGGAGCTGAAGCCCTCAGAACCATGGCCCCACGCAAATGAAGAAAGGGGCATCATGAACACACAGCCATACACACGAAATACCCAGGGCAAAGACTATCCCAGTTCTCTAGCTGCACAGGGGACGATCTCCCCAAACATGCTCACTTCCATTCTGATCAAAGCCAAGGCCACTTTCAGTTCCTGAACACTGGCTGCTATAATGGTCTCCCTTCTTTCTCTTGTTCCTCCCTTTCCCTTTCTGTTGTGCTCTTATCTGGCTTGAAAGGTACAATAAGTTTCTAACTAGCTACTCTCAGGACTCCAGTGAACATCAGACAAGCGAGGAGGGGCTCGGCTCAGAAACAAGCAACCAGACAAAACGGCACATGATACATGAAGTGGTCAAGTGGAGCAAGTCACTAATTTGTTTATTTCCAATTTGAGTGGACTGTGATGAGAGGATTGGAGCATTATGAACCCCAGCATGGGCCAGCAGGGCATCTTCAGGGGCTATTGAACTTCTGTCACTTAGAGCCATAAAATAATAATGGGGAATTCAAGCCAAAAAATTAACTTATCGTGTACTACTTGAGCAAAACCTTTTGCTATTTTTAGGAAGAACAAATAAAAAGTACTGCACAGACTCAATTTTAAAGAGCAGAGAATAATAACCCAAAATCACCACTGTGAAGCAAGTCTCTGACTGCAGCATGTCAGCTGAACAGGGTACTAACTACATTAAGCTTCAGACATCTTGCAGCCAATCATGGAGGGCTAAGTTAATCAACTCAATGCATAAATAGAAAACAGGAGAAGACATTTATTCTGCCTGTCTGTAAGCCCTCGGCTTATAGCGCTGTCATTCATCACAAGGCTCATGATATCCATGAATCAGAGCACAAGGATCATAAGCACAAAGAAAGGACACATAGCTGGCAAGAAAGCCCCTGCCCAGCTTAAGCTGTGCACTTTCTATACACCCTGCTTGTGGAGATGCTCCCGATCTTCCAAAGACCTTCACAGGCCAGGAGCTATCTCCTCCCTGGAGACTCAGGAGAACCCAAACCTGACTCTTGGCATCAGACAGATGCTTGTCCCATGCTGGCTGTCCATGTCAGACCTGGAAACTACAACGGCAAAGTGAACATGGACTACCATGAGGACAGGGAGTACCAGAATGGGGAGAGGTTCTTCAAAGAAAATCGAATGTGGAGGCAAGAGGTTGTGAAAGGTCAAGCTTTGGAGAGGTGTTACACAAAGCAGAGAAGGAAGGGAGATTAGAAATGGAAACAGGCTCATTTAAAATTATGGTAATTTATATACAGCTCCTACTCAGGCTTTTATGTTCACTTAAGAGAGTTAGATTCTATTCGGCAGGCAATCAGGTAACACCAGAGTGGGTGGCACATCAGGATTGTGCACTGAGAAAGCAACTGTGACAGGAGGGTGAAAGATGGCACATTACGAGCTGTTGCAGGAAAATGAGTTAAGGCAGAGTTGCAATAATTAAAAAGAGAGATTAGGAACACACAGACATAGAGTTGCTCACTGGGAAATTCAGGGGAAGGAGGCTACAGGAAGCAGAAGCAGATGAATCTGTAACTGAGAAACTGGCTTAAAGGCCAGGAAACTGATTTGGGGGGATACTGGGTGGTAGTAACATTATGAAAGACCAACAACCAAGTCAGAGACACTTCCAGGTAGTAAAAAACATCATATGGAATCCATGAGCTGCATTTTGGACATGATAGGTGCCTGCTGGCTGCAGGAATTGGTGCTTAGGTAACTAGGTAACCACTAGCCAGCAGCTGGAAACAGGGCTTCAGGCAGACCAGTAAGAGTGAAAACAGTTGTAAGTCAGTCAGCAGTATGTGTGGCCACCCAGGGCTAGAGTCTATAAGGTCACCCAGCAGGTAAGACCTCGCCAACCTGTGGTGGATAACTGTGATCTGCACAATTCACATTAATATGTATCAAGTACTGCCATGGGCCACTTTTCTGTTATCTTAACAGTTATTCAAATTGGTCCTCATTCAATTTTGCACATGTTGAGGTCCTCTTAGCCCAGTGAGATCATAGCAAAGTTTTAATAGATACCGTATTTATTTTTATTTCATATCCAAGAAGGAAAGCAGCAAGTGTGTTGTCCTCTTTTAAAATATTAGCTCATGAGGAGGTGCTTGTTCCCAATGCCTGAGTTTAGGACTGAAAAGTATCAGCTATGCAATAACAATAAATTGATTTCGTTATGCTGCTTTTGATCTGGTTAACTGAGTATACATGACCACAGGTGTCAAGGCTTACAAACTAAAAGAGAATGACTATGCCACCTATTATTTTCAGAACATTATATGCTCATAAGCCCAGCCTGACTCAATCCAGCCCATCTATTAAGCCAGAAAAGGTGAGAAAGCAAAGTAACAGAGGGACAGATGGACAGACAGACATCTTCACAAAGAGGCAATCAAAGACAAAACACTGAAATCCAATGGGCACAAAAGCAAGAGCTAAAGTTCATATACGGCTCACAATAAATATACAAAATACTGATAAAGTTTTAGACAATAATGATGTCTTCCACAGTGTTCTATTTCAAAATGCTGCTAATGATCACGGAGGAAGGTCGTGTGAGCCAGATGGCCACAAGGCAACGTAGCCTTCTGTGGTGGGAACCAGCACTCATGCTTTAAGGGAACAGCCACAGCCTAAGGTTGAGCCGAATGACAGATGTGGAGAAGCCTATCAATTGATCTACCACTGTCCCCTGGCTTGCAGGGAGGCTAGCCTTACTATCTAGAAGGGATGACAAAGCACAAACACAAATTACAAGGATAAACCATGCTAGCAGACGACCAGACTCTACTCCATGAATTATGGTGAGAATCAATCTCATTATTGAAGTAAAAATCAAGAAACCAGACATCAGGCAACAGGGAGCTGACCAGACGCAAGAAACATACTTCCCTCTATCTTAGTTCCCAGAGCAGCTGTAACAGGACACCATAAACTGGCAGGCTGAAAACAACAGCTATGCACTCCCTCAGTATTCTAGAGGCTTCAAGCTGGTATCAAGGCATAAGCAGTCATTTTCCCCGTTGAAAGACCCAAGGAGTATCCCTTCCTTGGGTCCCAAGTTTCTAGAGGTTCTAACCACCACTGTCCTCCCCGGGGCTCATACTGTAGATTCACTTTGTCCACCTCAACTGTTATACAGCCACCTCCTTCCTATGATGAAACCCATTTACCACAGTGTGATTTTATTTAAATTTATTCAATTATTTCTGTAAAAGATACTATGTTATCAGACCACATTCTAAGATGGCAGATAGATGGGGATACTCATCGACTTCACTATGCATACATTATGAAATATCATGGGAGAGGCTCAGTCAGTAAAGTGCTTTTGATTTCAGAGCCTCAATTCCCAGGTACAAAGCTGGGCTCAGTAGTGTGCACCTATAAATCTCAGTGCTAGACAGGGAGAGACATGGCTCTCTGGGACTTGTGGGCCAGCCAGTCTATCCAAATGGGTAAGTTCCAGGTTCAGGAAGAGTCTGTATTTCTAAAATAATGAGTAACCAATTGAGTAACAATACAAAACCTCTAACCTCCATGTCCACTGACACACACACACAGAAGAGAGGGGAGGAGAGGGGTGAAGGGGGGAGGACCTGCATGTGTGCCAGAGAAAATGTACCATAGGAGTAAAAGTAAACAAGGCTATCTTAGTTATTAATGAAAGAATGTGTTACCGTAAAAAGCAAAAACCACTATTCAGAATTTTAAATGTACAAATGTATAATTGTATTTATATAGACATACCACTAAAGTATCACTTCTAGGACACAGCTAAGGAATCAACAGAATTTCATCCTCAAAACCAAAAGACACTTTTACATTCTATCCTCTGATACATGTATAGATGGTTAATACTGCAGAGCCACAGCAGTGATGAACACAAAGAAAAGAGGCTTCAGAAAGTCGGTGTTCTGAAATGAGGCTCACTATCTCTGAATGTGTTCTTCTAACAAACCTAACAACTTCTATAAAAAAAAGACGACAACAACAACAAACCCTAGTCAACATATCAATACCCCTGCAGAGTCAGTTATAGGCAAAGGAAACTGTGGGAAGAAAATCACAGAGAAAAGACAAGTCAGGTTACTTCCCTTAAATGCACATCTGGCCTGAGTCCTCTCTTACTCCCTTTAACAGCACAAGATGTTCTGCACACTATCAGTGAACTTGAGCTCAAAAGGATCTATTCTCTGTAAACCCAAAGGTATAGGAAGTTGGAAGATCTGCAATTCAGCACATTTTATAGGATTTTTGGCACATAATGGTTATTTTTAAAGTGGGGGAAGGGCCTGTGCTCTCCCTACCCCCAAGCACAGCTGAGCTGATTCAGCACAAATCTCCCCTAAAATAAAATCTCAGTTTGCAGAAAATAAGTATGGAAAGTTCCAGCTCCAAGGACAACATTCCAGAAACCTAGCATTAAAGACTGGAAGAGGGCAGCTTGAGAAAAGACCACTGCAAACCAGTTACAAAGGTGAGAACTTCCACCAGAAAACTGTGGGCAGCTTGGGAATCCAAGGCAGAAAGTCTTTAATAATAACCAGAGTAATACAAAAGTATCAGCAAGAGAGGAGAGCGCCTTGAGGATTCTCATAGATAATAAATCATTCCCCACAGGTGAGCACACAGAAACTTCCAGGAATGTGGTTGAAAATTCTGGTTTCTTAATTTAACTTAGAGATGCTTTAGAAGAGGATATTACAATATAAATCACACAAATAACAGACTACACCAAGGAGATGTGTACTCAG
Organism: Mus caroli; assembly: GCF_978045245.1. Lineage (NCBI taxonomy): Eukaryota > Metazoa > Chordata > Mammalia > Rodentia > Muridae > Mus > Mus caroli. The sequence goes on from NW_028227262.1 coordinate 121,007,763, forward strand.
CTCAACACACTGATGCTCCCCAGACCACAGGGGTACTACACACAATCTGCAGACCAAAGATGAAAACAAGAGCTCGTAACTGTAAAGAGCATTTAGGAGGCAATGGGAAGAAAGCTACCTTGCCGAGCTTCCAGAAACAGGCAACTCAGTGGCCATTTTTGCTAACCATCTGTCACCAAATAAGGGAGTCAATGGCTTCAGGGACAAACAGGATCACTGCTGAACACTAGAGGGGGAAGCACATCCACATAGACTTAGGTGTCTGACGCATATTGTCCAAATCCCATCATGCCCAATAGGAAGCCTCCTGCTAGAAAAAGACATGTAAAGGTGTGCCATTCAAAGCCCCTCTTCCTCTGGAGAGTATCTCCAGTCACTTGTTCAAATATTTACAGCCACACTGATGGTAACAGCTGGCACTGGGAGGCAAGCACAGCCACCACATATAAACCTGTCAATTTAAATCACAATGCATTCATAATCTTAGAGCCTGTTCTGATCATTAATATAAAGGACTTTTCCATAGTACGAATGAATCAAAGTAACATGAAGTGGAAAATGTGGAGATGACAAAAGAAATGTTTTTAAAACCCAAACTAAAACACATCAGAGGCAGGAACAAGAATTCCCACCCTGCTGGCTGCCTGCTGACACTCAGCACAGCTGACTGAGTAGCACTCAGAACAGCCAGCCAGTCTTCAGTAAGTAGCTAACAAAGGGGCGAAATCTGGAAGCCAGCCAGAGAGGCTGAGGCCCTTTCCTCAGGAAGACCCTCTGCCCCTGAGGAATTCACCCTGGCTGAAAGAAAAATAGCCCCTCCTGGCACACAGTGCCTGGTACCTTTAGAGATCTGTTCCTGTTCAGGAAACAAGTATCTACAGTCCCTCGCCTGTTTGGGCAAAGGTGGGTTTGTGGTGGTAGTGCTGGCTGGACCCACCCCTCCTCACCTTCTGCTGCAGCTATGCCAAAGGAGTAGTGAGAAAGAGAAATCAAGTTTTGCCACCACCTCCACCACAAGGCTCGAGCTCCTTGCCTGCATAATTGTGGAGAAGAGTGTATGATATGAGTGTGTTCTATGAAGAACAAAAGGCGCCCTGACAAGGACATCTCAGAGACTGATGATGTCTGGAGGGCCGCAAGCACTCGGAAGGCAGATAGATACATGGCGCTGCCACTATTTCTTCAAAGCTGTAGACTAGAATGAAGCAGATTAAGATCAACTTCTTGGAGCATGTAAAAGGCATGTTTTGGGGATGTTGACACTGTCCCCAAAGTATAACAGCTTATTGACTCTGGGAATCAAATTCTTCTACATGGGTCTGCACTTCAACATTACAATTAAAGTGAAAAATTACAGGTAAAGTAATTTTTATGGTTTTCAGGGATTTTACTTTAAAAATGGGACCATTATATGTACTTTTCAGGATGTAGGTAAAAACAAAACATGAAAAATAATATTGAGAATTCAAAGCCCCACTGTTGCCTCTCTCTTGCCTCTTGCTACCTTGTTCCCACTCTCTCCCCACCCTCTTTTCCCCTCTCTCTTGGTGGTCATGACCGACCTCTACTTCTCTACTTTCTCCCTCTCTCTGACTCTACTACCCTCCCCCCCCATGCACTGAATAAACTCTATTCTATACTTTAAAAAAAAAAAAATCAATGACTACTAAGAAAAGAAAACTCAAGTAACAGTGGCTGTAACCAGTAAAAATAAACATGAACAGAAAGGGTGGAATATGCCTTTAAGTCTACCACTTTGGAGGCTGCTGAAAGTGGATCTCTGTGAGCTCAAGAACAGCCTGTCTAAATGCCTAGTTCCAGTCCAGCCAGGGCTGCACAGTGAGACTTTATCTCAACACAAACAACATCAAAATACCATAACAATAAACAAACAAGCAAAAAACCTAGGCCATATAAAATGCTTTTAAAAGGCAGAATGCAGTAAGAGCCATACAAAAATAGTTACCAAATGATAAAGTTGAAACTGTTCATAAAACCTGTTTAGATATTTGAAATATTTATCCAGTAGTAGGAAGAAGGCTAAAAAAAATCAGGTGGTCAGCCTTGCTCACACACAAGTATCCAGATATCACTGAATATTGCATTAGCTATTTCTAGATGTGTGGGCTTACTGAAAGGAAGATACCATTTTGGCTAAGCATATTTGGCTGACTTAAGTTAGTCATGTGAGTCTGACTTCAACCTCCCCTCTTCCATGTTCTTATCTTCTTATGTTGGGTACACACTTACAAATTAAACTCAGTGCCTTTGGAGTGTCTTAATAAAAACTGACTGAGCACCTATGGGGTACCTGAACTCTATTGTCCACAAAGCTGGCAAGAGAGACAGCTATCCACATGTGGTTTCTATTACATTACTGTAAACTATGAAACGTGTGTATGATAAATTACAAGAAATGGGACAAGCCAAGAAAGATTTTCTTAAAGTCAAACTTAACCTGTATCTTAAAAGGACAAACAGAAAGTAAACAGAAAGGGGGAAATGAAGAAAAGAAGAAGGCACTAGGAACTGAAAGCAAATCCCGAAGTGGGAGGGAACAGGATGCATTTCAGCACAGGAGACAGGAGGGGATTGGCTGTGGAGGGGCAACTTCCTCTGAGAAAGCTGTCCAGGACCACACGGGCTGGCACAATAGAAGCAAAGCCATCAGGAACAACAGAAGCCGATATGATCAGGCAAAAGTAGAGCATGGTGTGAAGCCATAGATGAGGACCCCATTCATGAACTTTACATGGAAGGGGGGGTGTAGAAAGGAGGAGAACAACTGATGTTCTGGGCAAGGAGCTAGGCAAGTTAGGTTCCAAGCAGCCATGTGGAAGCTCCCAAATGGCTGTAACTCTGGTGTCAGGTTATCAATCTGATATCCTCTCTTGGTTTCTGTAGGTACCATAATTCCAAATGGTTCATATATATAAAACAAATGACACTTTAAAAAATTTAAAGAATTAAGAAAAACAAAAAGGTCTGCAGGAGTCCAGGCTACAAGAAGTCCAGGCTCTGCATGAAAGTGGGTAAGTGCAACAAGAGCAAAGGAGAATGAATTCAGATCCACACATACAGATCCAATCAATCACCCATTACAAATACATGAAAAGGAAGTGGGTCTAATTTAAATATGTGCAGTCCTATCTCCTTGCCCATACTTGCTCAGGAATATTAAAACTTGGCATAGTATATGCATTTAACCTGGGTATATCCTTGCAAAATAGTTTGAATCATCTCCAAATGTGATCATGGATGAAACCTCTGAAGTAATGAGTCAAAATATACTGCTCCTCTCTTTAAGCTACTTATATTAGAAATTCTGTCTCACTGACAAAGGACTGACACAAAAAGATAATTAATTCCCAGATAACTAGGAAGGAGCCGCCAGCATGACTGATACAAGGCAATAGATCAGTTCTGGGTAAGCCTGAGTGGGCACACGTAGAGATTTTTTCCAGCTTTGCATCCCAAAAGTACATGTTTTTTGGAAAAGTGGATTCCTAAAAAAATTAAACAACTTACAACAATCTGGAAATGAAATAACCCTCAATGAAGGATTTATAACCCCATAATTCTAAAATGTCTGCAAGAATCCAGAAAAAAGGAGCTTAATTTGAAGAGCTAAGTTAATTCACAGAACAAATTTCAGTGGCATAAAAATGAAACAAAGTCACCCATTAGTTTACAAATGAGTCTCATCCATAGATTTATTTAAAGAAATGAGGTCTCTGGTGCTTGGAAGCCTGCAGTGAGCACCTACTGCAGCCGTGTGCATCCGGGAACTCAGGCTTCCTACAGTCTAGCTCCTCCACCATTCTGACCCTCAATTATTTAAACAAGTTCCAACTATGAACACAATGGTTCCCATGGTGATAGACATTCTGCAATTAAGGGACAAGAGTTGTAGGAATGATTCATATGTCACTTGTAAATGCTGTGTGACAAGAAAGAAAATACTGGAACTCAGCACATTATAGCCTTTAAGAGAAAGCTGAAGGGAACTTCCAATGAAGACCAGTTACATTACCTGCCGAAAACAAAGGATTGAGATGTGCATGCTCCTATTTTATATAAGATGTTTTTCGAGGATAATGGTAGAAGGAGACTACACAGGCAGGCAGACATGCAGGGAGGGAGGGAAAGAGGGAGGGAAAAAGGGAGGGAGGGAGGGGGAGAAAAGGGGTGTGTGTGGGGAGAGCAGTTTCTGCTGTTAGTAGTGGACAGTTAAGATGACTCCTTTAAGAAGTCACCATCTTAGACACCCTGGCAAGCTTTAAACAAACAAATAAGCAAACAGCCAAAATGATAGTTTTTATTTCATGATAAGTCTTGGAAGAAATTAGCAAGAAAGCCATTTATCATGAATATTCGTTAGTTATGATTTTAGTGGAAGGATGGCAAGTGATAAACAGGGCAGGAGAGGAGGAGGCCGTGATACATTTTCTCGTGCCCTCAAAAACAGGGCATGCATGCTTGTTTGGGAGAAGCTAACATCCTGATCCAACAGCTCACCAGTTACCACATCAACCAAAGTCAATAGAAACAACAACAAAACACACAGAAAAACAATGTAGTCATGAGACCAGTTGTATACTGATTCATTTCTCTTGACAGGAGGGCCAGAAATCAATTTAAAAGGGCAGGGCTCCCTCCACCAGATTCTTAACAAAAATAACTCTTATTAAGCAAAAGCAAACCTTGCACACACATTCCTGACATCTGGACCAATGTGAAAGACTTTATCACCTTGTACTGTTCATAGCACAGCACTAGGAAAGGAGAGGCAAATACAATGCCAGTGCACAAGTGATGAAAGCAAGACTTAGGAGCAGTATCCTTACTGCAGCTGCATGGCCCACATCCAGAGGGAAACCGATGTGAATGGATTTAAATCAATGTAGATGCCCACAATGGAAGAGGGGCCATCAAAACCAATAAAACACTTCAGCATTTTACCTTCCATCTTAATTCCCCACATTCTAGACATCTCTTAAAGATGCCATTAGTGCTGACTCTCTGAGAAGGAGGCAGGCAAGAGGATTTTACGGCCCTATCTTCGTTAACCTGTGACAGGCTGCCCTAATCAGCTTTCATGCACACAGGGACACATGCTCCTCACAGTACCTCCTAATCACCATGTACCATGGTGAACAGCTGCAGAGGTCTGCAGGGAATTGGCAGAAATGTGCACTGATGTGCTAGCCACCCCTGAGGCAGCTACTGCCCTGCCTGCTCCCAGACGCCAGCGCTCATGGATGTTGACTGCTGTAACTGACAGGCCTAGAAGACAGGCAAGTGGTTTCAGGTGGTGAGTCAGGATGCATCCAGCTCTCTACAAGAGGATAAAGTATTCATCATTTATACAACATCACTGTGGGGGACAAAGCTGGGTCTGGGCACAAACAGAATGTAATCAACTCTGTCGCACAGGAACCAGTAAGTGAGGCTTCTCCAACTGAGCAGACACCCAATTGCTTAAGAACTGACATCACACCTGACACCTGAGGTCAGTCCTCCTGTCCTATGATAGCGGACTTTACAGTGGCCTGCCATACAGTCCTTGAGAACATAGCCCTGGCTAGCCCTTCAGGACTATTCAGCAGCTGCTGCAATAAACTGTGATCTGTGTGTCCAGAGATGACCCAGAATCACTACAAGACAATACTTAGGAGACTAGTGGGTGCTATAATACATGCGCAGACTCTACCACACAAATCAAACATGTGCTGTCGTTTTGCTGGGTTACTACTGTGTGGGTTTCCCACAAAATCCATGGAATTCTTTGGTTGTCTATATGCAACTGTTTATGAGACAGAGAATGAGTGATGTGATATCAAGTGGGTAAGATAGAGATGTTAAGACATTACACCAGATAACAGGGGATCAGGAAATTGAAAGAGACTTAAAGCCATCACTGGCACTACACTTCATGAATGAATATAGCACTCTGTCAACTTTTATACAGTGACAAATGAGCCTATTCTCTGAAGGAACCTGAGGAGATTTAATACTCATTTTAGGGAATCCAGTTTTGCTATCTTTTAAAAAAAAAAATAAGACCACAAAATTAGACATTTCAACTTACATCCATCTTCAAAGTACCTTGCTATGATTTACCATACTACTATGAAATATAATAAAGCTACTTACATAGTTTACTTAAGATGGGATCCCATGTAGACTAGGCTGACCTTGACTTTGCTATGTAGCTGAGACTGGCCTTGAATTCTTGAGTTCCCTGCCTCATCATCTCAAATGCTAGGACTGCAGGCATGAGTCACCATGCATAGACAAGTGCCTATATTTATATTATTTTGACATTGATTCAAACGCTACAAGTTTTTGGTATGGGTGCACATGTTTGTAATCCCAAAACCTGGAAGATGGAGGCAAGATCTCAGGAGATCTTTTGCTACACTGCTTGTTTAAAGCTGTCTTGAAACACACTTCATCTTGATTGTTAGTAGAAATGGGTGCACTGTACACCAATGGAGACCCAGAGCTGTATTTAAACCCGTCAAAACATCATCAGTATAGGGGAAGAGTAAATAACACGGGTAGAATTTAAACATTCAAAAACTATTATGGTGTTCTAAAGTGCTAGAGGATTTGTAAGATACTATCATATAAAAATCAATTCATAATGTGAAATTTCTTCTAGAATCCCAAACTAAAGCATGATTCACAGTCCCTTCCTGAGCATTTGGTGCCATTAAAGGAGCCACCCCATTTATGTTCTCAGAACATCCATCTAGATCACAAATGGTCCTGGACTTTGGAATAAGATGTCAGAAAAATAAAGGTATGTTTAATGTTTCCTAACACTTGTAGAATATTGCCATGAATAATAATATTAAGATACACACTCTAGGTCTCTGAGCCCACAGACTGCAATGTCTTTACCCGGGATCCTAAGAAGATAACACAATGGTTTCAAGATAAAATCCCTATTGTCCCAGTAGCTGGAGCATAAGCTACTGGAAGTCTAAAAAGGCTAGGTAGCATCCATATATACAATGCATTTCCCTATGCATCCTCTTAACAGAGGAGAATCTGACTTCCCTCTCCTGTTGTCATCTTGTTCCTTAGAAATAGGAGAAACGCACACAAAAGCTTTCCCTCAGTACTAAGTCTCATGGTACTGGACTTAAAATGGAGGTAGCTGGAGAGAACAGGAGAGCCAACTGAATACAGCATGGGCAATATGCAGTTAGTGAAGCTGGAATAGAGCCTGGAACCTGCTGTGAAAACATTGACAGAGCCCCAATTTTAAACCACTTCCTGACACACAGACTTGCCTCTCTTCATATCAAAGTGATTCTACTTTGCGGCTAAAGCGCCTAGAGAAGAGCCATTTGAAAATCATCACTTCTAAAGCATGAGACTAAGTCCAAACATGTGCTAATGTATGCTCATCATTTACCTTCTTCCCAATGAGCTTTTTTCGAAGAAATTCTCGGGCCTCAAACATGTAGGGGATGTCATACAGGGGACGGAGCTTCTTGTTCTTATCCTGCAAGCAAAACAGAATATGCTATTAGGAATGAAAAAAGTTAACATAGGCAATACTGTATCACAAAGGAACATATGTAAAACTGGCTGTCTTTTAAGATCACAGATGTACTAGGTGCCTTATAACTGGTTACTAAATAGTTGGTTGAAATGCTTTATATTACAGAAGAATTTCTTTTTCAAGAAGCAAGCTCAAAAGGAGTGACCCAAGTTGGAAACAAGCAATATGGAAGAAATTCAGTATTCACTGGCACACACACACACACACACAAATCTAATTTCAAAACCTCAATTAAGCACCTACCAACTATTAACTATAAATATATATATATACATATATACACACACACACACATATATATATACAACCTAAAATGCATACATCCTAGACTCAAGACAAAACCTATCTATTAAAGACAAGATCCTAGATACAAAGTAGCAACACAAAGTAGTTTTGAATAAATACAAAGTAATGTGCTAAGAATTCAGAGAAATAGAAAGGAAGAAGTGATCAAAAAAAAGGTTCACTGACATATCATATTTAATGTATTTGCAGGACAGGGAAAATAACTAGTGTGAAAACTAGAATTAGAAAAAGTAGAACAAGAGACAGAAAGGAATATATTTGAACATCCACAAGTTGGCTTATCACCCTATGTGCCTTAGACTCCTCCTCCACAGTTGCTTCAAACACCCATCCTCTGCAAATAATAAGGAAGTCTTGAGGAAGGAGACAGGAGTAGGAATGGATAAAACTTAAGAGCTATGAGAACATTTTGGAAAAAGGCATTAACAGAATTTGACAACACAGTGGGCAGAGAGGATAAAAGGTAGAAATCCAACACAAAGTCATGATGACAGGACTAAGGCCAGAGCTGCCTACTGTTGTGGGGTGTGAAAACATAGAGGATGTGCCTTAAGAAAGAGAGCGTATCCAGACAGTCTGACACAATTACTTAAGAAAGAGAGCATATCTGGAGAGTCTGATATGATGACTTCAGTCTTTCACATGAGGCGTAAGCTCCGAATCAACAAAGACTCTAACTCTATAGTACCTCCTTACTAGAATATACCCTGATTAAGTATGCTAGAGGAACATGAATGTGTGTTAAGGGTCTCCAAGACCCATATAGTATCCGGGGAAAAGTATCTGGAGGAGAAAAACAGAAACTACCTCCTATCATATATGAAAGTCAGTGATCTCCATCTTCTGTAGCTAGCTAGCTTAGTCCTGACTTTGCCATATATCTTCTATCTGACAAATTAAGATGTCTGTCTAATCTGCGTACTTAAGGAAGGTATTTGTAACTTATTTTTTCTCTTAAACAGCTTTCAAGTTAGGAATCTTCATCATTGTAATGCTACATTCAAAACTCCTCCTAAAGCCAATGTTATGGGAAGGGAAATGAAGTAGGTGTCTCCTCTCAGATGCTGCCTGAGCGGTGATGTACTAAGACATAATAAGGCGTTTCAACTCAGTGCTGCGACCAGGAAGATCTCTTATGAGGAGGTAAACAGTTCTTTGTGTAACAAGAGACTCTGAGCTTTACACCCAGCACCTCACGCTCATTTCCTGCCTCTGTGAAATTTAAAAAAAAAAAAAAAGGAATTATTGTTCCAGCATTCTCCCAGGAAGAGAAAACACATCTTTTCACAGATCACATGTAGGAATCTACTACATGAAGCAGAAAGAGCATGGGTAGCCAAGCTCAGAACAAGGTCCTGAGATATCCGGACCACTGTGTATGTTGAGGCATGACCCTAAACATGGTAATACTACAGGAACAAGAGAAGAACCAAACTAGAGGTGCATAGTGAGAGTGACACAGTCTACAAAAATGCTGGGTATAAAGAAACAAATGGATGTAAATATTTTATAAATGTGCAGGAAGCTAGGTGCGATCAAGGGAACGTACATTAAGACATTGCTATGTAGAAGTAGACCATCCTTACTAGTTACAGAAGCTGAACCTAAGAAAACTCAACCGTCCCCTCCCCCCCAGTTTAAAGAAACCACAAACAATTCCTGGCCAGGAGAGCCCTTCCTCCCGACACCTATCAGCTGTAAGGACTCATGCTAGGGTGGGCTTCTCCATGGTGTGGTGAGCTTTGAGTCATCCGTGCCCCTAAAAGAACCCCATTCACTCTTGTAATTCCAGTGAACTTACTGGTTTGCCAAGATGATCTGTGCTGAGTCAATGTTTGCACTAAGGGTAAGAGATACCAGAAACAATCTAGAAAGAGTATCTGATGTCATTATGGCACAGGAAACTTTCTGACAGATTTCAGTTGCCAGTAATGGCAGGATTCTGCTTTGTTTCTCAGTAAGGAGACTCAAAACCAAACAAAGCCTGGCACATGCCAGGAAAGCCCTCTACTGCTGAGTTACATCCCAGTTCTAACAGGATTTTTAATACAGACAAAAATCAATGGTTATCAGAATCAGCCCTCAGGAATAAAAAGAACCAATAGATTCATACTCACCAAACAAGAACGAAAAATCTATTTACAAAGAGTAGCAGTGTGATTACAGAAGCCGTAGTGAACAAAGATGTCTTAAATTAATTGAACAAAACAATGATGCTTACCACACACAGGTTTATGCCATGTCACAACACCTGAATTTCCCAGCCTTACCCACAAACCCTGAAACACTACATGGGAATTAGAAAATGAGAGTTGCCAAGGAAGGGCACAGGATGGTACATACGTATGTGTGGTTATGTAAATGAGAATACGATCTGAAGATCCTCTTTCCAGGATGGACTGATACAAAATCCCCTCAGAAGATGGGGAGTGAGGAAAGTGTATCAGCAAGCATGCAAACAGCAACAGGGCAGACTCAGAGTCTGACTGTGTGTCTCTCAGGAAGCCAGGAGGAACAGAAAGCACAAGTGAACAGTGATCTTGCTACTCTAACCCTTCAGAGCCAGGAGCTATTGACATCTACAAACATCTTACAAGAGAGATATTAGAAGTCCCAAAGAAGCCACAAAATAAAAGCAATTCTTCTAAATTACCAGGTACATAAAAGCCTTTGAAATCTCGAAAGAGGCAATTGAGGTATGGAATGTATTCTGGGGAAAGAGGAGAGCAGTTGAGTCCCTGCTAAAAGGGACTGTCTAGTTTAGATTCTAATTTACATGGAAATATTTTTTTCAAAATAAAAATAGAAGAGAATGCTTGCTTTATCTGGTGGGCGGATAATACACAAACCAATATGGGCTGTAATCACCATTCCTCCTGAGAACTGACACTGCGTGCGGGCCCTGCAATGACTCACATTACAGCCGGAAGAGATAACTACAGTCATCCGTCCCTCTCCTTAAGCGAGAGCCCAATACTCACAACTCAGCACATGAGGATACAGCTGGCCTTTTGACAGGAAGCATTTTAGGCCAGTAGACAAAACTGGGAAGTGTTGGGTCAAAGATCTTTTGAAGACCAAAAAGAGACCTCCTGTCAAATCCTTGCTTTCAGGCTTTTCCTAGTCTACCCTGAAAAGCTGTAGCCATAAGATACAATGACCCTGAGACAGTACAGTACTTCTTGAGGTTCAACAGACACACATTATAAAGAAAAGGTGGCTAAGTGTGTTCTAGTAAGACCTTTAAAGTTCTCTATCAAAAAGAAAGAGCAAAGGAAAGGGGGAAAGCCAAGAATTATTGGGCAATAAGAAAATGAGGGCGGAGGGTTAGTCGGAGGAAGCTTAAGCAGGGTGCTGACATAATGTGCTTGTGGCAGGCTTCACACAAGTTACATCTTCTCAGAGATTCAAGAAACGGTCATCTGAAGACAGCTGAGGAGATTTAAGTGTGAGCCAGGAGTGTGCCTGAAGGGTTCAAGACAAGATAAAGGACACTAGGCCCCAGAACAGAAGGCAGGAACAGAGGTGATAGGAAAGGCAACTCTTATTTCCCAACTAGCTCCTCACACAGTACTTCTTGAAGGGATGTGATTAACACTGCCCTGCTCTTTAGATTGAGGAGTTCCACTGTAACAAGTGAAACGAGATAAATTAGGAAATTAATACAGCAATCTAGGTAGAACATGATACTAGATTACAAAAGGGCAGTAGCAGTATCAAAGGCAGATACCAAACACAACAGGAAATGTCAAAGAAAGGAAAGAATCAAGGATAAATTGGAATTGAGCAAAGAATGAGCAGAGATTGTCAAAGAAAAGGGAAACCATAACTGCTTTGACTATGGAGAGGAGGCACAAGCAGAGCAGAGCTTGAAAGCTTCAGCTGCTAAGATCCACATAAAGCTGACCGGGCAGCTGGACACACAGATAGGGAACTGGGCTGTGTATAAACTGGCTTAATACTGTGAAAGCTACTGTGTGAGGTGATACCTGGGTCCACAGTACGGACCATGGTTATCTGTCTGTAATGACAAGTCATGAGGAGAGAGAAGGAGCAGCCCGTGAGCAGAGCACAAGGACACTAGAAGACTGACTGAGCAGAAGGATGAGCGTCTGTATTAAATACTGCAGTTAGCCAAGCAAGACAGGGCTGAAGGGCCAAATTCTGTGTCCAGCTAAGCATGATCTAGGTAGCCATGCCCAAACTAAGAATAAGTATACAAGACACTGGGAAGAAAGCAAAAACATGAGGGAAGGGAAAACAGGCGTAAAGGACTCCTTCGAAAGGTGCTGAAAACCAGTCAAAAATAAGGTCACAGCTGCCAGGCAAATAGGGTTTCAGGAGTTTAGGTTTCAATTTCAGATGAGAGAAATGACAGACATAGTCAAGCAGTGACCAGATCAGTGACATCAGAAGAGAGGCAATAACTACCCTTATATACCAATAGAACAATGGCTTTACACAGAGCACCCTACTACTGCTCAACATCTGTGTAGATGCAGGTTTTTGTCAAGAGGAGGGACAGAAGGTGTGGTGGAACTCATGCATGGCAAGAAACTGACAAATTAAAACAAACAAACAAACAAAAAGGTGAACGAACAGGCAGACTCTGTGTAGATACTTCACTAGTAACTCAGAATGGAAAGTTTAAGAAAAAAGAATAATATTACTAACAATAACGTTACAACAATCACACTGACAAAAATACCTAAGACTTAAGAATGTGGGGAAATTGGAATGTCCTTTACCTACTGATAGGAATATGAAACGTTACTCTCACACAGTGCTGAGCACTGATATTTGGTTGACATATTCCTCTAATTAATGAATGCTACTTACAGGTAAGTATGGACTCGAGGACCTAGAAAATTCTTACATGCAGTAGACAAGTATTACAGTGTCCATATTAACACTGTGTACAGTGTAGTTGTATAATGGAATACAGAACAATTAACTTGAATTAGGACAACATAACCATGGAATAAATTTGAAAATAATATTGAACAGAAGAAGAAAGTTCCAGAAAGACATAGTACAACTCTACAATACAGAATAAACAGACAAAAAGAGTATTATCTATTCATAGACACGTCAGCCACGAAGCAAAATAAAAAACCAAAAAAAAAATCTCTCTCTCTCTCTCTCTCTCTCTCTCTCTCTCACACACACACACACACACACACACACACACACTTATGACCCATGGCTAATGGTTACTGATGCAGGATAGAGGAAGATAAGGGCAGTAGACAAACAGGGTTAATGATGACGCCCAGGTCCAGGCACCTCCAAACACAAATGTAATATATGACATTAAGAAGCAAATGTGGGATAATGTTCAGGCTGGAAACAGAAGGCAGGTGCTGATTACCACTAAACCTAGTTGATCGCCTTCAGCCATTCCTCACCACGTCTTGTCCTTTTATTCCTGTGTGCATCAGACTAACTGGCTGTTATTCCCCTCACAGAGCATATATTATATTCTCACTGTCACAAAGGGGGAAAAAACAGCCCAGCAAAGATGTGGCTTCCCATGATGCAGAGGGAATATTTAATTACAAAATGTGCTATGAGATAAACAGGGTCAATAAGAAGTTTGACTTTTGTCTTAAAAAATGAAACAAACTATAATATATTAATTAATGTAGCCAAGCAGAATTATACTCTGTGATGATCTTAAAACTGACTGCTGAATTAAAATAAGAACAGACATGCTCAGACTTAAATGCATAAAATTTCAAACAGTAAATAATGGACCAGTCCCAGTAGCTCTGCCTCACATGGCATTTTAATAAACAAAGGCTGCAATTTCCATCTGAATTATAGACTTAAAATAGGAACAGTATCACATGCCCTCCGCATATTTACAATCAAGGACCTTTCAATTCCCTTGGCAGCCAGGAGACAGGATCCACAAGGATATCCACTAGTTTGTAGTCCTGAACACACAGAGCAGCACATTTCTATTTATTTATTAAAAGTGTCTGCTAAGCACAAAGCTTAGCACAGCACAGGGGAAGCTTAAACTTGTAGCCATCTTGGCCAAATGGGCAATGCCTAAGTATTTCTGCAGAAGTGCGCACAAACTGCGCATCCTCAAACCACTACCAGGAGTAGTTGCTGTGGGGGTAGGGAGAGGGGTCAGCTTTATTTCTTAACTAGCTCTATGTATATTTCCCATTTAAAATACATCTTAAGAATAAGCAAGTCTACTAGAAAGGCACAGACAGATATGGGTAAGTACTAAATTACAATCTAATACTGTTCTTACATATTCTGGGGAGAAACAGAAAAAAGATTCACAAGCCACAACTGAAAATGTTGGAGAGAAGTAAAGAAAGAATACAGATGTGCTTAGTCTAGAAGTCAATGCCACAAAAGACAAAAGCAAGCAGAAAGTTTAGAAAGGCAGGAAAGCCACAGTGAGGTGCCTGACTGAGATGTTTCAGTATAAATAAACAAGTAGGTTAAATAACCACCGGGGAATGCATTCCTCTGTGACCTTCTAGACAGTGACAGCTGGTAACACTCGAGTACTAGGGGAAGACACAGTACCCAAACATCCCTCAAAACCAACTAGTCTAAGGCTGGAAGTAGAACCTGAGCACATGACAGGGCAAGCCAACTTGACCACACCAGAGCAGAGAGGAGCAAGCAGCCCTCCACTAACCATGGTGACAGGAAAAAGGCAATTCTACAAAGGGTCCCAGTTACAAATGTCTCCTGGCAAGCTGCCAGCAGAACAGTTTCACAGAACCAAGAGTGAGTGAAGTCCAGCAATTGAAGGCAGCCTCGTGTCCTTGAAGGGACTGACCCGTTATCTCCGGTGCACATGATTATTATAGTCCACAGGAACTGGCACATCCCAAAATTAAAGGACCATTTTCAAGACTATCATGTAAGAAAAAAAAAAATCTCTCTCAAGAGACTGCTCTTCTACTCAATTACATAAGCCAACTAAGAGCCTTTTCAGAAGTGCCTGCTATTTATTGCTCAGATGCAGTGAGAAAGGGGAGAAAGAACAGAGTGGGGAGGGGAGAAAATAATGGAAGCCTGACAAGTCCCCCCCCACCCCTACCCTGGCAAGACTTTATGAATAAACAGTGTGAAGGCTCTAAGGCCCTAACCACTATTCAAGCAGCAAAGCACATGGGGTCCCTCACCTCACTGCAAAAGCTCCTGCAGGAAGTGGAAGAGTAGAAGAAAAGAACAGCACTGTGCCTCACAGACCGAAATGCCATAGGAAGCCAAGATTTCCAAGTAAGAAAGTGCAGCCAACAGAAAGAAAGGTGTATCCCAGACTCACTGAAGGAACTTCAAAAGAAAACAGCCCCGGGGACTTGCCCCATCTGTCCTTTCTGCACAGGTGTGGCTTCCCACACAAAACTGGGCAAACCCGCCCCCCCCCCCCGACTTAACCCCCCCACCCCCACCCCGCGCCCGCGCTCGCGCACACACACACACAAAAAAACTGCTCTGATGAGAAACAATGGCGGCGGCAGCTTCCCCAGAGGAGTAGAAAGGATTCAGGGTAACTAGACAGAAAGGAACAGCATACTCAAAGAGAACAAGGTTCAAGGTTAGTAATCCAGAAGCCAAAGGTGAAATGAGGCACCTTAATCCACAGGTGATATTCTTTAAACATCTCCTGGCACCAGATGATCAGGGTAAACAGACTGCTTGCTGCCAATCAAATAATGGAAATCTGGCTCCTGACAGTGAGCATGGTAGGAACTACTACTAGTCTACATGGTGATTGGCCTCAGTTTTCACCTGGGATTACGAAAATAAACATCTAGCCCTTTAAATGGTTTTGCAGAGAAAACAAGGCAAAAACCACGTAGAAGTTGAAATTAATTGAACTCTTTTAAGTTCATGCTCAGAGAGCAGGCTGGAAAATACAAATTCCACGGGAAAATAAAATCTACTTAACTGAGTTAAGTTTTATACCATCTAAAATGGGTGTTAACAAGAGAGCTAATGTCAAGAGACAGAAGAGATAAAGTAACATTACAGCATTAATCACTTTCTACATTACTGTAATTTAATTATTTCATATAGGTCTTATCTTACCAGGCACACCTCACGTGGGAAGATTAGTGTGAGGGGGGAAATGCTTTTCTAAAGTGCCCAGCAAGGGAATGTTAGAAATTGCCAAGGGAAGCTGGGCGTGGTGGTGCACACCTTTAATCCCAGCACTGGGATGGGCTGGGGGGGTGGGGGGCAGAGGCAGGCAGATTTCTGAGTTCAAGGCCAGCCTGGTCTACAGAGTGAGTTCCAGGACAGCCAGGGATACACAGAGAAACCCTGTCTCAAAAAAACAAAAAACAAACAAACAAAAAAGTGCCAAGGGTGAACAGTAAGAAGAGAAAACAGGAAAGATTTCTGAAAATTCAATATGTACTTATTGTGATTATGGGCATAAGTGAAACTGGTATATCTCCATGTAGGTTACAAAGGAGAGAGTTCTCACCCAGCTCTAGAACACAGTTAGCAGATCCACTGAAGAAGGCCTCTCTCACAGTATATTAGCTGACTAAGAACTACTGGCAATTTAATGATCCGACCAGAGCACCTAGGCTTGAAATATCAATGCACAATTGTGAGAAATAAAATCCAAGCAATCAATACGTTCTTCTCTAATTTAGCCTTTTTTCTAAAGACAGAATGTTGCTATGAAGTCTATCTAAATTGACCCTGCCCTTGCCATCCTCCTGCCTCTGCCCCCTAAGATCTGGAAATCGAGACAGGCACATGTCACCATGGCCTCTTGGCTAAATCTTGAAGGCAATCTTCTGTCTCTTTACAAGCTTAACCCAATGAACTCTAGTACTTATCATGGGGGAAGGGGGGGGGGGGCAGAGACAAAGGATCCTGCAAAGAGCCAGGAGCTACAAGGAATCAGAAATCCTTACAGAGGTTACTGTTCAAGGAAAGATGAACTAACTGATGAGCTAAAGATACCTCAGCTATTACTAAAAACAGACCATTAGCTAACAATAGGAAAGGAAAGGAAAGGAAAGGAAAGGAAAGGAAAGGAAAGGAAAGGAAAGGAAAGGAAAGGAAAGGAAAGGAAAGGAAAGGAAAGGAAAGGAAAAATAAAGGGAAAAAGTTGTTGTCCAAAGCCTTACAAATTTGAGACTAAGTCTATGAAAATGTCTGTTCTGGGTATCTGGGAAGTGATGGAGGGGAGCTGGGCTGGAACTCAGTGCTGGCATGTCTGCAAAACAAGCAGAGGCCCTCCAGAACCACAAGAAACAGAAAGCACTGAGGCGCACCTCAGTAGCAGAGCACACAGCCATCCTGTACCAGATCTCAGCCTTACCTCCACTGCACTGCCACCAATCAAACAGGAAGAAGTAAAGGAAAAGACAGGGCAGGGTTGTAGAGTCCTTCCTTTGTTCTAGAAGAGTAACAGGCAGTGATACAGAAAACAGGCATGAAGTTTGGCTAAATGAGAGGAATTCATCTGCTGTTCACATGAACAGATGGAACTGGGGAGAAATAAAAAATAATTAGCATCACTGAGAAGACTCTTGTTACCTAGCTAGGAATTTTGTAGATGAACCAGAAGAGTGAGTCAGTGTTGAAAGGGGAAACTCCTTCACTGGCAAGAACAGTAAAAAGCCCACAAACAACAAACCAGAGTTTAAAGGCAGAAGGGAAAGGGGTGGGGAGAGAAAGCCCATAGAGACAAAAGCTTGGCTGGATGTAGCTGAGTGGTAGAGTCCTTGCCTAGCAAAGACAGAGCCCTGAGTCCAATGCCCAGTACCAGAAAGAAGATGACAAAACAGTAACAGCAAGTAAATAAATAATACAAATCTAAAAAGTAAAAGTGCAGACTAACCCAGAGGTCTTGGAGGTAGTGCATCATGAACTACGCAGCAGCAGCAGCAGCAGCAGCAGGGACCAGCTATTTCACCATGGTCTCTGCCCAACTAGCCCCACTTCTCTTCATTGGAGGCTCATAATTAACCAGTTGGCCTCAAATCATGTTTTCTAGTAATGGAGAAATCTTTTCCTCCATTTTTTACCCTTCATACTCATGCTAAAAATGGAGAGCCAATGCCCTCGGAAGAGACAACCCTGTTACTTAAGGCACAGGCTACAAGCCAGATGAAACCCATCCAGCACAGCGATGTGCCACAGGCCCTCCCACAGTTCTCAAAGAGAAGAAAGGAACTAGAGGGGAAAAATACATCTCTTACAATACGAAAACAATTTTCTCTATAACCAACAGCAGGATGGGATGGGCTTACTCAGAGGACTGTATCATTCTGTTAGAGAAATGCCTCTTTGTGAATATCTCCCTTTCTTCACCATATTAAAAAATAATAATTATTATTAAAGTTTCTTCCTGGAACAACACAGAAGGGAAAATGATGCTGGATATGACACTATTATTTAGCTGGTGCCAGAGGAACCTTCAATTGAGCCAGAGTTCCAGTCAAATTTGTGCAATAAATTCTTGCGCATTTCAAACCAGGAGACTAAATTATGTAAGAACACGGCAGAAAGGCCTCACTTTAGACAGTGACTTTCTGCTTGGCCAGTTGCATCCCTCCAAGGTCTAAATCAAGCTGCTGTGTCTAGTACCACATATTTTATCTACCAAGACAGCCTGTTCTCTGCCATCCTGCGTCAGGCACCCATCTAATGTTACACAATGAAGATCACCTTCCTTCCTTTACTATACAGTTTACATGGCAATAGTCAGAAAGACCCGTCATTGGCTGCCCACTACAATGGAGGAAAATTGGCAGGTGGAGAGAGAGAGAGAGAGAGAGAGAGAGAGAGAGAAAGAGAGAGAAACTATGAATCTTCCTCTCTCTCTCTCTCTCTCTCTCTCTCTCTCTCTCTCTCACACACACACACACACACACACGAGACTGTCAGCTGTCACAGCAGTTATAGACAACACGGTCAGTCTTGATACTTGTATGAAGGGGACCTTAACAAGAACTCAGTGGAGGATGCTGTTGGGAGGAGCCTGTCCTTCACCGCATCTGCAATTGACTACACAGCACCTGCTTGGGATCCTTTTGTTCCCATTGGTTGTACTCAGTAAACAAGCTCACAAATAACAAAACCCTACCTACAACAGTTACTTGTGAGTGGAGGAAAGCAAGCACAACCAGGGGCTTCTTACTTCACAACTGTTCGTCCTGTGAAGATCATAGGACTGGCACCCAGATCTGGGAGAAGAGTTTTTGCAATTCTCCAGATCAGGCCTTAACAGGACAATGGAATTGTATTTTAAAGTGTCTGATGCCCCCATCAGCACCGACCATGACAGCCATGCCTTTACTCTTCCTCTTGCTGGTCTCCTAGCTACTTCAATATACAGGACCAACACTACTCTAAACTTTTAAAAATTACTGTAAAGCAAAATGAACTGTTTGGTGCTTGCTAAGTGATTAGCGCATTAAACATACTAATTCTGTAATCTCCACAATAACCAGTAGAGCTAGAATAATGAGCTTTACTTCAAAGTCAGAGAAACAGCCTAGCCAACCAGTATCACACGTGTCAGTATAAACGATTTTATGTCACTGGGTTCATCTTTACTCTTTCAGTATTCACATACTCTGTTACAAATTCCTCATGTTTGCATTGTTTAAATAACTCACATGGTCTGCTTCCAGTCCAGATGTGAGACAGCAGCCAAAAGTATTCTGTGTAGCTGGGAAAAGAAAACTGACTACAGGACAGTATCAATTCAAGTCTCTCTTGAACTTGTAGCCTCCCACATGTATAGGAAATTGCTTTACCAGTCCCAGTCTCCAGGTCCCTTGAAGAACACATTCCTGACAAATTATTCACTAACTCTCATGCCCATTGTACATATGTGCACATGTACTGCATATGAAAAGTTTTCATAATTAAAATATGTGATGGAAGAGAAATTAATGCTCAAAGATTTAACAACTGACAATGAGTAAGAAATAAGATTTCGAGCCAATGTGTCTAATCTATAGAGTCTGAAAGATATAAAAGTTCTACAAGAAGGGAACCATATAAGCAGTACTTTCTCCCTTCCTGATGAGTTGTTGAACATCTCCATGGGTAATGAATCATTCTGTTCTTTTAAAGCCCAACCACAAGGAAACAGTCATAGTTTGCAAATCACAATCATGGTAAAGAGGGAAAACTAAAGTTAGCTTAAACCCATCAATATGGCTACGTATAACAGAGCAGGATGTAAATAAAGGAAAGATTACTGCACACAGCAAAACTCACTGGAGACCTGGTAACAGCAAGGAAATGCCACTTTTCTAGTACAGTGGCTTTGTGATTGTGTACTTTATCACGCAGTGAGCTCTACAAGCATCTCTTAAGGCAATGGGGAAAAGGGGGGAGGGGGAGGGCTCACTTATTATCCAGACTCTGGGAGAAGGGAAACAGAAGCTACTATTTCACAGAGTTAGTTACAAGATGAAAAATGTCAATGAGTATGTTTCATAAAAACATGTGTATACATAACACTTCTGAACTACACTTGATTTTTATATTGTGTGTTTTACCATAATAAAAATTTGAGTACATTAAAGATAATGTTCCATTGACGCTTTAATTGGAGAGAATTATCAGACATGAAATCAAATTCATTTTCCACACTAATATGAGAATTTTCAGATATGAATGCTGATATTTGGTTTAGTGCTAAGAGATTACTCAGTTACAATTTATGAACATGAGTGAACAAGCTGGCCCAGTTCTAGTCTCCAAAACTATCTTCAAATGGTCTGCTTTTCGAATAAGCCCCACAAAGGCATCATCTAGTCTCATTTAATGTGATTTATTTAGCTGAGCATGACTGTCGTCTCAGCTAAAATTGGTTAAATCAACTTATCAATTAAAATGTCAAATGTTCTGCAAAATGAACACATTTTGTCCCAGTATTTGGGACACAGAGAAAAGGTAGACTTCTGGGAGTTCCAAGCCAGCAGAGCTATAGTGAGATTCTATATTAAACAAAAAACAAACAAACAAACAAAAACGAATAACAAAAACAACTGTTTCCACTACTGTTTCCCAGGAAATCTTTGAATTCTCTAGTCAAACCTCCACTTTTTCCTTAGCACATCTGGCCCAAGCTAGTACACCCTCCACATCCCACAACTGATTAAAAGCTACACAGGGGAAGCAAAAGGAGCGTACTGGCTTCTTGATGCCACCATTCCCACTTAATTCTCAAATTTATTTAAGAAAATGGAGACCTTTGAAGACACCACTAGAAGACAAACTAGAATTTGAACCACCCCCCAAGACCAACAGGCACTGGAGACTATAAACAGTCACCTAAAATCTGAGACCACTGCTACAATAGCTCGGGGTATGAGAAAAATAGTCGTGTTCCTTTTGTCTAAGCACTAGGGCCCTGGTCCTAGCAGAGCAGAGCTCAAAAGTGAGGAGAAAAGGGAAAATGACTTTGGGCTGTGTTTTCCCTATGGAGCAACCCCCACCCTCTGGGAGATGTGCACAAGGTGACCTCCTCACCTGGAAGCTGGGCTCTGCCTCACCATTAGGTGACAAGAACGCTGGGCAGTTCCTAACAAATGTTGCTGAATCTGTGAAAACTACCCAGGGTCACTGCTAATGAGAAAGCCAGAACATCCCGCCACCAAGCTACAGAATGTTTACCTAATAAATCTTACAGATTTGAACACAACCCAAGATCAGGAGGTTACTATTAAAAAACAAACAAACAAACAAAAAATTCACAGCCACACCAGCCTAAAACATCATTACCTCTATATTCCTAAAAGAGATATAATGCATAAAGGTTTGGCATCAGAACAAGTTAAACATAAAAAATGGACATTTATTTCTGAGTATGTTGATGGCGACATGTAACTGCAACTTGGAGGATAATTCTCACGTTGGCATGTCGTAGCTTTAATTGTACAAGTTTCAGTGAGGAAAAGCACACCGCAGAAGTCCCCAGCCTGAGTGAAACAAGCACCCAAACTCAGTCAGCAGCTCCTCACATCAAGTCCAAAAAAATTATTATAATTGCAATACAAGAAGTACATGATGGGCGAAACCAACCAACACGTGTCTTTCTGCACCATGGCTATTGGATTTCCTAGAAATATAACTTGTACAAGGCAGTGAACTGCGGCATGGTGAAGGTCCCAAATGTTTAGGTTACAATTAAGTATGGAAACAGTATGGCTATGTAGGATATTTTCTCTGCCAGAGTGATAAAAAGTATAAAATTCTCTTACTCTAACTTTAAAAAAAAAAAAACACACAATAATTTATCCCACACTAATTATAAACTCAGACTCAATCAGACAGGGCTAAACGCAAGTTTATGCATGTATAATTTATGAATTAAAAAAGAGATTGCCAATCGATTTGAGTATAACTAAGGGTTATGTTTAAGCTTCTTAACTGAATTAATATACTGACAGACAATTGATAGAACTATAAATTTACCATTAACAGCAAACCACTATGAAGTGCTGTTAGGCAGCAATGAAAAATTTGGCTTATTTATCTAGTCCGAGGATGGAGAGTATGTGTGACTGCATGCGAGTGTGTGCAGGGAGAGACAACAGAAAAGACTTGAGTTAGAAGGAAGGGAAAAACAAAGCCAACGATTTCCCTGACCAAGTGTGAAGTCACTGGATAATCAATTACAGTTGTTAAAAAGTTTATGTAAGATTCCAGTTACTGGAGAAAAGGTTCTTGTTCTCAACAGGAGAAAAGGGAAAGCTTGCTCTACAGGACAAGAACTACAGGGCTGGGGAACACGCATGAAGAATTATGAACAGTGGGAAGGGTGGCAGGACCCACATTCTTAAAAGGGTGATAAGCTTCATACCATGACATCTGAGATAAGACTTGAAGGATAAATGACCAGTTGCTACAGAGATGCACAGAAGTATGGTCTACGAGGGAAGGAAAAAGTTGAAACTCCATGGAAATAACGTTTAAAAGGGAAAAGGGAGAAGGCTCACTTCACATTGACAAGGGATATTTTCATGGCAAGATAGAACCTGAAGGAAGATAGGACAACGGAGCCCAAACATTGTAAGCCATCATAATAACAACCACAGACTAACTCTAATGTACTGCCAGAAGGACAAAGGGCAGCTACAGTCAAATTCCAGGCTGTTGAGTAGGTGGGAAAATGGAGGTGTCTAGCTTATATTCATCTTTCAATAACAAGCATTAGTTTAAAAGAGGGTATTAGAGTTCAGGTGAATGCTGAATTTATATATACTTGAATGATTAAAAGGTAGCAAAAGAGACAAGAGAGCTAAGCTAAATTCCACCTTCTCAGTGAAGAAGGATGTGATCATGAATGATTCACAAATACTCATGCCCTGATCTATTAATTGCAAACTGTATGATCTGGGAGCTATGTACATGTCTCCAACAGGGACTTAAAACTTATTCATCTCTGTAGCCCCCGGCATCTAGTACTGTGTCTAACACATGGTGCACTGCTCAATTAATGTTTGTTGAATAAAATTACTTAATCTCTCTGGACTTCAATTTCCACCTCTGTTAAAAAGAAGAATTGGCTAGATCTAAATGATGTTCCTTCCAGCTCTAAATGCCCATCAGCCTAGGAATGTTATATTAAATGGGTCAATTCCCTATGATTCTTTGCCTTGTTGTACAATTCATATTCAACCAAGGGCACCAGAACATCAAAGCTGTGCCACTAGCCTAAGAGTGAGATTACGTGCATTCTTGAGTGGCTCCTTTGAGGTGGAAATGTTTCCATTAAATCAGGTCAAAGAAAGGAAACAGCAGGTAGGGCACTTGAGAAAATGTGATGAGCTAGCCTTTACCACCCTCCCCACCCAGCATTAATTGTAGATCTGGCACTACATGGAAAATTTCAAATTGGAAAAGAAATATTGGGAAGTTAATTTTCAAAGATTCAAAGGCAATACATCTATAAAAGTCTTACATCTTCTAGGCCCAAGCTATTTAAAAGTTTTAATCCCAGTTGGGAAATACGGAGGAATGAAAAGAAAGGCGCAGGAAGGAAAAGACAGTCACTAGAGTACACGTAGTTGCTGGGGCATAAAGAAGTACACTACATCACAGTATCACTAACCACGGAGTGAACAATCAGCTTCTCATTATGATCAAGAACAAAACAGCCTCAAATCAGAGAGCAGCCATGTATGTACTGTGAAAAAGAAGAAATGCCACACAGTACCTGGCTGATGAGCTAGTGACCTCACACTGTGCCCTTCCTGCTCCACCACCAAAGATATGCAGGTTAGGTGAAGAAATCAATAGCCAGAAAAGCTGCAGTTTTATTAGGACAAAGCTACCGACTTATCAGCTAACTGTCCTCCACTTCTAACACCAGAGGCTCTTAAGAGGCTCTTCAAATCTTTCCAGTTCAACTCACAAAATTTAAATATATAATAAACTGACCTCATCCAATGGGACTGTGAACAGAGGGAGTAATGCCAGCAATTTAATCTAGACTAATCCACCAGAAATATCATAATTACATAGGTTTTTAGTAACAATGCTTTTGCTTGAGACTGTTTTTAAACATTGACTGCTCAAACGGCCAGTGTCCGTAGTAGGTAGATTTTATTACGTGGACTTAACAAGTTTCTACACTAATCAGCAAACATTTAGTTGACTATTATGGCAATCAATTCAAATAGAAATCAAATAGCATTATGTAAAACTTACTATAAGAGAAAAGAAATCTCACCAAATAAAAGAATCAAACCCCTTCAATTAAATAGATACTTTAAAAAAATTGTTGCTGGGGTGGGTGAGAAAGCTTGGTGGGTAAAGGTGCTTGCCATTGAGAAATCTGACCCCCTAAACTCACAAGAATGTGGGAAGAAACCTACAGCACAGCTTGTATCATGATCTCCAAAGGCAGGACTCGCTGTGACACACATACACATGCACACCCACACACAGTATTGTCTATTTGAATAGCAGCTACCTTAGAGTTTCTAAAGCAAATGCTGATTTTGTAACTGACTGTTGGTATAGGCAGCTGTAGTGGTAGAACTTCAGGAACAATAGAATAAAGAACTACACCTTTCCCACTTGTGTTGCCATTGCCTTAAAAAACATCTCTTTGTAAATTATCATTATTTACTTCATCTAATTGAGCTCTAGTAAAGCTAAACTGTTCAGGAGGAGAGAAGATAAAAGAATGAAGCAAACATTAATGGCTCGGCTTTTTTTTCCATTCCATTTTTATTAAGAGCTTTATGTGGTGTTCAATAATTACAGATATTATCCCTTCCAACCACACGCCAACGCTATAACCCAAGAGTTCACAGTGTTGAGGCCTTAGAGGAATAAGACATTGTTCCAAAGAGCAGAAAGAGTGAATAAAAATGATGAGAAAAGGGTGCACCCAGACATTCCCTCACTTCAAGATGAGAAGAAATTACAAGCAAATATATGCCAACCAGAGGTGACTTATTCAGTCAACCCAACAGGTTGTGTGTATAGTATCATAGCAAATTAGTCACTTCAAGTTTCCTTGGGATTTAATTCAGATATTCCATTCATGGACATCACACATACATGTGCACACACATAGTCAACTACAAAAAATATAGCCAAAGATCAAAGAAAAACCAACAAGAGATCAAAGGAAAGGCATTCAGATAGAGTCCTCAGGGTAAGCTGTTCCCCCAAATCCTGGTCTCTACACCTTATTTAACTTTTCTGAAAAGCTGGGGGTGCTGCAGATCAAGGGGACACAAAATTTGCAGACAGTGGACTAAGACATTGTAACAAATGAGATTTTAAATGAGTCACGCTCAGTAACACAGACGATTCATTTACTTATCTAACTGAACAATGTATTATCCAAAAGGCCATTTAGAAGAAACTGCATACAACTAACATACATGAAGATCAATTTAAATTCAAAGGAAAATGAGATAAGCATGAAACCGAGTATCTGAGCACCACATTTACCAAACTTAGCCCACAACTTTTTAAGTTTCCATGTGGCAAAACCCTGGATCACTAGGTATTATCAACAAGTTAAGCCTCAGAAGCAGGGAAAGCAAAAACAAAAACTTCATGCCAACAAATCATATAAAACTGGTCTGGCTCCATGCTTGAGGCCAGAAAAAGCATCCTAAAAAATGTCCCTGATATCTTTTAGATGTCTTTCCTAATGCAAGGAGATATGAAGGTAGAAGCTGAAACTGTTTTATTTTCTTCTGTACATGCTTGGAAAGCAGAAACGCTTAGAAAGGTCCGAGACTAAATAAACAGGCAGCACAGGAGAGGTTATTAAGGCAGCTACATCTGCAATCTCAATACAACTTAAATTCAATGATCTGTGCCAAGAGTCAGATAATAGAAAAATTTAAGTATCCAATATATATTGTCCTTAAACACTATCCTGTCAGCCACCATTAAATACCATTTTGCCAGCTTGTAAAATTGATATTTCATATCTAGGGAGTGTACAATGGATAACTCTGGGAAAGAATTCAAGGCTTTAGACACACATTTGAGGTTTTGCAAATAAACATTAAGAATGAACTCAATAGCCAGAATGCTAACTAAATTTCATGACTATTGAACTTCTAGCAATTACAGTCACCCAGAAAGATACTGAACTGTTAAATTACTTTTAGGGCAAAAGGCTTAAATGGCTCAACTCCCTAGTGGCCATCACAGGTAATATTTCTTAAAGAATGTCATCTCACAATTAATAAACTTGTAAGAGCATCTCCTTTCTTGAGTAGAATGTATCAGATGTCACAAAATGAATCAATAGCACTTCTGTCTTGGTATAATCGGACGCAGTACATGACGGAAGCAGTCATTAAACAATCTTGAGGGAGGCTGCATGTCTTGCCCTTGCTCGCTGCACTGTTCATCTTCCAATTAATTTCTGCTTGGACATCCCTTTCTCCCTCCCACTGGTAATCAGAATGCCTGCCTGCCTTTCCCACACATCCATCCCAGACTGTCAAGTTTCTTAGGCCTCACTGCTGTCAATGTACTCATGGATTTCTCTGAAAATTATTCTCCTACTACACACTCTCCCTTTCAATGAATCAAACCTTAGGTATTGCTTTCCCTCTTCTTTAACATTCTCCAAATCCCAACATCTCTGTCAATTTCAATACTGATTAGAGTTCAAGAAAACACGTGTCAAGAAGCCAGGGACTGATGAGGTGAAGTCCTCCCCAGTAGTCACAAGATGAAAAAATGGAAAACAACGTACAGAGTTCGGGCTGGTAAATTACTCCAGACTGAAGGACAGCCATCACTATGAAATCATGCCTTTTGAGAAATAGGTCTCCCTTCTTTTATGAAATCACCTCAGACATAGGATGTAGACACACACTTCTCTTGAAATTTTAGACCTGAAGATGAGCTCATTTTCCAGACAGAGGAAAAGGAGGCGAGAGCAGAGAACAGAGGATTCAGGGAAAAGAGACAAGAGGTAACTCTGGGAGGGAGCCAGAGAACCAATAATGAAGAGCCCAGCTTTGCTTGCTAGTGATAGATGTTAGCTAGTAGGATGAGGGGGACACTTAGGAAGAAAGGTAACACAATTTGAATTTTGCAAAGATCAAATGAGCAGCTGGGTAGGGTTAGAGATCGAGAAGACAATACTTCAAAAGGGAGTTAAAAGCTGTGTGGTGGTGAGACAGGAGATAAAGGCTACTCCAGTTGGGGGGGGGGGATGCGCTACTGGGACAATTTACCTCTGCTCTCTATGTCTATGTAAAGTGATTATTACATAACATGATCTAGGGATAGAAGTCCACAAAAGTGGATAGGTTCTCTGTTCATTTTGTTTGCTTTATAGCACACAGACATTTTCATAGGCAACCTATAGCAGCATTGGACACTGAAATGAAAATAGTCCAACATTGGTTTTTTTTTTTTTCAAACCATTTTTTAAGTGACTTTAATGCATGCTTCTCAAATATGAACTTTGCAGATAATAATGCCATGTCCTGGTGCCAAAAGATTGGGCAAGTCTGCTAGCGTTATCGATTAGATGTGGTTCTGGTTTTCTATAAATATTTAAGAACCCTCAATATTCCAATTTGACATGTTTCCTATCAATACAATTAAAATGTCAACATTAAAAAGTGGAGACAGCTTGAAGATCCAGCTTAACAGGTACTGACTTATCTTGTAGAAGAAGGATCCAGCTTCTATTCCCAGTACTCACATGGTGCCTCACAACTCTAAGTCCCAAGGGATCAGACAACCTCTTCTGGCCTCCATGGTCACAGTACATATGTAGTACACAGACACACATGCAGGCAAAACACCATATGCATAACAACAAATAATAAACATCTAAGTCAGATGCGGTGACACACACCTTTAATTCCAGCACTGGGGAGACAAAGGCCAGCTGGGTCTACTCACTAATTACATCCAGCCCTACAGGAACCATGGGGACCGGTGAGTGTGCTTGGCCTACAGCCTCCTTTGGACTGAGCAACCTCAATCGTCAGTGTAAGTAAATGCACCCAACTTCTCTCAAGCACTGGTCTATTAAACATGAAAATGGAAGGAAATCCATTTCCTATTACATCAAACGATTCTGTGGCAGCAAGAAGCTGATCTTAGTCTGTTAACACAATAGCCATCAAAGAGAAATGAGAATCACAGTGTTCTGCTAATCACCGTCACCTGACTGATATGTCAATCACCAAGGAGAGGTAGCCTGTCCCTCATGAGTAAAACACTTCCGTATCTAATAAGGCTTCAGAAATTATTAAGAGGGCTGAAGAAGAGAGGGCTGGGAGATTTCAGAGTTTAGGTAACAGCTGTCAGACATCACTTCCATAATGCAGGCACATCTGGTTCACTGTCTGCTGGGAATGGCAACCACAGTTCTGCATATCCCAATCAAAAGAGGTGCCATACTGGAAGGTGACCCACATATGCCTCAGCAGGTGAAGCTATAACCACCCTTTAACAAAATAAAGCCAGAGTTGTATTCATTTGTTCCTATGTCATCTTATCGTCAGTCCCCATGCTCCTGCAGTATCTTTATTGAATTGAAGAAGTAACTGGCCCGCTCCATTTCTGCTCCTCTTTTCTCTTTCCTATCTAGGAAACTGGGGAGCAAGATAATGCTTCACCCGCTAGAGCCTTGTTCTCTTTGGCATTCCCATAGGAAGTAAATGTACAGCAGATGAAAAGCTCAGTCCAGACCACTAATCCCCATCATTCTTGCTTTTAAAGATAGCCAGGTGCTCCAGGGTGCACAGCCACACAAAAGTTCCAAGTGGGCTACAGTTACTTCTTCCCCTTCCACACAACTTTAAGGACCTAATAGGCTGATTGAATCATGACTCTCTTGCCAAATTAAAAATCATTACTCTGTACAGTGGCCAATTAAATTCTATTTTCAGCAAACTAACAACCCATATCTGCCCCAAAGGACTGTAACCTATGACAGAATGAGGTTTAAGTAGAAAAATAAACTCCCAGAGCTGCTGGAGATATCATAGCCTCAAAGGAATTACATCCCGTCTGAAGAGCAGAGTCTTATCGGCATTCCTGGTGAGAACACAGTGACCAATCACGGCTTTACACACTGCCTCGCACAATGAATCACAGAGACTACTGCTCTGATGAAGATTCTACTGAAATAGCTTCACCTTTCTCCCTGAAAATAAGCAGACCTCAGCTGTGCCTGTACTCAACAACAAGGGAGGCCAGCATTTAAATTCATCTTTGCTTAGGAGAAATGGTCAAGAAACAACAGGAGGCTGAGGCTACAGTCTGGCAGTAAAATTACTGTCTGTATATGAAAGGCCCTGGGCTTGATCACCAGCACTGTCTGGTCCCCACCAAACCCTCCCAGTTCACCCCACCACAGGAAAGTGAGGAGGTAAATAATATGCTGGGCTAGGAGGCTGTTGCTGAGGATGTAGCTAAGAAGGGGATCCAGGGCGGGGTCAAAATGCTGCAGCTTGACTGTGAGGACTGCTACTCGGGATCTGGACGCCTCTCAGATATCAATGCCACACAGTTTAGCTCAGGCTAACCTGTTGTGGGAACTGATCTGAAGGGAAAGGGGAAATCCGCACTAAGTTCTGAAAAGAGCTGCTAGATTTCTGTATCTTGGGTCCAGCCTATATGAAATGAGGATTATGAAAAACGTGGGTATTGTTCCTATGTATTCAAAACAGGACAGAACAACACTGAAAATCCAAACTTGCTTTGGG
The DNA here is from genome assembly GCF_978045245.1 of Mus caroli. Lineage (NCBI taxonomy): Eukaryota > Metazoa > Chordata > Mammalia > Rodentia > Muridae > Mus > Mus caroli. The sequence goes on from NW_028227262.1 coordinate 121,037,841, forward strand.
GCAGTTTTGTTACTGAAGCGACATTTAATTATGACTACCTTTTGCTTTGATTATTAATAAGAGTAGGGAAACTCCACCAGATACTAGGGCGTTTGACTACCTTGCTCTGTGTATGGACGCTCTGAAGAGATTCCTTGGCTGAAAGGTAGGACCGGGGAAAACAAACAAACAAACAAACAAAACCAAAAACACTTGCCAATCAAGTCCCAAAGGATCACAGCCAGATTTCCATTCCGAAGAAAAACCCCAACACAAAAGTCTCTTCTTCCTTTCCTGCCACTTATAGAACAATAATTCTGCCATTATCTCTGGCCTGTAAGTTCAAAGAACTGGACCGAGTTAAAATTACAAAAGAAAGCTGCCCAACAGCTCACCCAGAATTTGGAGGCTAATGGGAGAGGACTTTTGTCATTTAAGACCATCCTGGGCTACATACTGAATTCTAAACAAATCTGTAAGTATCCTGTATCAATCAATCAATCAATCAATCAATCAATCAATCAATCTGCTTTAAAATTATAAAGAAAATTCAACAATTATAGCCATAGTTCCATTTTTCTTGAATGCAGTAGCTCAATTTTATCAGTTGGTATAATAAAAAACAAAACAAAACAAAGCAAGATAACTGCAATATGGCATAGACAGCTTTAGTGAGAAGCATTTAATACACTTATAATCAGTGTATAGAAAGATTAATACAAGTAATGCATTCTTTTTATGGCGAATTTAACTGGGCTCAACATTTATGAATTAAAACACCCACAAAATCCCAGCTCCTATGGATTATATGACAATTTGAAAGTCCTTCCAAATCTCCTCACGGTTCCTTCTATAAGGTGCATCAACCAGCATTTGTCTGAACCTCTTCAGGGAACGGATGACAGCATCCTCCTGTGGATGCCCACTCTCGGACATCTTTTCTTAGACAGTTTTTGTTTTGTTTTGTTTTTTTGTGCACATTAAGCAAACGTATGATCCCGTGTGTCAGATCTTAGTTTTGCTTTGTCCTGCAGGAAAATCCCTCATGTTTCTCACTGACTAGACAGTGTTAGTGTGTCTGCAGTGCAGCCTAACAAGGAAGTCATAAAACTTGAGTTTTCTATAGCTCAGTGGGATTCTAAATGCCACCAGAATCATAAAGAACTCACTTTCCAGCACAGGACACCTCAAGGCAACCAAATCCCCAGTGCACTGTGAAATCATTCTTCAGGAACATGGCTGCCTGTTGCTCTGGTCTTCTAAATGACCCAACTGGATAAAAAGGAATCTAAAATTAAGGATTTTTGTCTTCTCATTGTCTAATTTGTCAGTTACAGCACTGAAACAATTCTTGAAAAAGAGATAAGACAGACTAATGGTGTCATTATGATTAGTGAGCTCAACTCCAGACAGAGGACACTGGGATAGGCTTTCATTATGTCAAGAAGAAAAATTACAAAGCAAGATATCTTTGAAGAGTAGTGATTCCAAGTCCAAATTTGAGATGTCAAAGAAAACAGAAATACAACAATACTGAAATTATTCCTATTGTGAGTCCTGGTGCTCTGGACCTCATGGAAGTCTCAAGTTAGCCTTAGGAGAATTCACATCAGGAGTCACTGGAATCCTATCAGGAGTCTAGGCATTGGACTCTAAAAGGTCCTGGCAATTTTGATACCTTATTATTCTAACCAAAAAAAAAAAAATATATACATATATATACTCTGAATCAGGTACCCAGCCTTTGGCGACTTTCAAGGCCTACCCTGTTTATCATGAAACAGTCTTTACATGTTGGCTCAATTTTCCAAGCAGAAACTACTGTATCTACTCTGTGCGATATGAAAGTAATTACAAAATAAATAAAAAATGACAAACCTAAACTGCTACAAAATATTTCAGCGCATTTGGAGAGAATTTTCAAGTAACAAACAGTTCTTAAGCTTGCTATTGCCTCAAGGCAGAAAAGACCTCTCCTTCCACTGTATATAGCCCATTTATGGGCTGCAAGGAATCATTCTACACGCGGGGGATACAAAACTAAATCAAATAGGAATCCTACCTTCGAGGAAGCGAAAAATCTTTCAATGGGGATGAGCCATACACTAGACTGTGAGAGGGGAAAAAAGAGGAACATAAAACAAGATGTGGATCAAGTCTGGCGGCAGCTCCGTGGGAGAGGCTCTTTAGAGGCTTCATGAAGATGGTCTTGCCTGCTGGATGTTGAAGAGTGGGGACAACTATACCCAGACAGCAGAAAAGAGCAAACCAGGCAGGAGTAGAACAGGAAAATAAAAGGGAGATGAAAGAATGAAGCACAATGAAAGACACTCTGACTTAGGAAATTGTACTGTTCTGTTCTTGAGTATACTGCTGACTTTGGGTGAGCCAAATATTTAGTAGTGACGACTGTACCATATTGCATGTTGGGCCCTACCCACTAAGTGTTTACTGTGACACAGGAATGAAGTGTCACCACAAACCCTTTTAGAAGAAAGACATGCATACAGAAAGTGCATGAAAGCAGAGGCCATAACACAGGGCCTATATGATGCTGTTCTTTTTTTTTTTTTTTTTGCATGAAATGGAAACCTTTTTAACAGTTTACTATATGATAAGTAGCAGAATCATGATTTCTGAGAGATTAATTTTGCAACCATATCTATAGAGAAAAAAGAGCTAGAAATAGAGTCAATTCAGAGGCATTTCTGATGATAGAAGACTTATTAGGACTAAGAATGTTGAAATTTTAACTGATTCCAACAATCATGAACCCCCAGCTTTCATGACTTCCTTGCTTCCTTCCTTAATATGACACTACCACTCTTGTCAGAGAGAGCAAGGTTTCTTTATGTGCTGCAATAATCCCCTGCCAACACTGAAAAGCTCAGCTATGGGTTCTGGCATAGGAAATTTTATATCCAAGTATACAAGTAGGTAGGTACCTTGCCTTATTTCACATAGACAAATTACAAAGCAAATTATTTTTAAGATATTAGCATAACAAATCAAATTAAAATGACACTTGAGAATAGGCCATTGAAAACAAAAGTCAAGAATATTAGGATAAATCAATGGAAAAAAAAAATCAGACCTAAGGGAAGAAGCCAGCAGCTCTCAGTTAAGTGAGCTGCATGTACAGGAAATAAAAAACTAAAAGCTGCAGTTATGCACCTTGGGGACCCAGAGTAGGCTAACTACGAGTCACTAAATAAGCTTGAGAAACAGTAAGTCTTAAAGGGGGATACAATGTCTGAATGCCTAGCCCGTGTGGGTACTATGTGAAAGCCATTCAACATGGAGAAGAATGACAGTGGCAACACTTCACAGACAACAGAAGTAGAATGTAAAGAAGTCTGACTGTCACTTCTAAGCATACAAACAGAACTAACACCCCACTCAGTCTGATTTTAAAACTGCCAGGTTTCTACAATAATTGACTCTGACATTACTGTATGATACCAAAGCAAGCCACTATGTAAAAGACATAGACAGACAGGAATCATAAAGAAAAGGGTGGAATGTTAGCAAGTAGGCGCAAGAAACCCTAGGAAAAGGATAAGAAAAGAGCAATGCTAAGTTCTGAACTGCCACCAGCTCAGGCAAATTTGGCCATGAAGAAATAAGAAGAAGCCTTTGGGCTATATTCCAGATAAAGCAAATCAGAGGGCACAGACTGAGGGGAAAGGATAAAAAGGGAAAAGGGGGAGAAAAAAAAGGAACAACTTTCATGAACTTTTAAAGGTTTACTAGAAAGTCTTCTATTCTAAAAAAAAAAACCACCTCTGCATCAACACTGAAAGAGAATCTCAAACTAAACTGGTTACCTTGTAGAAGCTGACAAAAACGCTCCATTCCCTTTTGGTCTCTGAAATACATTTCTACTCTACAGACTCCTTGGAGCTACACTTTCAAACCAACACTGTCACATCTCATTTAAGTTCAGTAATAGCAGGTAGGCAGTGCTCCCGTCCACCCTTCACTGCGCCTGTGAACAGCCAGGCTTCCTCTACTATGAATAATCTGAAAGTAGGAGGAAGAAAACCTACCCTGAGTTGTGGTACAAGTCTATGAAATGTTTCCTCTACCAAAGCCTGCGGCTGATGAGCAACCACAGCTGTTCCTCAAGAACCCCCAGAGCTGGTTTCTGCCATCTTATCTATACAGAGCATTACCATATTCTAATGTGTCTCTCTAAATGCAGCCCATGTGGACATGGAACAGCTTGGTTTACTTGGTGGTTCACCTTGTTTCTGCGCTATGAGAAGGTGGGCAAGAATGGGGGGGGGGGGTAACAATATGAAACAGTCAAATCAACTAAGTAACTTCTTAACAGCTTCAAAATTCATTCAATTGTGAATAAAGATGAAAAGGGTGCTAATGACTGAAAATCAGAGGTGAGTGCATAGCTGGCAGGAGAAATGTGTACTAACACTGTGGGTGACAAGGAGCGTAAGGAAGAGTGTGATTCCCCTGAGCACACAGATCCCAAAAGATCTGTGTTCTTAAAACTAATTGGTCCCTGAGCAGATGTGTCTGTTCTGAGTTGGAGTGAAATGGGGCTGAGCTGGAGAAGACTTATGCCCTAGGCAAGAATGAATAGACCCCAATGTCTTCATTCCTGCTGCTGGCCATTACCATTACCTCAAGCTCTTAGTTATACAAAATGCCCAACTTCACACCACCGAGAACTCATGTGTCTGAACGGCACAGAAACTGGAACCTGCCCTCCACTCTCAAAGCAGTCACCTTCATCACCATTGAGTGGATTTTGTAACAGCTGGGTTAAGATGTTTACCTAGTGACCGGCCCGTTAAGAAGAAAGTCACCATGTGGCTGCTTTGCACTGGTACTCACCCTCTGCCACCTCCCCACAGACTGGAAACAAACCGGTGGACCACCACATAAACGAAGCTCTCATTTGTCACACAGATCAGATTTAGAAAGTCACTGTTTTAGACTGTTCCCTGTAATTTCTTTGCAATATCCATATATACACATACTAGCCACTCATCTACTTTACATATTATTACAATTATGGGCCTTTTTACATTATTCCTAAGAAGCCCTTGTAAAGTGTTAGCTTTAGCCAGGAAACTTCTGATATAAAATGTCATCAAGTGCAATGATTTTGTATTTGAAAGCCCTACATTTACCAGCTTCGTAAAACAAAAACTGGAAAAATATAGAAATGAGAAAGTATAGGTTATAAAAACTATTTTCAATGAATAATCAACTTTGCACATCAAAGCCATGAGGAAAAATGGCAGGTCTTTCCTTAGAGTAATTTCTAGGTGTGTTCTATGCATGCAGTCAATTCAAACAAATGAACTACTAAAGTTCTATCAGGTTCTGCTCTAGATTCAATAATAGGGCAGAAAAAAAATGGGAGTTCATGCTATGGTGTTTAACAAGCAGCTTTGAAGAGTGGATTGGGCTGGAGCGACATGGATGCCAATCACTACTCAGTGTCAGAGCTGGCTTCTGACAGAAACAGCTCATTCAAAGGCACTGCCAAAGTCTTCTTTCTATGCCAAAGACTTAAGATAAACAGGGTAGAGAAAGCAAGATTAAAGAGAGATTTAAATCCAGCTGCAGAAAGACAATAAACTTATGACATGAAGTAGTAACAATAAAGCCAAGTTTTAGAATAGAAAAATAAAAATACTTCAGCAAACATAAATATTTTCTGAAATAAAATATTCAAATACAGAAAATTAAGAAATCATCTAAAATCCACACACAAAAGAGGACAAAATATGCAGTCATATAAGATAAATCTTGCCCTCTTATCAAGGAAACTTCTCTCTATAACCGACAGAGACCATTACAGAAAACCAAAGCAATCAAAATGCAGAGCTGTGGAGGCCAGTCCCAGCAGATACAGCTACAGCAAACTCCCACACACAACCTGCTCAGGGATCATTGCAGAAGAGGGGGCAAAACGATTCTAACAGCCAGAAGAACAGGGACTTTTCTCTGAAACTGTGTCTCCTAAGAATGTCAGAAGGTACACACACAAAGTCCCACCAACATGATTGCCTAAACATGAGCTGAATAAAGACAGCAACAAAGGACACACTAAGGGGGACAGGAGAAAGACCAGGAGGCTTCAACCCAACAGAAAGCACTAGAGGCAACTGAGGAATGTGCAGAGTGGGAGAAATATTCTTCCCCACAAAAAGTACAGCAATTGCTTATCCAATACCAAAGAGTCTGTCCTGAAAGCATGCATCAAAATAGCATTATACACACTAAGCAGGTTGGTTTTTTTTTTAATGGTGTATGTGTGTGTGTGTGTGTGTGTGTGTGTGTGTGTGTGTAACAACAATTAGTGAGAAAGGAGGCCATGAATTTGAAAGAGAGCAAAGAAATTTTACATTGAAGCATTTGGAGGAAGGAAAGAGAAGACAAAAATAATACAGTTATAATCTCAAAGGTGATTATTTTTAAAAAGGGAAATATAAATATTCATATGTGTTGACCTTTTAACCAGCTTGGATTTATGTCTATAATAAATCATTTCTATAGTAAATAATTCAAAACTGGATGAGTGAAGTATGTATCTAAAGATATTAAGAAAACTTAATATCTGGAATGGAAGACTAATTAGTAAATAGTACATTAACATAAAGGAATTATGGATCTAAATACAGAAACTAAAAGTGTAATAATTTAAACCAAGTATGAAATTTCAAAAAGGGCCTTCTTGCCTAAATGGTGGGGGCAGAAGCACTGAAACCAGCTCTTCATGAAACTATCAACACACAGCGAAGAACAGTGAGGGATCCCAACAACAGCACACGGGGGGCCTGTCTGTCTCATGGAGACAGGGAACAATGGCCTCTGCCCTTCTTAGAAGACTCCTAGAAACCACAGTCTGGAGAGGCAGAGGTGGGGTTCAAGCCACAAACTACAAGGAGATGAGGTCAGCAAAGAAAAAGACCCCAAAACTTGATGTAAAGAGCATAACTGATCAGCAATGAATGTGCAGAAAAATCAAGCTGAGGCCAGGGAAAGGAGCATTCAAAACAATTAGAAGGAACGGTGCTGATCTAGTCACTCTTTGATAAGTCAGGAAACATGACTCCACACAAATGCTTATCCAACCACCTAAACCATCACCAAATAAAGGATAAACAAACCATGACCACACCACTGCCATATCATAAAAAGGAAATAATTATGGATACTGGTCACAATGTGGACACTAAAGAAGCCAGATTTAAAACAAAAGTATATCTATCTAATTCCATTCACACAAAATTACAGCAAATGCAAACTAACGTGTGAGGACAGAAAGCAGATGAATGGTTAGCAGCTGTGGAAGAGGGATGTGGGGCTGAATACCAAGGGCCACATGTTCGCTATCTTGTCTGCAGTTATGGATTTGTAGTTATATATAGATAGTTCCTCAACTTTTACAAATTATGCATTTACATATGGATAGTTTTCCTTCAACATCAATAAATCTCAATACAATGCTTTTTTTTTTTTTTATGTACATGATGCAGGGCTGGAGAAAACAGCTCAGTGCTTGCTGCATAAGCAAGAAGGCCTGAATTCAAATCCCGACATTCACTGGAGAAGTCTGGTATAGTTTCCTGAAAATACTTGTAACCTTAATCCCAGAGCCTTGATGGAGAAAACAACAGGATCACTGGACTTTTCAAAGACCTCCCCTCCCTCCGCCCCCCACCCCCATACACACTCAATATACATCTCCCTACCTGCTTCAAGGTATGTGAACAGTTTAAAAATCAGAAATAAAGTAACATGTATATATTGGCCAAAATCACAGGCTCAGAGAGATCTATACAAAATCTGTTGACATCTTCGTGATTTAGTTAATTTGTTTAAAGCTTGACACCTATAAGCTATAACGGAATCTAAGAGATCTTTCTTATTTACTGGAAACAAGTTTAAAATTTTCAATCCAGGGGATACAAAAGGAAAATGTATTTGAAATAAAGACAGTCCAACTCATCAATGCTGACTTGTGCTCTCTGTTAACCATTCCCAGCAAAGGGATTCCTGGCACCAGAGAGTGATTGCAGTAGGGATAACAGGATGCTTGAAACACAGTTGGCTTTTGAGGAAGGCTGCATGAGGAAGCCCAGGCAAGCCACAATGGCACACCTTACACACAGAAGGGCAGCAATGCTCAGGAGTTGGCATCTCAGATTCTAGAAACAGCAATTTCTTATGATCACTTGAAAATTTAAAGCAATTTTTTAAAGCAAAAATAAAATAAAACACCCCTGCCATATGTGTTGTTCAATTAAAAGCTCTGTGAAGTTTTTGCTTGTTTTAATTGTTATTTAAAAAGGAAAGTCACTCTTAATCACAAAATGTAAACTGTAGAACAGGAAAACTGCCAAAAACCCAACTGGGTGGCTATAAACAACAGGAGTTCTCTAACAGAGTTCAAAGCCCAGTCTATGAGAGCAAGGCATTGACAGAACCCTGTTTGTTTCTTCTGCAGTCTGGGTTTAGTTCCTTGCCTCTTCCAGTTTGGGTAGGTCTGGAGGATGATGGCAAACCTGGATGCTCCCTGACTTACCACCATGTCACCCCAACTTCTGCCTTTGTCTTCCCTGTGCTTCTGTGTCCTCATCTAGCCTTAAGAGGACACCAGCCATTTGCACATGTGGGGAGAAAGGCAGACTACTGACAGGTGAGGATACACTGACAGGTAGGAATTTAAAGAGCCTTTAAGAAAGAGCTAGAGAAAGTATCCAAGGAGCTGAAGGGGTCTGCAACCCTATAGGTGGAACAACAATATGAACTAACCAGTATCCCCCGGAGCCCGTGTCTCTAGCTGTACATGTAGCAGAAGATGGCCTAGTCGGCCATCATTGGAAAGAGAGGCCCCTTGGTCTTGCAAACTTTATATGCCTCAGTACAGGGGAACACCAGGGCCAAGAAGTGGGAGTGGGTGGGTAGGGGAGTGGGGGGGGGGAGTAATGGGGGACTTTTGGGATAGCACTGGAAATGTAAATGAAGAAAATACCTAATTAAAAAAAAAGATAAATAAGGAAAAAAAAAGAAAGGATACAATTGTACTCACAACAATATCTCTTTAAAGAGACAGTTATAAGGAAGAGCCAGAGTTTAGTTAATGTAGCCAGAAAAACCTTACTTCTAAATGCACAGTAACAGTTGTGTCATGTGAAATTGAGACACTTCGAAATGGCTGAGAAATGCAAAACTACTGATACCCATGGGCCTGGCAACTATACAATGAATAAATAAATGTAAAATAAATTTCCTAAGATTACTGGTTGTCATTTTCTTTTTTCCTTTTAAAGATTTTATATATATATGTGTGTGTGTGTGTGTGTGTGTGTGTAAGTATATATGTGTGTGTGTGTGTGTGTGTGTGTGTAAGTATATATGTGTGTGTGTGTGTGTGTGTGTGTGTGTGTGTGTGTGTGTTAGTTAATGTTCCCAGCTAGGCTGAGCTCCATAGCAAGACCTATCTGACATCCAAGAGCTAAAACGGGGCACTGGTGGCAGAACACTCGCTTATCCTGCACTTATTGCTTAAAGTTTCCTCTAGAAGAAAAGTGCCATGCTTCATAAAGCTTATTTTATCTCTTTGCTTTTGTATTTGAGATGAGATCGCATGGATTCTGGGCATGCATCACCACGCCCAGGTATGCAGAGCTGCAGAGTGAGTCCAGGGCCTATGCATGCTAGGCAGCCACACCTGAGCAACTGAGCCACAGCCTCAAGTCCATTGTTACTTCTGAGCAGCATGTGAGTCAGGTGTTAAAAGGACCCCTTATACACCTGCTTTACATTCAGCATACAGTGACACTGTGAGAAACTAGAGGAACACGTTTATTTGTTTGGAAATATGAGGGAAAATGCTTTCTTAAACACAGATCTGATAAAACACACAAACAAGCAAACAAAAGAAAATCAGATGAAATATCCTTGTTTCTTCCAACCTTAAAATGAACCATGTTTAAGAGGAAAGACCATAGACACAATAACAATACCTGTCTTAAAATATACATAGCTAAAAAGAGTCACTTTAGAACTGAGGACACAAAGCCCACTATCTACTATAGGGGGTTTTTGAGCCTAAGAAAATAGAGAATGATATATATACATATGTGTGTGTGTGTGTGTGTATATATATATATATATATATATATATATATATATATATATATGAAACCTCTCTCTGTTCACAAGAAAAAGACCCACTCATCTGAGGTCCTTAAGTCTCCTTTTGAATAGTGAGAAAAGGCACATACGCTCAGAGTCTCCTCCAGGCCCAGGCCTCCAAGACTCAAGGACTCAGCCATTGTGCTTTCTTTATCTTGGTGGAGGTAAACAGTATTAAATCTAAATGGGTTTCACTGAAATAGACGCTCCACTCCCATCCTCCAATGCCCCTCTGTGTTGATTACATTTATGAAGACTGCTCCCAACGAAGTGTTACATAAATTATCTGTTAGGAGAGCAAACACCAATGAGGAGCAGGCCAGGCTCAAACCAAAAGTACCCAAGTGATCCAATCAGCTGAACAATCTCCAGTCTGTGGAAACACAGACGAGAATGGGGCTTAGAACCTCATAATGAGGCATAATAGAGCTATCACATTTAATCAAATGAGAGATTCCACTTACTTTAAAACACATCATTTTTCATATGCCACTATTCTTTATGATATTTAACTGAGGGAGGGGGTAATATGGAAGTTTTAAGAATCAAGTAAGTGTCATATATCACTGATAAAGCCCAGAAGACAGGATATGTTTCATAAATACAAAGCTCAAAACTCTATTTTTCATCCATCATAACTGAAAAATCTCACTGGCAAAAGCTAGTATAACTGTCCCTACCCTTTACACTCCTGTAAGATTCCCACTATGTTAGATCAATCTATCTGCAAGTGGAATTCAAAGAGTCAAGGGTATAATATAGCAACAAAGTAGAAGAACATGAAATACTGAAGACATCCAACCAGGCCTAAACACCACCCATTTACATCACTTTCACCAGCATAGAAATTTAAAAACTTAACTATGATCCTTGAAGACACCAATAGTTTGTGTACACTAAGAATTAGCCTGTGGCCCCCAAGCTGATCAAGTTCTTTGCATCAGCTCAGGGTGAATAATGATCACAGGCAACTGGCAGAAATACACAGCCCCCAGCTCTGTTTGATGTATGATCCTATGACAACATGATTAGCAAGAACCATTTCTCTTATACCAAAATACTAGGTCCAGATGTCACCCCAGTGCCTGGAAAAGATGCTACATGATGACATCTGTTAGATGTTCCCATGCTGAATACTTGCATCCTGACAAGACACATGCTTTGACCATCAGGTACCAGTGCACTCCTAAAACATTACCCCCAAAGAACTCTACCCACCAAAATTAAAAATTAGCATCCTTTCTTGCTTTCTGGTTTGCTTAAGACACAGTAAATAAGGGGCAGTTTTGCAGAAAGATGATAAAGGAAGTACTGCATTTTATGTAATTAAGCAATAAGCACACAGAAGTAATTAAGTGTATAGCATGAAATAGCAATAAGCATTCAGCACAACACAAATTACTCAACCCATTCATTTTACTACACTTTTTTAATTGAAAGAACTGGTGACCCAGATAAAGCACTGAACTGAAAGTCAAGCAAATACACAGCAGTAAGATGTAGATGGTGCAAGCACATTCTTTTGGCCAGACCTAGGGTCTATTCCCAAGGGTTCCACTCACCAGCAATTTACCTTTCTGTAAGTATCTTAAAGCAGCCAGCCCTCCCATTTGCTAACATCTTAAAATAAAGACTTAACCTGATGCAGCTTTGAGGTCTGAGTAATCAGACAGACAGCCCAGGCAATGCTCTTGGCACAAAGCTTGGTGTGGGAGAAACGCAGTGGATGTTCTGCGCTACCAGCACGGATTGTCATCAGTACCAGCACAGCACTACCGAGGTACACAATTTCTCATTATGTGAACTTCTCTATTGCTCTGGGTTCCTTCTTCTATGCCAAAGCACTCTGCTTCCACCATGCAGTGTCAATCTGTATTTTACTAATGTACCCACCCACCAGCCCCATCTACCTTCAGAAGCATCTTTGCAGCCTCTTGGTAAGTGGCATAATACTGAAAAATATTTGAGTTCTATAGAGGTGCTAAAGAAAATACCCAAGCACTGAATGAATGAAGCATGAATGAACCTAATTACCAGCTTAAGACCTTTTGGGTACTGGTATTCACCGCCTGCCACACTGCACACTGAAGAGGAGTACCACAAAACAGGAAAGCTAGGTGGCATCGAGAAGTCTCCAAGCAGTTCTTTCCTCCATTCAGAAGTGTGTTGCTATACAAATGCTTCAACCCAAAGGAGACAGTGATGTGCTTCAGAGGAAGGCTGCCGGCCTGACCCATAAACATCCTCATCAGGAGGAGGCAAGGCTATTTCATTCATTACAGGCTGAGAGTTTAAAAATGCAAGAGAGGATTTAGCAGTGCAAACTCCAGTAGTGGCCTACAAAGGGCACCGTCCCAGTTAACAGCTGCCTCTATAATGGAAAATAAATAAATAAATAAATAAATAAATAAATAAAGGGGTGAGGATAGGCCTGTCCCCCTCAGCACCTCTCTCTCCCCTCAAGCCCCCACATGAAATTCTGTAGTCAATCTTCATATACAGAAATGCCCAAAACTTTAGGATTTCACCAACATCATATAAGGAAAATAAGAGGCATTATTTCAAAGAACCATTTGTTCCTATTCCATCCAGGTATTGTGACTAAATAGGTCTGAGTCAGTAAAGACAGCAGACAGTTTATACCTAATAGAACAGAACCAGGGAATGACTGCCAGAGAAAAGAGCTGAAATTAATTGTGCTAGAGACACCAAAGCAGTCCCCTTACATCATCAGTAATTCAATACAGTGGGTAGTAGAAGACAAAAAACTCAACAGAATTGGGCAAACATGTTGACATTTGGCCTGACTCTAGCTAGTTACAATCCCAAGGAAGCAGAATATAGCTAAAGCATTGCTCCTCTAACGTGTACCCCGAAATAACCAACCTCTCTCTCTGTCTCAGCCACTCTAACTCTGTATCAGTAGCTAACACGTTTCCACTCAGGGAATCAAACAGAATCCTCTATCCTCAGTTCAACTGCTAATACCTATGTGAATCATGGGGAATTTACCTTTCCCAGGAAAAATCATTAGAAACACTCAAGAAGACTGAAGACAAAGGACCTGTCATACATATGTTTTAACTGTTTGGTGTATAACTCACGCTCTCAGGTAGGAAGATGGGGTTGGGGAACAAAGGAGGCAGGGAGGATTACATATTACTGGCTAGTTGAACCCTTCTCAATCTCACTCCTGATCCCATATAATGTGAAGCAAAGTTAGAGCAAAGCTGGCACTAAATACATTTGGGGGATGAGTAAACACTATCTACTATCTTTGTCTTATGTTCTGACCTTAGACTTGATGATCAAGAAAGGTAAAGCTCTACTCTAATTCTGACATTTGCCTGTTTGCCTACTGTGTGTGTGTGTGTGTGTGTGTGTGTATGTGCGCACGCACACATGTGCATGCAAGGCATATGCACAAACCATGACACACTTGTGTGGAGGTCACAGAACAATTTTCAGGGAGTTGATTCTCCCTTTCCTCATTTGTGGTACAGGTTCCTTCTTACTTCTGCCTGTGCTGTTTACTGCTTCTCCATCTCTGGGTTCCCTTGGCAAAGCAGAATTGCTGAGAGCACAATGCATGCAGCCAGGGCCTTCAACATGGTTTCCAGGGATCAGCCTTGGGATGTTAAGTTTGTTCACTAACTGATTTTTACCCTGACTGGTTCTGATATCTGAATGAAAAGCCTAACGAGTTAAAGAGCACAGCTACTGCTGTGAAGGACAGGCATTCAGTTCCCAGCACTCACTCCTGAGAGCTCACCTCCTCCCAGGAAGAGCTCATGCCTGATTTCAATTGGCACTTGCACTCATGTAAATGTACCCCTGATACACACACACACACACACACACACACACACACACAATCTATTTTAAAAGCCACAATATCAGCCGGGCGTGGTGGTGCATGCCTTTAATTCCAGCAATCAGGAGGCAGAGGCAGGCTGAGTTCGAGGCCAGCCTGGTCTACAAGGTGAGTTCCAGGACAGCCAAGGCTACACAGAGAAACTCTGTCTCAAAAAACAAAAAACAAAAACAAACAAACAAACAAAAAGCCACAATATCACCTCTGTAATGAGGTACAAAGAATACGAACATCAACATACATTTGAAACCAGGAAAAAAAAAATGGCTCACATAAACCCAAGCCAAGCACAGAAAACAGTCCTCAATGATCCCACTTAGATGGCTACAATAAGGCTATATGACAAAGGATGATGAACCTACATAACAAAGCAGGCTTGATAACCATTCTGGGTCACCAAGCATATCCACAGCTAAGCCATCACTTAGTAATCCTTTCTTACTAGACAGGCAGGCTGGTTTATAAGTTTCTTATAAAGAAACGTAGACGGTCCTTTACGAATAAACAGTGAACAAGAAAAAACTAGTGATAAGACAGAGACTGATTGAAGTCAGAGAACACAAACACCAAACACTGACTCTAATAAGGAAAGATGGAAGGCGACAGTCTATTAATGAGGTGCTGTGAGCTAACCATGGCACCCATCCCTAACAATCTTCTATGTGGATTATGGATTATGTGGGTTGAGAAGGAATCATATTCAATTCTCCAGCTTACTTTCACCAGAAAGGCTTCTACTAACTTGCAGCTGTTCCCTGGGGCTGTACACACTAAACACTCTTCAAATTGAATTTCAGATGGTGCCTCAGCTGCACTAATTCTGTGTGTTACTCTGCATCTAATACTTACATGCCCAAATTGGTGCTCCTAGGCTTATGACAAGGTGCAGGTTTTTCCAAACAGACATTAATCCATAGTATGCTTAGCTTTATACAGACCAAAGATGCACCTAGATCTCAAAGTTAAAGAAAATAAGCATTCGTTCCTGTTGATTCTGTAGATAGAGAGAAAAATGGAAATGGATGGCATTAAAGACTTTATATGACACTGTCATCAAGAAATTATGTTCTTCGTGTCCCTAGCATTGATCGCTGAAGATGATGCTAGAATCATTATTAGACCCTAAGAGTTATTAGAACCTCATTAACAGAGTCCAATTATAGACAGAAAGTCAAGCTATTTTAGTTGAGCATTCATACCAATGGAAAAAAATAGAGCCTTCTTAATCACTTTCATTATCAAAACAGACTCCCTGCTGGAGCCTTTTAATTGGAAGTCTACCATTTTACAGGCATTTGCATTTTATCAAACTCTATTGACAGGACCAATAGAAATAGCTTCAAGTTCTGAGCTTCACATCTTCCAACTATGTAAAGGCAGCTGTGGTGAGCCACTGAAAGAAAGAAAAAAAAAAAAAAAGACAGCCAAGACAGGAAGCTGGGCGCCCAGCATGCTAGCATCTGGCTAGAACCTCAGCATACTGTGAAGGAGCCTTTTTACTATGTTAAAGGAGGAGGGAAATGAGAGAAGAGAGCAGCAGCACCAAGCCTTCATTATACATAAGACATCCTGGAGATAATAAACGAGCAAAATCAGAAGCGGTGTAGATGAGTATGTGACCAGGACAGTTTTGCATTGTAGAAACTGTAGAAAGGCATCTCTCTCCCCTCATCTGTCTAACATACACTCTATCTAAACATGACGGTGCAATAGTGTTGTTGCCATGAGCTCTGTTTTGTTATTTATAGAGGCTATCAAAGTACACAGCACTTTACAAACCACAGAACACAGGCACCAGAGCCTGGAGGAACTAAGCCTGAATTAGACAGGGACAGAACGGAAGGGGAAACAGGAAAATATTGAGTTGCACCAAATTCATGGCAAGAACAATCCTGGTAGATAGAAAAAGCAGGACTAAATAATATAATATCTAAGGGAGAGTTCATAGAGACCACAAGCAACCTGTCTGTCATAAACCCTAACTTTCTGGCTACATCTTAGTCTGATGGAATGCTCTGTGATAGAATACATAGAACTGGGTAATTTATAAAGACTTAGAAGCTGTATGTCTACCTTCAAGCAAGGTTCCAGTGGGCTTGATATCTAGAGAAGGCCTAACTTTTCTGCCAAGGTGGTGCCTTGTTTTGATACATCCTCCACAATGAAGGAACTCTGTTGCCCACATGTGGCAGGAGAGCACAGAACTGGCTAACAGGGAAACAAACACCTTTTATTATTTATGGGTACCAATCCACTCCACTCTGGTGACCTAAAATCTCCCCCCTTAAGTACATGGGGGATTACATTGTCAGCACATAAATTTTTGGGGAAACATTCAGACCACACCAGGCATTAAACACAAATTATGGTTCTCTGTCCATATGAATCTAGTTTATCCAAGGGAAATTAAAATATGAATGGTAAATAGTTAACTATCCCAATGTTTATAGATGAAGAAAGAAGGAAAGAAGACTGATTCAAATACGCTCTTATAATAGTCCAAAGGAGCTGCAAACCTATTAATAATATAATTCTGCCCACACATGTAACAGGCTCACAACACTCATCAGCTCAGGAAGTCACTGCATCCTTTATCCTTCTTGATAAATGAAAGACTTGAGCTTCTAAAACTTCTACCAAGGAAGAATTTTCACATGTCACAGAGAGCTACCAGGAGCACTCCCTAGGCCATAGCCGCAAAAGCTTTAACTGAAGGATTTAAAGCTTTCTCCTTAATTCAGTACTGTCTACACTTGCCAGAAACTGAAAAAAATGAATAGACAGATGTTGTTAGTATTGAGTTTTACCAATTATAAAGGGCCTAATGTTGCCACACAATTCTGTGATGTATTATTATTGCCATGTGGTACAAAGCTTAAGGGACTTTCTCAAAGACACAAGACATGTCTAATGTCAACAGAATACCCAAAATAAATACTTACTTGATAATCTCTGTTCTAACAAGTCACAAGCATCAGACTGACTTTTTAAAATACAAAAAAAAAAAAAAAGAACATGACAAACAACAGTAGAATGTCAAGTAGAAATTCAAGTGCACTGGGTGCTACTTTTCAGAGACAAACCACTAGAGTCCAATGGCATCAGGGTGTGTTCTTAGACATAACTGGTAGATGATATTAAAATAATCACCCAGCTGATCCTAATAGTCTTCTCATAAATTTCTCTTTAGTTTCTCAAAGAGCATGCTGCCAATTCATTGCAAAAAACAGGTTTTAATCTCCTCTCATCCATCAACAGTGGCACCAGCCTTCTTCTCCATCCAAAGAGGAAACCATGTGCAATAGTTCAGCCCGATTTCCCAGGAATTTTAGCTTCCACTGCCTGGTTTCTGAGCCCTCAGCAATGGGAGCAATTTACCTCAATCGACTTCACCAGTCACTGTTGCAATTTAGCTAAGACATTTCCCAAGGGCCTATTAGGAAAGGTTCCAATTTGAAAAACTCACATCTGATCTTACAAACAAGTCCTGGAAACATTATTTGAAACCAAGTTACAAATTATTTTTTCCTCTGATCACAAATCCCTTTGTTATATACATAAATAAAAATAAGAAACAAGAAGACAGGATTTCTGAAGATCAACTCAACAAAAGGTCAAATATACTAACATCAAAAGAAATGTTGATACCAACCACAGCCTGCGCTATATGTGCCAAGGTTCTACTCCATTTGGTTTTGTTACTGTATCCTCTGCACTCAGCAAACTGAAGGTGGTGGCTGGGGCCAAAGGAAACCATTGGCAGCATACGCAATACAGCAACATCTCAGACCCAGCAAGTACAGAGTTCCTCCCAGAGTTAGGATGAAGAGAACTCAAAATCACACTATTAAGATACGTCCACACTTGCATACACAAAAGAAACTCAGAAATACACACTATGTAGGAATTACGGCAAAGGAAACAAAGAACTGTTAAAAATTCATGAATGTAGAAAAAGTCAGCAACTTTAAGATTACCTCTATGAAAATCATAGTGGTAGAGGTACAGAACTGCATGCTAACCTATGGATAACTACATCATTATGTGAAATCAGATTTAGTAGACCCTAACAATGTATCAGTGTCTTGATTTATACTTTTCTAGAATACTGATGTTTTCGAGACAGAATGTAGAGAAAAGTATCTTTGTCACTGCTTAAGATAATGCTGCAAAAAATGAGGTGGTAAATTGAATGGTATCCACTTAGGAATCCCACCACGAAAGCTTAACAAAAGAGATCATTTGCTAGCAAATGTCAATAAATCAATGAATATTCAGTTCCTATTAATAGAAATAATTGGAAAAACAAATCATGCTTAATTTGAATGACTTGTACTAGATGATTGTTAGGACTCAGCACACATTCATTACTTTATAGCAGGAGAATTGTCCTAGATTAAAATGACAGCATTACATAGGCTCTATGACATGACTTTTATCAGTCTGCCACCTGAAATTATTTAGGAGCCAGCCTATACCTAAATAGTAGCAGAGCTGCAAACATCAGAAGAATGGTTCTCACTGCATTCTAAACAGGGGACCCACGGGTGGCAGGGCCCAATGCACAACTCCTGCTCTCTGACGAAGGAGCAGACTAAGATTTCAGAATATTTTTTTTTAAAACATTCTCTACATCTATGTGAAATTGGGGCACATCCCAGTTTAGCTTCGGGTAGTATTTTTATGGGTTTTAACTGTAGGCAACCAAAATGAGTAGAATGACAGGACAGTGACAGATACCTGGTTTAGTTTTTTAAGCAACAGCACCGACTAAACAATCCACAGCCACTTTTCAGCTTTCCATGGGGCTGATGGAATGTTCAATGTGCTCATCATCTGGAAAATGCTGCTGATAAAGGGCACCAGTTCTCATACTGTAAGCAAAGACTCCTGGTCCTCTCCTCTTCCCCCTTTCCAACCAGCCATACACCCAGAGCAAGAATTCCTTCAAAAACATCAACTAAAATAAGACATCAGAAGAGAAACTCCAGAGGCAGATCAGAGAATGCAATGCTATAATAGGTCACATTAAAAACAGATTTGCACCCCTAAAAAATGTTACTAGTCTCAATTTCCCTCTCATGGTAGTTATTTCTATCTCTCCCACACACACACCAAATAGTTACTTAAAGCTAGGAAGCCAAGGATTCATTAGATTCAAATGGGTAATTCTGAAATTTCTTCAATGTCTAATATAAATAATTATTTATATGTAATTAATCCATAGAAACAAAACCTCTCTGAAAAACTCTCGATTTACAATGAAGTTCTTAACTAAAAAGTGTAAGAAACACTTTTTTCCAGAAGCTCAAAGAGAAATGTAAAGTATAGTCCTACGAGCGAAGCCTCGTCAGCGCTCAGAGGACAGCCACTTACACAGACAACTCTCACAGGAAGTCCTCCAGAAGCAGGTTTTATTTCACTCAACGTCAGCAAGCGCCCTTGCTGCACTGTACCCTAGCACATGATCTGTTCAGTCCTGTTGTATGTTACCTATTTCAGCACAAGCCTAACAGTTCTACAAATAAACTAACTCAACTTTCCTTTTTGGATCACTTAACACTGCATGCTAAATACATTTACAAATAATTGTTACAATTTTAATAGACATAAAATTAGAATGTGTACTCTATATAATTCAAAACATATAATTAAGATTTCTGTGCTTTATTAAAAGTTGTAAATCTTTTACAACATTAGTCATAAACAGTTTACTTGACTCTTCCCCTATGTCTGAATATTTGGCCTATATCTACTCTTTCTGAGACCGTGCTATAAGGGAATACTGTAAGGGACACTTTGGCTCTTCTTTAAAATTCTGTCTTTGGTGGAGCTACAAGAAGACTACCTAAAATAAGATTGTACACTAGTGATAAAGCCACCTACATAATTACATGTGTATGCATGAGTGCTCATATGTGTGGAGCATTGAAGTCTACACTTGTGGTTTTTTGTTTTGAGTCTTACTGAAGCTTGGTTTAGGAAGTTACTGGCTGGCCAGCAAGCCCTCATCATCAGCCTGCCTCCAATCACCCGAGCACTTGAGGTTACTGAAGCATGTGACCCTTTAGTCAGGTGCTAGAGATTTGAACTTACTTGGTTTCTCAACCACTTCAGATATAAAGTCTACACCAAAGTCACTTTGATAGGTCAGGATGTCAAGCCTGCCTGCTTAACTTAGAGGCTGAACTATGTTCCTCCAGAATCCGTGCTGAAGTCCTAACACCAAGGAAGTAACTCAGACTGCACTATACCCAGATACAGGGCTGTTAAAGATGTGACAGAATGAAAATGGATTCCTTAGAATAGGCCGGAAAATGACGGTGATCCTGATGAATGTGAATATCAGGTGTGTATGTACTTTTGAGGGACAAAGAGAACCTCTGAAAACATTTAGAGATGAATCCAAGCCTGCTGTCAAAGAGAGGGGATCTAGATCTACCCATCCATTTTATTACAAGAATAATTATAAATAATTATATAAATAATAATTATTTCTAAACATCTATACCACAGATTCACTATTTAATCATTTAACTTCTGGTGTACATTTCTTGAGATTACCTAAAACAGCCAGTAATTTGAAAAGATACAATGAAATCAAGGTATAAATCTTTGGAGAATACTAACCAATCACACCTGGTATATACAGGACAAATGCCTTCAATGAAAAATTGAAGACAGGGTAATGTGAAAAGGCAAGGGCTTTGACCAAATAAGAGTCAAGACCTGCAGGGCATGAAACTAATTTTAACAGCTTTCAAAGAAAGATGGTGGTTAAAAATGAAATCAAGTGACTAATCAGACTAGATGGATGCTAGGCTTTGAACCATGGAGTGGGATTTACCCAACAGTGGAACTTTCAGGTTACCCGAGCTCTCGGAAAACGTGGGCAAGGATGAGGAGCAGTGCAGGAGAGCTAAGCTCATAACGCATGCTTATGTTAAAAGCCTCAAACTCTCCCACTTTTGGTATGCTTTCCTATTTGTTTGTTTCACTGTCTTCCCATTCTCAACTAGTAGAGAGGGTAAAATACACCTCGCTGTACTAGAATACTGACTTTGTCATCGTGAAATATAGCTGGCAAAGTGATGGCCATGGACTGCCTTAGATCTTAACCCCTTGGATAGCCATTACAAAAGAATTCACACGAATTTTTCTAAAAAGTGTTGTGTGTCTCCGTCCTCACCCAACACAGACACTTGCTTAGATGCAGGGATGATTAACTTAGTTGACGTCCATGAAGTTGAAGCATAATTAGATGCAGGCAAAACATTTAAAGTTTTCCAGAATGCTAATCTTGCATCAGATGGCCAAAATGATAGAGCTAGGTGGCCTAGAAAACCATATGGAGATGTGGGGAGAACTGTGTTTCCCAGAAGCCCTAGTTAAGGTATATATGGAGCGCAACACACCACTTAAGATCTATTTTTAAACCTTGCTATGCTGTTTAAATGTTCCCTAAAATTGTATTATGCTATAAACTGAGACTCTGAAAAACTACAAATTTGATAGGCACGCAGTTTGCAATTATAATGTGGATTCCAGTTCAACTTCACCTCCTTGCAATATAAGCACTCAATACATACACAGACACACAGTCAAGCCTCGATGACTCAAGAATAAGTAGCTAACATGTATATGTTAGAAAAGAAAATTAACTCTTAAAAGACTGCTACTAAACTCAAGGAATTCAGTTAGAAAGAGTTCACAAGCCTGGGGTGTATCTTGATTGATAGAGTCCTTTCCCAGCACGCATAAACCCCTAGGTTAGATTCCCAGCAGCACAGAGCCTGGTGTGTGATGCATACCTATAAACCCAACACTAGGGAAGTGGAGGCAGATCAGAAGTTCAAGATCAACTTCAGCTACACAGAAAACTAAGGATATATGAGCTATGTATGTCTTTAAATATTTGCCAAGGAACTTCCTCTAATAATGGCAAAACCAAACCAAAACACAACACACACACACACACACACACACACACACACACACACACACACAGAGGATGCCAGGGGCAAATATGTAGTGAAAGAATCGTTCTGAGATACTTGTCAAGTTATCCATTGACTAATTCATGACTAATTTTTCTATTACTACTGAGGCACATAATGACTGTTCTAGGTAAAAAGAAGGATAGTTCAAAACTGAATTGGTATTAAGGTCAAATAAAACACCCTTACATAGCTGTGATCAAGCGAAAGGATCTCTCTATATAGCAAACTAAAAAAAGGGATAAAGGGAGTCCTGGGTATTTGCTTATTTAGCCTTATTTCCTAATTAGGAAACATGGACAGCCATCGTTAGAGCATCTATCTGTCTATATATATATATATATATATATATATATATATATATATTCAAACACAGATTTAAACTTAATATCCTCTCAGTATCTAAGACCTAGAGATAGAGCCGGTTTCAGACACACCGAGCTTGACCATCATTCAGTATGTCCAACTTGGAGACCTTGTGGCTGCCTGCAACACAATGCTGCCAACACAAAACTGTAAGCTTACTTAAAGCAATGTGAGATGGTGTGTGTGTGTGTGTGTGTGTGTGTGTGTGTGTGTGTGTGTGTGTATGAGTGAGTGCTGATTGGAGTACCTATCTAGGGGACAAGCCGGGAGCAAAATTGAAAAAACTAGTTACATATAAAAGGAATTGACCAAGTGGGCAAGTAACAGAAGGGGGCCTCTCACTGTTAAAGAACAGGAGATGAACCTTATAGTTTGGATTAAAATGAAAGGCATTGGCATAAATAAATCATGTGTAATTCCAAAGAGATATAGCTACAAAAATAAAGGGGTGTGTGTGTGTGTGTGTTTTCATACATTTATTCTCTAGTTCTGATTCACTGACAGGGTCTGAAAGCAACAGTCCAGCACTCCAGCAATGAGTAACACATCTAAAGTGTGGACCATAATTTTAAATGTGATTTTTCTACAAAAATATATAAGTATCACTTGTTATAGAAATGTTAACTCAAGAGTGGAGGTAGAGATGCTTGAATTAAGTCTCATTCCAGAACCATGAAGTTAATGATTGGGGCATATACAGGAGTCAGCTTAAAAGGTATATCACTGGCTAGTTGGGGGCAATTTGGGCAGCAAAACAAAAGAAACTATTAATGCATAATTCACTGAATAAAGTATAAAAACATGGTTCTATACTGACATAATTTAAAAAGCATTTATATAATTCCAATAGGGTTTTCCACACAGTATTAATTCGAGGAGGAGGAGGAAAAGGAGGAGGAGGAGGACGACGACGACGACGACGACCACCACCACCACCACCACCACCACCACCACCACCTTTAAACAGAGAAAGCCTGACAGATAGCAGCCTATATTCTATAACATTCAGATTACTCTCTGTTCATTGAAATGGTCCTACACTGTCTAATAGTCAATAGCTCCGGTTGCCATACAAAATCTGAAGGCAACAACTCTCCCTCTCTTTAACACTGCTTACTCCACGTTCTCACCAATAGAGAGCATATCAATTGAAACGCACCCACTAAATTTAGCAATAAAAATCAACATGAAAAACTACAAGATTTCAACACCACTGTTAGACATTACCAGAAATTTATCAATTAAAAAAATAAAAGAAAGCAATCCTACTTTGTATATACAATCTATTAAATTTATAAATTAAACCAAATAACTACTTAAACTCTCAAAATCTAATGTATCACAGGTACTATACAAAAGATGGACTAAGAATGTAAATCAGTTCTCTAAGGATGCAGCTTTTTTTGAACATAGTAAAAATTTACTAACAGTGTTGTACAGGACAGGGCCCAGCTGTGAGGGAAACGAGGACATGAAGCACCAGCATGCCATCAAACCAAGCCGCTCCACAGGACTTCTCTGTGATCTGTAATTTCCTCATTTGTCAATAATAACAGTACCAATACTTCTCAACAATGCTGTTTTATCATTCTGCTGTGTATGTTTCAGCCTTGAATAGCAAGATCACAGTGGCTACGTCACAAGACTGATTTACGTTTCTCAAAGAGGAACTGGTGCCACTCAAGGAAAACTGGAACTGCCCTGGGAGTCAGGACTCCCTGAGTGATTATCTACACTGGCCTCCGACCTGCATTCCAGCAGAGCAGGAACACTAGAGAGGGAAACTATTCAAAAATAAAAAGAAAGCAAATTTTTCTTCTCTCCTCAATAAAATGAAGAAGCAAGGATATGGGAGACACTTCCAGAACCACTTAAGAAAACTCTCAGCAACTGGACATGGTTGAGAGTATTATAATCTCAGGCAAAGGCAGGATACAGCTAGCCCGTCTGTAGAGCAAGTTTCTGCCCAGCCAAGTCTAGCTATTGAGAACCTATCTCAAAAACCAACAGTCACTCAAGAATAACAATGTTCATGACACAAAAATCCAACTAAAAAACCACATTCAAAATATACATAGAATTCTAACCAGTATGAAAAAGCTTAGCAGTTCAATATAAAAAAAATAAATAAATAAAATCAGCTTGAAAACATGTATTTCATGAGAGACACCTAAATACCCAGTGATTTTGTAAACAGTTGCTCTGGACACACTGGTCATTAAGGGATGCAAACTGAAAACAAAATGATATTGTACGAGGAACAGATCAGAATAATAAACATTAAAGCCACAAAGATGCTAAATGAGCAACTTTCCAAACCTTCAAATAAAGAGTATTTAGCAAGCCAGGTGTGGTGGCGCACACCTTTAATCCCAGCACTCGGGAGGCAGAGGCAGGCAGATTTCTGAGTTTGAGGCCAGCCTGGTCTACAAAGTGAGTTCCGGGACAACCAGGGCTACACAGAGAAACCCTGTCTCAGAAAACCCAAATAAATAAATAAATAAATAAATAAATAAATAAATAAATAAATAAAGTGTTCAGCAGTGTCAACCAAGCCAACTACTTCTTACCCTGTGATCTGAACATACTCTGACAGAAAAAGAAAGGAAGGCTATATAATCAAGAATGTATATTAGCAGCTCTGCCACAATAGACACAATACCCTATCCTGAAACTAATCTAAATGGCCATGAAGAAGAGCACAGATAATCAAACCCGAGTGTACACAATGGAATATCATACATGAAAATCAATGATACAAATGAGACTATGTATACATCTCAGTGTTGTACTGTGTAAGAATCCGCCAGAAACAAGGTGCCTATTATATGATTCTACTTAATGAAGCTCAAGAAATAGGCACAACTAAACAATGATGATTTAAGTCCCACACCGCCTCAAATGTTAAAAATATTGCCTGGGAATGGGATTAGAGGAATGTTCTGGGGCACTCAAAGTATTGTACATCTTGATTTGGATGGTAGATATTGCAGTGCATATACCATTATTCATTGAACTTAATGTTGCTGTACCTTATCCAATGACTGGATGTTGATCTCAATACAAAAGTTATTTAGGGGGAGAAAAAAGCTTTTCTAAAGCAGCAAAGATAGGCAGAGCAATACCATTTACATTTAAATGAAGAATAACTTTTATTAGTACTGGGAATAGAATTGGAAATTACTTGAAATTTGTACCACTCTGAAAATATATTATTATCCCTGGTAGCAGCTAGCAATTCTGCCTCTTAAGACATAAAGAAACTGTACATCTAATTTGTTTGGGAACAGGTATACTATTGGAGGGAGCTCTCATTCAATGGTGTCACGGAGTCCAGCAGAAGACAAGCACTGAGAATTCCATGGGAGCTGGTTGGTGCAGAGGCTGGTGGAGAAAAAGGCCCTCAGGCTGTGCAGAAGGTACAGCAAGAAGTAGAGGCAAGGGGTGTGGGGGTCAGGGTGCTGTGTTTAGCTTCTACATCAGATGAATAAAGGTGGAAGCACACCTTCAATTTATTTTCCACTTTTTGAATTCTTAAATTAGCCCAAATTACCTGCCACATTCCCCTCCTTCTCTGTCTCATACACTTTGAAAACCATACACATCATATATGAGGAGCCTAAACTAATAACAATGCAGACATTTTAAGGGCAGTAGAGGGAGATAGGAAGGATGGTTAACAGGCAGCAATGCCATCAGTGACAGGGGAATAGTGCACATTATAGTCCCAGATAAGTGATCCATGATGGTGACACCACTGCCTCCTGTGCTGTCTGCCAAAGATTTACTTTAAGAAAAGAACAGACAGGCTAGAGAGATGACTCAGCACTTAAAAGCAATGGCTGCTCTTCCAGAGGTCCTGAGTTCAATTCCTATAAGTCACATGGTGGCTCACAACCATCTGATGCCTTCTTCTGGTGTATCTGAAGACAGTGCTCATATACATAAATAAATCTTTAAAGATAAATAAATAAAAGAACAACACAACAACAAAAATTGCAAGAACCTTAAATTCTTAATTGTCTACCACTTTCATTTGGCACAGTTTACATCCCAAAGCAATGTTACATGGAAGCACACCTTCAATTTATTTTCCACTTTTTGAATTCTTAAATTAGCCCAAATTACCTGCCACATTCCCCTCCTTCTCTGTCTCATACACTTTGAAAACCATACACATCATATATGAGGAGCCTAAACTAATAACAATGCAGACATTTTAAGGGCAGTAGAGGGAGATAGGAAGGATGGTTAACAGGCAGCAATGCCATCAGTGACAAACTTACATGTTGGTAAGTGTCACGATTAGCAAGACTTGGCTATATTGCTGCATACCCTGGCCGATATCCCCCAGAGAAGAAGCCATGGAAATAGAGCCTCTTTTGCTGAAATTATCCCGACATCCATCTAGCCTTACAGTTTACAGCGACTCCTGGGGGACTATGCTGGGGTCTTTCTCCTGGAGAGCACCTTTCTCGGGTTTATGTTATCCAGAGCTCATGAGATACCTTTCTTCTTCACCTAAACTAGCCTCATTTCTCGTGGATGATAAATTGGTTTCACAGGCATAGTTAATCAATTCTAGTCAACAACCCAAGATTCGACTACCTCAAATTGTCAAGTTCACATTTAAGAATGAAAGAATTTGAAATTAAAATATTGCACATCAAAGGCCAAATACTGGAAATAAAATCTTTCTCCCCAGAGGCCTCACTACACTCTCAACTAAAGACCAAACTCTAGACACATTGAAGACAAAACTCTAGTTGTAATTGGTTTGTAAAAACCATAAGTTTATCTACTGCCCACTGGCATATATCAACTCTACCACTTCAAAAGCTGATATTACAGCTCATTTTATTTGAGCTTCATAAATCCCCAGACATGCTTAAGTATTTTTCAATTCAAATCCAACTGAATTTCATTTCATTTAAGACAAATGGAAACACTAAACATTGCTTAAAAAAATTAATAGACTGTTTCCATTACCAGGCCCAGACTACAAGTATTTGTGGAGTAGCACACTCTTGTATTTGTGGATAATACTCCTACATTCATATAGTACTGCAATCCCATTAGCAGCAGGCTTAAATTAATAAAATTGTTTGTCTTGTCAGCCTGTGTTACACGTTGTACAAACTTGTTAGATAATCAGCAGAGGCATGACAATTCATTATCCTACAGGGAACCGCTCTGAAACCAGCAGCTTCCGCTTTCAAATAGAGCTACCACGTCAAATTAGACTATCATTTGCAGCCGGCTGCTGTACATTCTGAAGGGCACAGATACAGCAACGCTACATTCACCCTGCTGTTCTTCAGCTGCAAAGATTTCAAGTTTCACTGCCAAATGCCAAGTCCCCTATACCTGCCCTGCATCAGTGGGACCATATTGTGAGAAGTCTCTCAAGCAGGACAGATTCTACTTTGTCAAGTCTGCACCTCGGTTAGTCAGAGGAAAAAGACATGATCAAATTTTACACTGGATTTTGGCATCAGCACTCACATCAAACCACCAAATGCCATTCTTCAAACAAAGAGAAACAGAGAAAAGGAGAAATGAGCTTTTGCTGACTGAACTGCCCTTTGGCCCATCTTCAGTCAGATGCCTCCACCCTTAACTGCACAGCGGTAGGAATATTTAGTTGCTACTCCACGGGCTATGAATCTCTTCTTGGGCTCTGTGCTACCTACCATGCAAGCAGTGACAGGGAATTAAGTTAGCACGAATCTACTTAGCTATTTCAAGCCAGAGGAAGTAGATGTCAGTTACAATAGATAATTCTTGGCATCATTTACCCAAAATACAAATTGGTGACAGGTGGAAAACCAGAAGCCAAATGTTTCTCTGAGTTCCAGAGATCACCCCCTATGATGTGGCTCCAAAACGAAGCATACCTTTACAAATTTCAACAAGCTGGAAAAAAAAAAAAAAAAATGAAGCTTTCAGAACTATGCGAATGCTAGTGAATGTTATAACTACAGCTTGGATACTATATCCCTTTAGTTTCTGCATGCTATGAATACTGGCCCACCAAATCAGTGAATCTTTGCAGGGCAAAACAACTCTGTAACTTTTCGTTCCTCATGAAGGAATGTGGATTCCATGTTCAAGACAAAATAAGCTTGGTAACCGTAGAGTCTGTGGTACTGTTTCAAAAATACTGTCTGCTTCCATGCAACCAGTTAGCAACGTTCCCTACCCTGTCAAGCCTGGCCATGTGGGTCCAGGAGAAACTATACATCCCTACTCTGATATATGTGAGTATCTGGCAGAATCAGGGTCAACAGGGCCTGGAAACGTGGCTCAGCAGGTAAGGCTTCTGCTCTCACTCCTCCCTTATCTGAGCTCAGGCCCCTGGACCTCCACACATGTGCCGTGACATGTGCACGCACACACACACACTTTCTAAATGTAATTTTTAAATTAATATTTTTTAAAAGATAATACGTATAAGACCAACAAAAAGTCTTAACAAAAAATACGGTGGCAAAATGACATATCATACTTGGACTGTGATCTACTTCATCTTTCTTTGCCTCCTAGTCTGCTAATAGACTTCTAGTTCCAACTCAACTCTAATTGATAAGCCACTTTGGGCAAGGTGTAAACCAAGTATTACATGGGTCCGGGGTGGCCAGAGGCACTCTGGTATAAACTAACTTGGGGAGGAGAACTGGTTTGGCTCTTGAAGAACCAAAATTATTACCTCATCGTGATTTGGAACTGTGAAGTATTAAGAAGTAACTACTTCATAGTGATCAATAGTTATAAGACTTGGTTAGCTGGGTTTAAGAGACAGGATATAGTAAGAGTTGAAATGTTTATTGGTATAAAAACTTATTTGAATCTTTGGAAAGCAAGCTACAACCTCTGCTTTCATGAAGACAATGAAGAGCAGAAGCACATCCACAAGACCCACCCTACTCTGGCTTATGGAGGGGGAGCACATACCCTTGCTTTTTCTGAAAAAAAAACCATAGATTATTATTGTTCATAAATGAGAAGGCACAGACCTGCAGCACCTAGGGCCTTTCTTGTCCCACCTTTCCCCTAGGTCTGCATAGAATAGACAAGATTTGATGGAGGAACTAGGAACTGGGGTTTGTGCTACATGGCAGTGAGAAAAAGAAGGAATTTTTCCTAATTACAAAAACATATTAGGAAAATAAAAATTCAATTTCACTCCAAACACTCACACAAACAACATGTGGCTTGGAGTCCCCGGGGCTGCAGGAGCTTCCCACGACCTCTGCCTCTCAGGGCCTGCACACTGTTTCCTATTAGCACAAGTTTCCAGTCAGATCATCTTGCCCAAAGCACATGCTACTCCAGAGGAATTGAAACCCAGCCTCTTCTCCATCAAACCCTTCGCGCCACTTGACAGGAAGTCATTATTCAGAAGCAGCCACTGGACTTTCAGCACTCTGCACTCTGAAGGGGGCTGCTATTTGTCCCTAAAAATCCAGGAGTGTGTCAAGAACTCTGGTTCAATACCCTGTTTATCTCCTTGTTGCCAAAGCACACAAACAGGAGTTCAGGGAACAGCAGCTGATCGATACTGGCAGTCATGAGGGATTCTTCAGACAACACTAGGGACAGGAAGGTAGAGCTAGGTCTGGAAGCCTAGTGCCTTCATCAGATCTGAAGGGCGGGTCACACTCAGGAGCCAAGGGGTCTTTACATTGTTTTAATAGGTTGAAAAATAAAGATGGATATTTATAGAGAAATTACTTTTTCAGTTTTAAATTTCAGGATTAAAGTTAAATTATTTCTTTGCATGTGCATACAGTAGATCTTTAGTGATTTCAGTCACAAAGCGGAGGTGAGTGGTTATAGAGATGTAATAGGTCTCAGAATTTAATATTGCTTCATTAGTTACTATTTAGACTTCCATGGAGGGGGAGACAGTCCTCCTTTTCCTTCTCCTTCTCCTTCTTAAGTTTCTCTCCTGTTGACAAATGGGAAGCAACATAAAAGTGCAGAGCTGAGCCCTGGAACAACCAAGACTACAGCAGAGCAGTATGGAGGGCAGTGGAGTGGATGGCCTGTCTCCCATACAGCTAGGATTTGCCAAGTGTGTGCTGCTGACTGGCAGGTGAAGACAGGCACTGCAGAACACAGGGCTACTTACCTTCATGCTTATCCTCTCCACACTGCCATGTGCTCATCTTCAGTAGAGAGGACAATGAAAATCACTCACCATTTACAGGCCACAGTGACCAGCACAACTCCTGCTATTCAGCTCTACAGCTGTTTGCAAAAACTACATCTTAAATGTTGACAAAAAAGAAAAGCTTAGATTGGAGAGGCCAAAATGCTACATCTAACAACATGGCTGGCTTTTCTGGATTTCTGCCAACACCCAGCCCCATCGATCAGATATTCACAGAGCAGCAAGTAAAAAGGAAGGGGAGCGGGCAGGCGCTAGCCTCACCCCGGATACTACTTAGGATTCAGGCAACAGCTGCACACCGGGTAATGCTCCCTGGAGCAGTCAGCTGGGGAGGCACTGCGTCTCATCCTCACTAAGAGCTCAGGCTGCAAAACCGCACACGCTATTTGGACAGCCAATTGCCCATGACTAGGCCAGTGTCCACAGGGTGCTGAGTAACCAGGGAACGCAATAGGGTCATTTGTTCAGAACAACAATCCGGCAAAACTGCAAGGACTCTATATTTTTCAAATGCTCCTCTAGCCACAGATTTGCTATAACAGGGCACTGCTCTGAATCATACCCTTTAACCTGCAAACAAAGGAGGACACTGAAGCCAGTCTAGAATGTCAGTAGGCCAAATCAAGACTACTTCCCTTTCGCCAACATCCTTTCTCATTACTATGCAAAGTTCCCTTGGAAAACCTTCTGAATCTAACCCGTCTCAACTCCTATATAAAATAAGGGAAAATAAAGAGGGTAGCATAAGAAGGTGGCCACACACAGTACTGACAAAATGACAGCTTTACTGTCTGACATGTAAAACAATGCACATCACTATATCTTGAAAAGCTCTACTCTTCCTATGAGTCCCATATCTGCAAACAGCCCTCCTGAGAAGCTACTTATGTCTCTTTAGACCCAAGGGTAGCCATTTATAACCGTCTTTGAACAAGAGGGAGAAAATGAATGGACCTGGACAAAATAGAGATCAATGCCAAAGACATATAAAATAGAGTTGTTTGCTTATGATGTTTAGTTTTCTAGTTTGACTTCACAATCATCAAGGAAGTACTTAGTATGCCCTACCCCTCCAGAGCTATTAGTAAATCAAAACCACATCTCTATCTATCAAAACAGATAGATACCTGTTACCATTACAAACACAGCCCAAGGAAAGCTAACTCAACTGGAAAGAAATTGGGAAAGAATATTCTTGAGTGTAGAAAAGAACAAAGTTATTTTTTTAAAGAAAGTTGTCAGATGTGGCTTTCTGCCTCTGTCCCTTCACTGTTAAAGTTCTCTAGTCTTATAACACACTTGGCAGTAAAACAGAACTTGACCTGAAACTGTTACAAAACCTCACATGAAGAGATCCAAGTGACTTTTAAGTCTCTGTCCCATAACAGGAACATTCATGTTGTACTGAAAAAAAAATAAGAAAAATCAGCGTTTAATTACAGGGGTGCTATTCACAACCCACTGAGGTAGGTACTATGTCATTACTACACCACATATGCTCTACGTGACCTTTCTCTCTGTGTGTTTGCTGGGGCACATATGTACAAGCATGTCTTTGATTGCTCCACCTTCTATGTTGAGGCAGGGTTTCTCACTTGAACGGAGAGCTTGCCAGTTTGGCTAGCTGGTCAGCTTCCCAAGTAATGGGATCAAAGGCAGGCCACCAGACCCTCCCAGCATTTCTATGACACTAGGGATTTGAGCTCAGGTCCTCATGCTCACACAGCAAGGGCTTCATGCATTAAGCTATTCCCCTAACTTCCCACGTACCTTATCAAAGACCCAGAACCTCTGAACGCAATCTAAGGATCTGTGACAAGGGGTGTGGATGTCTATTTCCTTAAGCTTCCTCTCACCTGTAGTCCAGCGGTCAAACTCTGCACTCACAGGAAACAACACACTGAAAGCATTTCAATGTCTAGCCCAACCTTGTCAGTACTTAGTTTATGACCATCTGCAGCTGGTAAAACCTCTGCTGGGTCGACAAGAAGCTTTTGTTCACCTTAATCAAATTTCTTGTTGCTACACAAAACATTACTTTGATAAACTGCCCTAATTTTTTCATCTTTCTTTTAGGATTTCTATTCAAAATTGGTTCCTCCAAATCAACATGCTTGCACCTGAATTTGTGGCTATTCAGTCTACTAAACCAACACTAGCAATTTTTATTCACCTGACTTCTATCCTCCAGATCAAAATATCAAATCTGTATAGACAACTGATTCAAAACCTGACCCTGTCTCAATTTTAGGGGGGAAAAAAAAAAATCAACAAACCTTTACAGTCTCCTTTTCCAAGGTTCGAACCATTACTAGTAACACCAAAACTTTGACTGCAGAGTGAATGTTCCTAACATAAAACTGTGATCACATTGAATCCCTACTCAAAGACCTTCAATGATTTTTAAGCCAACAAAACAAAGTTAAAACAGAAGGACATTTCATATCCTTTCAACTTTACCTTGACACTTACCTTCTTTTTTAAAATTATGTATATGTGGGAGGGAGGAGAGGGTACACATGAATTCTGGACAGAATGGGGTAGAAGATCTCCTGGAGCTAGAATTACAGGCCATTGTGAACTGTCCAACATACAAGTGCGTGGAACTGAACTGAGGTCCTCTGCAAGAACAGCATACTCTTGAGACATCTCTCTAGCCCCTACGTTTATCTCCTTAGAGCCCGGTTGTATATCTGATCACCACGGAAGGTGCACTCACATCTCCTCCCTAAGCAAACACTTAGGTGCTGTGGCAGGCTTTTGGCTTGGCCATTGTTGCTGTTTCTTTGTTTTTTAAACCTCTTCCCTAACTTGAATGGCCACTCATGGATTAGGAGCCAGGGATCATGAAACCCTTTTCACTATCGGTACCTCACGCATCTCGTACCTTTTACTCATCCAGCCTCAAGGCTGTTCAAATGCCATTTCTTATACTCACCTACCATATTCCAAACTACCTTTACCTATTTCTTCTGCCTCCTAGCATCTACAGCAATTTCATGCAAAGAAGGCCAATTCATGTCATCCTGCTTATTCTGAAGTTAAGATTGTGATTTCTAATACTTACTTTCCTTCTGAGCTTGATTTTTTTCTTTTTAAGCTCATTGCTCAATAAATTCCTTTCAAGAACAAGCAATTTTTCATCTGTTTCTGCTCTCAGCAGATCCTTAGCTCAGTTCTTAACACATATTTATTCTCGGCCCCACATCAGAGGGTTAACTAGCTTCTAGCTGTGAATTCAGACAAATGACTCCCAGCATATATCTGCCTGATGTGGGCATGTTTGGGGTGACAGCTCAAAGCATATAATTTTTTATAGAATTTTGGCTCAACCAACGCAAAGGTACAGAGATCTAGTATGAGCATATACATTTTGGTCAGTACTATGCAATCAAGAAACAGGCCAAGAGGAAGACATGAGGGCAGGGACCAGGGAGCACTTTTGACCAAATGTGTAAGGAACACAGAAAAGGCTGAGATGTTTACTGACGCAGAGTAGTAAAAAACACTAAGAAACAGTTAAGAAAGGGTGACAACCACAAATGGGACAATCATCATTTCACAGAAAATAGTAATTCAACAATGACCCAGACCTCTTTTGTTCCCAGGTCACTAGTTCAAGATTCTTCTGGAACATGGGCAAGAATTGTCATAGGCTGCCTTACAGTTTGAGTCCTTTCTTCATCCACAAAAGCTATTTATAGTCAGGTGTGGTGGTACAAACACTTTTCATCTCAAAACTTGAGAAGCAGAGGCAGGCAGAGTTCAAGGCCAGCCTGGTCTACAGAGAGAGTTCCAGGATGGCCAGGGTGGTTATACAGAAAAACCCTGTCTTGAAAATAAAATAAAAAACAACATATATGCCTGCCCATACATACACTAACATTATATATATATATATATATATATATATATATATGTATATATACACACACACACACACATACATACATATATATCCAACAATACACACACATATTTATTTAAACAGTCAATAGGTAACATACAAGCACTTTGAAGAAAGTGGCCAGCTTGGAAAACTCCCCTGCAAATCACATTTCTCTTCAATTCTATGTATTTCACATCCAACCAATAGCCTCTGTGAATGCAATCAAATTATCTGTATGGGTCCTCAATACCAAGACAGTCACATAGCATCTATACAGTTCTTCCAATGAGTTAAAAATGTAATAGCGAATTTAAAACATATATAGACTAACAAAGAAATACACAAAGTTTGCCTCAAATAATGCTCAACACAACTAGACACTATAGTAGTTGGTTACTCAAAATTGTTAAAACTGAATGCTAACAGCTTTGCCTAGCCATACATGCAACTCTCAAATATAAGTTCAAAATGTCTAGAAGGGATAAGACACTAGGCATCAACTAAGTCATAAATGCAAGGTATAAATAGGCATTTTTGTTGTATGAAGGCATCAACTTTTGACCTAAGACACTACCACCATACTGAAATGATAAATGCTCAGAGAGAAAGGAATTAGGGGGCAGAAAAAGGCCAGCCATGTAAGCCAGTCTGGAATAGCTCCCAATGAAACAAGTACAGAAAATTGGGAAGGAAGGAGAGACTAACTCTACCAGCAGGATTCCTATGTTCCCATTCTTTCCTTTCTATCTCTCATGCCCTCCTCTGAGGAGCCTGTGACATTACAAACACTTCTCATCTAAGCATTCATTGGCTCCTGCTATTTGCTTCCATCTCAAGGCATAATTCCTGGAGTTTGAGGTACAACAACCATTGTTATGGAAATGAATGTGAGGCCACCCGGGCTAGGGTGCAAAGGGCTGGTACAGCAGTCAAGAAAGAGATGAAGGAAATCCTTAACCTTGTTTCTGTAAGAGAATTAAATTATGAACTCAGTCTGTTTCTGTAAAACCCTGATATGGTAAAGTTACACTACTTTTTAAAGGTACTTTTAAAAATTATAGTGCATAATAATGGCAGATAGAGTCTGTGTTATAAAACCAAGAAAAAGGGCATTCTAGGGATGGTTAATTCTGCACCGTGATCATCCCCTTTAGGCATGCCCCACTGTTTCCTCACAGGTGCTGATAGGTATTGTACAACACTCACACACAGGTGTGTGCACAAGCATGGCATCCTCAGCAAATAAAAGTGCTGAGCATAGAAATGCCTTAAAGCTGAATAAGCCATGCAAAGGGCCAAACAGCAACCAAAGACCCCTAGGCATGCTGCCCCCCCCCCCAGCTGCTGGCAGCCAGTCAGCTGGTAATGAGACTATACAAGGTATCAGGAGCTTCCGGCATGCTCTTGAATGTTCAAAGAAACATTAAAGAAAAACAAAGAAGTAGAAAGAAGATAAAATCCTTGTCGGTAACTCTGTGGATAGCCTTGACGAGGAGAACAGGAAGCATGTATTAATCATAACCTTACAGACATCTTCCCCTTGTCCTAACAACATTTCTGCCTACACGGGTCAATAACAGTGGGCTATAGGAAACAACTTGGGGCAGATTCTGGTAGGGCAAGTAGCAGAATTATGAAAATAAAACACAGCAGCATCCTTAAGGCTGACTACATTAAAAAAAGACACCACCACCCAATCAGCT
The DNA here is from genome assembly GCF_978045245.1 of Mus caroli. Lineage (NCBI taxonomy): Eukaryota > Metazoa > Chordata > Mammalia > Rodentia > Muridae > Mus > Mus caroli. The sequence continues at coordinate 121,074,004 of NW_028227262.1, forward strand.
TGCCCCCTTTCTCCAAATCATCACTCAGTCACGTACCCCTTCCAAACTTCCTTTCTCCTTGCTAGGGCACTCAGAAGACCAACAGTACTTGTCATCGTTGGACAGTTTACAGCTCTTGGACTGAACCCTTCCTAACTGTCAGCAGAGTAGGAAAGAAACTCCAGTTCTGTGGTCCTGTAATGTGCAAGGCAGGACCATGCACAAGAGACAACGGAGCAATCCACTGCAGCTGCAAGTGCAGGCATCTTATGAACTTGCTCCAAGCAGCCCCCAAAGCACTGGGGTGCACACGTACCTTTATAAGCAGACAGTGTCTGCACACCAACCTCTCTCCACATTATTTATTTCACACTTCTACAAAATCATTTCCTTTTCCACACCTGTGCTTCTGAATTTAGGGCAAGAGAACAAGATGAAAGATTACCATCTGACAATGGACTTTAGCAAGACCATTACTTTCTTGAAGACAAAAAAGGGGGAAAAGATGACTGCTTTCGGGTGATTACTTTGAGAGAAAGCATAGGGCACCAAGAGAAAATGAGCGCATCATCAAGTAATAACGCCCAGTTCAAACTGATTCCTGTATAGAAGAGGTCAAAGGCTGCAGAAGTGCACGCCCAGTCATGCAGGAGTGTCTACTTCATGCCCACTGTACACACAGAGTGAGGACCTAAGGCAGCACACCAATGAAAACAGACTATCTTAGGATCTTAGCAAGCATTTTGTCAAGAAACATAATGATGAAATTTTAAAAGTCACAACGTACATTCACAAGGAGAAGTACTCATAAGCAAACTATGTATTTAAATCTACCTTAAAAAGGACAAAATGAATGAAAATATGGAAGAAATACTGAAGAACAGGAACCTGAATACACTTAGCACACCTTCATAATCTATTAATTATAAATATAGATCTTTCCTAAATCAATGTTAATTGCAAAGGGAATATTCATGATCACTGCTAAATAAACAGATGTTTGACTAAACTTACAACTTAATCACCATCATGAAAGATACATTATAATCTATCATTAAAAATCACCACATACAAACTTTATTTTAAAAAGGTTTTTACAGTAACTCTAGGTTCTTTATTACACATTTAAAAATATTTGTGTCTATATGCAATTTATATGCTAGTTGCTAAGAGACAGGTGCAAGGCATGTGAAATTAAATGCGACTTCAGCAACAGGTAAGATTCCTCCACTAAAACTACCAAGATTGCCTTGGCTAATTTCATTAAGAAAACAACTCAAAACTGAAATATACGTCAGCTGTGGTATCAAAAATGGCAGGCATATAAGGTCCAAGTTAAAAATATTCCCCTTAAAAACAAACAAGCAAACTGTGTATGTCTAGAGCTAGACCTATAAAGCATAGACTTTTTACTAAAGAAACCAAGGTGACCTGCAAACGGAAACATTCCTTTAAGTCTTGCCAAGTAAATAAAACAATCTCAGGAAATTCCTGAAATTTACAAGTTTCAGGAGCTTTCTCAAAATCATTTCAGTAATAGCAACTTGTAGAAAGGCAAGACTCTATAACGAGGTGAGCCACCCACCTCTAAGTCATGGAATTATTTCCAGTGTTGCACCTCAAGCTTACAGTCGACTGGCACCTTCAGACTTAAGGAACCTAATCTCTTTAAATGCAGCTCCAGTGCAGTTTACAGAAGCAGCTTTCAGTAAAGAAAGGCTATACAGATGACGGTGAGGGCAGAGGAGGCAAGAGAAGGACAGAGAGGGTGCTGACCTTTGAATGTGCTACCAAAAGGACAGGGGCTATTTTGCTAGAAAGTAAAGGCATCACCTTCCTCCTTGGCATCAGAGAAGTGACAGTAAATGCTTGGTGACATTCAGCAAAATGACAGGAGTTGCCTGAGGAGTGGACTCCACAAACATCTAGGTAAAAATGGACATCTCAAGAGAGAACACCTGCATACTCTTGGGTTTAAAGCACAGCCACACACAGCCAGTGACTAGCACATGCAATTTTGCTGATTTGAAAATGTTCCTACTACACTGGTTATGACAAAAGGCTTTAAAATAAGGAAACAAATCAATGGACCAATCAATGGAAAATGGATGAACAAGAGAAACAACCATGAATATCACAATAGTCCAAGAGATCCGACAAAGCAAAAGTAATTTCTCCTTTGATTCAAACGCCACTGGTGTCTGCCTCTGTCTCTGTCTCTCTCTGTCTCTCTGTCTCTGTCTCTGTCTCTGTCTCTATCTCTGTCTCTCTCTCTCTCTCTCTCTCGCACATGCACACGCACACAGACAGCAGGTTTCCACACAATGCTTTATTTCCATGTATTCAAGTAGCTATTATCAGAGTGTAAGCTTTGGACAACAGTCTTTACCCTGAACACCTGTGATCCATGCCGCCCTAGCACAACACACTGCTTAGAGCACCCAATGGACTAGGACTAAACCCCTCTAACACCCCAAGCTCCCTCTTAGTGTAGCACTTCTATGTAAGAAAATGTCCATGCTGCTCACCACACTCCTTTCACACATCCTCATGTTGATGCAATGCCGAGACAGAAGTTTACACAACCCAGATTAAGGGAAAAAAAAACAAAAACAAAAACAAGACTGGCAAGTATGGTTGCATAAGCCTTGAATCTCAGCATATTGGAGGAGTACAAGGTGATCTCTGTGAGTTCAAGGTCAGTCTGGTCTACAGAGAGCTCCAGGAATACATAAAGAAACCCTGTCCACTGGCTGTGGAATAATTCCTCTTCTAAGGAGTCCTCCAGCCAGGCGATTTTGGAACAAGAAAGACTCACTGAGCTACTATCCCTAGTGACCCTCAGAGAAAGTGGCAGTTCCAGAAGCTCAAAGCTGTTAAAAATGACACTAATTCTGCCCTTTGGTGACATGTCAATGGAGAATGAGAAATACCCTTTAATTTGATGCAATTTAAACATCAGCCAAGACACATCTTGGTGGCACATGCTGTCCTCTGGACTTCTTGGTTCTATCGGGGATGGATGGATCCAGCTTTCATGCTCACTAGCCCTGAGATTATAGCATCTTTCATCTAGTACTATAACTCTCAGCCACCAGCTGCCAATCAACTGGACCTCTTCACAAAATACAAAGAAGTCCTCACAGGGTTGACATACTGGCTTGTAAAGGTGGTGAATCTGACTACTCAGATTATCAAAAGAGCATTCAAGATACCTGCCCAAACCAACACAAGGAAACACACACACTGAGAACAACATAGCAACCCAATAACATCAGGGCATCAGACTTACTAAGGTGAAAACCTTTCGTGTCTTTAGGGAAACACTATGGGGATTATTAATGGGCAAAGAAGTCTATATTACCCTAAAACAAATAAATAAGCAAACAATGTTGTACCACTTATTAAAAGCAAAGTTTAGGAAGTGAAGAAGTTTACTGTGTTCTATTCTAACAAGGTCTTTTACATCAGTCTCCTATAGAAGGGGGCTGCTTCTGTTTTGTCACACAGTGTTAAGAGACACAGCTGAAGGTGATATTAACAAAGGTTGAGGAAGAAAGAGGAAGGGCTCATCACCAAGCTATCTCCCTCCCTGACTAGGTTTGGGGGAGGGAGGAATAGCAATAGTATTAAAAGCTTCTTGAATGATTTTTGTTAACATTTTAAATAAAGAAGCAGCAAACAAAAACAGGTAAAGGACAAAATGTGAAAGGACATGTCTTGTAAAAGTGTCATCAAACAAACAAACAAAAAACCTATAACCTAAAACCTAAAGCCCTTATTACTTAAATCCTTTTCCTTTCTCTTTGTTCTTGTTTCATGGTACTATGAAGCCAGGATCAAACTCCAGGCCTTGTGCAAGCTAGGCAAGTGCCTTTACACTGAACATCCTTTACATAGCTTTTACTTCTTGAGAAAGAACAAATGAGTACAGGATGAAACACTTGCATAAATATCCTAGCTACACTGCATGTGTTCTCAAGAGAGAACTAAAGCTTCCCAGACAAGTTCCACCACCAGGCCACATTCTCATGTTTAAGGCAAGTACTTGCCCCGACTATAGGACAGAAAGAGAAGTCGGGCCGAGTTCTTCCCTCCTTGCAGGGGAGAAAGATAATAACTGCTTCATAAAAGAAGAGCTTTCCAGAAGGGAAATACGTAAGTTCATCATTGAAGAAATGAGTGGCCATGACACCTTTATTAAAGAATAAGTGAAAATTCCCTCTCAGTGTAAAACAATAGGATTTCTTCACATAGCTTTTAAGGTGGAGTAATAAAGCAGTTTTATTTGGTTAAGATACCATCATTACTTGACCCAGTTGGCTATCATTGGGAAGAGAGGCCCCTTGGTCTTGCAAACTTTATATGCCCCAGTACAGGGAACACCAGGGCCAAGAAGGGGGAGTGGGTGGGTCGGGGAGCAGGGCGGGGGGAGGGTAGAGGGAACTTTCGGGATAGCATTTGAAATGTAAATAAAGAAAATATCTAATTTAAAAAAAAAAAAAGATACCATCATTCTTAATCACTGCCCCACCCAGGATTATTCCCACTGGGTCTGAATGATGATAGAAATACCCCAAAACATACAAAAGGTATGGGTTTCAGCCATTGCTACACATCAGAAACCTCCCTCTGAGCCCTGAGGAAAATGGGGAGGAAGAAAACCAAAAGGAAAAGCTATCTATGACCTAGCCCTGGGAACCCTGGGTCAGGAGACCTGGGACAGGGTGCTCATCAGGTGGTTATGATGTCCAGCCAGAACCTGCACATCGAAGCATCCGGAATGAACATGTTTGCCCACTCTGCGGACTGTGCCATGGTGCTACCCTGGCAGGGCCCGGAGCAGACAATAATGAGTGCCATTCCCTGATTTGCAGATGAGCTAGATGTGTATCACAGCCTAATTTAGTGGTGTTGAGATACTGATGAGTTCAAGGCTTTGTTTCTCACTAGTGTTTTATTGCAAATTTTCCGTGCTTTTCTTTCCTTCCTGGTGCAGAAAGTACATGCTTAAAAACTACACAAACTACTTACTAAAGAAAGTGGCTTTTATCCATCCAACAAATGCCTGATGAAGAAGGGAAAGAGCCCCAACTGCCACACATATACACACATAGAGGTATGCACACTTTTATGAAAAACAAGAAGCCAGTTTTTCTCAGCACGAGAGATTACAGAAACCAGTTTTTCTCCAAACCTTGGAGCCAGGTCTGAGATCTGTGCTTGCTCGTATCCACCAGGAGGAGGTGTGGCTGTTTTGTGCTAGCAAATAAAAAGGGAGACCACCACTGTGCCTATGTCCTAGCTCTCCAAGCCTGATCTTCCCAGTCTTCTGCCACCACGTCTTAAAGACTTAGGCCAAATGATCTGGTTTCTACTTCCAGAGTGACTTTTCAAGAGACCATCTCATCAGCAATACCTGATTTTGTGCCCAGACAGAGGTGGGTACTTCAGTGTGCCTGAAGCATCTTGGCCAGCAAATTAACTCAGGTGAGACACTCTAAAAACACACAAGAAAGAGGCCCCCAGTGCAAAAGGACCAGGTCCAGTTCTACAGGAGTGCTTTCATTTCCGCAACTCTTTAGTGGCTGTGCCTGCCAGTCCTCACTCCCCAGGAGTCACACTACTCCTGGGTGGGGCATTGAGGTTAGATTTATTTCCATATATCCAGAGGCTTTCTTAAAGCCAAGAAAGTGCCAAGCAGGCCCTTGAGGATGCAGGCCATGGGAGGCCAGATGATTATCACAGAAGAAATCATGGCGTCTGTCTGGGGCTCAGAAACCATCCAGCACCAGGGAGAAGCAAGTTATTAAAAAAGACAATAAAATAAATAAATCAGTCTTCTGGGTTCACATAAATATTTCCCTAATCGGTAAAAGGGCAGTAAAGGGAATATAGAAAGAGTGCCTAACATTTAATGGGCACTAGGTAAAATATTATACTTCCAAAAGTTACTCAAGTGTGGCAGGGAGTCTATGAGCTAAAATTACTTTTCCAGGTGACCAAGATACTAATCTCTTCTTCAGAACTGCAAAGAAAGAACCACACAAATGTCAAAATACCACTGAATGGATCTCCAGCCCTAAGCTTCCCTTCCTGAAATTGCTAACACATTAACAGCACAAGGTCCTGTTCTTCTCATTAGAACAGAACCAGAGAAAAGCAATATTGCTCCAAGCTACACACCTATGCACAAAGCAAAGTACCTCCACTCCTGCCTCCTGCAGCGCTGTCCTTCCAAAGCCCTCTCCCAGCTCCTACAGCTTTCTGAGCAGAGCCAGCAAAACAGGAGGCAAGAAAGCCTATCAGAAGCAGGAACCTGGGGGGTGGAGGGACCTTCCTACAGTAAAGCAGTGTCTGGTGACTCAGTCCTTATCCCACCGTCTTCATCTTTCCCTGCTAGTTTTATGTTCAATGACATGATCTTCATCTCTGAGAGAAAAAAGATAAAACAAAAAACAAAAACCAGACCCAAAATGGAAAAACAAACTACTGAATAGATATAACAGGCCTTGCCCTGACATGGCTGGCTGTAGTCCAGACAGAGCGAGCCTAGGAGAGACACTCGAAGGAGGCACTTGGATAAGCACAGTGCTAGCCCTTCCTAGGCCAGGATGGGAGGAGACCACTGTGCTCAGCTGAATCGGCTTGCCCAGGGAGTGACACTATGAGGAGGTGTGGCCTTGTTAGAGGAAGTGTGTCACTGGGGATGGGCTTTGGACCCTCTTCCCAGCTGCCTAGAGACAGTCTCTCCTGTTTGCCTTCTGAACAAGAACTCTCAGCTTCTCCTGTACCATGCCTGCCTAGACATTGCCAGGTTCCCAGCTTGACAATAATGAACTAAACCTCTGACCCTGTAAACCAGCCCGGATTAAATGTTGTCCTTTAATGGCGCTGCCTTGGTCATGGTGTCTGTTCACAGCAGTAAAACCCTAACTAAGACAACCACCCACAGTAAATCCTGACCCTTTGAGAAGAGGCAAATAAAAGAATCTGAGACAAGAAGGCAAATCTTAATGTGTGAATGTCATAGAAGGTCTGGGAGTGCCTTCTAATTGTGGACACAGGTGGTTAAGCACACGGTATTCGAAAGGCTTCTGGGCGGATTATTCTCAGGTGCTCACCAGGCTCCCAAGCGTCCAAGCAGCAAAATCTGTCACCGGGTACAAAGAAAACCAAACCGGAGCCTGTTCTTACTCACAGCTGACCTTATGCTTTAAATACTGTTATGATGGGGACTTGGAGTCATGGAACCTTCAACAATGTCAGAAAGCACTGCCTATAAATCCCCTATCACTTCTTGAGCTCAAGCAAGACTCTGTGGACAGTGTTCAAGTCCCTCCGAGACACAGAAGGGCTGTGGGGGAGCCACAATGTGTTTCATTCCCATCCCCAAGAAGCAAAATCCTCCTAAAGACAAAGGTGAGACATGGTCATTTAAACTAGCAGCTGTGGTTGTAATTACTTTGCTGGCCACAAGTGCTATTATATGTTAATTAAATATAATTGCTTCACATACCTGTATGTAGGGGTGACGGTTTTATCACAATAGGATGCAATTTAATAATCTGCAGTGTAATTGTGTGAACACAAGTGGGCTGAGACACAGCAATGCTGCAAGCATGCACATGAGCACTCCCATGCCAGTATCACTGTGTCTCCCAGCAGTGGCAGCAGAAGAAAGCAGCAGAACCCAGAAGAAGGTAGACCAGTCTCCACCACCTTTACCTCAAAAGCAGTATGTCTAGCTATTGGGGGAAGGGGTGTGGCTCGCAACAAAACCCAAGGGGCCTGGATCCCAGCCTGCTTCTAAATAATACAAACCGATAAGGAATTAGGTGATCAGAGAGTATCCTGCCAGCGGGACTAAATATCAGCTCCTCTGGGAGCAGCTATCTGCATGGCAATGTTGTACAGTGTGCTCCAGCACAGTCTGCCGGGGCCGCCTCTGATCTGAATGAACCTGATGCTCAGGCTTTCTACTTCAAGGCACATTTTAATTTTAAGTATAAAGATATAATCATAAATATTGGAGATAATTTATATCTCCAAAAATAGGTGGCAACTGGTTAAATAAATTATGGTACATCCATATTATTAAAAACTACATAGCCATTAAAAATTCTGTTTTAGAAAATTATTTAAAAGGCCAGGGAACATGTTCTGTTACAAAACATGAACAGAGACATCAGTGAAAGGCCATGAGATATTAGCAGTGGTGATACTTCCTCTGGGCTATAAGATTTAAGTAATTTATATTTGCTTCTTTAAATTTTTCCCCAAATTTATAAATGAATATTTTGCATTCATAATCAGGGACAAATCTGTAAAGCAGAGAATGGTGTGAAGATGAAAGCAGAGGTGTAGGCCTATCTCAACCTGGTTAAACCTGTAACACTACTAAGTGACGATGAAGTAGGGACTCCCAGAGCACAGAAAGCTCTCCACAAATGACTAATAAAACTGAGACTATTCAAAAGTGAGATGTGCAGGGTGGGCCTCACTACTAGTACTAAACACACCTCACGTGAAGACAAGATGATTAAACAGAGTAGCTAGGGCCCCGTGTCCTGGCACTTGCTCAGCAAGCCTGGGGTCTTGGGTTCAATTCCCAGTACCATTTAAAAAAGGGAGGAATAACTGGGTTCCCCTTCTGTCCAAAGTTAAACACTTGAATATTCAAATTAACTGTCTTTTTATGTAAACCATGGTGCCCTCAAAAGCTGGGGACAGGAAACACTCTGTGTAAATACATTTTGAAAAAAAGAAACTATGTACAATATTAACAAATATAACCAGTTTCTACTTCGACAAAATGGAAACACACTGACTATAAAAAGATCCACTCAGCACTGAGGAAGAGAGGGCCACTAACCCACCAAATCCAAATCCATGCTCACAGGACACACAGGAAGCAGGTACAACTGGGCTGACTGACTAATAAGAAAGGGAATCCAGCATTTATGGAATCCACCCAATGCTCATTAGTCTACCCAGATGGCTGTGGATTCAACAAGTTCAGGGTCTCAAGCCCTGACTGAGATAGGTTAGGGTTACCACAAGCTTCCTCAGTATCTTAAGGCCTCATTTTTTTTTTTAATTAAAAAGATTCCACAAATAAAAATTTTCTCCTTAAGAAAGAGAATGTTGGTTTGGAGAGATGGCTCAGTGGTTAACAGTACTGACTGCTCTTCCAGAGGTCCTGGATTCAATTCCCAGCATCCACATGGGCTCACAACCATCTGTAATGAGATCTGATGCCCTTTTCTGGTATGCCTGAAGACAACTACAGTGTACTCATATAAATGTAATAAATAAGTAAGTCTTTAAAAGAAAAAGAAAAAAAGAAAAAAAAAAAAAAACAAGAAAGAAAATGTCCTTGGCCCACCCAAATATGCTAGTCTTTCTGACAGCTGGATTTCACATCATAAATAAACACACCTACAAGACTTTAGACTGCATCTTTAGAGTTTACTTCATGTGAGTCAGTGAGTGGCTATCAGCATTTCCCCACCTCTAGCTAGAGCATGGAGCTGAGTCCTGGACAAACCTGAGCATACCTCTAGTGAACCTAAAGAAGGAACTAGCTTTGCTTACCCTGTGTTAAGACAATGGCCCCCAAACACTAGGCCCACACGACACACTTGTGTATACTTGTGTATACTTGTGTAGATCCAGAAGATACTTGAGGGTTTGCTGGACTGCGGCCTGAAAACTGACTTCTCCATACGTGCCACGAAGCACCTGCACTTTCTTCCATCTGCATAAGAGCAATCCAGAGCCAAGCACATTCTTTACCTTGTTCCTTCGTCCAGGTCTTACCAGTTCACATGAGATGCAAATCCCAGTCGTCAGGGCAGCCCTCCATAAACCTGTTCTTCTTGTTCCCTGAAGTAAAACTGACCCTGAAAAAATACTAGTCCCATCTAACCATCAACTCCAATAGTGAGCTATAAAACCCAGAGACAGCAAACCTTCCTGCCCCCTCTTGGCTCTGTGACCTTGGGGATATAGCAGTGCTCATATGGAAACTACTTCGGAATCCAGAAAAACAAAACAAAAAAAAAAAAAACAAAAAACCGACATTGTCAAAAACCAAACTCCTGGGAGACAGCTTTGTAAGCGCCCACTCTTCAACTGCTAGAGTAACAATCTAGAGCAGGGACTCTCAGGCTCAAGGCTAGCAGTTGAGAAAAATGAGCATTCTGAGCCCCAGTTTTAACACAAAGATTTTAACACAAGGAGTTCAAAACTGACACCTTACGAGAAACTGAGCTGGCCTCTTTTCAAAAGGAAAAGCTCAGCTGGGGAGGGGGTTACTGTAAGAACCAACAGGGCACAGAGCTGTGGAAGGGAGACAAGGGCAGAGGCGGTCAGTGGCAGACCCTGAATACGCACCGCAGCTCTACTGTTCAATCAAAATATATGGCACCAGCAGAGATCCACTTAATCTTTGTCCTCAGAGCAGTCCTGTGTAAGCCCAGAAGGCTTGCAGCTCATTTGCAGCAAATGAGAAGCAATAATGTTGGGTTGCCATATTTGCAGTGAATCTAACGTTAACAATCAAATGATTTGCCCTTGTAGAACTCTGCACCAGGGGATCCCTTAGAAGTGTACATATGGGCATCAATTTCCTAGCAGGGACGGGGAACAGAGGTAAAGGAGACATGGCAAGGTCAAAGAACAGCCGGAAACGGAAACACCAGAGACCCTAATCTCCAGGTTCAGAACATGAATTCAGGGCCACCAAGACTCTAAAAGATCCCTCAGTATCCAAAGATTAGTTCTCCATGACAAACTAATAATCAATCAACGCCCCCCCCCACACACACACACCTGTGTGCAGTGAGGTGAGGGGGAAGGAAAGGAGGGAAGCAGGGAAAATGGAATGGAGGGGCTAGGTTATTTGAATGCTCATTTGTTTAAGAAATAATGGCAAGTTTTTGTAAAGTCCTAGATTTGACTATTTGGATAAGAAAAATCAGTTCTTATTGAATATAGATGTATGGTTTTCCCCAAAATGTTTCCAGTGCACAACTATTTGAATGCATGGATGGGAACATTGAGCTATAGAAATCCAACTGTACACACACACACATATATATATATATATAAACACTGTGCTTAGAATGTTATGGCCTCTGTGCCAAATTGCATGTGAAAGCAGTTAGCTCTACTTACCACAGAAGCTTAAGCTCCCTAAACTAGACAGACCAGCCCACAACAAGCAAACAACAGATCTGAGATGGACTTGTTGAAGAGGGAGAAAAGGAGAAAGAGAAACTTTAGTAATGAAGACCATGCAAGAGGGAAGAAAGAAAGATGTACGATGGTAATCAGAGGGGAAGGAGCCAGGTATAGACTATCATCGCAGGATCTGAGAGGTCAGGAAAGAAGAAAAAAAAGAACAAAGAAAGTAAGCCTATCTATAAAGAGAAGAGGAACCTGCTGAAGGCTTGCGACCTCCCACAGTATTAATGAGGCAAAGCTTACCTTTTCTAGCAGCTATATTTTTGAAATCTCCTACTACTAGTAGGAAGTACCACGTTTGAAGGAGGACATTAAAACAGTTAATGTGAGCAGGGCGTGGTAGGACATGCCTTTTATCCAGACACTTAGAAGGCAGAGGGGGGTGAATCTACATAGCAAGTTCTAGGACAGCTAGAACTATACAGTAAGATCCTGTCTCAAAAACAAAACAAACAAAACAAAACCAAAAAAAAAAAAAAAAAAAACACAACAACAACAAAAAAAAACAGTTAAAATGAGGACCAGTCTACCTCACGATTTAAAAGCCTTGACAAGTCTCCTTAAACCTGTATCTATAAATATCAGCAAGAAAATATGCCAATGAAAGCACCAACTGATTTAAATTCTAGAAGCAGGACACGAGTCTTGCTTAAACTGCACAAATGTAGCTTGTAGAGTACACCATGGCATTACAGAAACAGTTTAAATGTTGTTGCTCAAGCAAAGTGGAAGGCGGTTTTGTTGTTGCCCCTTTCTGAGGTAGTGAATTCATGTTCAAGAAGCTGTTCTTTCTGGATGAACCACAGCAAGGAAGCTAAATGAGAGGCAACTTAACAATGCTAAGAATTCACGACAGGTTAGTGTTGCATGGAAAGCCACAGCAAGGCTTTACCAGTGACACAAGATACACAAGGAGCTCCTGTGAGGCTCACATGATAGGCGCAGGAGCGAGCAACCAACCAAGCTGCCTCGACTGTTCACTAGGAGAGACTCTTCATTTTAAATACAAGGGGTGACCTCTTACTTCCTGTAGGAGAATCCATTCCCAGGATAGAGAACAGCGAGTGGAGATGGAAGAACCTAGGATGGGGAAGGGATCCAAATAAAATGCAAAAGCAAGCACAGGAGCACAGCCATGATCACACCTGCAGGGACATCTACTAAGAGCAGAGATGAGGAAAGAGAACAGAAACAACAGGAGTCTGCCAGAGAGCATCTGCTTCCCTGAGTGCATGGGAGCAGATCTGTAACACAGACGGGCAGGACACATTTCTTGCTAGGTGACGTGGTAAGAACTGAAAGGCTGCAGGGTTTTACTGCACTGAGTTTTACATTTGTCAGTTTCCTTCAACAGTATCAGGCTCATTTCTATTTTCTTGGATTGAGAAATCTCCTTACAAGAGGAACTGCCTTCCTCTACCTGCTGTTCTTTACCCGGAGGAGCAGACGTCTTCCACAGCTCTGCTATTTCTAGATCCAGGCAGCGCAGAACTAGCTAACCTCACCTGCAGACAGGAGCCTGAGCTGAGGGAGTCAGCTAGTCTTCCTCACAAGAGGATGGAGTAGGCAAAGCAGGCGGAGTGAGGCGGAAGCTTTTAGAGGGAGGAGATGGGGCTCAGAGCAATCTTCCAGGCAAGCCACAGTTGTGCTCTGGGGCTCCAAGCAGCTCAGGCGGCAGGAAGGAACTCGGACATTTTCCTGGGAAAACGCTGAGTTGGAGGTTTAACACACGCTGGAAGGGACCAGCAAAGTGCTACCAGAACCTCCTCCCTTTTTATAAGAAATCACAAGTGAATACAATAAGGTGGTTTGAATGATGTGAAGTCTCCTGCTAACTGGGCTAATAATCTGGATATCCCTACCGTCAAACTAGCACATGACACTGTCTGCCGATCTGCCATGTAAACAGAGTGAGCTCTCTCCCATCCGCTGCAGTAAAAGGTAAAGAAGCTCCAATGAGGGTACTCAGTACATCTGCACCCCAACTCAATAGGGCCTGAGCCTCAAGACCAAGCCTGGAGGAGCAGAAGGCTGACAAGGGAACCCTGGGTAGCCACACACCAGCAATCCCTTACAAAGTTCCACCTACAGCGCCTGAACACCAGTCATCTAAAACTAGCCATCCAGCTGGAGAAGCAGATGCTAAGCAGACTTCATATGAATAAGGAGGAGGCTTTCTCCTAATTGCAGCCCACCTTACAAAAGGCAGCAAGCCAAGGAAAGAGTCTGGGCCTCCTGGTCATCAAGGAAATATCCTTCTGGTGGACTAATGGCAGAATCACAGTTAAGGGTCAATGTACTCTGCCAATCTGCAGCCAAAGACTATAAGCAGGAGCTACGAGGGCAACTGAGAATTCAAGCACCTTATATAACTGAGTACCAACTACATGCTTGGTGGTTAGCCTGCAACAGACTTGAAGAAATGAGGAATCTACTTGACCCAGAAAATCAAACTGCATAGAGACAGAAAAAAGAAAGCAAGCAAGCGAGCAGAAACTAGAAGTTATAACCATCTAATGTATAGATTTTCCAGACTCTGCATTGACAGAAGCAGAAACTGAGGACCATTGTGGAGCCAGCAAGCCTATCAGACGCCCCTACATCACATGCTGCTGCTGCTGCTGCTGCTGCTGCTGCTCAGCCTTACCGAGGGCCACACAACAAAACAAGGACAAACTGACTCCAAGCAGAGAAATGACAGAGAAAAGAACACGGACTTTCTAGAATGTCTTCACAGCTAAGCTGAATAGAGGTCTGGTTGTAAAGCAGCCCTCCACCAAGGTGGACATAAATAAGATTCTGTAAGCCCATCCAGCCACACAGCATAGTAGTGGGTGGATTAGGACTATAAAATGTGAACGCCCTATAAAATGACTGCAGATATTCAAAGAAAGGCTAAAATGAAAAGTGACACCAAAAATATGCCTAACCAATAGGCCTGTCAGTTGCTGGGGAAAGAGCAAGCATCTGTGTCCTTCAGCTTCCCTTTCTAGTCAGCGCTGAAAAGCCTTTGCTGAAAACAGTGGGGGTAAAGCACCACCGGTCCATCCATAATCCATCAGTCCATCCACGGTCCACCTGCTGGCCGACATTCTCTCTCTCACACGCACACACGCACACACCTAAAATTATAAACATCTTGTTAATAAAAACAATTTCTCAGAACCACAGAGTCTAGAATATATGAGGAACTTAAATGTTTGGTTTCTAAACAGAACAAAAATTCTCCCAGCCCAAAGCTAATTAGCCCACCAAGGAATGAAGCCTACAGCTCTGGCCTGCAAAGCTGCAAAGCATTGGATGGCTGCACTAAACTTGCCTTGAATATAAATGTTACATTTAAAAAAAAAAAAAAAGTAATTTATCTAAACACAGTGTAGGTAGTTCTGCAATCAGCACCTCATAAATAAAGAGAGAAAGATGACGGGAAAAGCTCTCTAATTGATTTTAAAATTAGTTCCAGCAAAGAAATAATCTGACAACCAACAAGGTCGACAACAGAAAAAGGAAAAAAATAGCCCTGAGTAAAAAGTCCACCTAAAGACGTCGATGAATCAACATACCCGAGAGAAGACATTTGGAAAACCCTGAGTAAGAACAGAGGTGTTAAAAGACAGAGTCAAATAGGGACTGATCTTCAAAGACACATAAAATCCTGAAAATAACCCCGTTGGGTGGACTGAACTCAAGCTACACTGTGCTAATAGAATGTACATTAAGGGGAAACCATACAGAAAGAGGCAGGGCTGGTTAAGCAATGGCAGAAGCTAGGCTAAAACAGAGTGGGGAAATGATGTAGCTGCCAACATCTAATCCAGGTGTAAACTATCCAGCAAAACCAAGCAATGCAATTAAGAGGGAAGGGAGAAAAAAGGAAAGCAGGCTCCCTCCTGGGACTTATGAACCCAATACAGGAGCCCCAGCTGAACAGAGCTAGCAGAGGCATCCAGAGATTAACAGAGGGTTTCCAGTAGGCAAAATGATGCCCACTCAAAAGCAATCTATGAAATTAATTCTTCTGCCTCAGCAGACATGATTTAAACATTTGACAATTGTCTACTATGGTCATAGTACTCTCTACAAGATTCGAAAGGGGAGATAAAGATGAGAAATGGCATTCCTGCCCTCAGCGGTGTTTAGACTTCACAGAGAAAAGCAGGCATGCACATCAACAGGTATCATGCTGGAGAGAAGGAAAGGCCTGTGTGTACAGAAAGAAGTCTCTGACCTAACAGGATTCTTAAGAACCTGAGCAAGCCAGAGGGCTACCCTCAGCACAGAGGGCACATAGAGAGGTCAGAGAACCGTAAATGATGGTGCCACCAACTCCAGAAACAACAGAGAATCACTACAGCTCAATGGGACTGAGAAGTGAAAAGAAACATGAACACACAGCATGAGCAAGATTTAGATAAGTTGAAAATGTTACAACTGTGTGATAGTGATGATTAAAGGAACAGAGAAGAGAGAGATGGGCTGAAAAGGTAAATGCACAAGGTTCAGGGGATTAACCACCAAGTCCCACCAGGAGGTTGTTAAAATCCCACAAAATATGATTTGAAAGAAAGAGGCAAGGGGATCTCTGGCTCAAGGAATGGAAGGAAATATAATTTGTAAGACAGAGAAGAAAGAAATCAAATGCAACAAGACAGGCACATGCTGTCTTTCCCAGTTTAAAATATCCCGACAAAGATCAGTGGAGTGTCCATTTTAGGAAACTGCTCTCTGTCTAGATACTCAGTGTCTTGACCTCATCCCAAGAAGCCAGCCTTGCTGGCCAGTGACCTCTCCAGTTGAGAAGCAGATCACAGCAGTGATTTAAGTGATGGCACCTAGATATTAATCTCAAAACAGCACATACACATGCTGGAATCTTAAACAGGTGAGCTATACCCATCGTTTCCTAATAGTAATTTTTTTCAGCCTTCAATAAAGGAAGTTTCAAGTGTTCATCTCAAAAATGCCCAGATCAAACAATTTGGAACCGGGTACAGAAAGCCTCTGCCAGCACTCTGACACGTTCCATGTCTTTTGATCACACTGCCGCAGTCCCCAAATCTCTCCATTGGAAACGGGTGGAATGCTATATCCATTTCAAAGAGCTTTTGCTTGTCTCCAAGGTCCTCAATGCCAAGCTGGAGTCCCTCTCTAATTTGCTGTTTGCCTTATGCTCCCAGTTACAAGCCTGAGATCACAGTCACCGGGTTTATTGGTTTGCCCGTACTTTGCTTAGGGACTCTAACCTCACATCTTTCTCTTGGTATGCATCTTAGTGGCCACATGGTCTGCCTGAGGATCCAGAGGGACCACTCATCTTTCTTTCAAAAGTCAAAAGTAGAGGGAATGGGCTGAGAACCACTTGTAACTGTGTCTAAATGGCAAAGCACACCAGGGTCCTACACAACAGATGGAGTTATCAGAACCTAAATCAGCCTTGCCTCTGAAAAAAAGCCTTTGAGATTCCCAGGGCATCCTTAGTAATGTACTTACCTGCAGTTCCTCTCTGCCAAAGTGCCTGTCCAAGAATCCCAGGGGGCACAGATCTGGGAGAGACACCCAAAGTAAAAGCAGCAAGGACACAAGCTTAGAAAGACCCTTCACTGCCCAGGCCTGAATGTTTACAGGCTGTGATGTGAAAGAATCTTTATGATGAGTTCAGAGTGAAGAAGCTCAAGGACAGGGAATGGAAATGAACAGACAGCAATAGCAGTGCAGTACCAGCTTCAACCCTTGGATTTCCACTTTTTCCTGAGTACCAAGCCAGAGATAGAGTCCAAGGGAGAGAAAGGGAGAGCCAGACACATTGCACAAAAGAACCAGAGAAGAGGCTCTCCAACCCAAAGCAAACTTAATCCACGAAACACCCAGGGCTGAGCAAACACTCTACCTGTTTTTGAGGTAAATTTCAGCTCCATCTCTCTGTGCCAACAACTACAATAGCACTCCAAGAGCAGACTTCAGGAGGGAATAAGTCAGCCCTGCACTGGATGCCTGGGGGCTGTTTCCTTTGTCATTAACACTCCAAGTGTAACACAAAGCCTATGGAAGCTCTGGGCTATGGAGCACTAGGCTTTCCAGTTTCAGATCAAAGCCAAGAGCTCCCTAGGAAGCCCTAAGATTGCACAATGTACTATCTCCTTCAAGGCAGCAGCTCAGAAAAGCCAGAGCCTTTCCCTAAGACTTACTTCTTTATGGCAAACAACTGGATAAAGCAAGCTCTGCCTTTAGAGAAACCCCAATGCCTGTGCAGGTTCACAAGAGCATCACATGTAAGTCATAAACAGGCTTTCAGCCTGAAGGAGTGCATAGCTCCTAAGAGCAGACACTAGATTCACTCTGAACGATCCAGAAGCAAGACCAACACCTGCAGTCACACCCACCCGAATGCTTGAGGGACTACTAACTACACACACTCATGCATTTAATCCTCCCATCCCACCAGCCACCACAAACCACACTCCAATCACAACACAGGATCTGCCTGGCAATCCAGGAAAGCCCTAGGAGGAAAAAAGTTGCTCTGCTGTTTTTAAATGCTTCCTCTAGCTCAATTAGAAAATAACCAGAGCAGAAGGGAGAAAGTACAGTTAGCCGTGGGCTAAACCTTCTTTTCCTGTAAAATTTTTCCTATTACACCACCCTGACCCCACCCCACCCCAGAGCCCCCACCCCCACCCCCCACTGCCCTGGTATTTCTAGATGTCCAGAAGATGTGCTTAACTGATGATAGACTACTAAAATTTCTAGGGAAGGAGGAAGAGAAACAGTGAAGCGAATGTGCCACATACTTTTCTAAAAGTAACATCACTGGGTCCTCATCTAGAGCTCAGGTCAGTCGGCCAAATGGCAGGAATTGCTAAGGCCATCTGCCTGCCCATCTCACTGCTCACTCAAGTCTCCTCTGTTACCTATCCTCCAACTCCTGCATCTGCATTCTCTCCCACATGGCTCTTTTGCTTAAGAGTGCTCATACCATAAGCAATTGGATTTTACCTTTCTCCGTGTCCAAGCCATTGACCCTCAAGAAAGTACCTGGTACTTAGACAAAAGGTAATTTCCCAAGTGCATGCCTGGAGGCCTGGTACAATCCACCTACTACATACCTTCATCCCCAAACCATCCCAGCATTCGGGGTTTCTGAAACTACAGGGCTACTCCCCATCTCCCAAAAATACACCATCTTTTCCTTGGAGAGTCTACCAGATCTTGGTCTAACTAGGGCAGGAATATATTCTTGTGCAAGCTGCATCTTACACAAGGGCATCTAGCCAAAGGGACAAAGACAGAAGAGGAGCTGAAATTCAGCTTCCCCTCTGTATGCCAAGCCCTGACTGAACTGAGGCTCTCTAGGGGAAAGGACATTCCTTTCTGATTTGTACTAACATACCAAATGAACTAGACAGGAACTAACCCTCAGTAAGAGCTCTACTTCGAATATTTTTAAGTTAAAAAACAAACAACAACAAAAGAGAACTATTTTTTTCTTCTCTATGTAGCCCTGACATGCTAACTGTCCAGGAACTCTGTATATAGACCAGATTGGCCTCGAACGCACAGAGATCCACCTACCTCTGCCTACAAGAGGCTGGAATTTAAGGTGTATGCCACTATGCCTGCTTCTACCTTGAATACTCAATTGGGCTTCTTAGTTTTGTCTGCTGCCCAAGCTTCAACATCTATATAAATTGTAGCACCATTGGGAACTAGAGACAAGTTTTCTTCCTATACCCGTATTGTAAATCTTTGTAAACTTTAGAATAAATATTGAAGGGAATCTCATGCTCTTTGTAAGAGCTCGTGGGAATTCTTTTAAGGAGGAAGGAAAATCCTCTGAATCCTCCAGGACCCAGAGGGCCTGCTGGAGGAGCAGCTACAGTTCTCATTTGTCACAGTCTCCCCAGGTATTTGGTCAATTAAGGCTTATCAAAAGAAAATCCACAATTACTCCTAATAGATTAGTTTTGTACAAATGTAAATTACTTTCATATCTTGTAAGTCAAATCACTGACATAATAGTTCTTAACTCTAAACACATCTTTCTCCTCGGCTTAAAATTCCTCAAGACAAAACCTAAAACATAGCATAAACTCTTGACCTCTGACCCTTGCTTACCAACCAAGGGCTCTTGTTTTCATACCCTACCACCTAGATACCCGCTCTACTACTCATCATCAAGGCCCTCATTTCATGTCTAGAAATGTTCACAGGACACATGCATGTCCTGGCCCTGCCTGTAATTTCCTGTCATTCAGGTGGCATGCCATTCACACACTGTCCTCAGGGGCTGTACATTCTCTGGTTCCCCCAAACTCACCTGATTGTCATCAATGTTTTAAATGTTATTTCCTCAAAGAAACTCTCAGACTATCCATTCTTCCTAAACTTGAAACTTTTTGTAGCAGTGAAATTATTCATGTGCTTCTACTATGCTTCAAAGTTCATGAGAAGGTTTCACATCCCAGAACAGTATCAGAAAGCAAGTAAATACTGATGGTGACTAACCCACTCATCTCAGCTTCTCCAAATGTGCTGTCCATAAAAAACAACAAAAATCAACTGCTGCCTATCAGCCACTAAAACCTTGAACGATGCTAGAAAGAACTGTGATGGATATAAGTGTAAAACGTGGTCTTAGTAGGGGAGGAGGAGAGTCTATTTCATTAATGTGTTAGTATTTATTAAATGTTGATGGAATATCCTATATATGTTTAACAAATATATATATATACACATATGTATATGCATATATATACACATACATATATACACATATATGAATATATATATATGAGCTAATATATTTTAGTTTAAATATAGCTAGTTAAAATTTAAAGCAACAAATATAACTGGCTTATGTGCCTTCCATGACAGGGCTGGTCTGGCCTTCCTCTTATGTGCTTACTTCTCATTCTTGAATCCCTGTGTATCAGTTTCTCAGGGAAGTACCAGAAGAGCAGCATGCCTGAGTCCTACAGAGTACCCTCCACCACCACACTGGTGCTGGTGTGTGTGTGTGTGCTCTATCACTGATCTCTAATGGGATCCCTTCCTATATTCTCCCAGAATTTAATGAACAAATAATGACAATCAGTCTTCATTTCTCTCAAAAGCCATATGTTGCTGACTATTATAGCTAAGCCTTACTTAGAACTTTCTTAAAATGGAGTAAGATCTCAGAAGTGAAGAGAAAAGGAAGGGGGTTGGGTAGAAGAAAAAAAAAAGAGGTAATTCATTTTGGTAGAAAACAAGAAATAGTATTATCAGAATCCAACCTGAGCTAGAAAAACAACAAACAAATAAAATCAACAACTGCCCATTAGCCACTAATCTAAGAGAAAAGTATCTTTAAACAGCTAAGGAGCTCTAAAGGCACCTGGGAAAAAGAGTCCACAGTAGGTTAGTTCATTCTTCAGAAAACCTATTACTTTACCTAAGCTCAACATGCCCCATCCCCTAAAAACTGCTTAAAATCCAGCCACATTGTCTACATTAACATAATGCTTTAGCTAATGATGCAGACATAAAAATTAACATTCAAGAATTTCAAAGTTGTGGTTGCTGTGGGAACCTTAATTCCAACTGTAGAGCACAGATGCGGAATCGTGGACTACTCCCAATCCTGATCAAATTGGAGATGTGTATTTACTCTGTGCAATGAGGCACAGCCACAGTTACTGAGACAACCTCATTTTGGCATTTCTAAGCTTTCATGCATTTAAAATTTCAACCTTACCACAATACTGTTTGCTGCATTAAATTGCCTCCTCTACAAAGAAAAGAGAGCAAATGAACTGATTGGCCAGACATTGAAATCACCCATTCTATGTGTTTAAGCATGATCTGATTCAAAAGATAATTATGATATTTTGATTTTCCTCTTATGGGCTGTCTATAAACTCCCTCACAAATAGGAACAGGGTTTGAACCTCAGCTTGTAAATGCACTATAACATGTGTGTGCACAAAACAATGGAAGGACAAATTTCACATCTTGAAAACCACAAATGAGGTAAATTAGAAAGTAGATAATTCACAACACTAAATGATATTTAATTTATATCAACAATGATATTTAATTTATAAAAACTGCCCTTATGGCACGAGCTCTCACCAAGAGCCTAATTCTATAGCCAGTCAACATAATCACTTAAGTTATCAGAAGGAAATAAGAGGACCAAGAATGATGGTCTTAAAAGCAAGCTACAACCAAACCCAAGAAAATACTCAATCTCAACTCTTGTTCCTACCAACTCAAATCAAATAAGCACACACTCTACCCATGAACTACCTAGCTGCACACTGAAGACCAGCTCGTACTGCAATTTCATATAAAGCCTAACTCTATAGAAGTGACATGCACTTGCTCAGTCAAAGACTCAGCAAATAGTACCAAACATTATAGTTAGCAGTGATCAAAGATGAGTAGGTGACCCTAGAGAACACTGACAAAGATTCATTTTACTTAGAGCAAAACCAGAAGGAACTACCAAACCAAAATGACCATCAAAAACAGACCCTGTTACTACATAAGTAAAATGCAGAATGTCTCCAGCTTATTCTCTCAGAAATGCAAGATCTTAAAATAAAATTCGCCTATCATCTCCCATATCCCACCCTAGCTGCTCTCCAGCTCCCTAGGGAGGAATGCCAAGTGTCACTATTTGCAGTGGAGCAGAGGCTAACTAAGGTTTTGGCTACAAGTAAAAAGGCGTAATACCTGGAGACTGTCAAAGACGTGTCCTTTTACAGACTGACATCGCACTTAGCTGTCCTGGCTTCTTCTCTGGTTTTACACAAGTGCAGATGCTTCCTGGGTGATTACAGTAAGAATGGCCCTCACAGGGTCATGTAATTGGACACCTGGTCCTCAGTTGGGGTGCTGTTTTGGGGAGGTCTAGGAGAAGCCATGCTAAAAGCATGTCACTGGGTGTGGACTCTGACATTTCAAAGCCTTATGGCATATGTTTATGTTCATACTTCCCCTACAAACACTGTGTGTGCAGTTCAAAATGTGAGCTCTGAGCAGCACTCAGTTCCCACCGCCACTGTGCTTGCTGCCATGGTTTCCCACCAATAGACTCCTGTCCCTCTAAAGCACACAGCAAAGAAACCCTGCCGTCCCCAAGCTGCCTCAGTCACGGTGTTTTAAATCACAGTAGTAGAAACCTCACCAGTACACTGCCTGTTCTCACCTGTATGTTGTCTCCCTCCAACCTTGGCGGTCGGATGCTTGACAGGTGGATGGTCTTGTAGTCTCCAGAATTCAGCTTCACAACAATGGCATCAGCATTCAAAACCTGCATGACCTATAAGGAAGAAGGCAACAATGTTTGAACTGGCTTCCATAGTCCTCACAACCCAGCAAAGAGCCAGGCCCATCACAATCAGACATGAAAGTGAGATAGGTAGCCATCTTTAATAGACCCAATATTGTTCTCCTACCAACAATGGCAGAGAAAATACCCAATAATACTCAAGGCCCAAACCATATGACGATCTCTCAGTAAAACAAAAGCTACTTCATTCACAAAGATGATCAGTCTTTATCGCTTGTGGTTAACTAGCAGGTTAAAAGACTAGAAACCTGAGCCAGGAGCAATGGTGCACACCTACAGTCTAAGCCCTCAAGAGGCAGTGGCAAGAGGACCACTGAGCTTAAGGCTGGTGGGGGGTGTGGGTTAAGTTCCAAAACGAGATATCCAGGGCTAGACAGTAAAAACCCTGCTTAAATATGAATAATGTTAAAAACCAACACACTAAAGGCAGTCTCTACTGAGACTTTCCTTGATACAAGTTTAAAACTACAAATCAAAATCTCAACTCAATGACTCTAGTGAAAGAGACATGGGTTGGACAAGAAAAGGGTACCACTCTCACTACATGAGAAAGAACCACAATGAGATGCCTCAATAGAAAGCAGAAAAATCAAAGATACGTGAAGAACAAACAGAACTGTCAGCTCAGCTCAGGGAAGAAGCTGCTTAGCCATTAATCTCACAGGCAGAAATAGTAAATTGCTAAAATATTACCTCAGCTACTCTACAAGCTATCTTTTTAGAATGCTACTACGGACATGTCTGGGTTTGGAAACCAAAAATCATTACCATTTCACCCCACTCTCAGCTGAAATGATTCACTCCCAGGCTGGGATACAAGGATATGAATTTGAAGGACAGAAGCACAAATATGCCTCTGTGAAGGTTAGAGCATCCCACCAGTGTGTACAGAGTAAAATGCCATTCACACTGGGACAGTGCCACACCATGGCTATGACCAGAACCCATAATACAGCCAGCAGTCAACAATTCACCCAATTATATCCAAACCCTGTTGTTTCAAAGCTGTTTGGGATTTTTCTTTTTCTTCCTTCTTTGCGAGCATTACAAGAAAGTAGCTGACTACAAAATTTGGTCACCGTCCATTCCATCTGCAGAGTGAAAATCAGGCTAGTCTATGCTTCGATCAGGCCCCCATCAGGAATCTCTGAGTGGCTGAACTACAGGGTCAGCTGCCACAAGGGAAGGAAGCCTGACAAAATTTCTCTCTTTTATGCATGAAACAAAAGCACCTAGACTGTCTGTTCCCATGATAGATGGAACACTGGGAAATGTCTTAAAGGAGGCCTATTTCTTAGAAGGCCCAAAATTCTTCAGCAAAGAATACACTCATTTATTTGTAGAGCCATCAAAAACATCTATTCTCCGCCTTTACAAAGAACCAGCAAATCACATACCAAAAAGAATAAAGAATGCTCTGAGGGACAATCTTAAGAATGAGCAAACAGCAGAACCAAGTTAGAAAATATGCACAACAGAAAGTGGCCAGAGCTCAGTAAACCAAAGAGAAAGAAGGAAACAGATGCCAGTTAGAACCCAGCTGTGCATGCATGGAAGGCTGTGGCTGGCAGACGGAAAGGTCTGGATTTGACCACTGTGAGTAATGGAAGCAGCAGAGAGAAAAGGCCACAGATAATGAAGGATCTAAGCAGATCAAAGAAAATTAGGAATTGTTATTTTTCTACTGTACATTTAGGATTAACCTGCAACTCTGAAAGGAGCAAAAGTCAGTGTCAAACCCAGAGTCATAACCAAAACTGTTCCTGGACAGAAAAACTTGAGGATCAGAGGTAATAAAAATATATAATATGAGGTCAAACTAGGGTTAGGGCTGGTTATCAGAACTGGGTAGTATCAAAAGGTACCAAGACCCTTCAAATCCAAGAGCTTTCTACATTTATCAAAATCAAGACAAAAAACCTCCAAGGTACTTACTGTCTAGAACATACAACCAAAAAATATAGATACTAGACACATTAATGCCAAGAACTCATATCAATAAAATACCTTCCCAAAGTTATCAACAGTGGACAATAGACCCAAACAGAGAAGGCCCCATGACTATGTCTCAATCTGATGGTTGTGGGCTTCAGGATGTGTCTTATTCATGACGTGTGCTAGTCTACTATTCTAAGTGTGCTAGTCTACTATTCTAACTGCAAACAAAGAGAAGAAAAAATCCCTCTAAGCAATACCAGCAAAACAGTTCCTAGCCAGTCAATAATTCTTTCAAAAGGATACCCAAAGGAAAATAAGACAATTTTCAGTCATCTCAAATGCACACATCTCACAATATTTCAAAAATCTTACTCTTGGACAGATCTGTACTTACTCTCAAACTCAAATTAACTCTTATTAAATTGTCAGTTGCCAAAAAAACATACAGAACTTCCTTACAGCAAGACAGTCCTTGCTTGCGAGCATGCTCAGAGAGCAAGGACACCAGGGAAAGTATCACAGTGTCGTCACACCTTCCCCCTTTCCCAGAATGGGAGGATCTAAGCATCCCCTCTGACAAGGCTGGTGTTCGTCACCCTTATAACATGTTAGCGACAGTAGCAAATGGATTCTTGAAGCTTAAATTTTAGGCCACAGCAGCAGATTCTCTGCTTGGCATATCCCTGATTAGCAACCTCCTCTTCAGAGCTGCACACTCAGATGCTGCCAAGGGATGCAAGGCTCAGCTTTCGGAGGGAGGGCAGAAGGGAAGAAAGGAAGTGTGCACCTGTGTGTGTGGGGGGGGGGGGGTGTCTACTCCTCTGTAAACGGTGCCATTACTGCCCAGCAAACAGCAATTGCTTACAGAGACATGGAAGAAGCGATAAACTACTGGGTATCGACACACACTGTGCAGTAAGTAAAATGCAGAGTGGACCCCACCCAGAGCCTGCTCATCACCTCAGTTATAGACCACCCTTGAATGGCTATATTTCTTAGGGAGCTTTTCATCAGGAGAACTGAAGTATAAGCTACAGATCTCTAACCACACCATCCTCATACAGACACACCAAGAGATCACCCAAGGCTCAGGAGCAGAAATCTATAAGGAACAAGTCACCATCTGGACTCAAGATCACACACTAAATCCAATTCCTTCTGCATCACTTGAAGTCTAGTTGCAAAGGGAAAAATGTTTTCATGATGGTAAGATATAGGCTAAAGGCCACCACTGTCAAGAGAACTACTGAGCTGTGTCAGGACAAAAGAAATACTGATCCTTTCTTTGGTCCCCTGCCATAGTGACAATCTGCACAGGCCCCTTCAATGCTCACTGTGAATCCAGGGGCTGTTCTATTTGGCTCCGTAGAGTCCTGCAGCATGCATCAGTTGATGCATGCTTACAACCACCTTCTGAGGTACAGACACCTCCAATATGTCAGCACTGCATACACACCCAACAAAACTCTATACCAGTCTTGGTATAGAAAGAGACAGAGAGCCCATCAAACCAAACAGGGCTTCTACAGGACAACCGGGGACTGCCCTTTCATGAGACCGCCCATCAGAAATGAAATCCATGCCCTTCGCCTCACTGATCTCTGACATCTGACCTTTCTCCTGTACCTAGGATCATGTACTACGCTTAGTCTCTGTCGTCCATCATAAAAGTACAAATGCAAGCTTGCTTTTAATAAAAGTTAATAATTATAGCAATATCCTGGTATAACCAAATATTATCAGAAATAACTAAGAGGACGCTGCACATCAGACAAATTTCTATGAGTGGGTGACACCTTACAAACTACCTCACAACTCCCCAAAACAATCAAGGGCACAAGGAAAACAGGAGAGTCTAAGATGTTGTAAGGAGGTAAAATAAGCAAATTTAATATTAATGAGAAAGAAAAAAGATATTAAGAGAAATCTAAATAAAATGATGACTTCATTTAATACCAGCATATCTATATTGGTTCATCAATTACCATGCACCATACTCACACAAAGGACATTAGGGCAGCAATGGACTCTCAGCATTAACTGTTCTGGAACCATCCTAAGAATATTCCTTAACCTCTTCTAATCCATCTGCAAACTGGACAGCTAATGAAATCTTCCAGACAAGTCCTAGCCCATCTGTAGTCCGGTGGAAGCTGATGTTCTGGCCAAACATCCCTACAACTTCCTTATCATCATGTAGTTCCTTCTTTGACAAAGGTCAGGCGAGTGACAAATTTTTCATTTGTTTGTATTTTGCCATCTCTGAATGGCTATATAAAAAAAATATATTGGCCAGTCCTAAAGTTTTATCAAAAAGTTACTTGCATTCAGCATAAATTTAGCAATTAAGCAGAAAAACAAATAAAAGGCATACAAATTTTTGGGGAATAATAAAATTAAACTGTTCATAAGACATATATGAAGAAAACTCCAAGATTTCTCAAATATTATTAAATCAACTCATGAATTAATAAAGTAGTGGAAGACAAAAATCAGCAATTTCTATATACTAACAATAACATCTAAATTTTATCCCCAGTAGCAAGCATCACAAACAGCAAACTGCTTAGGAACAACCAAGGAAGTAAAAATATATACAGTGCAAACTAAAAAACACTGAGGGAGCTTGAGAAGTGGCTTAGTAGACAAAGGGCTCCCTGGGCACGAGGACCTCAGCTGAGATCGCTCTACCTTCACAACACCCATGAAAAAAGGTGAGTGTGACAGGCATGCCCAGAATCCCAGTACTGAGAGGCAGGAACAAGAGGATTTCAGGAACTTTGTAGCTTGCCATTTTACCTAACTATTGGCCTGCACAGACTTTTGCACACATTTACCATGCACACAGATAAAAACGTTAGACAAAAGATAAATGGAACCATATCCATGATTATGGATAAGATCTAATATTGCCAATGTCAATATTATTTTTGCTGGGATGTTGGTTGGTTTGATTTTGTCAATTTGATACAATTCTATCAAAATCCCAAATGTAACTACTTTTACTTTCTTTTAATATACAATGTTTCACAGATTTACAGGTAATCTGTGTGCACAGGCTATGTGTGATACATATTAATACTGTTGTAAACTTGACAAAATCTAGAACCAACCCAGAGATTAGTCCTTGAGCATGCCTGTAAGGCATTTTCTTAAGTTGGTTAACTGAGGTAGGAAGATCACAAACCAGAACCACCATCATCAACACCACCATCACTAGCACCACCACCATCACTAGCACCACCACCATCACTAGCACCACCACCATCACTAGCACCACCATCAGCACCACCACCATCACTAGCACCACCATCACTAGCACCACCACCATCACTAGCACCACCATCACTAGCACCGCCATCAGCACCATCAGTCACAGCCTGGGCCTGGGCAGAATGAAAAGGAGAGTAGGCAGGCGCTGGGCACTGGCATGCATGCACACATTCAGTGTTACCTTGTTCTGACTATGGATACAATAAAACTAGTTCCTTAGGCTCCTCTACTACAACTTCCCTGCCATGATGGGCTATAAGCTAAAGGAACTTCCTGTGGGTTTCTTTTAGTCAGTTTTACTATAGCAAGAGGAGAGAAAAGCTAGGAGAGAAATCAGTCGCAGGTGTGAGGTGTTGCTGTCACAGACCTGTGTGGTTGTTAGGCCACTGGAAATATACTGTGACTAGAATGTGGATTTGGTAGCCTAAGCTAGAAGAGCCAATGAACACTAGAAGTATTCATTTACTGTTTAAGTTTTGTCAGGGTATTTTTACCATAGTATTAAGAAACAAAGTAAGCTAACCAGCCAATTGGTATTGTTCATGGCTTACTACATGTACTACTTAAATGAGCACCCAAAGTGCCCTGACAGGTTGTTTGACATCGGTTTGATCCGGCCTTGCAGAAATAGAAAAACATGTTAAAAAAAAATTTCACTTTGGAGCTCAAAGGGCCACCAAATAGGCAAAAATAACAAAACTGGATAGCACATGTTTCTTTATCTCAAAAGTTACTACAAAGCTACAATAATAGAAAACATATAGTACTGTCATAAAGACTTGGCAATTCAGACGAGTGAAAAAGGACAAAAATGAAGCTTTGCATTTGTGGTCAGGTGGGTGTGGACAAGGATGGGAATTCAATAGGTGAGGAAAGGCAGTCTACAACAGACAATACGGAAAGCTGAAGGCATGAATGATCTAGCTGGAGCCTTGGTACTACACTAAAGACTGACTTAAACTGGATCGGTGACTTAAATATGAAACGTTAAATATCTTAACAGAAATCACAGGGCAAAAACATCACTGTTTTGCACTTGGCAATGATCTATTGGATATAAAAACCAAAGACAAACATAATAATGAAAATAGTAAATTAGATTGTGCACCAAAGTACAACTAATAGTAAAAGGCAGCCCACAAAATGTAAGATGGCACTTCTAAATCATGTATCTGACAAAGACTTAATGCTCAGAATATTCGCAAAATTCCTATAATTTAACAACAAAATCAAGCAGTGCAATTAAAAATGGGAAAAAAACCCTGAGTTCCACACCCAGCACTACAAACAATTTTTAAAAACTGAAGAGCAGGCAAAGGACTTACAGAGACATTTCCCTAAAGCAGGCTATACAAAGATGACAAGCACAGGGGACAGTCCACCACAGCAATATTCACTAAGGGTAATGTAACAACCGTGTAATGGCATGCCATGGTAAACCAATCGGTATAGATCCTTCAAGGAAGTAAACTAGGGGAAGGGATCTCAGAACCCTCATGTCAAACGTCTACAGCCATGATGCTGAAGAATTCGGGAACTAGAATCAAAGCAAAAAGTGGCTGGGGCAAAGTCAGGCCCATGCTGACTAAATACCTCCACTCTAGCAGATCCATGCTGCAGCCCTAGTTACCTTACAACCTGCTCTCCAATGTTGGCTTTGGCTCTCAATGCCAGCCAACTACATGAGCTCTCAAGCAAAGTCTCAAAGAATAAGCTTGAAGGAAGGAGTTTGTGTAATTTTACATCTTTTCAAAACACAATGTTGAGTGTTGTTTATGCTATCAAGCAGAGAAGGTCTCTAACAAGCAGGGCAGTGAGAAGGCATCTCTTGGTGACAAGCCTTCCCCCTGCCCCCAACAATGCTATTCAGGACTGTGAAATCTGCAATGCCCACAGATCCAGCAGTAAGGACAGGGAAGCCAAGCCACGTGCTCAGGGGACCATATGGCTACAAACTGCACAGATCAGCTAAAACGCCACAGGGAAGGCAGGCAGGGAACTGGCAGGCCACAACAGGCACAAAAGTCTTAGGCAGGCTCAGCTAATCGCTGTGAAGGGAACATGCTTCTCTGCTAACCTGGAGAGACAAGAAGAGGCCTCCTTTGCATTTCTTTCTTTCAGGGATAAAACTGCTTAAGCAGATGATGAAAACCAATTTTTCAACAGGCCAGATGTATAAGAAAATCCTTAGCTGAGTTTTCAGATTTCTCACAGTGACCCTCTTGACAAAGACCCATCTACAGCTTTTCAGAATTCAACTAGGAGACCCAGAAGTCCCCACCGAAGAGGTCAGGAGTTACCTTTTCAAGGATTTCAGATGATTTTAGTGATGTCCTGTAGAATTAGCTCCTGTACAGCACAGTAACTGTGAAATAGCCCCTATTTGGAATTGATTGGGGAGGCCTGTGGGACTTTAAACTGTGGGTGTGAGGGCCCCAGGCCATAAAGACCTTTGTTAGACTGCCTTGAGAACTTCCTGGGCATTAACACACCATTTTTGTGTGTATTGAAGGGGTTGTGGGGGGAGTGATAATGGAACTAAGGATTGAATTTAGGCCCACACACATACTTGGCAAACATTCTGCCAATGAGCTACACCCCCACCTCCTAACGTTTTCAATTATTTAAAAATTACTATTGAGCTACAGCTGGGTTTGGGGTTACAAAAACCAGTGAGGTGTAAAGCCTAACAAATATTCATTATATATTCCTTTCAGAAAATGTTGACCAATCCTTCTTTGGGCACATATCAGAAAATAAGCCTACTTCTATCAGTTAATAGTTCTGAAGACCTATTTGCAAAAATATTCCAACTACCTCTAAGGAAATAACTAGCATTTACAGACACTCACTACACTTTCAAAGTATGGGAAAAATCACCAGCTTACATGAATAGCAACCTTCTGGAGACTAGTTAAATAAATTATGGTATAGCTTTACAGTGAAATATTAGGTACCAATCAAGGAAGTTGATCCAAATGCTTTTTTTTTTTGGTTCCTTCTCTAAACAATTATTAAACAAACAAACAACAACAACAACAAATTAAAGGATGTGTTTAGCCCACCTAGTCATCTACTTAACATAAACTCAAGAATATAAAGATAATCTGAGACCAGGTCTGCCAGCCATAAGATCCTGAAAGCCAGTGTGTAAATGGATGACTAGCTCACTCCACAGGCTCACTAAAAACCAAATCCTGTGGCAGGAGTGAGGAGACTGAACAGGTGAGCTGATAAGAGTGCGGAAGCCCCACTCCCTCTCCCTAGCTGTCCAGAAAGACTCCGGAACTACCAAATCCAGCATCTTAAGTAACAACGAAGGAGCTGAAAACCAAGACTGCCTTCAAATCTTTGAAACAGCTGCTAGACTTCAAGACATATGCCCAAAATCCACACAGTCTCAATGCTTGTAACTTAGTATTTTAAAACCTTATTCTTAAATGAAAAACAACCAGAGTCCATCAAATACCTGAGGAGCCTCTAATATGAAAAATGGTGGACCAAAATAACCAACAGAAGGACACAAGGAACACAAAGGAAAACTGTAGACTGAAAGGTAATTCTTCAGAGAACTAGATGACCTGAAACAAGTTTTAGATGTTTGGTTTTAAATAGCAAGAGAAGAGATGCATTTGAACAAATGAAATTCTTAGAAATGAAAGGATAAATAAGGAGGGGGGGGGAGCATGCATGCCTATAATCCCAGCACTTTGGAGGCTGAGGAAGGAGAATCTTAAATTCAAGATAAGCACAGGTTATACAATACAACCTTCATCTCAAAAACAACAATAAAACATGTTTTTTAAGACAAAGAAAATAAGAAGGAAAGCTGCAAACATTAGCCACCAAGTACAGCTTTCAAATGTGAGCAGTTCTGGGAAAGGAAGGACAGAGAAAATAAATGAAAGGTGACAAAGCCGTTTAGGGGAGACGTGAACCTGGAGGTCTAAGACTGGAGAACAACATTACATCATTAAAGGGTTTCCATAATTCTTTCTAGAAAGAAAAAGACTCATACATGGATGAAAAAATATCAGTCATTCAGATCACCAAAAGGGGTGGGGGGACTAGATGACAACAAAATCCTAGGAAATTTAGGAAATTAAGGAAACTAAACTAAGAAACCTAAATGACCTCTCAGCAATCCTGTATCAGGACTCCTGGAAAATGGCTTCTGGCATGGTAGACTGGATGACTAACGAAGGATAAATGGAGTGGCTTCAAAGATTACCTCAACTAGTCTGCTGTCATGAAGAAAGGAACAAGTATGCCACGAAAATGATGGAGTGAATAAAGGAAAATCCACAGGGTGCAGAAAGCATAGTCCTAATCTAAAGCAAGACAAAGAAACCACCTATGATAATGGCAAAGAAGTCTGAGGGTAAAATTCATACTGTGAGAAAAGACAATCTGTTAGTCCAGGTTGGCACTGCCCAGGTCTCAAGACAGAATTACCAAAAGTAAGAGGAGCAAACTGAATGGATGTTTTGAGACAAAAAAATCATACAGGCAGAAAATCTGAGAGTTGAATTAATAATGTGTGTAATATATTTACATGCAAATGTTTAAAAACAATATTAACTTCAGAGAACACACAAAGTATAGGAAATAAAAATTAGCTTTGCTATGCAATAAAGCTCTTAATAAAGAATTTGTTTTACAAAGTAAATACCGACTATTAATTTAAATAAAGTCATAATCATATTGGAAAAATGGGGAAGACCATGTGTATGCCCATGTGAATATTTGTGTTCGAATGAGAAATTTAAATGTTTTCTCTTGTGGAATGAAGTAAAGGTGTTATGCTTACTAAGAAGGAAAAATAACAAATAAATCTTGTATTCAGAGGTACAAAAGAGCCAACTGCTCAAAGTTCTTGACATGGACAAGCCTGGTGTCACATGTCTGTAATGGAAGCACTTGAGAGGTACAGGCAGAAGGTCAGGAGTTCAAGATCACTACCATGGGCTTCATGTCAAATGAACAACGTGGCTGCCGTCTACGGTGAGATGATGAACATGTAACCGAATACTGTTTTCCTTTTGGAGTCTCTTGTTCTTCATGAAAGAACGTACCTGGATTGTATTCATCTCAATCTCCTGATGTCACACCAATGCTCTCTGAGCAAAAGGGCTGGCACAGTTTGAGTGTGTGATGTTCCCTACAGTCTAATGTCTGGAGTCTTGCTTCCCAGATGATGGTATTGATTTGGAAGAGTAAAGAACCCCTGCAATGTGTCATTTATTTGGCAGATGTAAGTCACTAGTGATGGGCCTTAAAGGCTGGTGACATGCCTATCCAGCCGTGACGCCATATCCAAAAAAACACCACTCCTCAAATTGTTCCTGTGAGATACTTGGTCACAACAATGTAAAGAGCCAGATAATAAATATTCCATTCATAAATAAATATTTTAAGCTTTTCAGGCTACTGAACAGTTCAGTAACAATTACATACCCCATTAACAACCCGATACTGGGACATGAAGAGAGTCACTAGCATGGCAGTACATGTCTTTAATCCTAGATTTGGAGGGTACAGGCAGGGGGAGGTTTGTGAGTTCAAGGCCCAGTTTTCACAGAGAGTTCTAAGTCAACTAGAACTTCATACAGAGACCCTAGCCTCAAAGAAGAAAAAAAAAGCCTCAGACAACACTTAAACAAGTACACATGGCCAGACAGCATTTACTCAGGACAGTAGAATTGAATTTCACCTAACTTTTACATGCCACACATTAGTCTTTTTCTTTATAAAATCCACAAGGCATGTACTACTGGGAATAGTATCATATTTGACCCAGGGGCTATGGTTGGCCAGTCCTGAGATGGGCAGTATGAACAGCCTAATGTAGAAGCCAAGCTCGTCACAACTCTTCAAGAAGGAGTGTTTGCTTACCTCCTCTGTGCTCGACTACTGCTTCACATACAAAAGTGATACTCAAAACGTTTTAAATTCAAGAAAACATAAAGATCGTTTTTCTATCCACAAATATTTTTGTAAATGGGCTTCCATTAAATGATCTAAATTTGGGGCTGGAGAGATGGCTCAGCAGTTAAGAGCAGTGACTGCCCTTCCACAGGTCCTGAGTTCAATTCCAAGCAGACAGTGGCTCACAACCATCTGTAATGGGATCTGATGCCCTCTTCTGATGTGTCTGAAGAAAGCAGCAGTGTTCTCAGACAGAAAATAAGTAATTCTTTTTTTTTAAACGACCTACATTTACATTAACATTCTAAGGAAAGCGTTATCCTTCATAAACCTCACTTTGGCAATGTAATCAGTAAAACTTAATTGTGATGAGTATCAAGACACTGTGTTTAAAAAAACAAAACAAAACAAAACCCAGACAACAAGAAATCCTAGATTTTAAAAGTGGAAGAAATGTTGCAGTAGCCATTCCTCCTTTTTCAAGTAGGCAACACAGCATATTTAAAATGAACACGTGCCTGTAATCCCAGTATGGTGAGGCAGAGGCAAGACGATGGCTATTTGGTGGTTAACATGAAAAACTGTGAGGCCCTGTTTTAGACAGACAGACAGGCAGGCAGGCAGGCAAGGATGCAGGGCTCAGTCATTTACTTCTTTAGAATTCTTTCTTTACTAGCAACCCGTTAGTTCCCCAGTCAGTAGGATCGACTAGACAGAGAGCAGGCCAGGGACACATTTCTAAACCTCACCTACATCGCTGGTCTCACAGCCTCTCAGGAATGTTAGCAAACTGAAGATCCATCTCCCTGCTGAGTGGATGGCCGGCCATCCATTGTGTAGGTACACTCTTACTTACAGGACATGTAAGCAAAACTAAATGAGCTTCAAGATGGCAAAGCAGCCCATGTCCAAGTGCACAACACCACAGACCTCAGAAAAAGGAAGCAAAGAGCCATTGTATTCTACCTCAAAATATAGAGGGTGCACTGGCAACTCTGCCCCCATAGACACCGCTGTTCATGTCCACTAAAGAGAGTGATGACTGCCATCCCCTAACAGCTACTTAGATACCTGCTAAGGAGGGGAGAGACCAGTTGCGCTCTGAAACCTATTACTTTCAACATGGAAAGAGAGAAGAGACCGGGGGGGGGGGGGGGGGGATCCATCAGCCAATGCCTCAAGAGTCTTTATAAAAATTTTACATTTATAAAATAGTTTGGGGATTTTGCAAGCTGACAGTGCCACCTAGTGACTTTCCAACCTCAATTCATGGTTATCTGATGGAGACACCCAATGTTCATCCACAAATACGTTTCTTTAACCACATTTTGCCTAAATAGGCAAAATCTTCAGTGCCTCTTAGCAAAAGCAAAGCTACACTGAAAACTTCATACGATTTAGGAATGCATAGAACTCTACCCCCGAAACCTTACAAAGGAAATCTTTTGCTCAGCACTAATGATCTAACCACTTAATGTACTGAACAGCTCTAGTTCCCTAGGAAGCAAGCAATCCACCCCCAACACACATCAGTCAGTAAAGAATTCAAGGCGGTGAAAACAGTGAAACCACCACAAGAGTTCCAGAGAAAATAAAAAGAAAGCTGACGACACAGGGAATCCCTATTGCCAGCTGCAAAGCAAAGCAAATAAAAGATATCTCAGGTATGAGAGCTATTTTGATCTAGCAATGCTCACGACATTAATCCAAGAACTTATAATGAAGCTAGGCTAATTGAGAAACACACACACACACACACACACACACACACACACACACACACACACACACACACACACGGTGGAGTCTTCTCTGTAACAGTCAGGAGCTACAGCATTTCTAATTGCTCAGATCCTTGTATCATCACTGGCCTGGCAATGTCCACTCTGCATATCAACATGCTGAGAATGACTCACCTTGGCCACGAACTGCTTGTCCTTTTGGTCCAAATTAGCAGTGGGAGGCACATAGTCTCTCCATATTCTCAGCCTGCGCTCCTTGGCAAACCTGGCAACAAAACAAGGATGCGAGATCATTCACGGGCCAGTCCATTGTGCTTGAAGCCAGCGCCAGCATGGGAGCAGGTTAAGCAGGAAATCCTACCCTACCCTGTGGAAAGACCCAGAGAAGAGCATAGTCTGACTATAAACGTAAAGTATACAGAGAACAGAAGAAGCATCACAGTGGCGGCACACACTCCCAGCACTTGGGAGGCAGAGGCGGGCAGATGTGTGTGAGCTCAATGATAGCCTAGACTACACGGAAAAATCCTGTCTCAAAAAACAAAACGAAACAAAGAAAAAAATGTACATGGTAAACTTCTGAATGGCCAACTGAGATCGGGTATGCAAATGTCTGAGCTCAGAAAGCACAAGGCCACCTGAGTGATTGACTCTGGCGTATGAGTATCTTCTGAGTGAGTATTAGAAGATATACATGAAAACATTCTTCAAGAGTCACAGGCCTGCCTGGTTGCCATTTGAATTGTAAAAGGGGTTATCAGCTATCAGATTCAATTCAGAAAATATCAATATAGGGTATCTAAAGTGTACTTGGAAAAAATAGACATCATTCATTAATAAAAGTTCAAAAACCATGTTGTCAGAAATTCATTTCAAAATACTAAGCAAAGTAAATTATTTTCTAAGTCAGACATGAGTAGGAGACTGAGAATATGTGTAACGATTGAAAAAAAGAAGAAGAAGAAGAAGAAGGAAAAAAAAAAATCAATGAACAGCTCTCTTAAACTGTTCATGACTAAGTGGATGCATGTGCAAAGGGAGACAGCGAGGCTTTCTGAGAGCTGTACTGCAACCGGCCTTCTAGGCAACACTAAAACAGAAAAAGACAAAGAAGGAGGCAGGAGCTGGAAAAAACAGAAAGCACGTAATTGTACCCACAATGCAAGTAGCTCATGTATGCAACACAAAACAGCAGACAAGCGATCATACAGTGAGATATGATTTGCATTCTCTGGCCTAAGCCTCTTTTACAGTGACTCTCTTTAAAAAACAATCTCCTACAACTGTTAGAAACCATAGATATTATTCTAATTGTACTCACTTTCTTCAAAGACAAGCTGGAACTTAAAAATTATCAAGAAAATTATCAACCAAAATAATAACTTAGAACAGTAATGAGTAGAAAATAGAAGTTTCTGAACCAAGCAAGAAATTGAGCATCACAGAATAATAAGTATTTGAAGTGCTTCATCTACAAGACTTATATCTTTCCAATTTAATTGCGGCACTATATACAACTTCTGAAAAATTAAGCCATCCCTCTGGCTTTTTATCAAACAATATAGACTTATCAGATATATCCTATCCAGTGTCCCAGATTAAAGTATGTTTCCAGGAAAACTTACAAATGTCTGCTTATAGGCACAGGAAGATGTACATACAAGTCCTGAGCAAACACCTAACAAGTACAAGAATCATTCTTTTTTTTTCTCACCTGTACACATGAATGGCAAAAACCAAATTAACAAAGCCACTGTAATTGTAAGATTCTGAGCTAAGGTTCGATGCCGGGAAGCTGAAGGACGGCCACTGTCAGGACTAATTTCCTCTTCCGCTTGCTCACCCCTCTCCTGGAGTTGGAGATCCAGGCTTACATGGCATTGTTCCCCTTCAATTACGCTTGTTACCTTCTTTATTTTCTTCCATCCACGCCACCACATGTGAGCTCAAAACATCTAGCTATACCTGAACAAGCTACCAATCTTTAAAATGCTCGTTTCTGACTTCTGGAAGATTGCCATCACCTCAGAAATACAGAACTTAAAATTCAAATACACTTTCAAACACATTGGGCCATCAGCCTGTAATGGCCTGGTCCTTGTATAGAAGCCACAGGTCATTAGGCCATCAGCCTGTAATGGCCGGGTCCTGGTATAGAAGCCACAGGTCATTAGGCCATCAGCCTGTAATGGCCTGGTCCTGGTATAGAAGCCACAGGCTCTACCTCTTCTTCATAGTTCTAAGCTTGCCTGTTTGGAGCAGCGGATAAGCAATTCATTCCATCATTTACTTCAAACTCCTAAAGCTAGAACACTTGATAGGGAAACTTGGAGGAAAGTGACTAAGAAACAGTTAAGAAGTAAATCAAGTAAGGAAAAATGTCAGATGGGCTGGCAAGGCTCAGCAGGTAAAAGTCCTTGCCACCACAGTGAAGTACCTGAGCTCAATCCCCTGTGGTAGAAAGAAAGAACAAACTCAACACAAGTTGTTCTTTGCCTTCCACACATCATGGCATGGGCACACTCACATACACATACTAAGCCTTTATTTCCAGCCATTAAACTAACATAGACCTAAATTTTAATATGTGAGTCACTTGACAGGACAGCCATGCTATCCTTTCCCAATTCCCTTACTGAAATAAAATAGGCAATGAGACAGACGGGTGAGAGACGATGGCCAGCTTCTTTCCCTGAAATGCTTAGCAAGGTGCCCTGGCAGGCCTTACCTCTCAGCTGCCCTCAGCTTTTCTGCACCCCGGGTGTAAACTGCAATTGACCAGTCCACACAGCGGGCAAAACCTTCCTTCAGGAGGAGTTCAGTGATGTTACCATTCTAAGAGACAAGGCACAAGAGAAGACAGACACAAATCACACAGTGTTGCACCAAGAAATCAGTTTTCTGTTTCTGACATTGCAAGTGCAGCCACCGTCTAGCTGGTACTTCAATTTTTCTAAAATAGGAAAATGTAGTTTCTCTAAGGAATCACACCTAAGACTCAGGATGCCACTCTGCCTCCTCTTGGCAGCCTTGCCTCATGTCCCAACAACACCCAGCATAGCAACGCTACTTAACAGAAGCCGAATAAATGTTCGAGGCACAGAAGGGAATGACATTTAAATAGTTCTTTGGGGGGCAGGGGGTGTTACTCTTTAGAAGAGATTACCCCTTACCCCCCCTCCCTCCCCCCCTTCTAAGAACCAGCACTTTTTCTCCTCTCCATCGGCAGAGAGCTGAAGAGCAGACTGCACACGCCACATTTTGCCCGATGAATAACAATTCATATTCTTCTTTGACACAGAACCATCTGGCAGGCATGGCCAGAGAGTCAGCACTCCAGAAGAAACAGACATGACCTTGGCACCCTGCAAACCAAGCCTGCCCACCTTCTGCAGCGGCCATCGTGGCAGTCATCTAGCTGGAAAAGTAACAGCAGGTTAACCATGTATTACATCTCCATTACAGTGGTGAAAATCCACTTAGTTCTCACAAAGCAAGGTCATTACCTGTGCAAGAATATCACATCTATCAAGGTACACAACAGAGTCAAATTCCCAACAGTCACAACTTTAACAACATAAAAAAATTAAAAATAAAAACCCCAGACCCAAGCTCCAGAATTAGGAGGGAATTGTTAAAGATAAGAATATGGGAAATAATTTTTCCATGTGTCAGTCTCCTTCTGATTGGTATGTCAGTACTCCAGGAGAGCTGAATTCTAGACCTACATATGAAACTTCCCCAGTCCTACTCCCCAGCCTTCAACTGGCAATGGCAACTTCCAGACTCAAAGACTTCCCTTTATAAAGCAGGGAACACTTGTGATGAACTTCCTTAAAAAAAAAAACAAAAAAACAAAACTCAATGCACTGATTTGTGATTTGTGCACAATCACAAATTAGATACATGACTGATGGTATCTGCACAGAAAAGGCTCTCAAGTCAATGGATAATACAATACAAAAAGAAAAAGGAAAAATCCTGCCAAGATTTGAAACAATGCTGAACAGAGAGAAACAGTAGCGAACAGAACACAAGGCGGACCATCAGCCCAGGTGTCCAGCCCACTCACCGGGTGGAGGATGGTACCCAGAAGGTTCTGATTGTGGCAGCTCTCCAGAATGATCTGAACATCTCTCTGAAGCAGTCGAGACTCGGTGAAAAACTTGGCTTCTGCAGCAAAGGGCTCCGGTGTTTCACTCCCATCTGTTTCCCGACGAAAGGTTGGGCACTAAAGGAAAGTAAGGACAGTGAGGAATGATGAGGTGAGAGCCAGTGACCCCACCAGGCTTCCAAGGGGCATGAGGGCCACAGCCTGAACTCAAGAGTTCAAAAAGCTGCTCTTCTGACCATCTTTAAAACACCAGAGCAATCAAGTTTGTGTTAAAGACAAATGAAACACAGCACATGGAACAGTTTACTTTCCTTTAAAATGGTCCCTTTACCAACAGACAATTCGGCAGTACCTTGCTTTCCATCCCTGATTCTTTAGAACACACATGGATAGGTGGACATGAACTCAATTCATATCTACAAAGCTTCAGAGCCACTCAGACCTCCTCTTTATTCCTAGCTTCATGTCTTAAGGTCTCTTTGATGCCCCACACCAAACAGGCCTTGATTACTTTAAATCTAATAGAACTGTCTCACTATGAAGCTTAAACCAAAATAAATATAAAATAGTCTAGCCAATGACTCCTAGAACAAAAAAAAAAAAAAATATATATATATATATATATATATATATTCCCCAAGTAAAGAAATCTACCCATCAACAAACACTCCACAAACCCCAAACCCACTGTGCAACTGAGTGTGTGGTCTAACCTTAATCCCTGACAGCATGACGGTGACAAGGTAGTGATCTGGAAGGAGCAGGGCACGGACCACACTGCCGTCTCGAACATGCTCAATGATAGCTGAATGATAGAACAAACATTTTTGACCATTAGAGAAAGTTGGTCCAGGATTACACAATGCCCAACCTACCTGCATCTAACCCATCTCCTGCCCAAAAGCCTGAGAAGCCTCCCTCACAGAAACAGAAACGCACTGGCTAAAGAGCAAAGCTCACATGGTGAGTCCAGGAGAACACAGGTCAAACCTGCTTCTGGCTTCCGAACCTCCTGAGGCCTCCTGCACCTCTTCTCTCCAAAACCTAGAATGCTCACCAAAGACCCAATAACCCTCACTGGCCTTGCTTAGATTCTTCTAAATCTGTAGTCAGTAAGAGACCCAAGGAGCAAAACTACATAGCATATAAATATGTCATATGTTTATATGTGTGTGAAATGTATTTCTCCCTTCAGTTTTCAGCATTAGTCTAAGTAGCCTTGAGAGAACAAAAAGTACACAGTGTGCAAAATATTAACAGTTTATGATGAGCAGGAGTACAGGGCTAGCCTCAGCAACACACAGCTGTAGTAAGCTTTGTGAACCAATTCAAAGTCCCTTCTAAAATGTCACAGTGTTCTTTAACCCTTAAGGATTCCCTTTGGATACTAAATAAGCAAAAGAAAGACTCACTGGATCTTATAAACCCCAAGAATCAAAGAGAGCAAACAGAAAGAAATCACCCTGAGTCTGTCAGCCTTTTCCTGCCATCCTCACCATTGACTGGCTTCTGGTGGTGTGAGTCCACAAAGTGCCTTGGGTTCTCAATGGTGTATTTGAGGTCCCGGATGGTGTGTGAACCGTTGCCCTCACTCCACATTCCTTTCTTCGATGCCTTTGCTTGTTCCTCGCATTCTGAAAGCCGGTTCTGCTCTGGGCTGGGACATGAAAGGCAAACAAATTGTGGTTAGTGGTTCACAAACAGAGCTATGGAGCTCCTTGCCAATTGGTTTCTTCAGTATCTTCTCCCCTAAAAGAGACCAAGGCATTTATTTAACCAGAAAAATCACCAGAGGTACAAATTTACAAATTCCAAATTTGTTCCTTCAAAGGACAGATGAGATTCTAAGAGCATTTAATGAGAGGCTCTACAGAACATGCAGTACTTCTGCCAGAGAGTAGAACAGAACAAGTTAACGGCTCCAAGGGGAGCCACTCCAGGGGGTGCAAATGCATTTAAGCATCCCAGATTGCAGAAGGCAGGCCCAGCTCAGCAGGGACAATGCAGGGAAGGTGACAAAGAACCACCCTTAAGGCCTTCTCCATCCACAGGGGGGTGGGGCAGCTGCAGGACACAGTGTTGTCAGATAATAGTGGCTCAAAATTGTTTAGACACCAAACAAGGCCAGCTAGACAACAGGCAGTTTGAAAATAAAGCCTCCTCCTTATGATGTGTCTGAAGACAGCGAGAGCTACAGAAGCCTCTTCCTCTACTATGGAAACCAATAGTAGAACCACCCAAAAGGAAAAGACAAAAGCAACAATTACTTCTTAAGGGGGAAAGACTTAGTACAGAAATGACCATACACCCTCCCATCTGAGCTAAAGGTAGGAAGCCGGGAACTACAAGGCTGTTCTCTGCAGGATTCCTGAGACCATCCACAGCCATCCACACATTGAATTTCCTATCCTGGTCTCTAGGAATTTCTGTCTAAGCAAGCCTCACCTAACATTTTCCAAGCTGGAAGTTTCTGGTCCTCTCTTTCTTCTCTTCACCCAAAACATAACTAAAAAACTCAGAGATGTCCACGTTCACAGTTAAGTAAGATTAATGAGACTCTGGGGGTGGCATAAGGAGGAGCAAACAAAACCACAAGAAGAGGCAGCTTTAGGTCTAGTGGGATTGGTACTTGTTCCAGTGGAAGCAAGACAAAATGGTTAAAGGGTTTTGGTTTTGGTTTGTTTTTTATTCCACTTGCAAACTGAATTCAAAAAAAAAAAACAAAAAACAAAAACACTGCAACAGTAATCATGCCAGTAATTGTCCTTAAGTTAGAACTGTGGCGTGCTTCCAAAAACACCACCTAAAAACAAATGCCTTAATTCAACCAATTCCCACAGGCACACAACAACAATTACAGAGTCCAACAAGAGTCTCCTTACAATCAGACAGGACCGCAGGTAAACAGTGACTGACCTGGCCCCAGAGCCTCAGAGGACAGAAAGAAGGCAAAAAGTACAACTGAGCCTTTGGCTCATTCTCATCAAGTGTACACGTGATGCAAATATTTATTCAAAGCTTTTCTTCAGCTACTGCAGTTATAATATACCAAGGACTTAATGGTTTAAACAGCATGTTTATAGCCTCCAAATTACTGATGGAGAATATCACTTTTCAGAGACTAAAGTGTTAATTAAAGTCAGCTGCAATTCACCCTACTGAGAATAATAGTGAACTTGAACATGATTATGCACTAGAAGCCTAACATGTATGTCTTCTAACAAGTTCACACTACCATTGGCTAGACAAATATATTTTATCTATTAATGAAATATCTACAGATTCAAGAGCACAGGCTTAGAAAAGAAAGGTTTTACTGATCTTCAAATCCAAGAAATTGTAGCTCTGTCAATTAAACAGATTCAAAGCAGAATCTTTCCTTCTCTCCTTTTTTCACTGCAGTTTTCCTTACACCTGACTCGACGTCAGACCTTATCAGCATCACATCTTTTCGTTGTCTGTCTCCCATTAAAATGCTAGCCCAGCCTAAGTCTACTTACTGCTAAATTCTCTGAATGGAATAGTGACTGATACACAGTTGAGGCTAAATAAATATTTGGGTTGGCTGGCTTGGAAATAGTCTGGAATTGCATACCTATGGCCTAAAACCCAATAATTCATGAATGAATACAAACAAATGAATGAATGAATGAATGGATGAATGAATGAATAAGTAAATAAATGGCTGCCTAGTCTGCAGGTCTGTTTTAAAGGGGATACATAAGTCAAATACCATTGAGAAATGTTAAGTGATCTCCTGACTCAAAACAATCCATGAGCAACATCTTGGAAGAAACTAAAGCGCCTGAACTGAAGTTATGCATTTTGTAAGAGAGAACAGAAATAACAGGAAACAAAATAGCTTATTGGGTTCCCAACCTCTTGGTGCCTCAAGAGAAGTCGTAAAGTGCTGCATGCTTACTTGTTGGCTCTCATGCCTTCTCTCCGGGTGGCCAAGCCTTCTGCAACTAGCGACTCTGCAATGTTTTCCCCGTTAGTATCTGAGGGAGAAAATTAACCACATTAGTATCTGAGGAAGGAAATGAACCACAGGAGCCAAACCTGCCTCTGCCAGCAACAGCACCGAGGAAGGACCATTTTATCCTCACTTTTCAGGATTGGGATGCTGTGGCAGAGATGCAGCACTGAGATTCTCAGGAAACTCCCAAAACATCCAGTCTCCAGGATAGTCTTTCTTCCCAGGACTCTGTTTTTAATTTTTCTAGAGATTCCTGTGCCAAAAGCAATCTTGAGAACTACCTACGGGAGACTGACATGCATGGCAGGTAGCTCCTCAGAGTGATGACACCCTATTACTGAACAAAAACTCAGTTTCATGGCAGCTTGTAAAAGTTCTCTCAGAATCCTGTCTTACCCTCAAAAGCAGGGCTTGCACTTGCCCCACGGGTTCTTGTGAGAATGAAGTAATGCATATCACCAACACAGTGCCAAGGCAGGAATTAGGAAGCTGCGGATAAACTCACTCAGTGCACCCATCACACAGACACCAGAAAGTCCAATACCTCTCCATGTCACATTCTAGACTCCAAAGGACACCAAGACTTAAGACTAAGAGGACACCCAGCTTAAGGCTGACTAAGAGGACAGTGTCTAGGTTTTTTCCACAGAGCAGCCAACAGAACAAGCAAGAAAAGGATGATAAACATAAAACTTAACCTGATTAAGGTTCCTCCTGAGTACCTGAAACATTAATTGCATATCCATACTACTGAAAAGGCTTTTAGTATTGATATGGCTCTTAAATCTTTGTCAGCTAAAACAATAAAGGAAGACATCTTTGCAGTTATCACTGCATAAAAATCTTGAATATGGCAGAGAGCAAGCTCCCAGATAGACTATAACGGAGTGGTCTGGTTGACAGGTAACATTAGCATAGAATTTTATTCTGGAAGAGCTTACCTGGCACATTAACTCCATCCTTACTTCCTCAAGCACTAACAAGCCCATGTGCATACATACACACACATGCACACACCTCTAATGCCTCGCCACCAGAACACTCAATTTTCAACAAAGGCAAACTGCATATTTCTTTCTCTCCCAAGAAATGT
The DNA here is from genome assembly GCF_978045245.1 of Mus caroli. NCBI lineage: Eukaryota > Metazoa > Chordata > Mammalia > Rodentia > Muridae > Mus > Mus caroli. The sequence goes on from NW_028227262.1 coordinate 121,118,635, forward strand.
TTAGGGCAAGGTTTATACAAAGGACTCTCATGTTCTGCAGCTAAGCACTCGGTCCTTTGCCCTGAGGCTCCTGTTGAATTCAAACATAGACTTCATTAATATTAGTAAATACTATAATGGTTCCCTCAAAAAATAAGACTTCTAGGGTGGAAAGTCAAGCCAAAAGATGCCACAATGAGGACAAGTTGAGTACTGAGATGCAAAAAAGTCAGAAGAGAGAAAAGAATGAAGCCCAGGCCCACTATCAACAAAACTCTCACAAAGTGTTACAGAGCACCCTGAAATGCTGAACCGTTTAGGAAGTAAGTTCTCAAAGGGGGTGGTAGTTAATATTCATCGACAACTGGTGATTCGACCAGATGTGGAATCACCCAGGAGCCACAACTCCAGGTGTGGTTTTGAAGGAGTTTCCAGAGAGGTGTGAGAAGAGAATGTCTACCGAGGCTGTGGGTGGCTCTGTCAGGTGGAGGAGTCCCTGTCTACATAAAAAGGAAAAGAAGAAAGTAAGCTGAGTGTCAGCATTCACTCTTCTCTTCTTCATGACTAGAGATGAAACGTGGCCAGGCATTTCATGGCCCTGTTGCCAAGTCTTCCCCAGCTATGATGGAATGTATATCCTTACACTGTCAAATCAAAGCAAACATTCCCTTCCTTGATCCACTTTCTTCAGGAAAACTAACAGAATATTTCTCATGAAAGGAGAAAAATACATTCCCTTAGACTGAAGCTTCAAAGGAAGCAACAAAATGTGATAGACAGAAAGCAAAGAAAGGTAAACATATCTATCTATAAGCCTAGGATCTCAATCACACATATTTATCAAATTATGAATAAGAGAGTCACAACTTGATAACATTATGGACCTGGTAGATAATTATCTTCAAAAGTCAGAGGAGCAGCCTTAGTGGCATACACCTGAAATCCCAGCATTCAGAAGGCAGAGGCTCTGAGTTCCGAGACAGCCTAGTCTATATAGCAAGTTCCAGTGCTACAAAGTCAAGAGACATATCTTTCTATAGTAAGTTGTGGGCTAACCACAAGTTCTACTCTCCTATCCTCCATATGTGCAAGGGAACTGGACAAGATGGCTCCACTCTCATTCTCAATTCACTTTTCTAGAACTTGTACAGCTCAGCCTTAATGGGATGTTATTTTTTTAATGCTGGCCTAGCGTCAACACTGACTACTCAAACAGATAACCTAAGTTGTTATGGTATTAGGAAGACTTCTAATTAACTCACCACAGAAAGCTTAATAAAGAGCAAAATCTGCTCTACAACTATCCACGTATGCCTAGCTCTTACCTAGAAAACGAAGTCTTTCATTGTCCCACTGCCCACTCAAAACACTATTCTCAAGATTTACACTCTCTGAATCCAATCCAAAGACCATAACTTCTAATAGCCTATGAATCATTTGGCCTAACTAAACAATAAGTGTTTATGTGCGCATACACAGGAGTGTGCTCACACAAAGTTAATGATGATATATACCATGTTAGTTTTTTTAAGAAAGATTTATTTATTTCATTTATATGAGTACACTGTAGGTGTCTTCAGACACACCAGAAGAGGGCATCGGATCCCATTACAGATGGCTGTAAGCCAACATGTGGTTGCTGGGAATTGAACTCAGGACCTCTGGAAGAGGAAGCAGTCAGTGCTCTTAACCGCTGAACCATCTCTCTAGCCCCCTCTGCTTTACATGTTTTAAACTATCTCTCAAAAGCTTACAAATGACCGGGTGGTGGTGGCACACGCCTTTAATCCCAGCACTTGAGAGGCAGAGGCCAGCCTAGTCTACAAAGTGGGTTCCAGGGCAGCCAGGGCTACACAGAGAAACCCTGTCTCGAAAAAAACCAAAAACAAACAAACAAAAAAACAAACAAACAAACAAACAAAAAACACAAAAAAGCTTACAAATGAAGAAACTAGGGCCTATAGAGGCAAAAGGTAAAAAGATACAGAATAGGAAAGTCAGAATTCTAACCTCATCTATCCAATTCCAACACCAGTTTTCATTCTATTTTATTTTAAACCATGAGACAGATTTTAAAAATAACATCTGTCCCCAAACAGATCTTTTGCTAAAGAGTCCCTAGAAAGAGGAAAAAAGCCATAGATAGAAGAATGCAGAAAGAAATAGATATATGAAATCTATAGGAATTCAATTAGCACTCTGACCCCAGAACAAGGAGCTGGTGAGTGGCCTCTATGGGAAGAAGAATGCTGCAGTAAACCACAGGCCCTACAAGCAAGCCGAGAAAGCACAGTGGTGAACAAGGACCAGGGCTGCTAGCGGTGTGCACGAACATAGCAACAGTTCCCACACCAACTGTCCTAGAGCTATGGCCATGGAGGCCCATACTGGCCTTTTGCCTCAATAAAAACTGATCCTTGGATGAACTAACAAGTCCATTCCTCTTGCTGCTCACCTTTTCCAAGGTAGATCATCCCATATTCTCGTCCTTGGGGAGTCTTGTTTTCTATCGTGAAACAGACTTCCTTCCCAATCAGCTTCTTGCGAAGGAACTCTCGAGCAGGAAATGCCCAGGGCTGAAAGACAAAACAGAACAAGTGTTACTGAAAAACTGCCTACTCCAGACCCTAGCCAGCATCAAAGCAACTTCATGTCTTCAATAAAAACATTTAGACACCTACCTCAATCTCACTAGGCCAAAGACATAAAAGAACAACAACAACAACAACAAAAAAACACAACAAACTGCACACTGAGGGCCTCCTAAAAAAGGTCTAGCCGTTGGATTAAGTAGCACAGGCCCTAACCCAGGCCTTGGCGCTTCCCAGACACCAGCAGTAGCACTCTCCTCCACACTCTTGCTCAGTTATGGCTTACTTTTGTACAATATTTGCCAACGTTTTTATAGCACTTAGCACGTGCCAGCCAGTGCTCTGACTACTTTCCATAGATCATTCCAGTCCCTGGAATGGGAAGTGCGTCCAGGAACCACCTAGCAGTGGAGCATCATAAATAGCTTCTACAGCATCTGCTCGTCTCCTTCCAGTTTACAAGGCCCTTATTTTCCCTAATGCCAGTTCAAGGCAGAGCTGGCGCGGGGACAAGCTTTTAGTGCTGGGACTATCTGAGAGTGAATCTCTGCCCTGGCAGGAGCCTTGTTATGTCATTTCCATCACCATTTCAAGGACAGCAATAAAGTTTACAGAACAGTCCCCAAAATGTTTCCTCTTCTACCTCTACTCTGATCTGAAACCTGGAATTTGGCCAGTGATATGGCTTAGCAGGTAAAAGCTCTTGCTGCATAAACCTGACAACCTGAATTTAATCCCCACCTCCATCTTGCAAAGCGAGGACAGATGTCTGAAAGCAGTCCTCTGGCCTCTGCATGCATACTCTTTGTTTTTGTTTTTTTGTTTTTGGGGTTTTTTTTGTGTGTGGTTTTTCGAGACAGGGTTTCTCTGTAGCTCTGGCTGTCCTGGAACTCACTTTGTAGACCAGGCTGGCCTCGAACTCAGAAATCCGCCTGCCTCTGCCTCCCAAGTGCTGGAACTAAAGGTGTGTGCCACAACACCCGGCGCATGCATACTCTTAAAACACACACACACAATACTATTACTACTAATAATAAACTTGGAAAAATGTCAACTATTTAAAACCTTGGGGAGACAGCAGTGACAGCTCTTGAACTCTTGATAAGGAGCACCTTATGAATGCCATGATGGTTCTCATGTTCACTCATTCAGGAAAGACACAAGGGGGTGGTGCAGCACACATCTCATAATAGGAAATAGAGCCTCCTCATGAACAAGATAATGCACAGAGATATGCACAGAGGGATGGTCTTATCCACCTCATCACAGCTAGGATGGTTCAGGTCTGTGCAACCCACACCCTATATGTAGCTAACAATGGCTATAAATGTTGCCCAGTGTAGAACAGTAAACTCATGAGACTCAGATATTTTTCATGTGTATGTGACTTTTACCCAACTACATTGTTCTCAAGTGTTTACTTTGTAGATGACATTGTGTCACAATGTCAAAAGGTTAAGCACGTCTATACAGCGAAAAGGAGCATCTTCCTCCTCATCTGACACTCGGGGCTCCCTAAGAGTCCCACTTTCCTTAGGTCAGAAACGGGAAGGGACCCAAGGGGCACAACAGCATCCCACAGACTAAACGTTGATGTACAAAAGGGAGCTTCTCTCTTTACAATTCCAATCTTCACGCTCTGCCTGCTGTCATCCCTTCGAGTCACAATTCAGGATACACATAATAAAATACAGTCTGTCCGTTAGTGGCCTGAAAAAGAAGGCTCGAATAACCTTTTCTATCCAGGACACTTTTTTCACTAGGTCATTCAATAAACTTATTGAAATTTTGAAAAAATAAATATAACTTTTTAGAAACTAGCAGCCAGTGAAAGATGCAAGTCACAAAAGTGCTGTTATTTAAACCCAATGGTGGGCAGCTCTTGGAAGAACTTGGCTCAGGCAAGAAACCCAAACCAACCTCCTCTTGACCATCCATCCTGCTCTTCTCTCCTCAAAGCGCCAACAAGCAAAGAGACACATGACAGCAACAGAGTTCACCATATCACTACCTCTCATTCTTAGCATCACCTCACTTCCTCAAAGTGGAATCTGATATATGATTCCAATTGTAAACTTCACAACAGAAAATGGTTCTGAACCAACAGTACTGAGCCTCCTGTATTTTTACAATTACAGTGGAAAAACTTCCTAAAACTGTACAGAGCTACAGCTGTGTTCACAACACACTACTAAGCAGCACCTTGCTGTGCAGACCCCGGTAACACAGTGCCCCTTAATGCCCAAGAGCTCAGCAAGTGCTCCACAGGGAAGCACACTCATCCCAGGTGACAACACTCACAAGGGAATCTAGCTCTAACCCCTGGGAAATCCCCCAGGTTCTATGCACCACAAAGAAGCTCTCTAAAAGCTTTTAAGGCTTGCTAAAGGAGCACACACTCTTTCCCACGTTTTACAGCTCATCTGTCACTAGCTGGTCAGGCAAAAGAAAATTACACTGGAGATCTTGAAATGAAATATACCTGATCTTATGGGGCGGGGGGAGCGACTACATTCTTCTTTTCCAAAATCAGGCCTTCTATAAGTTTTGTTCTATTCAAAACTGGGCGATTTGTTGCCGAACAAGCTACTAGCAACAACAAACAGAGAGAAAACTCAAGAGCTACACAGGCTAGAGTCTGACTGCCACTCCTTACAAGGGCAAGAGAACACTCTGGGAAAGTAAGGCCTGTGTCCATCCACACAGGATAGCCAGGAAGATGGTCTGACCCAGTACAGCTGCTGGAACCATAAGAGGCAAATACAAGGAAACTTTGCTCCAAGCACTGGTCAAATGTCACAACAGGCTAGGAGGAAGAACACTCATAGGACATTCCAGAGTTCCATATAAGAAACAAGTGCCCTTGAGTAGTTGAGATTTGAACAACCTCTTCTCTTTAGGGTACCCAATAGCAGATAGGGAACAGCCTGCTTTCAGTCATTATGTCTGAAATCATAAAATAGGACTTTTAATTCTAGTCTTTTTTAGATCAGACTCCTAAAACTACTGAGACAAGATTGATCCCAGAACAATGTTCCTGGACAGCTAGAGACTTTGGTACCCAGCCCATGCTCAGGGCCTTGTCTCCCCCTCTCCTCTCATCATCCCACTGTAGCACCTGGATACCTGCTCCACCACTGCTCCCTACCAACTCACCCCTCGAAAGCCACAGTCAGAGTGGGACTGTGACATTCATTTCTGAGTTTCTCCTGAAACCAGCACAGAACTTCAGACACAACAGGCTCAATCACTCTGTGGGAAATAAATCTATAACCAACACAGTGTCTGTCCATCAATGCAGTATCTAGGCTGCCTGGAGTAGCTAGGCAACGCTAGGGATTAGCCTGGCACACAGGGCAGTGACGGCTGGGGACACACAGGGGCCCTGCTTTCATTTCCACAGGACTTAGCACTAAAAGAAGACACCAGGAGAGAAGGAAAAGAATAATCAATCATATGAATGATATTTGGGGCCATGACATAAAGAAAAGCAAATGAATAATGACATTCTTGATTTTTCTTGACTCTTCTAGATTCTTCTTTCTTGACGAAAAAAAAAAAAAGTGGACAACGTTCTCAAAGGAAAACCTGGAAAGCTAGTGCCTCAATGTGCAATGCACCAATCCCCAAAGAGCCACTGGGTTTCCTCCCTCATCTGCTCAAGTGGATATCCACTGTATACCTGCTTTGAGTCGGGTGCTGAGCTGACACAAGGACACAGAGATAAGAGAAATGGTGCCCCTTTTGAAGAGTTCACAATCCAGTAGACACAAACAACTGAAATAAACTGCTATGAATACTCTAATGGCACAAAGATGGGACTAGGGAAGGAGGTGTCAGGGGTTGTGTCCAGTGGGTGGTCACCAGGTCACACTGGTAGGGCAGCACTCCTGATGGGGAAAGCAAAATGAGCTGAGAGCAAAGGCAGAGGCGAATCTACTGGCCTGTGAGAAAGACTCAGTGCTGTATCACCAGTGGGCCCATGACTACAGAGGTGCTTCAAGCCCTGTGATAGATGATCCAATACCAAACAGTCTGCCCTAAACACATATACATATAGGAGCAACATTAAATCAATTCAGCAGGCTATATTTGTAAGTGGTGTGTGTGTGTGTGTGTGTGTGTGTGTGTGACAATAATAACTAAAGAATAAAAGACCAGGAATTTGAGGAGTTGGGGGTATGGAGTAAAAATGAGATGTTGCGAGTATTTGTATACGAAAGCCTCAAACGATAATAAAGTAGTAAAATAAGTTTCCTTTATAATTAGGAAGAGAATAGAAGCCACAGCACAATGGACTTATGGTCTAGGTTCCGGCAGTTTGTCACAATAATAAGAAGCACTAAAGTGTCTAAGAATATGTAAATTATGTTCCAAAAAAATCTAGGGGTACGATGGCACACACCTTTAATCCCAGAACTCAGCAGAGGCAGTGAGGCCAACCGGGTCTACATAGGGAGTTCTGAGCCAGCTACAGTTACAGAATGGGACCCTGTCCAGAGGGAGGAGAATAGAGATCGGAAAACCCTGGAGGAAGTATGAGAGAAAAGAAGAAATCGGAGCATATGGTCTCAATGCGGCCAGCACTGCAGAAGAGTTACCAGGGGTCTGAGAGAAACTGACTCCATCTCAAGAAATACTTAAGAAGTAATAGATGGAGCCTGATGCCACCAAACTGCTCCAGAGAAAGTAAAGCACAAAACTGCAAACTTATATACAAGGAGTGCCAGGCACCTCACGAGTCCCTGGACACAGTGACAACAGCTCAGAGAAGCACAACAGCCACAGATGCTCATCCGCAGAAAGGAAAGCAAAACAGAGTCTTCTTTCTTAGAGGCTACACTGCTTCTTCACTCTGAGGGAAGAGCTTGATGACCTCTAAAAGAGGCAGCTCATTACTTCTCAGGAGCAATCAAGTTGTTCCACGGCACACAGCCAAAGGAAAAGAAACGCTTCGAGTGGTGGTTTACCCATCTGATGTGTCCTCAGTGTCTGAAGAGTGCTGAAATAGGTTTAATCTTCAGTGCTTGATCTAGCAGAGTAGTGACTACCAAACATTTATTAAGTACTCTGTAAAGCGCTAAGCACTCCATGTTTCCTTATTTAATCCTCATTGAGCAATCCAGAGGTAGATATAGACACTACATTAGTCTCAACACTTGTAGTTAGTGATGGAGGACCAATGAGAAAGAACTGATTTTAATTTATTTAGTCATTATCTCTAAAATCTAACCAACTACTGCTGATAGAATAATTATGGGTGATTTTTCTCCATCTTCATTATCTATAATGCTGTTTCACTATTGCCTTATTTTAAAAAAAATACTATTAAAGATGAAAAGAACTAAATGCTTTCCTTAAATAAAAGCTGTTAAGCTCTTGCTTTTTCTTCATTTCCTTGAAAGGGAAAAGCAGAGACCAGCCAATTACTAATCCATCCAAAGATACCAAACTGGAGCAGAAAACTAATAATTAGGAGCCCAGAAATCCTGTTTCTGACCAGCGATGCACACACAGCTAAAGGAGAAGCAAGCACCAACATTTCCAAGTGTAGAGACCAAGAAGCCTAAACTGCACTAACTGGGATGGACACAGGCAGTGGAAACTCACATGTTTCGAAGCCACACAGCAGGTATTAAAAGCTGGGGTGTAGGAGGTAGAGAGGAGGTGATGAGAGAGGCTCAGACATAGCCTCTCAGAGAATAACACAAGGATAAGCTACAAGCTGCCTAGAAACTGATTTAGAGCTAAGAAACTGTTTAGAGCTAAGGAGAAGGCTTAGCTGCTAAAGGTGCTTGCCACTAAGCCTGAATCATGAGTCCACATGGTAGGAGAGAATTGACTCCCAGACTGTCCTCTTAACTTCACACATGAACCAATGCATACATAGTACACAAGCACACACACAGCACATGCATGCATGCACACACATACACACAAATGTCTAATAAAAATAGTAATAAAAACTCATGTTAAAAACCAAAACCCTCATGTTTAGAGCTGGGCCGTGGAGTGTTTGCCTACCACACATGAAACCCTGGGTTCAATCACAGCACCATATAAAGCAGGCTTGATGGCAACATTCCTATAATTCCAAATTCCAAAACTCAGGAGGCAGAGGCAGGAGGATCAGAAATTGAAAGTCAGCCCATCTCTGTTATACAAGTATGAAGCTTGGGCTACATGAGCCCTTATCACTAAAAAAAGATAGGGGTTCAGGAGTGGAGAGGAGAGAGCTAGATATTGCTCGGTAGTAGACTGCTTGCTTGCCTGGCATGTATGAGACCCTGCATTCAAGTCCCAGTAGCACACCAAAATAAAAACAAAACAAAACCCACCTCCTATTTACATAAAACTTTAGTTTCATCAATTCAGCTATCTTAGGGGATACAGGCATCTCTAACAAAAGGCTAGCACTAGCACTGACAGAAGGCTATCGCTTATGAAAACGTTTCACTGATGTGACTTCAAAGATATTCCTCAAGACCCCAAGAGTGAGTGAAGCCTACACAAAAGGACTAGGGAGAGCCCGGAGATTGTGACTGCAATTAACTACTATGTGAGTCTTTTCAAGAGCTGATTCAGAGAGCTGACTCTGAGAGTGGCCAATCATGAGAGAGAGAGAGTCAACTGTGAACTAAGCTTCTGGGCATGTCTGTGAGGGGCTGTCTTGATTTGATTCACTGAAATAGGGACTGCCCCACTGTACCAGGCACCATTCCCTGGGCCAACAGCCTACAGTATGTAGGAGCAGGAAGTGAACTGAATACAAGCATCCATCACATTCTGCCGCCTGGTTATTCTGATGTGACCAGATGCCTTTACTTCCTCACCATGGTGGGCTGTGACCTTGAGTTCTGAGTTGAGTAAATTCTTTCTTCTTGTGAGTTATTCAAAGAAAACTGAAAAGAAACTCATACAGGCAGTGTATATATAATGACATGTAATAAGCTACCCAAGATAGACTCAATCATCATGACAAATTACTCACCATGAACGGGGAAAAGAGCACATTAAAATTTCTTCATCAACGAGGAGAGCAGGCTGTCAACTAGGTCCACAGCCATAGAAAGCTCTGGAGAATCACTTACCTCATCCGGGGTGTCCTTCCCATCTGGTTGTGTGGCAGCTGCCCGACGGGCGAGGTTTCCAGCTCGAATGTTGCTGAGGTTGATCTGCCTCTCAGGAGGAGGGCCGCCCCGGGGCTGCCCTCGGACAATGATGGCGCACCCAGAGAGGACCTACACACACACATGGGTAATTAAAAAGAGAGAGAGAAAGAGAGAAAAAGAATTAGTGGCCTGGAGATAGTATCTCTATGAGGTGACTCACACGCTGATGAATCCCCAACATCTAGAACAGTACTCTGCAAATCAGAGGCCCTCAAATATCTGTGTAATGATGAATTGGTCAGAATTAACTTGAGTTTTATAAGAGAAATACCTACAAAGAGCCTTGGGCCAGATTCAAAAAGGATGGACTCCAAAATATAAGTAGGAATTAAACAAAAAACAGAAAAAAGACATGAGACAAAGAGGTTAATAATCCTTGTAATTTTATCCCAGCATGCACCAACACTGTTCTTTTCAATTCTTAACAAGTTAATATCTCCACATTTCCCATTCTGGAATGAGGCAAACTATGAACATTTAAAGAAAGGGACTTCTACATAATCAGGGCTAGGGGCAGGGGCCACAAAAGCGTGTACAACCATCAAATGAGAAATCCACAACCACTGTCCTCTAAAAGCCCATATCCTAAACACTTAAGACCCTTCTCTCCAGTCCTGGCAAAGCAGTCAGAACAGAACCTATTTACAACTGTGAAAAGGGCTCTGAAGTTCAGAGGTATTAATGTCTCAATATGTGAAGGGCCATAAAAGGAAAGATTTTGAGAAGAGGCAAAGAGGCATGCTGTAAAAATGCAAGCTACTCACACTGCCTCTGCTTTGTGAGGCCACTCTCACAGAGAGGTAGGCTCACTCACCCTGAAGGGTTCTCAACTCAAACAACAAACAAACAACAGCCACTGAAAGGTTAGTGTGAAAGGCTGCAGGGTTCTGTCACTGGAGACCACCACTCACCCTAGATCCTTGTGAGGGAAGCTCACTCTGAAGGATAAAGGGAGGATGTTTCCACACACCCAATAGCATTCTCCATCTTAACTAATGCTTTCAATTGTGAAAAAGTATCAGGAGTCAGAAAATAAGAGTAAAATAACTGTGAGGCCAATAGCTAGCACACTGCCACTATCCAATGGCTAGCACACTGCCAGAAGTACAGGTCCACAAAGTGGCAGTTGGAATGGCAATGCCAGCTATAGGCCCATAGGGAGTGGCACTATTAGGTGTGGCCTTGTTGGAAGAAGAGTGTCACTGGGGGTGGGCTTTGAGGTTTCATTCAAAAGCTCAAGCCCAGTGTCACTCTCTCTTCCAGCTGCCTGCTGATCCAATGTAGACCTCTCAGCTCCTCCAGCACCATGTCTGCCTGTGCACCATGCTTCCCTCCATGATAATGGACTAAAACTCTGAACTGTAAGCTGGGTCCAATTATGTTTTCCTTTATAAACACTGCTGTGGTCACAGTGTCTCTTCACAGCAATAGAAACCCTAACTAAGAGTGCCTCCATGTCCTTTCCACCCAGTCTTCTACTGGCCACCACCACTCTGGCTGAGAGTCACTCCCTTGCTCTTCTGCACACTTGCATTCTATTCAGTGTCTTTAAGCAACAGAACTTCATATTGTCTATTTTTGAGCTCTACTAGTTGAGTCTTCTATACAATGTCTTATTTCTTTAATTCTTTTTAGTACAATGCACCCATGCTGGTGTGAAATTCAATTCATTTTCATGACTATGGTATTTCACTTTATGATATTACAATTGATCTAGCCACTCTACCACCTTTTCATGAGAATTCTAAACAATACACAGATACTGATTTTTTTTTTCTTTTTTATTTGAGGGGGCAGGGGGTGTCTGTGTAGCCCTGGCTGTCCTGGATCTCACTCTGTAGACCAGCCTGACCTCAAACTCAAGAGATCTGCCTGCCTCTGCCTCCCAAGTGCTGGGATTAAAGGCGGGCATGTTCCTCCACCACCACCCACCTTATTCTGTTATTTTTTTAATTAGCCTTCCAGTTGATGTCTCCTATACCTTAAGCACATAGACCAAAGTCTAAATCACTCCACTGTGGCCACATCAGAATACACAAGCATAAACTTGTCTTTTCAATCCTGTTTCAAGATATGCTCTTCATTTTACCCTTTCTCACTTTTTAGACTTTACTTTTAATTCATGTGTTTTTGTGTCTGTATATGAATATGTGCATGTATGCGTGCTTGTGTACTGGCATCCACAGAAGCAAGAAAGCATCAATGACTCCGCTAGAGTGGAGATTACCATTATAAGCCACCAGGAATTGATCTTGGGTCCTCTGCAAGAGCAGGAAGCACTCTTAACCACTGAGCCATCATTGTGTAGAGGCCAGAGGTCAACCTGAGCTTCTTTCTTTCTCTATCACTCTCCACTTTATTTTTTGAAGCAGGTTCTCTCACAGAACCTGGAGTTCACTGATTGCACTGGATTCCCTAACCAAGAGCTGTAAGAATCCATCTGCCTGTCTCCACCCCGCCCAGCTCTGGCTCTTTTACATGGGTACCAGGGATCAAACTCAAGCCTCATGCTTGTACAGCACACACTTCATTACTGAGCCACCTACCTCTCCAGCCCTGTCAATCCCCTTAAGACGCTCTCTGTATTCTTTATTACTAAGTATACTAATTGAAGACATGGTCAACCTCCTAGAGGCCGACTCACTGTGGCAGGCACTGCTTTCTTCCTATTCCTCCAGTCAGAAAAGACTGGCATGGATACAGCTTTCTTCTGAAATGGTCTCTCCAGCATTTGCTTTGACACTGAAGGAGAGTAGACAAACACTGTCTTCAGGACACTGTAGAAGAGTGAAACCTCTCTGATAAAAAGACTAGTCTCCCTCCTATTTATAGGATTTGAATTCATTCAAAAGACACTATTCCCTCCTTTGCAGTTATCTACAACTCATTTTCCAAGAACTGATAATTCCCTCCACCTGCCTTGTCAGTTTTTACTGAAGTTCTTCTTCAGTAAAAATATTCTAAACGGCTTTCCTTATTAAAGGTTTTTCTACCCAATAAAACCAAGGTGGATATGCTTAACACATCTATGTAAAACATGGAAAAAAACAAGGAAGGTCTTATAAAGCAGACTGCTACTTCATTCGGCATCAAGCCAGTTTTCATGATAAACATTGGCATTGGGTTTTTCAAAGTTAATTCATTGATTGGTTGATTGATTGGCTTTTCATCAATGCTGAATACCAACGATGTGTGGGACCCTGTTCTAGACAAGCCGCATATTTCAGGGGAGTAAAAGAGACAAAGGTTTCCACTCCTGGCGAGCTGATGCTCAATGAGGAGACAAACAGTAAACAACATATGCAAGGAAAGCAGAGCATTTATCATATTTTTAATTTCAAAAGAATAAAGACTGTGAAGAAACTGTCATGGGTAATTGAACTACCAAAGCTCCACTGACTGATTCATGTTACAAACTTTCATGAATACAGTAATTATCTTTAATTGCTAATTTATAGGGCATAGAAAACAAGTCATATGGTTACCACTTTATCCAATTAAAATAATAATATGACAGATTTTAGAAGAATGGTCTCAGGACTACCTGCTACAGCAGGAAGACTGTGAAGCCAGCTGTCATAATGAGTCAGTTTGACTGAGGTTATGGATTTGACATTTCTCAGCTCTGCCTATACAGGTTGCGGAGAGATGTGGTGGGATTCAAAGGATTTGGCTTCAAGGCACAAGTCAGCCAGCCACAGGGACTGAACTAAAGCACTGAAAAGAAAAACGGGGATTCAAACTGTTCAAATCCACTTACAGGTTTACTGGGAAATTTACCTACAGTGAAAGACTGTACAGAGAGTCACTAAAGTGTTGCCCAGCAACAGAGTGTGGCATTAAATCTTCACCAGACTCTGATAATTTGGTACACTTAACTCTTGAACATCCAGACCACTGCCATCACAAGACAGAAAACTACACACAAAAGTGTACTCTCACCAGTCATATCAGTGTGAGCGAGCGTACAGAAAACTCAAGTATAAATACTGACCAGTATTTTTCCCAACTCAAAAGCAAAATTATCTTGGCATCTTACTGGCTCTGTGGAGAGGACCAGTTTAATGGGCATTTCTGCCACTTAAGATATAAAAGGCATGTGACAAGGGCAAAAATGACAACAGAAGGACCAATATAAAGGAGGACAGGCAACTGAGGAGAAATAAATCAGGGCCTCCACCACATCCACACATTCAACCAATGGGTTTTGAACAAAGATGCCTAGATAACTCAATGCAGAGAGAGTAGAACTTTCAACAAAAAGTGCATCTGAACAGTCACACACAGAAGGGAGACGTCTGATCTCTACCTCAGACTATCAACAAGAGGAACTCAAAAAGCATCAGACATGAAAGGAGAAGTCAAACTTCAAACAGGGAGTAAAGCATGCAGGTAACTCTACGGAACATCCCATTCATGGTCACTTCTTAGCTAGGACACCACACCCACAAAGGCGGCAGGCAGGCAGGCAGGCATTAAGTCACAACTGGAAGCACTGTTTCAATAACCACTTAGCAAGACCATAAATCAAGGCTGCGGATATAGTTCAGCTGCTAGGCCCTAAATTCAAACCCCAGCATTGTAAGTGAAGTGAAGGCAGGAAGGGAATGGGAGAGGAAGAGAGGGAGGGAGAACAGAGTGCGCAATAGTTTTAATGTGTATATCTCAAAACTGTGTAATATCCAGAAACATGTTATGAAACAGAATAAAGACTCTGGAGGCAGACAGCTGTAGTGACCGCAGCCTAAAACCACAGGAAGAGGTGTGGCCAGCAGAGCTGGTGTCACACACCAAGTCATCAGAAACATCAAGTACGTCCCCATGAGTGGGCTGCTCCAAATCAAAGCAACCTTTACTAAACACACACACCACCATCCATAAAATAAAATTGTGTAAAAGCCAGTATCAAATCTAGCCTTCTAACTTTGATCTATAATCAACAGCAAAAACAAATCTGTTCTTATCCTAGCCCAATCTGCAGTATTAATGATATCTGCTATTAATTATGGACTGGCAATAATAACAACAATACACAGACGGCCTAAACCTGTCAAGTAGCTCAGGAAATGGCAAAGGATCACAGATTGCTCTTCTCTATCATCTTCTGTTTTGTAGCTGAGGAAGAGATGAAGCACAGAGAGACGATGGCACCCAGCATACTTCCTAATAAACCCAAATACTGCATATGTGAGAACCGTGAGCCAACACCAGCCACGTGCGGAAGGAAAGAAGGGCTGGTGAGCCCCTGCACAAGGAAGGAACTCATGCAGGGCTGTCTACACAACATGCAGGAGTCAAATCTTTACCACCACTGGGCTCTACTTACTGCCACAGATTCAAGAGATTAAGATCAACAAAAAGACAGACAAACTCAGGAGGGGAAACAAGTATGGAGTAGACCCATGCACAGTAAAGAAACCCATTCCAGTTGTCAAAAACCAACAAAATCTCAGGACAATGGTTGTGTGGCCTCCCAAAGGAAGAAGAAGACTAGATGAAGCCCAGTCACATGGTTCCATCTACAAAACACTCCCACAGCAAAGGCTCAGGGGATGCTGTGAGGGAGGGGTAGAAAGACTGCAAAGCAGGAGGGTCAGGGAGTCTTCTGTGAAGACTATGTCTAGTAACATCAGAAGCTATACTCACCAACATGACCACCCCACAGTGATGTGAGCAAGGAGAACACCAACAAACACGACAACTGCACAGAGAAAAGCTCGGGAGGCCTCAACCCTGCACAAAGAACTACAACCAACTGGGTAAGAGCACATCAACTGGTCATCAGCGCCAGGCATTCCCGAAAGCATACATGTACGTAACATTATATAAATGTGGCAAGTTACATTTAGAAATATATATGTATACACAAATACATGAAATAACAGTTGATGAAAAATGAGGCCATGAGAGCAAGACAGAGTATGTATGGAAGGGGAAAATGTTGAAATTAAAATACAGTCTCAAAAATAAACACAAAAAAAATGAACTCTTGTAGCTTGTGAGTTCTTTTTCCCACATTTTATCCCCTCCCCATCCCCACCCCCAGTTTCAACCCCACGACTAGGTAGGAGAGAAAGGTGAGGGGGGAGAGATCCTTGAATCTATCTTCTTTCCTCTTTGCTTGTGGCTGGTCTTTGCTACTGTGGGTTTCTTTTTCCCACCCTTTACCCTCTGATTTCACACTCTTTATCACTAAATAGAGAAAGGATAGTGGGGAGAGACAGTGATCCCTGAATCTAATATCTTTCCTTTTGTTTATCCTTTGAGGATGACTACTAACAAACCACAACCTATCCCCCTGAATGATCAACAACTACACACCCCACCGCTTGGGGTGCTAGCATTCATATACACTCTGAAAAGTTCCCAGAATTCCAAGCGTCACACACTCACTCACATAGGTTATCTACAGCTGACAAAAACCATGCCTCTGCTACAGCACATGGCAGATCAGTCAGGGGCTGCAGGACCGTCTCAAACAGCCCCATATCCCCACACCTGAAATTAAAACAAAAACATATTCGTATTTCCATGTTTTTTTAAAGAAACCAAAGTTCCATAAAATTGTCACAAGCTCTAGATCTTAAGGATACCATTACAGATAGAATTTTCCCTATTCTATCAAATGCTTGGCGTCAGGTACTCTACCTTAATTAAAGGTACAGAAAAGTACTACAGGACTCTTCAACCCTCTGACCATGAAGAAAAAAGAATTTCCCTAAGTGTTAGAGAAACAAAATACAAAGAAAGCTAAGAGCATCATACCAGAGTATGCAGTAAAGATGAAGAGAAAGATGTTGCGTTGCTGAACAATGACAATATAAAGTCGGCAGTGTATGCCCACAGGACCCACATACACTAAAACTTAATTCTGAAGAGCCAGAACATAGTCTGGCAGTGCTCATAACTCTAACATTTAATATCATGATAGGAAAAAAGAAATCAAACACAAACTATCTGGAAGAATTAAAAAGTCCTCTGGTGAAGAAACATGTTCATTTTGGAGGGAAAAAAATGAATGCTTGGTTGGTTGTTTTGTTTTGTTTTTAACAGTAAATAAAGCACAGAACAGAAGGATTTTTAAGTACTTTATTTAAGTTACACACAAATACCAAAGGCACAATTTGGAAGGAAAAAAAATTAGCCCAGTTGAAACCTTCCAAAAACTTTATAAAGAATGTTGGAAATATTTCAAAGGAAAGGAAAGCCTAGAAGCAAAGCTTTCTTTCTACCCCCAAAAATGGAGATACCAGTTTTCCACCCTGATTCTGGGCAGTTTAAAGGGCAACCGTTTCCACTGCCAAACCACCAATACTAACAATGGGTTTAAAAACAAAAACAAAAAAACCTCACTGATGGGAGGGCACTGCTCATACTTTGTATGGACAAGAGTCTGCATCAAGAAATAAGGCGCCGGGCATGGTGGCGCACGCCTTTAATCCCAGCACTCGGGAGGCAGAGGCAGGTGGATTTCTGAGTTCAAGGCCAACCTGGTCTACAGAGTGAGTTCCAAGACAGCCAGGGCTACACAGAGAAACCCTGTCTCGAAAAAACCGAACCACCCCACCCCAAAAGAAAAGAAAGAAGGCAAAACAGATGGGGGTGGGGGACGGCAGTGGGAATGTGTGTGCTGAGTCCTCACGGGCTGGTTAGAGCCCGGGTGGGCAGGTGGGGCTGACTGCTCACCCAGTGTTGGCTGACACAGGTCACTGAAAGCTGAGGAAGCAAAGGTTGAGAGCAAGCAATTGGTCACATGGGGACTGAGCAAACAAAGGCAGAAGAGCAAAGCCAGGTCTCTGTCTGTCTCTCTGTCTCTCTCTCTCTCTGTCTCTGTCTCTGTCTCTCTCTCTCTCTGTCTCTCTCTCTGTCTCTCTCTCTCTCTCTCTCTCTCTCTCTCTCTCTCTCTCTCTCTCTCTCTCTCTCTCTCTCGATGGTGGAGCGGGAAGTTAGAGTTGGGATGAGAAACAAAAGTAAGGCATGCAGGTCGTCACATATGTACTTCCCACATGAGGGCATAGCGACCTGATACTACGGCCTTCTAAAGAGCTCTCTGCTGAAAAGGGCAGGAGCTTCTTGATGAACTGGCGGTTCTAGGTTTGAGTCTGGGTACAGTCCGTATTGGCCACGGAGATGTGCCTGGGTTAGAAAGCTTTTTTACAAGTGTTCAAAGGCCGGCAATGGTGGCACACACTTTTAATCCCAGCACCTGGGAGGCAGAGGCAGGCGGGTTTCTGAGTTCGAGGCCAGCCTGGTCTACAGAGTTCCAGGACAGTCAAGGGTACACAGAGAAACCCTGTCTCCCCCCCCCCCCCCAAAAAAAAAAACTAAATAAATAAATAAGTAAATGTGTTCAAAGGACAATGGCAATGGTGATATACTATATCAAAATGATAAAGTAGCCTGCTTAAGGATATTATTATAAATTGGGACAACTTAAAAATCAAGATAGTAGGGACTGGAGAGATGCCTCAGCAGTTTAGAGCACCGGCTGCTCTTCCAAAGGACCTGGGGTTCAATTCCCCAGCACCCCATGGCAGCTCACAACTGTCTTGAACTCCAATTCTGGATAATCCAACACCTTCAGACACATACATGTAGGCAAAACACCAATGCACAAGACATATAGACAATCTTTAAAAAGACAAAATCAAAGTAATAGTAGACTGTAGTCCATTGAACAAATGAATTAACAATTGTGGAAGAAAGTTTTAGAGTGACAACTGGTAAGTATAGGATCAATGGTAAAATTAGAAAATTGTTATTTGGGAACAATCACTGCAATAACTGACTCAAGTCAGAATCCTTAAAGATGGGGCTGGTGAGGTGGCTTATCAGGGGAAGTTGCTCACCACCAAGCCTGAGGCCCTGAGTGGCAGAAGAAGAAAACTGACTATCTCAAGCTGTCTTCCGACCTCCACATAGAGTGGCACATGGAAGAGCCCTTACACATGCACAGAAAAATACGTTCTTTTAAAAAGTAATTAAAATTGTAAGAATTAAAGGGGTGCAAAGCATGGGGGACGAATGAGATAAAGAACAGGTATTTGTATAATCTCAAAATATCTTACCGAAGTACTAACTGCATGTTTATTATTAAATAAAACACTTACTAGCTATTGCATAAAGACCTTATTGGCTAAAATATATTAGAGAAGCCTGACTGATACCACTGTAACCAAGGAACCAGATTATCAGCGTTAGCAACAGTGTGACTCTGACACGATGCATTTTGTGATATTCTGCTCAAAGATAAACTTAATTTAACCTTAAGGAAGCAAGATAAACCAATGCTGAGAGGAATTCTAATAAAACAAAGAAACAAACAAAAAACAATAAACAAAACCAAAACCCTCTTAGTAACTGTCAGGGTTGCCAAAGGGAAAAAATAGAGAATTATCCCTAATTCAAAGAGCATGTCAAGATATAATCTTGGATTAAGGCATGTACCCACAAAAGGGCACTAGTAAGGCAAACAGCAAAATCTAAGGAATATGTGATGGAATTGGTTTTGTACCTATGTTAATTTCTGGTTTCAATAGTTATTCTACGATCATGGGAAAAAGTATCCTGATTTTTTAGAGTTAACAACTACAAGTATTAACGTGTTGTAGGGTGCTCACCTAACACGCATGAAGCCCTGGTTTCAATCCCCAGCACAATACAGAAGACACTCACTACAATTATAGAGAAATCAGTAATTGTGAACTTAGCCATTTTATAACTTGTCTGTAACTCACAAATCAATAATTGTCAGCACGTGTGTGTGTGTGTGTGTGTGTGTGTGTGTGTGTGTGTGTGTGTTTACTCACAGGGACGCAGATTAGCAAAACTGAGCTCCTGGTTCCAGCAGTCACAGCACAGGTCCTCAAAAACAATGAATGCCTGGCCTTTTCTTGTTTGAGCCCTGACAGCAAGTGTTTTTTCATGGTCTACTTAGTGCCATGTTTTTTTATATATTTGCGCTCTTTGTTGATTTCATTGTTTAAAATACCCCTGAAGTATATTCTTAATATACCGTTCAGTATTTCTAAGTGCAAGAAAACCATTGTGAAATAAATACCTTACAGAGAAAACTGCAAATGTTAAGTAAGCTTCATTTGGACACAAAGTATAAGTTCAATAGTAAGCAATCAACAGCAGATATTATATAAGATGCCTTTAGGACTAGAGAGATGGCTCCGTATTTAAGAGACCTGCTTGGTTTGCAGCACCCACATCAGGTGGCTCACAATAGCCTGTAACTCCAGCTCCAGATGACCTAATGCCGTCTTCTGACCTGCACAGACAGCTGCACTCATGTGCAAATCCTACCACCACACATACACATTAACTAAAAGTAAAAAAAAATTTTAAAAGATGTTTTTAACAAAAAGTACATGTTGAATAAGATTATAAAAACTTGAATATGGGTTCACAGACCCCAAAGGGATCTAACTTTATAATGTCTTTCACAGAAATTGTTCAGTATGCAGGAACTCTGTATTTGCAACTTCACAGAACATAAATACTATGAATAATGCTTGTTTGCAATTATTACAAAGAGAATCAGTCAGTCAGACTCTCTAGGTAATGAAGACACAGGAGTTGAATGAACTATTCTTCCAACCATTCTCAACAGCTGGAAAATATTCCAAAATACAAAGTTAAAAATCACATTTAAAGTGTTAAACTGGGCAGAGTGGCACACACCTTTATTCCTAGCACCTGGGAGGCAGAGGCAGGTGGATCTCTGTGAGTTCAAGGCCAGCCTAGTCTACATAGAGATTCTTCATAGTGAAACCCAGTCTTTAAAAACAAAAACAAATATCTAAGAACTAAACATATAAGAACTGGGAATGTGCTGCCTTTGCAAGCTGGGTTCACTTTGTCTGTGGCACCTGCAATCCTAGCACTCAGGAGGTATAGAAGTTCAAAGTCCTCCTTGGCTACATAGGGAATTACAGGCCAGCCTGGGATCCAGATGAGACTATGTCTAAAAAAATGTAAATAAAGAGAAAAAAATTAAGAAGTAGGTTAATCAAAACTAAGGATGTATTTTATTTTGCTGGGCCAGTGAAAAGTGCCCATATACACACTTGACTTGAAAGCAGGTACCCTGTGTTGATGGACAGTGTTTCTCCCAGAAGACATAGGGCACTAAATGCAAAAGTTAGTGTCCAGCATTGGATAACTCCCTATGAGCTAAAGGGGCACCAGAAGCCCCAGATCATGCTCTTGGATATGCTTTGGCTGTAGGACAGAGAGAAATCAAATCAAGACTTGAACCCTGACCTGGACCTGAACCTAAGACCTCCCTCCCTGATGGCTAGCTTTCTTAACAGCAATGGTCCTATGCAGGCTACTGTGGGAGAAAAGTCATCAGTAGTGAGCGTCATAATACTGACCTCCCTAGCAAGACGTAACCACATAATGGTACACATAGCCACAACATGGCAAACATTCCAAAAGCGGCATATATCCTTACAACTAGAGCTCACGGTGGCTGTGACAGCTGACCCCTCACCCACTGCTCCTCTCGAGCTCTAGACACACAGCTTCCTTCAAGTCAAGAGGTACAAATGACAGAGCTGTTCCATGTCCCATCTCTTTAACTGCTCCAAGTTCTTCCAAAGGAAATAAAGAGGTCAGAAAATCCAAACCTTCCCTGATACAGTGCTCAATATTATGACCCCAGGGATGACCTGAGTTCTAGGAAGATCCCCTTTTCTTCATAGGCCAGTCATCTACTGAGTGTTCTTTTAAATACATCAAATGCAAAAGAATGAGGCTGCGGGGCTAGTGAGATGGCTCAGTGGTTAAGAGCACTGACTGCTCTTCTGAAGGTCCTGAGTTCAAATCCCAACAACCACATGGTGGCTCACAACTAGATCTGATGCCCTCATCTGGAGTGTCTAAAGACAGCTACAGTGTACTTACATATAATAAATAAGTTAAAAAAAAAAAAAAAAAAGAACGAGGCTGCATATTTTGAATGTCAGACCTCACAATTAGTATCACAAGCTTTAGGAAAAATGTCATCAATTTAGAGTTACAGTAATTAAGAGCTTTTTGTCAAAAACAAGAATGCTCTCTAGATTTTTAGTTTAAGTAAAAATTTGCAATCTTGATACAAAAAGGTACAAGGCCTGTGATGGTTTGAATGACAAAAGTCACATAGTCTCAGGCATTTGAATGTTTGGTCCCAGTTTGGTCCCAGTTTGGGTCCCTGTTTGGATAGTTTTAGGAGGTGTGGCCTTGCTGGATTAAGTGTGGCACTGGGGCAGGCTTTGAGAGTTTAAAGACCTTGAATCGTTCATTTTCTGCTTGTGCACGACATTCAAGATGGGAGCTCCCGGGCTGGTGAGATGGCTCAGTGGGTAAGAGCACCTGACTGCTCTTCCGAAGGTCCAGAGTTCAAATCCCAGCAACCACACGGTGGCTCACAACCATCCATAACGAGATCTGGCGCCCTCTTCTGGAGTGTCTGAAGACAGCTACAGTGTGTTTATGTATAATAAATAAATAAATCTTTTAAAAAAAAAAAAGATGGGAGCTCCCAGCTTGCTACTCCTGCTGCCATGCCTGCAGCTTCCTGGTCATAAGCGACTCTCGCCCCTCCGGAAATAGAAACTTAAACTCTTGTATAAATTTCACTGATCATGGTATTTTATCACATGGTATTTTATCACAGCAATAATAAAAGTAACTAATACAAGGACTGAGCCAGATACAGTAGAGACACCTGTAACATCGCTTGAGGGACTGGGGCAGATGAGCGCTAATCTAAACATTTGGAGAAATGCAGAGAGAAATTTGCTGTTAATTTACTACAAAACTGTATTTTCTTTTTTTCCTAAGGTTTTCTATTCCTGTTCCAGCACCTTAGGTGTTGTCTGCAAATGTGTGCTATCTAAAGGAAAAAAAGTGTTTTCATTAACATTAGACCAGCATCCACTTGGCAGTTCACAACCACCTATAATTCCAGTCCCAAGAAACTGAATGTTCTCTTCTCGCCTTTCAGGGCACCAGGCATGTATGTAGTGCACAAACATGCCTGCAAGCAAAACATCCATACCCATAAAACAAGTAATAGTTAAAAATAAACAGTGGAAAGAAAGGAAGAATCTTTATTACAAAACCAGCCACATATTGCAAGCACTAATCTTTTGGTTCTAATTGCAATGACCATGACCACAGAATGAAGGGACGGAAAAATGACTCTATCAGCTTTAAATAGATGCTAAAGAATAAATGACCACGGTGATGATGGATGCTCAGAAAGCCTCTGCAGGAGATTACAGACCAGTGATATCTCCATATTCATCAGAAATGCAGATCCTCATGCTGCACCAGACCTAATGAATCAGAATCTGCATTTTAACAGGATCTCCAGGTGACGAGCATGAATAATGAAGTTTGAGGCTAATTTCCACCCTAACGCTCTGCCCTGGTAATTCTCTAGCAAACAGAGCTCTGTTTTCTCAGAGATGCCTTCCCAAGTCTGAAGCTCTACACTCCTCACCCATGGACCCAGCCTGTAACTGTTCTTCTGGGCTGCCAGTTCTGTGAGTGCAAAGGACCGTGTCAACCTTATTCACCATGGTAGGCTCAGAGCACAGAATAAGATCAAATATACTAAGCTTTTTTTTAATTGTTAATATTATATTCCATACTGGACTCAAGAAAGCAAGAACAAAAACCATTAAGACATGATTGTACTTAAACAGTTCATAACTTTACAGGATTTTTGCCGGGGGCCAACAAACCCTATGAGGGAAGTAACACTCATACCTGCTTCTCCAGCTTCTCCATCGAATAACATGAAGCACAAGGTTCTCTAAAGCCCCCCACTCCCTCAGCCAGCATGAAGGGATGTAGCTGTCCTCTTTTGGATCCTCCATCCACAGGGGATCCCCCTTACCCAGCTCTCTCTCTGCCTCCAACACCTGCACCTTTGCTCTGCACCAGTCACTCTCCCCGAGGAAGTTCACGTTATTCTTGGCACAGCTCTCTCCAGCTGCTTCCTCCAGGGCTCTTATCAGATGCCAGATTTCCCTTGTCACCTCCTTCAAGAATGTCTTGGCTAACTCATTTCTAACCACTCGATTGATTTATTTCCTGTGAGCTGTCACGTCTACTCTATTTTCAACAGAAACCACTCAAATCTATATCCCTGACCACTTTGAAGAATCTCCTAATTAACTGTTCAATATTCAATTGTCTTCCCACTTTCTTCATCACTTCCCGGGTCTGAAGGGAATTGGTATCTGAACAAATGCTATCATCTCTACTCTAATTATGTTCCCCATGATTTCTGTATTTGTTCTTAATTAGTAGACAAGAATCTCTCAGATCTACAACCCAAAGCTTATATAAAAATACTATGGTGATAAAAGTGTATCTAAATGTCTAAACTGACAGCAAAAAAGTGTAAAAAAAACCTGTTTATTTTCACTTTGCAACTCACTGAGAAACCTAAGTGAATGGGCACAGAACATAATGGATGGGGGATACTCTGAGGAAAAGGAACGAGCAAGCTTAGGCCACCACCAATGAAGCAGAGTCAGTCTTCCTCCCATAACCTCACATCCCAACCCCACCTTTCCACCCTTAGACTTAAACGCAAAATTTAGCCTATTGCTCATAATGGAACACAATACAGACTCTTTAGGGTTTTGTTTTTAAAATTTATTCTTATTTTATGCATACGAGTGTTTTGCCTGCATGTACGTCTGTGTACCATATGCATGCTTGATGCCCTTAGAGGCCAGATTGTGTCAAACCTGGACTAGAGTTACAGACACGTGTGTGTACCTGAAATTGAACCCACTGGAAGAACCCCAGAGCTCTTAAACCACTGCTCAGCAATCTTGCTGCCCCACTCGCAGGTTACTTACAACACAGCCTTATCGTTGTCTCAGGATATGGCCAGATCCCATGAAAGACAATAAGGACTGCAGCTTTCAACTAAGCTAAGGGACTGGTGCTGATGACTAAATTCTACGATAAATGATTTATAAATGAACTAAAGTGGCTGGGAACATAACTCAGTTGGTAAACCCTAGGGTCTGATCAGCGAGTGTGGCTGTACACACCTGGGAGAATGAGGAGTCCAAAGTCATCCTAGGCTAGACTGGGCTACATGAGCTTCTACCTTTATTATTTATTTTTTTATTAGATACTTTCTCTACATACATTTCAAATGCTCTCCCGAAAGTTCCCTATACCCTCCCCCCCAACTCCCCCACCCACCCACTCCCACTTCTTGGCCCTGGCATTCCCCTGTACTGGGGCATATAAAGTTTGCAATACCAAGGGGTCTCTCTTCCCAGTGATGGCCAACTAGGCCATCTTCTGCTACATATGCAGCTAGAGACACGAGCTCTGGGGGTACTGGTTAGTTCATATTGTTGTTCCACCTATGGGGTTGCAGACCCCTTCAGCTCCTTGGGTACTTTCTCTAGCTTCTCCATTGGGGGCCCTGTGTTCCATCCAATAGATGACTATGAGCATCCACTTCTGTATTGCCAGGTACTGGCATAGCCTCATAGACAGCTATAACAGGGTCCCTTCAGAAAAATCTTTCTGGCATATGCAATAGTGTCTGGGTTTGGTGGCAGGTTATGGGATGGATCCTCGGGTAGGGTAGTCTCTGGATGGTCCATCCTTTCATCTTAGCTCCAAACTTTGTCTCTGTAACTCCTTCCATGGGTATTTTGTTCCCTATTCTAAAGAGAAATGAAGTATCCACACATTAGTCTTCCCTCTTGATTTTCTTGTGTTTTGCAAATTGTATCTTGGGTATTCTATGTTTCTGGGCTAATATCCACTTATCAGTGAGTGCATATCTAATGACTTCTTTTGTGATTGGGTTACCTCACCCAGGATGATATCCTCCAGATACATCCACTTGTCCAAGAATTTCATAAATCCATTCTTTTTAATAGCTGAGTAATGCTCCATTGTGTAAATGTACCACATTTTCTGTATTCATTCTTCTGTTGAGGGACATCTGGGTTCTTTCCATCTTCTGGCTATTATAAGTAAGGCTGCTATGAACATAGTGGAGCATGTGTTCTTATTACCAATTGGAACTTCTTCTGGATATATGCCCAGGAGAGGTATTGCTGGATTTTCCAGTAGTATTATGTCCAATTTTCTGAGGAACCTCCAGACTGACTTCCAGAGTGGTTGTACAAGCTTACAATCCCACCAACAATGGAGGAGTGTTCCTCTTTCTCCACATCCTCGCCAGCATCTGCTGTCACCTGAATTTTTGATCTTAGCCATTCTGACTGGTGTGAGGTGGAATCTCAGGGTTGTTTTGATTTGCATTTCCCTGATGATTAAGGATGTTGAACATTTTTCCAAGTGCTTCTCAGCCCTTCGGTATTCCTCAGGTGAGAATTCCTTGTTTAGCTCTGAACCCCATTTTTTATGGGATTATTTGAATTTCTGGAGTCCAGCTTCTTGAGCTCTTTGTATATATTGGATATTAGTCCCCTATCAGATTTAGGATTGGTAAAAATCCTTTCCCAATCTGTTGGATTGACAGTGTCTTTTGCTTTACAGAAGCTTTGCAATTTTATGAGGTCCCATTTGTCAATTCTTGATCTTACAGAGCAAGCCATTGCTGTTCTGTTTAGGAATTTTTCCCCTGTGCCCATATCTTCGAGGCTTTTCCCTACTTTCTCCTCTATTAATTTCAGTGTCTCTGGTCTTATGTGGAGGTCTTTGATCCACTTAGACTTGAGCTTTGTACAAGGAGGTAAGAATGGATCAATTTGCATTCTTCTACATGATAACTGCCAGTTGTGCCAGCACCACTTGTTGAAAATGCTGTCTTTTTTCCACTGGATGGTTTTAGCTCCCTTGTCAAAGATCAAGTGACCATAGCTGTGTAGATTCATTACTGGGTCTTCAATTCTATTCCATTGATCTACCTGTCTGTCACTGTACCAGTACCATAGAGTTTTTATCACAATTGCTCTGTAGTACAGCTTTAGGTCAGGCATGGTGATTCCACCAGAGGTTCTTTTATCATTGAGAAGAGTTTTTGCTATCCTAGGTTTTTTGTTATTCCAGATGAAATTGCAGATTGCTCTTTCTAATTCGTTGAAGAACTGAGTTGGAATTTTGATGGGGATTGCATTGAATCTGTAGATTGCTTTCGGCAGGATAGCCATTTTTACTATATTAATCCTGCCTATCCATGAGCATGGGAGATCTTTCCATCTTCTGAGATCTTCAATTTCTTTCTTCAGAGACTTGAAGTTCTTATCATACACATCTTTCACTTCCTTAGTTAAGTCACACCAAGGTATTTTATATTTTTGTAACTATTGTAAAGGGTGTTGTTTCCCTAATTTCTTTCTCAGTCCGTTTATCCTTTGTGTAGAGAAAGGCCACTGATTTATTTGAGTTAATTTTATATCCAGCTATTGCACTGAAGCGGTTTATCAGGTTTAGGAGTTCTCTGGTGGAATTTTTGGGGTTACTTATATATACTATCATATCATCTGCAAATAGTGATATTTTGACTTCTTCCTTTCCAATTTGTATCCCCTTGATCTGCTTTTGTTGTCGAATTGCTCTGGCTAGAACTTCAAGTACTATATTGAATAGGTAGGGAGAAAGTGGGCATCCTTGTCTAGTCCCTGATTTTAGTGGGATTGCTTCAAGTTTCTCTCCATTTAGTTTGATGTTGGCTACTGCTTTGCTGTAAATTGCTTTTATTATGTTTAGGTATGGGCCTTAAATTCCTGATCTTTCCAAACTTTTATCATGAAGAGTGTTGGATTTTGTCAAATGCTTTCTCGGCATCTAATGAGATGATCATGTGGTTTTTGTCTTTGGGTTTGTTTATATAGTGGATTACGTTGATGGATTTCTGTATATTAAACCATCCCTGCATCCCTAGGATGAAGCCTACTTGGTCATGATGATCGTTTTGATGTGTTCTTGGATTCTGTGTGCAAGGATTTTATTGAGCATTTTTGCATCGATATTCATCAGGGAAATTGGTCTGAAGTTCTCTTTCTTTCTTGAATCTTTGTGTGATTTAGGTATCAGGGTAATTGTGGCTTCATAGAATGAATTGGGTAGGGTACCTTCTGTTTCTATATCGTGGAATAGTTTGAGAAGAGTTGGAATTAGGTCTTCTTTGAAGGTCTGATAGAACTCTGCACTAAACCCATCTGGTCCTGGGCTTTTTTTGGTTGGGAGACTATTGATGACTGCTTCTATTTCTTTAGGGGATATGGGACTGTTTAGATTGTTAATCTGATCCTGATTTAACTTTGGTACCTGGTATCTGTCTAGGAAGTTGTCCATTTCATCCAGGTTTTCCTGTTTTGTTGAGTATAGCCTTTTGTAGAAGGATCTGATGATGTTTTGGATTTCCTCAGGTTCTGTTGTTATGTCTCCTTTTTCATTTCTGATTTTGTTAATTAGGATGCTTTCCCTGTGCCCTCTAGATAGTCTGGCTAAGGGTTTATCTATCTTGTTGGTTTTCTCAAAGAACCAGCTCCAGGTTGGGTTGATTCTTTGAATAGTTCTTTTTGTTTCCACTTGGTTGATTTCGAGATTCTACCTTTAAAATGTTACTAGAAGCCGGAGGGCGTACACCTTTAATCCCAGAATTTGGGAGGCAGAGGCAGGAGGATCTCTGAATTTGAAGCCAGCCTGGTTTACAGAGTGAGTTCTGGGTCAGCCAGGGCTACAAAGAAACCATGTCTCAAAAAAAAAAAAAAAAAAAAAAAAATGTTAGTAGACTGTCTACTGTGCAAGCAGGGGGACCAGATCCCAACACCAATGTAAAAAGCCAGGTGTGGAGAGATGATAGGTCAGTGGTTAGGATCACTGGCTGCTCTTCCATTACACAAACCTGTGTTAAATTCTAGCTTCCACATGGCAGCTCACAACCATCTATAATTCCAGACTTAAGGAACTAGATGTTCTCTTCTCACTTCTGAGGGCACTAGGCATGAATGCAGTACACAAAATACACACAGGAAAGACATACATCCATAAAATAAATAACTAAATATAAACAAAAAGTAAAACACCAGAAATTACACCTCTGCAAACCTAGATATTCCAGGGCTCTCTAGACCACCATTCTAGCAGAAACAACTTCAGTAAGAGATTCTGTCTACAAAAATAAAAGATAGAAACATGTACTGGTTTGTTAGGGATGCTACTATAGTGGACACATACAGGTGAGGAGATGGATATGACAGTGTAAGCAGGTGGGATGCCATAGAGTTTCCATGCTCTCTCAGGACATGCTACCCTCAGAACCTCTGTGTCAGCAACCTGGAAGCTCATGAGATTATGGTCATCTTTGCAAAGCCACAAAAAAAGTACTCCTGTTGGGCAAAGAAACTTTGTCTTCAGGGCAAATCAATGGTGGTGAGGAAAGGTAGAAAATCCTGGACTGCCATTCCAGGCCTCCTCAGCTAACTGAGACCCTAAGTCCCTGTGTCCAACCCTGTTCTTTAACTTGCCTTCCACCCCACAGTTCCAGGGGCCACATCCAAAACCAAGTGCAGTAGCAATTCCCAGTCCAGGGCAGAGAGGGAAAAGCTACTATGTTATTAGCCATGTCAGGCATCTCTTAAATTCTCAGTCACAGCACTGCCCTCGTCCTGCCCCTGAGCAAAATACTGCACAGGACAGCCAACCATCAGTGTGACTGAACGGGGGTAGAGGACCTGTGCACCACATACAGCCAAATGAACAGACCAGAGACACCGAATATGATAGAGAAATCAAAGCCCATGCATTTACTGTTCTTGTTTCTGTAAAGCTGTGTGCACTAAAGGACATTAGATTACTGAACATAATATTCAATGAATCATCTCAAGAACACCAGATGCTGAGCTGGGTGTGGTGGCGCACGCCTTTAATCCCAGCACTTGGGAGGCAGAGGCAGGCAGATTTCTGAGTCCGAGGCCAGCCTGGTCTACAAAGTGAGTTCCAGGACAGCCAGGGCTACACAGAGAAACCCTGTGTCGAAAAACAAAAAAACACCAGATGCTTATTTTTGCTTTATGTGCAGGGTTCATAATACAATAAAAGAAGAAATACATCAACGTGTACATTATCTACAAAAGCTTAACCTTGAGGTTATTTGAAAACATTCCCTATTTGAAATGCTGATCGTCAACTTTAGATTTCAAAATAAAGTATAAACCACAAACCTACCATAGACCTGACAGTCTTTCAATAATGAATTAGCATGTCATCCCAGGATTCTTCTTACTCTTAAGTCCAAGGCAAAGTGTCAGAAAGGAATAAAAGTACAAACCCCTTGCCATTTAACCCCGTTCCTGGCTTCTCTCACAGACATGCTGCTACTCAACTTTTTAAAAGAACTCCTAAGAATTCAATTAATATTTTTATTCCACTACTCAGAGCTAGAATGCCTATGACTAATTATACAAAGGCAGGGCAGCCTTAACCTGTGCTGAACCTGTACCCTAGAGAGAGCTCATGGGAGGTCTAGAGAGATTCTAAAGCTCTCACCAGAGAGGAGTTTAACAAGGTAACTTAGCTTTTAAGTAACAGAAGCAGCCTCCTGGCCTCTGGGCTGTAAAAGGCCTCACCTGCCAAGAGCAATAATGCAAGTAATTACTGCACACAGAATAACAGATCCCAGTGGGACCCCAAGACCCAGGTTCTGGCCTCTACCTTGCAATATACATAGAGGAATAGCACACACTATTTTTCTCATTAAAGCCTAGGACAATCCCCTAATGGGTAAATAGATAAATTTTACTTGGCACAATGATTATGCCTTGGGTGGTTGCCCAAATAAAAATGTTGCTGGTATTAAGGCTATAGGACAATGAACCTCCTGGGACAGAATTCATGAGGTTGAACACTTGGCTGACATCACTGGAAGCAAAAAGCTTTGAAGCCTCTTCCTCTTTCCTTTTTCTTATAACAAACTTCCAGCCATCCTTGGTCTTTAGATAAATACCTCAGCTTTGCATGAGTCCTCTGAGTGTTGCCACTGTGCTGCGACAGCTCACCTGCCCTTTATCTTCTGTACTTTACCTGTCAATACATCTGTCCCTTACACCATCTTCTCTTGCAAGATATTTTCAAACCAACCAAAACTAACATGTGACTTTTCCCAACCCATTTTACTTCTAAGAAAACCATGGACATTTAAATTCACAAGTTCCTCTTTCCACTACAAACCACCTTCCTTACTTCTTGGCAGTTAGCAGTAACTGCACAAGGCAGGCAGCAAAACCTCTCAAGCAAAGTTTTGGCCAGAATCACACAAAGCCGGGCTGTTGAGCCCACATAACCCTCCTTCTATCAAGTCATCCCAGGGCACTCGGAGCCCACCTCTCTTGTTCATGCTGCTCTCTGGAGCTACACCACCACTCACTCTCCTGCACTCGGTCTCCCTGTGCTGACTGTTGCTCCCATCTACCCCCATCACTCATATCAGGCCAGCAGACCATTACTAATAACCATGCCAAGACAAGGAAGCCTGGCAATCTTGGATAGACTGAGATGGAAACTACAGTGTCTTTAACTAGTTCTGAAGCCAGGTACCATACCATTCTAATGTGCGCAGCATAGATTTCTGATGATTGAACATACTTTTCTTCCCTTAAAGGTGGCAACAAAACCCAGCATGAGACTCAGCTACATAGCTAGTTCAAAACCAGCCTAGGCCACATGAGACCCTGTATCAAAAGTGGGTAACGGATTCTGGAGAGATGGCTCAGTAGTTAAGAGTGTTTGCTTATTCCTGCTCCAGCATTCACATCACAGAGCCTGTAACTCTATTTCCAAGGATATCTGACACCCTCTTCTGACCTCCAGGGCCCCAGCACACACATGCACAGACCCACACATCACATAAAGATAAAATAAATCGTTTTCAAAAAGAAAACTTAAGGAAAAAAAATGATAGCCAGGATATTGGGGAAGAATCCTTACCCACACCTGGTGGGACACTTGTGGAGCCATCGTATATCAGTTCTTCAAAGCACCATTAGACCCAGATACACCACTCTTGATTACATGCCCAAATGACTCTAAGTCAACACACCACATAAACATTTATACATTCACATTTATTGCTGCACTATTCTAAGAAATGGAACCAGTTTACCTATACATTCACAGATGAATGGCTAAGGAAAATGAATTATATACACAGTGGAATTTAATTCAGCCATAAAAAAGTAAAAATAAAATCATGACATCTGGAGGAAAGTGGATGGAACTAGAAATTATGTTAAGCAAAACAAGGCAGACGCAAAGACAAACAGCAAATGTTTTCTCTCATATTCTAAGTGTGCACATGTGCACACACACTAAAGTAAAAGTGTAGTAGTCAAGGACAACTTGCAGAAGTCAGTTCTTCCTGTCACCTTCTGGGACTTGGGGGTTGAACTCACGTCATCAAGCATGGCAACAAGACCATCTCACAGGCCCGAAGTTACAAGGATTTTAGGAGGATCATGTGGAGAAATATAGACAGTTATCTCTTATGTCACAATAATCATATACTTCTACCTTATTAGCCAAGAAGCGGAAAAAGCAGAGGACCTGTGTGCCTACCAGTAAGAACAGATAGATCTGATCTCTCTGCTGGTCACTGTAAGTTAGGAAGTCATAACTTTTCCTTGTCACAAAGTCCTCTACAGATAAAGTGGGTAACAGCAAAACTCCAAAAGGTCCACTTGATCTATAGGACTGAAATATTAAAGCATCCAAGATCATCAAGCAAATGACAAAGCAGTTACTAAATCCCAGGTGTTGGCCCTGCCCTCTACAGTTGAGACAAAGAGAGGCTCTCAAGAATAAGGCAGGTGTGATGGCCACACCTTTGAGTCTAGCATTAAAGCAGAGGTAGATGGGTCTCTTGAGTTCAAGGTTAGCCTTGTCTACAAAACAAGTTACTGAACAGCCAGGGAATACACAAAAAAACCCCGTCTCAATCAAGAAGGGAGGGAGGGAACAAGCGAGCTAGCTGGGACTGTGACTTGGTGGCAGAGTGCTTGCCCAGCATGCATGAACGTGGGAGTTTGATCCCAAGAACTGCATAAACCATGAGTGGTTGAAGAAACCAGACCCAAAGTTAGTGATTATCCTCAGTACAGCCTGGATAAAAGATACCCTCTGAAAGGGGGGTGTGGAGAAAAAACAGAAAGAAGGGGGAAAAAAAGGAGAGGGGACTTCCAGGTTCCAAGAACAGAAAGTAAGGAACTCAAAAGTTGTCATATGGATAAATGACACTAAGGAATTCTGTAGCAATAATGTGCCAGGGTACCAGTGCCAAGTGATAGGAAGATCTCAGGAATCTATGCAAATACAAGGAAAAGTGGCAGATGAGTGTTAAAAGGAGCATATGGCCTAAATCAGGCATATAAAACAACTTCTCAGCTATCAGTGGTGACCCAGGAATCAGATCTGACAGGGTCCTGGGAGCCATCAAAATGAATGCCAAAAGAGAATTCTCTACCTTCCCCTCATAAAATCCTGGCATGCTCAACCCCAATCCTGGCATAACAACCTCAGAAGTTAAGCAAATCAGTGGGTCTCAAACACCAGTTCCAGTACTATCCCAAACTGAGCGTCTCAGAATCACCCAGGAATGACTGGCTTTTGTAAGCACAGATTCTCAGGACCCTCCTGGATGTTAATTCAATGGCTCCCCCAGGTGGTCTCCCCACAATGACCTGGTTAGAAAACCAGGATTTACTTTCTCTAAGTTTTTCTATTTAAAAACAAAAACTGAAATCCAGCAAGGTGGCACCTACCCATAATCCAAGAGATTAGGACTATACAGACTGGAGAACGTAGTGAGAATAAGCAAATAGACATATACACAATAAGAATACTGAAACTGAAAAGAAACCATGACAGGAAGTACTAGGAGTAGACAGCTGAAAGTGGGTTGGAAATGTACCTCAAGGCAGGTGTTCCTACCCAACATGTGACTTCAGAGTCAATCCCAAGGATAAGGAAAAAAATAGATAAAGATGCTTCCTATACATACAATGAAAGTGGAAAATGTCTACAAAAATAAGAGCTGACCTCCAGGCAGAAGAGCCCCTCAGTTAAGAATTAGACAAAAGCAGACTCTTCTCACGAGGTACTGCTCAAGCTCTCACTTCTCCTTACCTTCACAAATCAAGGCCTACTGCTCCAGGAAAAGGGAAGGCATTCAGAAATAGATGGGGGACTGAATGGATACAGCCCACGCAGAAGCAACCATTCACACCTGTTATCCTGATTACTGAACAGCCCAGTCCCTCCGTCCCTCTACCCAATCTCTAGCCATACTACATTCTAATCATACAGTCTAGTCTAATTCACACTCTTTAATCTTCCATTCTAAAATGTTGTATTTCAACTAATCCACCTCCAAAAAAAGTTGTTGTTGTTGTTATAGAAAAAGCAGACAACAGAAAGCATGCGTCTTGTGGGAGAAGCACAATTCAGAGTCAAGCCTGCCATAAGGTATTCTGTTTCTCAGCTTTGTTTCAGTGTGCCTGAAGAAAATATAACTGCCTCTGGTGTAATCACAGCTTTATGGGACTAGAAGATGTGTAAAACAATGAGTCACTCTGGAGGTAAGTTGAGTCTAAAGTCTTACCCAAGAACATCTTTCAGAAGAAAAACCAAAACAAATGCATGCAGGCCGAAGCTTTGGTCTCCTGGCTATCAGGCCTAAGAGCTCTCCTCTCTCTCTCTCCCTTGCAAACCCCCCCCAACACACACACACACACACACACACACACACACACACACACTTTTTAAATGGCACCTGAAAATGAAACCAAAACTTCATTAAGTTCCCTACAACTTGCCTAACTGCCTGCCAACTGAAACTACTGTTCATTTTTGAATCACTAAAACTAAGTGAGAAAAACACATTAACTATCATATTAAGGCTCACTGACAGTAAGTGAAATCCCACAACTCTCCATCTGCATCCAACGCTCACAGACTGTGATTCAGCATCAGTTTCTGCTGTAAAAACAAAAAGCATATGTCAATCTCCCAAGAGAGGAAGTAGCAACAGAAAGTGGGTATGTACCCATTTCCAGCAATACTGAAAAGCCTCATCCACTCAGTAAGACCTTAGTAAAACACTGCAGCCCACAGGGTCCAGCCCTGGGATTCTAGCACTCAGCAGCCTCAGAAGAGAGTCACAAGTTTGAGGTCAACCTGGGTCATGCCACATGACTTGTTTCCAAGAAGAAAAAAATCACCTTGCTAGCTAGCCTGGGCTATGAAGCAAGTGTACACCAGAACACACAGAACCCCCTATGCAATTTTTAAAAATCAAGACAATTTTCTCTATTGAATGTTCAAGTGTAAACTAAAATAGCTTCATATCACACTTCATGTAAGCTAGCATATCAACTTCATTGAGTCATTTGTCCAGTTATCACAAGCACTTGGCACTGGCCTCCAAAGCCCAAACCTAGCCAACCTAATGAGCCCAGCCATGCTCCAGCCAGCTCCACCCCAGCCCACACCACCACCCACACCACCACCACCACCACCACCATTAGTCTGAGCTGAGGCATGCTACTGTGTTCTTTGCTGACATTAACAACTAAAGCTTACTAGGTTAAAGAGTCCTGAAAGCAACCCTTTGCAGCATTCAACACCATGAAAAACCAACACTAACAAAACAGCAGTGACAGACACTACTAAACTCTTGCTGAACCTGCTTAGAATACATACACTGACAGTTACAGACACCGTTTAAGTCTTAATTGAATCTGCGTTGGCTTTTATTTCCATCCATATACCCACCCCAGGAAGACTTGGAAATATAGGACTAAATCATAAGACGTCAGAAAAGCCTGACTCTTGGTCCTAAAAGAAACAAACACATAACTAAGACAAAGATATTTTCTGTCAGCCACTCATTCCATACATTTACTCAGTAGCCTATCAAGTTACTGATCTCACCAGGATACCAGAGCAATGACTACCCCTACTGACTGTTCCTTTTATCATCCTTAAATGCACGTTATGCAGTAACTCATGTTAAATCCACACCATCTGTGTGGGTACTCAACTTAAAGACACTGAAGAACTACTATCAAAACACTGGAGAACAATGATCAGTGGAAACCCCACGGGCTCTGCACTTGTCGTTCCCCCTACTGGAAACACTTCCCTCTGGTTGGCTCTTTGATGTCCACATCTCAGTGCAAACGCCAACTGAGAGAATTCTTTCCTAAACACAGTATTTAAAGGAATCAATCCTCTCTTGCTCCCCACCACTCTGTTCTGGTCCACTATGTGAATTCACTGTCCTCTCTTCCCATGCTTACTTATTCCCTTCTTTACTGACTCCTCCATGAGACACGGGACAGGCACCCAATGACCAGACAGAGCTTGACGAGCAGTACATGTGCAATAAATAGCAGTTCAACAGAAGAAGAACTATCACAAAGCCTGGCACAGGGGCACACACTCACATTCCCAGCTCTCAGGAGGCAAAGCAGGAATGCCACAAGTTTGAGGCCAGCTTGGTCACTATAGTGCTTCACAGTGAGATCTGTCTCAAAAAAAAAAAAAAGGAAATATGATTATTTCTTATTCTATTTCTTTAGTTACACGGCAGTACTACTGTCAGCAAAACTGGAACCAGATGGATGCTTTGTTTTCACTCAAAGATTTCAGCAAGTGTTCAAGACACAAGAATAACTTCGTGTTCCTTTACTCATCTTGATTGAAAGCTACCATGCACAACTTCTCTCCAGGGAAGTCTATCTTAATTCTACTTCTGTGCCCATGGCCCCTCTAAGAGACTGTCCTACAGTCCTACCTTACACTTTGGAATGGTATTTTAAGTAGCTTAGGCTACTTAAACATTTTGTTTGTCCCTACATAAAATTAAGCACACACAGAAAGAAGAAAATCAAAAGCTGGCTGTGTAGCACAAGCTTGTAATCCCAACACTAGGGAGGTGGAGGCAGGAGAATTGGTAGTCTGAGGTGAAAGGAGTTTGAAGACAGCCTGCACATGAGACTCTTGTATTAAAAAAAAAAAAAAACAATCGCCGGGCGTGGTGGCGCACGCCTTTAATCCCAGCACTTGGGAGGCAGAGGCAGGTGGATTTCTGAGTTCGAGGCCAGCCTGGTCTACAAAGTGAGTTCCAGGACAGCCAGGGCTATACAGAAAAACCCTGTCTCGAAAAAACAAAAAACAAAAAAAAAAAAAAAAAAAAAAAAAAAACCAAGCAAGCCAACAACATAAACAGACTACTCTGTCCTCACTCAAATCTCAAGAGGAACACCTCTTAGCTCAGAGGGCTAAAATATACCTACATATAACAAGCTGAATTATAGGACAAATCTCCTACAGCTTACACTTCAAATAAAGTCCCACAAAGCTACCAGAGAAGACATTTATCCCTTACAACAGATTAGCAGCATGACTCCTATGTCTGTAGAAAACTATGGTCACTCTGCCTTTTAGGTGTCCCTTTGTCTTAGTCAACACTGAGAAACAGAGTTCATGTATAAAACCATGAAGACTGACAAAGGGTTCTTTCCTCTTAAGAGGGAGTAAGTGTGGGACAATTCAACCTTTAGGCCTTCCACATCAAAAGCACAATAAGGTAAGCCACGCCCATGTCTGCTGGCAACAGGCACAGAAGGCTGAAGAATGCGCCTCATCTATAGTTGTGAAAGCCAAGCTGTCACGTGAGCCTGTCAGGAGATACCCAAAATACCAAATTTCATAGAAAAGTGGAAAGTCACACAAGGTACTGTCCCCAATACATAAAGGAAACTTGGTCAGTAAGGCCAGAGAAAAGCCTTTTCTAGGCAGCCACCAAATGGGGTGAGATTGTCAACTCTGTAACAACAGCAGACAACATTCTGTCATGGCTAAAGGGACATCCAGTGAAGCAGTCAAAGGAAACCAGAGTTGAGAGCAGCAGGGGTTTCCAGAATAAGATCTGATTTGACAGAGACGTTTAATTACCCAAGCTGTATCTTACCCACCTGCATCTTTGCTGATCATATTCCAACTCAAAACACAGAAATCTATGTTCATTTTTCCCTCAACCTGAGAATTTTCTAATAACACTACTGGTCCAAAACGCTGTGTCACTATTGCCCACTTCCTCCTTAAGGATACTCCAGAATAAATTCTCCCCCAATCCAGTCAGCGCCCACAGCCACAGGCACAACAGTCACCGTTTTAAGTGCTAGTTTAAACTTAGATCTCAGAGACCAGAAGAGATAGACTATAGCCCCACAACACCAGAGAGAGAGAGAGAGAGAGAGAGAGAGGAGAGTCAGGGGGAGAGAGAAAACTATTCCTTCTCACTGCAAAGTCTCCACCTTCAACCATTTCTGACCCTCAGATCAACCCAGTCCACAGGAAGATGAATGCTCCCACTCAAAAGCACATCTTTGCTTATTCAGTGTTCCAATTTCTACACCCTTCCAAATGGCAAAAGAAAGCAGCACCTGCTTTCTAACTTATCAACCTGCTCCTTGCTCTCTTTCCTGGAAACAAGCTCCACCCTCCTGTGCAGATTCCTCACAAAGCAGTTCCTGAATACCACTGGAAATGGTTACTCTCCTGGAAAATACAACTTTGCTTAGTGGAAGGGCTTCAGGGAGCAATTTGCCATTGGTCAATTCTTCATTCCAGACAAGGCTTCTCAGCCTGGCACAAATCTGCTGCTCACCCACCCAGCAGCCCCTGCAATGTGGTCAGGTCGTGTGGCAGTCCATGCCTGCTACAGACTGCTCAAATCACTAACTAATCTTAAAGACTATACAACAGAACACCCCTAAGCACACAGCAACCGTAAGCACCAAATGAAGTCACACAACCTCGACAGCAGCCACCAACAAGTCAGGAAACAGCATCTAGTCTTTCCTCAACCCAATTACAGTCAGCTTCACTTGTAATTTGTGGTCTTGCATCACTGGCCCCACCCTTTATGCCAGAAAGTCATACCCCGGAGTCTTAGACTCGGAGGCCTCGCAGCATGGTTTACACTGGTGTGTGTGGTGGCAGGCAGCCCTGGGTTCAAGTTTCAGCTCTACTTCTTCTTACTAATAAAAAGGTACCTGTCTGGGTAAGTTAGCCTATCAAAACCTCAGCTTAGACATCACTTTCTAGATAAGATAATATAGAGAGAGAACCCACTTGAAAATGTGACAGTGACTGCTGATAATACAGTATCCTCAGGGGATTGTCATCTGTGAAAAGGAAGTCACCTCAAAGAACCCAGATACCCTGGAGGCTTCCTATAGCCTCTTTCCTACAAAAGAGAGACCTTTAAGAAAAAGTCAAGCCCTAGCAAGAAAACTAAAAAAAAAAAAAAAAAAAAAAAAATTTACTGCAGGCCACTAACACCACAGCAGACAGCTAAGTGACACTCTGTTCCTATAATGAAGAGAAGACTGGTACCAATGAAAAGAGTAATGAAAGAGGAAGCAGTTCAGGAAAATCCTTTCAAGAGTCAAAATTTCAGAGAGAAAACATGGACCCTGGAAACTCCCTCGTCATTGAATCTAGTAAATTCTGACTGTCTAGATATAAATAGAAAGGCAAAAGGGCAATATTGAATATCTCAAGAATCTCACACACAAGCCGCAGGATATTCATGTTCAAGAGTGTGCATGTGGAGCAGGGGAGATGGCTCAGCATTAAGAGTACAGACTGCTCTTCCAGAGGTCCTGAGTTCAAATCCCAGCAACCACGGGGTGGCTCACAACCATCTGTAATGGGATCCAATGCCCTCTTCTGGTATGTGTGAAAAAAGTAACAGTGTAATCACATTAAATAATTAAAAAGGGTGTCCATGTGTGCACACATATGTGGGTGCATGTTAGGGAAGCCGTGCCTGAACACCCATGCAGAGGTCCAAAGATGCTGGAGCACAGGAGAGCATCCGTATCAGTGTCTTCCTCTACTGCTCTTCACCCACTTGAGAAAAGGTCTCTCTCAATGCACCCAAAGCCTGATATTTTTAGCTAGGCTGGTGGAACAGCAAAAGCCCAGGATCCACCAGTCTATGCCACGTGCAGCACAAAGGTTCCAGGCAATGGAACAGCCACGTCCAGCTTGAATGTGTGCCATGAAGATTCGAACAGGGGTCCTCAGGGCTGAGCAGCAAGCACCTGTATTCACTGAGCCATCTCCCCGACTCCCCCTGCAGAGTATATTAATCCTGAGAAAGACAACAGGGACAGCAAAAACAAAAACGTTTCAAAAACTGGCTCTCTGGGGAAACTATCTTCCACTCTGGAGAGAAAAGTCGTTGGAGTTACAATATGAAAAGCAATCGAAAAGATCACAGCCATCTCAATCAGAAAAATCTGTTAACAAACGAGGAATGTCAGACCTCAAGATGTGGGAGGGAAAAAAGGAGAAACAATATAAGAAATAGAACAGAACTTATGCTACAAAGTTAGTGTGGAAGTGGAGGTGATGGAATTCAAAATTCCGACTGAAGAAAGCAAAGGTAAGTGAGCAGGATCTATAATAAGAGCCCTACACAGGGAATCAGAACACCTGGACTCTTATTATTGGCTCCACTCCAAACCGCCATGTGCCCTTAAGGCAAGTTAGTTACTCTCTTTAAAAACAGGCTCCTTGTCCTTAAGAAGTGAAGAAATGCTACTTAGTATAAGATCCCTGCCAGACTAAAATTTTAATTTAAAAGTACACAAAAATCAGGAGATTCCAGGCCGAGAAACTAGACACAGAGATAAAAGGGGGAAAGAGTTGAGAAAACTTTGGGTGAATAAGTGAGTCAGTGGACAGAGAGAAGCTTCGTGACAACCAAGCACTCCCGGGGTTCCAGGAAAAGATGTCCGGATCTAGAGAAACTGCGAACTAATCGGCATATGTCAAAATGGACAGAAAGAGGGGGATGGGAGTAACTATCCGTGAACTATCTCCGTTAATGAACCGGTAATAGACCTGCATCTGGTAAACAGGCAGGGGCTCCGAAAGCCGCGACCCACGAAAATCACAGCGACCGAATCATGGACAGGTTGCCCGGGAGGCAAAAGTCAAGATAAGTTCGTTCTCGGGTTCTGCCTGGTGAAGATTCGGAGAGTAGGTGGAGAGTGAGGAAGGGGCAGAGGAAAAGCAAACTGAGACCATGCAGGCTGACGGGAGAGAAGGAAGTCAGTGCCTGGCTCCTGCTCCAAGGCAGCAGAGGGGTCCGGGTCCAGGGTCCAGGGTCCCGCTCTCACCATCTTGACGATGCCCCGCTGCACGGTGGGGACCGCGGGTCCCCCGGAGGAGCCGCTGCTTTGCGCGGAGGAGGCCATGTGTGGAGCTGGAAAGGCAGCGAGTGGGGCGGCCGGCCGGACTGGAAGTGTCAGGGTGGGTGTCGGCGCTTGCAGCGACAAGGAGCAGGCGGGCGACAGGCTACCGTCAGTGGGCTGGACAGAAGCGCCAGGCGCACACTAGAACACCAGCGGGACTGGGAGCAAAAGAGGAGACGCGATCTCCGCCGCCGCCACACGTTCTACTCGCCGCGCAAGCGTGCCAGAGCGCCACCGCCCTCTAGCCAATTAGCGTCCAGAACCCGCTGGAACTCAAGCCAATAGGCACTCTCTTTACGAAGCTCCGCCCTTTGGTCCCAAAACGGGTGCGGAGCTCCAGGAAGCGCTGAAAGAGCTGATTTGCGGTGACGGGATGGTTTTGAGGCGGGACTTCCGGGGAAGTCTGAGAAGGTGGTGTCGGGAGGTGTAGTGGGAAGGGAAGGACACGTCAGCATCTGGCCGTGGGGCGCGGGGAGCCATGGGAGCCCCGAAGGCGGGGCGGGCCTCGCCCTCCAGCCTTGGTTCCGCTCCTGCCCCGCCCCTCAAGCGGCAAAGCGCCCACGTGTACCCGGAGGTTCCGGAGCTGGACACCGGAACTGGACGACAAGGGCCTGGGTCCTGGAACTATGGAGACCGTCCCAAAGGAACCTCACTGCTCTCAGAGTTCTGACGTTTCACCTCCGCCAAGCAGAGGAAACTTTTGAAAGTCGCCGCCATTGGGCAACCTGCTGATGTTAGTCTTGACCCGGAATGTGGCCGTGAATCTCCCGGTGGTCCGGAGTATCACTGGGGTTTAGTGCTTGTGAGTTCCGCTAATGTTTGTTAATGGAAGCAATAAGCATCTCTTAAAGGATGACTCGTCCTGCACTGAGAATAGCCTCGTTTTTCGGCTCCTTCCCTCCTGCTCCAACTGAGGTTAGGAAAAACCTTGGGATTTGCCATCCCAGGGCTGAGCGGGTGACAGTCCTACCTCACTGCTAATCTCAGCTCGAGGTGGGTCAAGAAAGCCATATTCAAGAGGATATTCAGGGAGAATTTATGGTCTTGGAGTGCCCCGTTTTAGAGCACAGGTTCTTGTATGTATTATTTAATAATAAAACCTGAACCTACGCTAAAGACACTACTTCCACTATAGCCTGTTTTAAGAAGTTTGAGTAGTCACGCATGTCTCAAATCAGGGTCAAGTTTTGGGGACAGCATCTTCCTATAGCTGCAAAGCCAAGTCTGTACCATGAATTCACCCTATTCAAAAAAGAAAATGGATCTTTATAGATAGATACACACACACATATATACATATATACATATGTATGTATATATATACATAACAATTTTGAGGGGTTGCCCAGTACACTGGTAGCTCAGCTCTGAGACCTCATCTTTAGTGAATTTGACCTTTGCAACAGTGTAGCCACTCTCTCCAGGACAGTTGAAGCACTTGAAACTGTAATTCCAAACATCTCATTTTCTGATGATAGTTACTGTCCTATCCCCCCTACTCAGCCAGTTAATTCTCTTTTGCTTGTACTAATTTTCTATTTCTACACAACCATTGATCCTACTAGTCAGTCCTAACAACCAAGTTATGTGGAGCATGAACATGCACAGTATACACTGCCTGTTAAATACTTTTTCCCTGAAGAATATGTTAGTCCTTAAGACAAGCCTACAAAGTACATATGATCTGTTTCTTCAAAGGAGAGCATTGATGTTTTGTTTTCTGAAGTGAATAGGAATCTCAAAGGGCTCCAACAGGTAAAGTTGATTGTATTGCAAGGTAGATAACCTGAGTTCAGTCCCTGGGACCCACATGGTGGAGGAAGAAAACCAATTCCTGCAAGCTATCCTCTGACCTCTCATGCAAACTGTGGCATGTGACACTTGCATACACACACAGATATATATAACATATACATAAAAAATGTAGTTTGAAAAAAAAAATCTAGTGAGCAATACTAGGTCAGTACCTTAAGGGACAAAGTCAAGATATGAACTCAACTGTCTACCATAAATAATCTTATCTTAGGCATCTACCTGCTTCTCTGGTAGACAAACCTATATCATCCTCTGCCTAAGTCTATAGAATCCATAACCTAGACAAAGATGATTAATTCTCTAACAAGCTTCCCATGGGGGGGGGGATGCAGGGGACACTGCTGTGCAGGAGCCTTCTCTGTCCACTCTTCAGCTGTCTCCCACTTCGGTCCTCCAGACCACCAGTCCACTGTTCTTATCATAATGCACTTTCTAATGCCAGTCCCTCAACATCAGGCCAGAATTCAGCTCCTTAACAGAGCATACCTGGCCCCGAACTACTTTTCAGCTACTTGTGCTCCTCTTTTGTAGTTTTAGTGTATATTGACTTATAGGGAAAAGGCTTGATCAGTATTGTCTAGATATTTCTGCAGTGATGCAATGTTCTCTTCATGCCCTCTCCAACATGGGAAGCACCAGCCAGCTGTAGCTAATGAGAACTTACAGTATTGCACGTGCAATTAAAGAAGGGAGTTTTTAATGTTAACTTTAATTAATTTAATACACATGACTGGTAACTATTGTATCACACACTATCAAACTAGGTGATTAAATTTTAATCTTGCTGTCTGTTACCAGAACCTTTTTTTTCTTTTGTTAACTTTTTATTGATTCTTTGTGAGTTTCATATCATGCACCCCAGGCCTGCTCATCTCCCTGTCCCCTCATATCCACCCTTTGCCCTTGCAACCATCCAAAATAAAAGACACACAAACAAACAAACAAACAAGTATAGAACACATCTCATCATGGAAGCTGAGAGAACAGTGTGTCCCACATTATATCCCTTTGTCCACATAAACTTCACTTGCAGGTGTTCATTACAGTGGCCATTTGTTTGGTTCAAGATCTGAGGCTTCTGTGACACCATCATTGTTGGATCCTCATGGGGACTCTTCCCAGTTATCCTGTTGTTGCCCTGTGTCATGGAGATTCTGCAACTTTCAGTGGGATTGGCCCTTTTATGAGTCCCAACCCTTCCCAGATGATATAGATTTTGGGGGTGGGCCATCTCAGAGCTCTGGATCTGGGCCTGGATGGTAGCAAATCTGGTCAACACACCAGCTCTCCCTTATCTGAGTCACCAGGGCAAGCTCTCTAGCACTGCTCTGGCTAGGCCACTTAATGCCACCATCAGCAGGAGGCAGGGTCAGCACTCCTGCTCTCATACCCTCAGAGCCTGCTCACCAGCACTGGTGCCTCCAGAGCCAGCTCCACCTTGCTGCCCAAGGCTGTGGGCCAGCTCTCCCAAAAGCTGTATCCTATGAAGGGCTGCTGCTCTCACAGCCTCAGGGCTGGTTCACCATTACTCTCTGTCATCTGGGCCAACTCCACTGCGTTGGCCAAACAAGATGCAAGAATGCTGCAGCAGGCAAGGAGCCGGACCAGTTTACCAGCTCTCATGACCCCAGGGCCAGCTCTCCCAAGAGTTTTTGTTTTTGTTTTGTGAGACAGGGTTTCTCTGTGTAGCCTGTATCCCTGTTTCACTCTGTAGACCAGGCTGGCCTCGAACTCAGAAATCCGCCTGCCTCTGCCTCCCAAGTACTGGGATTAAAGACATGCGCCACCTCCACCCGGCTCTCCCAAGAGTTAAGGAGCAAAGGGATACAGGAGCATCGCCTCCACACCCAGACAACCTCACAGCAAACAAGTGGCAGGGCCAGCTTTCCTCTGGTTCTTAGGACTGGCTCACCATCACCTCCTCAACCAGTGCCAACACTTCTGTACTGCTACCAGAATCTTTTATCTA
The DNA here is from genome assembly GCF_978045245.1 of Mus caroli. Classification (NCBI taxonomy): domain Eukaryota; kingdom Metazoa; phylum Chordata; class Mammalia; order Rodentia; family Muridae; genus Mus; species Mus caroli. Next base: position 121,163,450 of record NW_028227262.1, read on the forward strand.
AGTCTTTAAAGTATTTGTATATGCCTCATGCACCCCAAACTTAAAGTGCATAATAACATATGTCCTTTCTTTTCTTAAATTAATTTGTGAGATAAGGTCTCAAGTATCCCAAGGTAACTTCAAACTATGAACTTTCCTGCCTTAGCCTCCATAGTCCTTGAATTGCATCCATGTAGCAGCAGCATTCTTGGCCTGTGTGTGTGTGTGTATGTGTGTGTGTGTTACATATCAGTCTAAAAATTTACTTTGTAACATTAGAGTTAGAACTCAAATCCTGTTTTTAAGACAGAAGGAAAGGAAAGGAGAGCTAGATGTGATTTCTCTTGCCTCTTTGAAGAGGCTACAGCAAGAGGACTGCATGAGAAGCCAGCCTGGGTTTCATAGTGAGTTTCCAGTTAGTCTAAGGTACAGAGTGAGATCTTGTCTCAAGGAAACTAAGGGAGAATTTGTTGTTAATAAAAGTGTCTTTTTTTTTTTAAGAAGAAAAGGGGGGGCCAGGCAGTGGTGATGCAGGCCTTTAATCCCAGCACTTGGGAGGCAGAGGCAGGTGGATTTCTGAGTTCAAGGTCAGTCTGGTCTACAGAGTGAGTTCCAGGACAGCCAGGACTATACAGAGAAATCCTGTCTCGAAAAAACAGAAGAAGAGGAGGAGGAGGAGGAGAAAAGAGTATAGGAGCACACACCTATAAATCCCAACACTTGGGAGATAGAGGAGGGTTATACGTATTCAAGGCCAACTTGGGCAAATGCTAGGTTGGCCAGGGATACATAGCAAGATCCTGTCTCAAAATTCCAAACAAAGAAAAAATACAATTTGTCCTAAACTTGGAGGTATAAATACTTTGCAAACCTTATAGTGTAAACTTCATCTATCATATATATAATTTGGGTAATGGTTACAAAACTTGTAATTGGTCAACCTTGAACCTAGTCGTACTGCTATTTAGTGCAAAGTCGATTTTCATTTCATTCTCCTGAATGGCATTCAATCCCTTTAGCTTGTCAGTTCCTTGTACAATTGTATATGTTACTCATGCTCTAACTATTGGCTTGTGAGCACTGTTGAGTTTTATCACTGTAGACCGCATGCCATGGAGATTTCTAAAGACCAAAACATAAGCAAATCTCCAGACAACAGTAAAAGTATATTGTTCTGGGTCTCTAACTAAAGATGGTCAAGCAAGGATGGAACCTGGGCATTTCTCTCTATTCCTAGAACCTGAAGTCAATGATTAGCACTCATTTACAAAGGTTTCACCAAAGAATTGCAAGCTGTATTAACTTCAAGATAAGCATACCTTTTCTCTCACAGATCAAGGAGTTGGAAATACCTGTTTAGAGGCTCCGTCTTGTCAATAAAACCTGTGCAGTTCTCTTGGCTTGTCTTTTATAATTGTAGAATAGCTGCTTCAGCTCCAAGCACTGGAACTAAAAGGGGAGACAAGATGAAGGAAAGATCAGTTCCAAAAATAGCTGCCCTTTAAAAAAAATATCAGGAAAGCATTTGTTTTCTTGGAAATACCTTTTGCAAGGCCTCTCCTCACTGCAAAAGCAACAAAGATGTCATTTTGCTTGGCAAAGGAGAAGAAATCAAGAATGGATACTAACACTGGCATTGACACTGGACTTTTGTTCTAGTGTGCCTCCTTAGAACTCTGGCTCATTCCCTATCTCATACATTCTTCAAGGTGGACTCCTGGTCCCAGGCTCTCCCGGTTTAAAAAGCTGAACCTTGCTGTCTCTGGACCAAGACTCATTTCTAAGGCGGATTCCCTCAAAGGCCTTCAAGGAAGAATCAGAGCAGGGATCCACTGCCTTGGGTTCTTCACTGTGGCTCCTAGAGTTCTAGCTACACTAGCACTCACTCGAATACGCTCAGCTTTCTACCCCGGTGTGTTTGTTCACCCAATTCCTTCCAACCAGAAATGAATTCTCCTTTTGTATGCCCAGACCCTTTGAAAAATATGTGCCCCCATATCCTTCCCCGTACTGTAGTTATTTGTGTAGTGGTTGAACATGCCTATAAATTTTATTATAATAAGCTGCTATGAGTCAGTAACATTATGTCCCCTGTTTGGCTCCCACTGCTTTCTTTAATAAAGCATACCAGAACAAGGTATGGTGACTCATTCCTGTAATCTCAACACTGAGCTAAGGCAAGAGGGTTACTGTGAATTTGAGGACAGCCTGAGCCACACAGTGAGTTCCAGACTAGCATAGGCAATAGAGACCTTGTCTAAAGAAAACAACCAAAACGGAGTCTGGGAATACAGCTCAGTTGGTTCAGTGCCTACTCAAGGTGCACAAAGCCCTAAGTTTAATCCCTCTCACTGCATAAAATTAGATGTGGTCACACACATCTGTAGTCCTAATACTCAGGAGGTAGAGGCAGGATATTGAGTGTCAATGTTGACTTCAAGGATACTGAGTTTGGAGCCAGCCTGGCTGGGCTGCAATGAAAAGTAAGTTTTCTGTGGGTTTGTGTCTGCACAGGAGGTAGAGATGGTCTTACTTCTCTTTTTCCTTCCATCGATGTCGGGCATATTTAGAGCAGAAGCTGAGATTATAGAGAGACCTGTTATCATTGAAGAGTTTATGATTTATTTATGTTCTATGTGTATGAGTGTCTTGTTTGCATGTATGTAGGTATGCTATGTTTGGCTAGTGCCTACAGAGGCCAGAAGAGGATGCTGGGTCCTCCAGAACTGGATATTTGTAAACTGCCATGTGGTTACTGGGAACTGAACCCTGATTCTCTGCAAGAGCAGCAGGTTCTCTTAACCAACAAGCCACCTCTCCAACCCGTCATTGAATAAATTTTGACATGGAATAATTCACTGGGACATGGATTTTACTTATCTCCTGCTTATAGTAGTCTGTGTCTCCATTTCTTCCTAAACTCAAGACACCATGTGTATCTTAATTTCACATAGGGCAGGCTAGCTGTTAAAACAAAAGAACCAATACAGGACGCTATATTACGTAGTGACTGGTGGTTTGAATAGGTATGACCCACACAGACCCATGTGTTTGGATGCTTTTGTCCCATAGGGAGTGGCACTATTAAGAGGTATGGCCTTTTGGAGTAGGCGTGGCCTTTTGGAGTGGGTGTGGCCTTTTGGAGTAAGTGTGTCACTGTGGGGGCAGGCTTTGAGGTCTCAGATGCTTAAGGTAAGCATAGTGTCCTTTTCACTTCTGCCTGCGGATTGAAATGTAAAAACTCTCAGCTCCTTCCCCAGCACCATGTCTGTGTGCATGCCGCCATGTTTCCCACAATGACAATAGCGGACTAAACCTCTGAGCTGTAAGCCAGCCCCAACTGTTTTCCTTTATAAGAGTTGCTGTGGCCATGGTATCTCTTCACTGCAACAGAAACACTAAATTATATAATATAATATGTAATATATAATACACTAAAGTGATATGGAAGTGTATTTCTCTCTTATATAATAGCCTAAGTTGATGGCTTTCCATTATCCAATCTCCCACCTGTTAGCAGGCATTCTACCAGAAAAGCTGTCTGAGCACATTCTGGAAGGTTACTCAAGTTCATCTTAATATAGGATTGCATTGGAAAGATTCCATGGAAGTGAACTTACAAAGTTAGCTCTGTGAAAATTTCACACACAGCCAGGTTTAAGAAGACATTTTCAGACTTCATCTATCATAGAAAAAAACAGCAACCAGTATGGAACAGTAATTCAGAGCATATATTCTACCCTGAAGAATCTAGCCATTACCATTCTAATCTTTGGGTTTTAGAATATTGGTAAAGAGTTAAATATCTGGCTATTTCTCCTTTCATGCAAAATAATCAATTAAGTACATTGACCCAAGCTCTGAAAACTGAATGATGGATTTATATTCATCCTTGACCTACAGGAATTCCCAGAGAAGAGAGTGGGCAACTCCAGCCACTGGTGAGCCAGGCCTGAATACTCTCTTTCTCTTTCACTCATAAGTGCAGCTAGGAAAGAGAAGGCAGTGCTGTAAGTA